>NW_026712299.1:22519905-23244905 GCF_030504385.1 Musca domestica
TAAATCAGCAAAGTGGTGTTAGGGTATCATAAAGACAGCCCCGCCCGACTTTAAGACTTTCTTTACTGGTCTGTACTTTCTACTTACAAATGACGCGTCACCATTAAAACCAAAGTGTCGAAAAATCTTATTGACGGCATTTTCAAGGTACACTGCGACTTCGACGTTTAGTATTGATGTTTAGTATTGATAGCTGCTAGATAACCCAGTCTTTTAACTTTTATTGTTGGAAATGAACAGTCCGACTAAGAAATGCGTGGATGTGAGAATATTTTCTTTGTGGAAGCATTATATTAACGCTGGCTAAAGATTCCTAAAACTCAGTCTGAATGCCTTATACAAGTGCGTGGGATTGCAACAAATAAATGTTGTTGGCGAAAAGTATCTATGTATACATTGTATATAGACGATTTGTAAATTGAAGGTAAACATGAAACAGTGACACAGAAGTGCAAGAATAGGCAATTTTTATATTCTCCACATAAGTATGGTCAAATTCCGTATTGTAAGTTCATAATGCGTACCATAGTCTGTGACGAAAAATTGGATATTCATGTATTCCCCTATATAACGTATAGCCCACATATAACGGTACCACACATGATTCGGTAGTTTGATATTTTTGCGACATTATTCCTCCGGAATAGTTTAAAGCTTCGTGTTTTAATATCGTAGTGGCCTAAGATAAAAATCGCATAACAAGTTTGCATATACGTATAGGCCTCAATATAAAGGTAATTCCCAAGTTTCGTTTTTTTTTTGTTCTCGCAGTATTTTTCAGCGGAATTTTTTTGAATATATGAAAATTACCCCCAGCTTACTGTTTCTTTACTTGTTATACCCTACACCACAAGGTGGTCAGGGTATTATGTCTTTGTGCATTTGTTTGTAACAGGCAAAAGCAAACGAGATATACCCATAGTTCCTTTTGATGATCTGCATAGAATCACTTTCTGAGTTGATTTAGGCATGTCAGTCCGTCCGTCCGTCTATCCATGTATGAACAAAATGCAGGTCGCATTTATTATCCGATTGAGATGAAATATTGCACACATCATTTGTTTGGCCTAAGGACGGACCCTGTTGAAATTGGAGATAATCGGTAAAAATTTAGATATAGCTTCCATATAAATCTTCGTCCGATTTGCCTTTTATTGTCCACCAAACGTGTAATATCAGTCCGAATAGTATGGAATTTAGCACATACAACCAAATTAGGCCTGAAAATAAGTATGCCAAATTCGATCGAAACAGGTTCAGATATAGCTATGGCTCCAATATATATTGTTCATCCGATTTGTTATTTTAGTTCTCCGCAGCCGTAATATGCCCTCTGTAAAACAATATTTGGGGAAATATATCAAATACAGCTCAGAAATACATTTGCTAAATTTTATCGAAATCGGTTCGGATTTGGATATATCTCCCATATATAACTTGGTCCGAATTACCATTTATTGTGCACCAAACGTCTAATATTTACCCAAATGGGATGATTTGGCACTTGCGACCGAATTGAGTCTAGAAGATAGTATGTTAAATTTGGTGAAGATCGGTTCAGATATGGCTATAGCTCCCATATATATTGTTCATCCGATTTGTTATATTTGTCACCCACAGCCGTAATATGCACTCCGTAACAACGATATTCAGGGAAATATATGAAATATAGCTCAGAAATAACTTTGCCAATTTTATCAAGACCGGTTCAGATTTGGATATAGCTCCTATATGTATCAAATGGGCAATACAAGTCCAAATTTAAAAGATACAAATGCTTCGGTATATTTAGTCTTTTGAACTTTAAATTATAATTATAATCATAGCGTGTATGATTGAATATTCCCATAAAAAACTTTTAATTGTTATGTGAAGCTCTACTAAATTAGCAAAGTGGTGTAGGTATCATAAAGTCGGCCCGCCCGAACTTAAGACTTTCTTCACTGGTTTTTATTTATATTATGTTAAAGTAGCTCTCTTTATTTGTTCCTATATGAAACTCAGCAGTCAGCAAAATATGTTAGTTATCCCTCCCTAAAATCGATATCTAAATCTAAATTATAGGGATAGACATGAGCTTATGTAATTTTAGAATTGTATTCAAACTACTCTTCAGTTCCTCTATGTACGCAATTTATGTGTAATCTGTAAATAGAAAATCCTCTGCAGGGCTTCTATAGACTGAAGATCTTCAACTTACTTTCTGTAAATGCTACTTAGATTGGATTGGATGGATTTATGTTATTTTGAAGGTCTTATATCTTTTAGACATAATTTAGCAGATACACTTTTTTATTGTTAAAGGATTTTGGAAAATCTTCTTTAGAAAGAATATTTAGTTGCGCTATCCTACAGACAACAACATTCTCAACCATGAAATCATACACAGTGTGATGAAATATGGAGCTAATTTAGTATGATTTTAAACAGTACCAAAGCATTGGGAGTATTAAATGAATTAATGGCACATGAACTTATTCTGGCCTATACAATTCAGTATCTCTTTCAGTAAAAAATATACAAGTCTTCGTTTGGCCGTTCTAAAGCACTGTACAATATTGTAATGATAACAGAAACTAGTAGCCGAATAAAAAAACTGCAAACAACTTCAGACTGCTGTCATTTCTAAGCAACTCGTCCGACAGAAAAAATTATTCCAGTGACAGCATATTATTTTGTTTGCATTAAAAAACACCAAAGTGTCAATCACCTCAAGCAACCGCTTCCCCGGGAATGGGCCAATATACCACAGAGCAACATTCGGGAAGCGTATGTGTTTCATTGGGCGTTTAAAGGCCCCAATTTTGGCACAAATTGGTGACCAATTCGAACAAAACTAAACTTATTCTAAAATTTGATGCTATTTCCGACATTTTTTGCTTTCATTCAATAAAATTTAAAAATTAGAAGTGTTACAATCGATATGACAATTTTAATATCCTTTCCATGGTGTAGGATATAAAAATGTGTTGTATTTGGGCCTGTTTTTAAGCAAATCATCAATATTATCTCTATATCAAAAATATATATTCATATCTTATTATAGACTAATAAATGCTACAATATTGGCGCCAGTACCTGTGGTTTTCTATTTACGGATAGAAACAAAGAATGTGATCACATCAAAATAAAAATATGAAACGCACACTACTGTTTATAACAAATGGTTGCTAGCAAATGGGTTCAAGTACCCTCAATTAGTAGGCAATAAGACCATCAAATGGTAACAACAACACAAAAACTTAGGTTAAAAAGCCTTTTTACGATCAGGTATTCTTCAAGCGACAGAAATGCGAAATTTATGCTGATTTTCACACCAAAAGCAAGTTTGTCTCTTCGGAGACATTGGAAATAGAAGGAAAACTGGTTAAGATATCTCTTGGAGAAAACCATTCGTTTATTATTTGTTTGCATGAGTTAGCCAATACCATGCTGTTAATTTTTATGACACACCATCTCTAATATGGTATTTACCACATATGTTTGCAATGTTTATTACAGGCGGTGTTAAATCTCAGCTGGTTTTACTACATTTTTCGCTCTTCTTTTACGACATTTAAAGCTTTACTAAAGGTGTCGAATAAAACGCTCCGCGTTATCATAATTTCATTTTAATGCACCGCATATTGCACTGTAATGTGTCCTCTAACACATTGGATCAGCAACTGTTATCACTTTCACATTTATCAAGGAAACTGCGCTGATGGTTACTTAAGATAGGTACAAATATAACACTGTTGAATTTAAATGATGTATGATTGTTATATCCTACACTACAAGGTGGTTAGGGTATTATGTCTTTGTGCATTTGTTTGTAACAGGCAAAAGGAAAGGAGATAGACCCATAGCTCCTTTCGATGATCTGCATAGAATCACTTTCTGAGTCGATTTATGCATGTCAGTCCATCTGTCCGTCCGTCTGTCCATGTATTCTTGTGAACAAAATGCAGGTCGCATTTATTATACGATTGAGATGAAATTTTCCAAACAATATTTTTTTGGCCCAAGGACGAACCCTATTGAAATTGGTGAGAATCGGATCAAATTTAGATATAGCTTCCATATATATCTTCATCCGATTACGGGTTAAATGTGCACCAAATGTCCACTATCAGTCCAAATTACCTGAATTTTGGCACACCCAACCGAGATCGACCTAGAAGCAAGTATATCAAATTTGGAGAAAATCGGTTCAGATATAGCTATAGCTCCCATATATATCTTTCATCCGATTTGATCTTTAAGTCCCTCACATTCCTACTGTGCACTCCACAACCGTGATATTTGGTACCAGGTATTAGATGGAGCACAGAAATAGCTGTTTTAAATTTTATCGAAATCGGTTCAGATTTGGATATAGCTCCCATATATATTTTCATCCGATTTCGGGTTAATTGACCACCAAATGGCCAATATCAGCCCAAATGGCCCGAATTTTGGCACATGTGACCGAGATTAGCCTTAAAGTAAATACAACAAATTTGGAGAAAATCGGTTCAGAAACAGCTATAGCTCCCATATATATGTTTTATCCGATTTGGTGTTTAAGCCTCTCACATTCGTAATATGCACTCCACAAGAATGATATTTGGTACCAGATATAAGATACAGCCCAGAAATAGCTGTTTGTAATTTTATCGAAATCGGTTCAGATTCGAATATAGCTCCCATATATATCTTTATCCGATTTCGGGTTAATTGTGCACCAAATGGCCGATATAAGTCCAAATGGACTGAATTTTAGTACATCGGACCAAATTCAGCCTAGCCTAAAGCCCAAAAATAGTCGATTTTAATTTTATCAAAATCTGTTCAGATTTGGATATAGCATAGCATAGCATACTCTTCACATTATTCTATCGATTACAGGTTAATTGTGCACTAAATGGTAAAATATCAGCCCAAATCACCTGAATTTTCGTACATAAGACCGAATTCAGAGATAGCTATAGTTCGTAAAATGCACGATAGAATTAGATAGATTTTGATTTTGTACCAAATATCTCATAGAGCTCTGAAATGCCCTGTATAAACCTTTTTACGAGAGCTCTACTAAATATGCATAGTGGTGTAGGGTATCATATAGTCGGCCCCGCCCAACTTTTGAGCTTTCCTTACTGTTTTTTTTTTTGCAGAAAGAGAATCTAAAAGAAAAGTTACTCTTCATGTAGGAGATCTTTGCGGTATGAAATTACCTGTCCTTATCTAGGGTTTAACCAAGAAAAGCAATTGTAAAATTTAGATTAATGGGCTACCTTGCCTCTGAATTTGTCACATATTGCTTCGAAAGCATAGAAGTGTCTGTCACTGAAAATGCAGGGCTCTCTCTTGAATGGGAGTTGTATCATTATAGTCCTCCTCAAGATTATTAACCAAGTCGTCGGTGAAGTCAACCAGGGTAGAGTTATCTGACATAATAACTCCCATAATGTTGAGGATATTTCCTTAATAATTACTAAGAATGACTATATGATTATATATTCGGCGCTGCCAACTTTCTTCAGCCTGATCTCATGACCGTGAGTTTCCTGAATGAAATTATATTTTTTATTAAAAAATGATTTAGATTTGTTATGTGGGAATTAAGCAAATATGAATAGATGACATTATTTTCGTATTTTCATAATACCCAAAAATATGTCATATTTCGCAAATTTATATCTTAAAGCTTAAGATGGAAATTAATAAAAACAGTTTCAGAAACAAATTCAAAATTAAAGACATAAAAAACACCAATATTTATTAGTTTTTACTCTACATTGCAGACAATGTGACGTAATGTAAAATAAATTAATAAAGGTTTATTAAGTAAGATTTTTAATATTTTTTCACATCACCAGTTAGAGGTTGAGTGTAATTGTAGTTCGACTTCCAAAAAATCAGTCTTATCTTGCGCAGTATTTAAAATGTCGGGTTTTATTACTAGCCGTTCACTCAATATGTGAATTTCATATCAGCATATATCCAATTTCATATCCAATTTTTAGCTTTAAGAGTTTGGAAAATTACATGTCTACTAGATACCACAGCACAGCCTTTAATATCATAAAATTAATTAAATTAAATAAAGTAACACTTTGTATTACTTTAAATTATTTTAAAACATCAAAATTCACGTTTCATATCATAACTTGTTTTAATACTTTTTTTTTAAAGATTTGTAACTAAACATAAATAATCTCACATCTATCCGCATTCAATTACACCTTAATTTTTAGAAAGCATTACATTGAAATATAGCATTTATCAGATGTTAGCACATTAATATTTTAAACAATCTGAATACATAGAACTCTATACATTATCATATCGTTGGGAACTGTGAATGTACGGCATATCAAAGAGACCTAGCAACAAGGTTAAAATCTAGATTGATAAACAGACACGAACATGGATAAAACCATCAAAATACTAAAATTACTTTTACCATTTCAAAATTGATAGAGAGAGTGAACGTTTTAATAAATTCAAGGACTTGCTGTTACATTTATCTAATACTTAAGGCTTGAAAATTTATCTATATGTTTATCAGACAGTACCATTTGAAAAACCTTGACTTACATCGAGATGATACATTCCGTTCTGTAACTGTTCTGCTCTGTATAACGGTAACAACAGGATATGAAGCCATAAATTCTCATGAGTGTTTTTATATCCTGCAGGTCTAGTTAATGTTGCTTGTTGCAAGCATGGAAAGCAAAAGCAACGTTGTTATCATCCTTCAACATCCTCTGGCACCTGCTGTTAATACTAGCACTACTGATGGGGATTTACTTCATTATGTCGTCTTCGTCGTCGCCGTTAACGTCGTTATTATCAGCACCAATGTTTTCATTACTATTGACGGTAACTGAAGTCAAAAGTAAAGAGTTGAGTAAAATAAACCGCATCATACCCTACATTTACGATTCAGGATATAAGTAAACAGGGCCGGAAACAACTTAAACAAGTTAAAAAGCTGTAAGTTCGGCCGGGCCGAACTCTTAATACCCTCCACCATTTGGTACAAATTTAACAATTTCCAAAAAAAAAAAAAAAAAAATCCGTTAAAAATTCTGTGAAAATCTTAAAAATACCGAATGCTTATACGACGACGTGGACCTGCATAGGCAACTTTTGCCATAAGTTATTACAATATTTAAATGCGAAACTTGAAGAAAAATCTGTTTATAATGTAGCTAAAATCATCAAAATACCGAATATGGGGGGTACCGTTATATGGTGGCTATACGAAGACGTGAACCTGCACAGACAATTTTCTGGCATGGGCTGAAGTATCCATTATGAACTTCACATGCGAAATTTGAAACAATCCCGGTAAATAATGTCACTAAAATCATCAAAATACCGAATATCGGGGGGTACGGTATATGGGGGCTTTATGAAGACATGGACCTATATGGCCCATTTTCTGTTTTATGCTGCAGTATCTATTACGAACTTCAAATGCCAAATTTGGAACGATTCCGCTAAATAATGTCGCTAAAATCATCAAAATATCGAATATCGGCGGGTAGCGTTATATGGGGGCTATATGATAAATTGGACCTACATGGCCTATTTCGGAACTTAACCTGCCTACTGGCAAAATATACATGTGTGCAAAATTTTAGCCTTCTATCTCAATTTGTTCGAAAGATAGCGTGATTACAACAGACAAACGGACACGGCTAAATCGTCTTAGAATTTTACGCTGATCAAGAATATATATACTTTTTTGGGTCTGACATGAGTATGTCGAGGAGTTACAAACGGAATGACAAAATTAATATACCCTCCATAGTATGGTGGAGGGTATAAAAGCTATCACTGTGATGGGATTTTTCGGCTTGTACCTGCATTTTGGCAGAAATCATTTCATGTTTTTATATAGCTTCGATATACATCTTCATCGTATTGTACGGTTATTGCTCTCCATATATGTAATATCAGTCCAAATTGAATAGACTTTTTCATATTCTACCGAATTTTACCATTTAGTGAAACTTTATTGCTTCAAGAAATATATTTAATATAATCCTTACCGAAATCATTTCATGTACTATATAGGAATCTATTTTGTTTTTTTTTTTTTTTTTTTTGTTACGGGAGCTCTACTAAATACGCATAGTGGTGTAGGGTATCATATATACGGCCTCGCGGGCTTTTTGACCTTTCCTTACTGGTTGATACTTAAAAGCATATATTGTAGTATGTAAATGTTGGAAACTGTGAATATTTTGGATTGGCCACAAATGGCATGGTGTTGGGAACTTAGTATAACATTTTCCTGCAGAATCGAATTCTGGTCCGAACCACATTCAAAATGTGGTACTTGAATAAATTTAAAATATAATGGATAGCTGGACACAAAGCATAACTGGTCATCACATCTTAACTAATCAACCTAGTTAAGATGTGATAACCAGTTATCCCAGATTAGTCTAGGATCAATGTTTCTAGATGTTACAAACTTCTGGTTCGAAACGTATTATAACATTCTCTCCGCAAAGTAGTATAGGGCATAAAAGTCGACCAAAACCTTTTCTATTATACCCCTCGTCCTCCAAACTTTATTTAATATACTGTAATTTAAGCTTTCCACAGTTATATTGAATTAAATGCATTTCAATGTTTTTGTGTAGGTGAGTAAAATAAATCATATAAATGATGAGGACGACAGGCATAATAATCACAAACAAGCATATAGACACGCACACACTATTACTTTCACTGTTATATAATTCTTTTCATAATAACTGCAATACACACAAATAAATGATGTCCATATTACACACTATTACAGTCGATAAGCATGAGTTGGTTGCAACTCATTTCACACAGACACGAAATGTTTTGTAAAATGAGACGTTGTCATGATTTCCATTTTTCATAAAATGTCTGTGCACTGAAGGAGTTTTACTTGAAAAACCTTTCAGCAATTTTAATGATAATTAATTTCTGCTATGCACGTAGATGTGAGGAGAAAATGCAATTCCTTTCATATTTCCCAACAAAAGAGTGTGAGTTTTTCTTAGGTAATTTCGCATTCATTGTTTAAGGATTTTGATCGTTAAAGAAGAACCTTTTCGATCAACTGCTTTTAAATATTGGGAATTTCCAAATCGGGTTTTGATGTTATGCTTTTCTTGAAATTAAATTCTTAAATTAGTTCTCGAATCATTTATATAATACTAATTCAATGACAGTTAATTCATACATATATCATTTCCATATGCTATTATGGTTTTCAAACTTGCACACAAAGGTATTCAATAGTTTATCAAAAGTATTTATATGATTTTTTATATCCTCCACCACTATGGCGGGTATATTAATTTTGTCATTCCGTTTGTAACTCCTCGAAATACTCATGTCAGACCCAACAAGGTATATATATTCTTGATCATCGTGAAATTCTAAGTCGATTTAGCGATGTCTGTCTGTCTGTTGCAATCACGCTATCTTTCGAATGAATTGAGATATATGGCTTAAATTTTGCACACATGTTTATTTATCCAGTAGGCAGGTTAAGTTCGTAAATGGGTCCACGTTTTCATATAGCCCCCATATAACGGTACCTCCCTATATTCGGTATTTTGATGATTTTAGCGACATTATTCACCGGAATTGTTTCAAATTTGGCATTTGAAGTTCCAAATGGATACTACACCCTAAGATAGAAAATTGTCTGTGCAGGTCCATGTCTTCGTATAGCCCCCATATAACGGTACCTCCCGATATTCGGTATTTTGATGATTTTAGCGACCTTTTTCACGGAAGTAATTTAAAATTTGGTATTTGAAGTTTAAAATGGATACTACACCCTAAGACAGAAAATTGTCTGTGCAGGTCCACGTCTTCGTATAGCCCCCATATAACGGTACCTCCCTATATTCGGTATTTTGATGATTTTAACGACAGTATTTACGGGAATTGTTTTAAATTTGGTACTTGAAGTTCAAAATGGATACTACACCCTAAGACAGAAAATTGTCTGTGCAGGTCCACGTCTTCGTATAGCCCCATACAACCGTACCTCCCTATATTCGGTATTTTGATGATTTTAGCCACATTATTCACCGGAATTGTTTCAAAATTGGTATTTGAAGTTCGTTATGGGAACTACAGTCTGTGACAGAAAATTGTCTGTGCGGGTTCAGGTCTTCGTATAGGCCCCATATATCAGTACCTCCCTATATTCGGTATTTTGACGATTTTAGGTACAATAGCCACCGAAATTGTTTCAGATGTGGTATTTGAAGTTCGTAATGGATGCTACAGCCTGTGACAGAAAATTGTCTATGCTGGTCCAGGTCTTCGCACAGCTCCAATTTAACGGCACCTCCTTATATGCGATATTTTGATGATTTTAGCTACATTATTCACCGTTTATTTCAAGTTTCGAATTTGAATATGGTAATGGCTTATGACAAACAATGCTATATTCGGTATTTCTAAAATTGTAACAGAATTTTTTAAGGATTTTATTTCTTGAAAATTTCCAAATTTGTTGCAAATGGTGGAGCGTATTAAAAGTTCGGCCCGGCCAAACCTACTGCTTTTTAACTTGTTTTATTTTTTAATTTTAAGCGTGTTACCTATGTCTTTCTCTCCTCCATGATATACAATAAATGAAAGTATATCTTTTCAGGACTGAACAGGAGGAATATGATTGACCTATACCAGAGAATCGCCTGTCTGTCTAGCGTTTGTATTTTGTAATCCTTCAACCGTATCAAATGATTTTCATAGAGAATCGTTGAAAATTTTCAAACGCATACATATGAAAGTAGGTATGTAATGAACAGTGTAACTTTTTCTATGACATTGTGTTTTACAAGTAGATGGGGGTCATTCGATAGACAATAACAGTGTGAACTTTTATCAGTTCATTTCAGGCGTCTGCGGTTTTTGCACAAAATGCATTGTTTTATTTCGCTGTTGGAGTTTCACAAAGAAAAATAATGGGAATAAATTAAATTATTTAGAATTGTCGATTGGAAAATTTGAAAATCGCAATTTAATAAATTATATTTAAATTATCGTTTATCTATATATATAAATGAAAGTTGTGTTAGTTACTACGCTTATAACTTAAGAACCGCTGAACTGATTTTAATGATTCATACAAATTCGGAATTGTCTCTTATCCGAAAAGGATAATATCCAAAAAAATCGCATAAAAATGTGATATGTTAACATTTTCATTTTGACTTTTAAAATGTACAATAGTAATGTTTTATTTTGCATGATTTTCTCCATTTTGACTTACTTTTTTCTAATGTACATTTGTAGTGTTTTTTATATTTTATTTTTGAATTCGAATATTAATACGGAAACGGCGAAACGGAATAGATGATACCGAAATAATTTAATGCGGTCACACCAAAGTTAAAAGATAATTACTTTTTCAAAATCGTTAAAAAATCACGAAAAAAGAGATCTCATTGCAACAATTCTCAAAACGGGAAAATATCGAAAAAAATTCCAATGGAATTGAATTTTAAAATAAAAGTACATTCTATTGACAAACTTTGTAAGGATCTTTAAACAGTTGCTGTAAAAAATCAGCGAACAAGTTGAAGATTTTTTCAATTTTTTATTCTTCTTTTGTCAATTTTTTCAATTTGTAATATCATATTGAATTCAGTGGATTTTTTGTGAACAAAATAAAGAATAATTTATCACTATATACAATTTTTCACCAAAAAAATGAAATAAGTGCGAAATGCGATGGTAACTGACATCTACCTTTCAACTCCAGGGCCTACATCGTGCTTCAGCTGGAAGATGCGCAGACATTTAAACAAACAAAAATGACCGAAAAAGACTAATGGGGCTTATTTGAAAGCGTGGCCCTACCTCTTCGCATAAAATTTTCGGAGTAGAGCCCATATTAGTCTGGACCACTAAAAAATTGTATTTATGCTACCCTGGGGTAAGGAACCATCGTACACATAATTGCCACATTGAAATTTATTCATGTAAAGTCCCCACATTGGAGTATCCCCAAGTCAACTTTCACATCTAATGTGTGGTCAGAAAAGAAAAATTTTTATTCTATTGAATTTGTAACCCCCAAGAGAATATTGGTTGGGAACATGAACAAATTACATGAACAAACATGAACAAATTACAAATATAAGAAAGTAGCACGAGACCGAATATTTGTTGAATCGTCATTGAATTATACTATGATGAAAAATATGGACTTTTTGGGGTCTCCAATTTACAATTTAAATGACAAATAAAATTAGTTCCCATATTACGGTAATGGGTGTAAAATAGTAATTATATTTGACTATTCTGAAATCAGTCTGACCTCAATTATGAGGTGGATAAAATTATTTTTACTTATTTAAATCACGTGATTTTTTTTTTTTTCAGTTTGACATGCTATGTTGTTCTGCTATATTTTCGATTTGGCCTCTATGTGTCATCTTGGATTATAAGGGGTGAAGAAAATTTTCAATGTAGGTCGATGTTTCGCATTTTCCCATATTTCATAGGGTTTGGCTAAAAATGTGTATTTGGGGGTAAAAATCTTACACAAAAATTTCAACATATCTACAAATTTTAGAATTGTTTAGAAATGTAATAGAACCCCAAAGTACAGTAAAATCCAAATTACTGCTCATTTGACTAAAAATTAAAAACTAATCGACCAGTACGTGAACATTTATAACATTCATATCTTTGAATAATTATGCTTTGACAAATATGCATAATAGACAAAAACTACGGGCCGGCAACGCGGACCGGGCCAGCTAGTGTTTAATAAATGAAATATATAATGTGGATTTTGGTACCTTTAACCAATTATGGTTTTGTAGTATTTAATATAATTTTATTCATATTTTCACGTGGGGATTAATCCTGTTTTCAAAATACACATTTCCAGTCTGCCAATTGTTGGACATCTAGAACTATGAGGGTGGATTTAATTCGTCAAATTACTTGAATATCAACAAAAAAACTCCATAAGGACAAATTGCTTTGCAAACATACATTGTGGTGAAACTCACTTGATTGAAAGAGGTACCACGCGACGCAGGGAGGGGTGAAATCACAAAACACGGAGATGAATTGAAAAATTAAATTCTCTTTTTGAATGAATGTTTTTAAACTATTATAGAACACTAAATTCTACTTCAGTGCCGAAAACTTCAAAGTCATACGTTGTTTAGTTTTCTAATTACAGTGGCAAAGTTAAGAAATATTTCACTTTTTCGCAAGAAGAAGGAAAAAATTTGTCTTTGGTTTTTTTGAAGTTCAATAATTTATTTTTTTTTTTTTCATCAAAAGTTATAAGAATAAAAAAGTTTTAAAAATAATGATGTAAAAATATTTTAAAAATTAATTCAAAATATTACCATATTTTCGCCATATCCGAAAAGTATGTGGAGTTTTTAAAAAATAATATCGAGAAGGTCTTAAAATTTTAATTTTGTATTTTAGTATGGAATGTCATCTTTCATAATCAAAAAATCAAAAAACTCGTGTCCTTTTTTGCCGTTTTTTGTTTAATTTAAAAATGGTGAAAATAGTCAACTGATTTTGCGGTGAATGTATTTTGATCTTGTTCTCTGTTTTATTCGTTTTTTTTTTTTTTTTTTTTGGCTTTCTAAAGAAGTTTCCCTTGGGTTTTTATCCTGTTATTAACTGGAATTCTAAACTATATATAAAACAAGTAAGCAAAGGCTATAGTCGTGCGGGGCCGACCATGTGATACCCTACAACACTACAATATGTTAGAAGCACCCTTATGTCCAAATCCATTCTGAAAGATTTCGCTTTGGTATTATATCACGGATCACTGCACAGATTTTACTCTTAGCATTTTGACAAGGGACATTTGCCTAATATTTACGCACTCCGTCGCGCTCTTTCCTATACTCGCTGTCCTAAACTCTAACTTTATGCTAGATTTCGTGTCCTTTGGTTTCTATTTGTGACCTAATAACGACTGCAAAATCAGGAAAATGTTTAGTTGTTGGTCCATTTCAACCCCTAATATATTGCGGACATCTTTGAAAACAATAGGCCTAGCCCTTCTGAGCCTTACCCTACCCTTGTGAAAATTGCAATCTGTATATAATAGCCCCAACCTGTGTTGTAAGGTGAAAAAATATAACAAACCAAACACTTCAATATTATAAGTCAAATTGAAAAAATCTCATGCGATAAAAAATATGAAAAAATAAAAATTCTACAAAATTTATATTAACGTCATTATTGGCATCATTTTATGCGATTTTTTTAGATTTGATTTGATCCTTTATGCCAAGAGGGCATTCTGAATTGAAAAAATTTGTCACAATCGGTCCATCCATTCTTGAGATATAAGCATTTTAGCTAACATCCCCTTCCTTTTTTTATACACATTGTATATATTTCGCTGTATATTCGATATATTTACTATCGGCAACTACGTAACGGTCAGAATTGACCTGTTCGTCTATTTGTGATTTCGCCGGGATTAAAAATATTCGCGGTTTAATGGAAAATTTGACTTTTATTTAACACAAATGTTATAGTCTATTTCATCCATTAAATATTACCCGATGACCATCGAAATTGGAAGGCTTCTACCCAGCCCGAAGCTTTAGCCCCATACTAATTTCCGCGTCGATTGTTCCATAATTGCGACCTGTAGAGCAACTGCAAAATCAGGATATTTTCAGTTTTTGGTCCATGTCGACCCCTAAATATTATGCGATCATCTCCAAAGGAAATAGGGTTCTATTCTGATCTTAACTCCACCTCCATTCTAAATTTCGTGAAGATCGGGCCATAATTACGACCTATAGAGTGATTACAAATTAACATGGACAGACGGACAGACGGACGGACATACATAGCTAGATCGACTCAGCTCCGCGAGATAGGAAGATCCATATATACTTTCCTATTTGGGAACCAATATTTCGAGGTGTTACATAATTTTTGGCCCAATCAAACTTATAATACCCCCAACACACAGTGTTGTAGGGTATAAATAACACAAACAAAGCCATTATCTGAATAACTCATTTGCGTGAATAATCCGAATTTAAGAACAACAACAATTTCCATAATTCATTTAAATATTTTTAGTTTATGACCATTTTTAATGATTCGTGGAGAAAAGTAAGACTTTATTGCTTGAAATGCAGTGCCTTGCTTTACAGTCACAAGTGATTTTCTGTTCAGAATCTGCGGCCTTATGCCAGGACTGTGTTTGCTTTTTGATAAACAAATGAATGCATCAAGTTTCGCAAACGTATTCTGTGAACATATTTTTATGGTGCGAAAAATAATCACAACAACAATACTTTTTTTTGTTTTTCTTTAAATTATCAAATGAAATGAAACCATTAATGGAAGTTTTCGGAAGAAAACCACTTTTAGCCAAAATTTTTAGCTGGGCTGCCAACAACTGTTTTGGGACTATCAGTTCGTGCTTTCCGAATTGCAGAGAGAGATAAAATTATGAAATAAAAATAATTTAAGTAATTTAAAGTCGTAAAGCAAAAGAAGTGGGCTGTCCGAAACTAAACGTCTAATAAAGATTGGTGTTCTAAAAAAAACAAAAATAACAAGTAAGCAAAGGCTATAGTCGTGCGGGGCCGACCATGTGATACCCTACAACACAACAATATGTTAGAAGCCCCTTTATGTCCAAAACCATGTTGGAAGGTTTCGCTTTGAAATTATGTCACGGAGCACTTCCCAGATATTACCCTTAAAATTTTGACCAGACACATTTGCCCAATATTTACGCACACCGCCGTGCTGTTAGTTTTTGTGGTCCATTTTACGGCTAAGTATAATCCAATGGTCATCAAAATTGCTAGAATTCGTCCCTGTCCTTAACTCTCTTCTCAGGCGTGTCGATTTGCATCAATTGTGTAATCAGATTTTTTTTCTGTTTTTGGCTCATTTGAACCGCTAAATATTTTGCGATCATCTCCAAAAGCAAGAGACCCCTCTGTATCTCCAAATTTAGACTCATCTATATGATTTGCTTGTTCTGCGATATTTGGCTATATTCGTCCACGAAATCAGCATAAAAAGCCAGAAGTTCGAATTTTGTGTATTTCGGATATCGCCTGTAAATAATGCTAGTATTCTTTCACATAAAAGTAGTGGTCCATTCTACTTGATGCGAGATTTCGTGTCCTTTGTGACCTTTATAACGGCTGCAAAATCAGGAATGTTTTAGTTGTTGGTCCATTTCAACCCCTAAATATATTACTGACATATTTGAGAACAATAGGCTTTGCCCTTTTGAGCCTAACCCTATCCTTGTAAAAATTTTCGTGAAGATCGGACGATAATTGCAATCTGTATATAATAAACCCAACCTGTGTTTTAAAGTGAAAAAATATTACAACAATTACACTTCAATATTATAAGTCAAATTGAAAAAATCGCATGCGATAAAAAATATGAAAAAATAATAAAATTTATCAAACTTTTTTCGATTTTTTTAGACTTATGCCTTTATGCCAAGAGGGCATTCTGAATTGACAAAATTTGCCAAAATCGGTCCAGCCATTCTTGAGATATAAGCATTCTAGCCAACATCCCTTTCCTTTGTAAATATACATTATATATATTTCGCTATATATATCCAATATGTTTACTATGGGCATCTACGAAACGGTCAGAATTGACCTGTTCCTCTATTTGTGTTTTCGCCGGGTTAAAAATATTCGCGGTTTAATGTAAAATTTTACTTTCATTTAACACAAATGTTATGGTCTATTTCACCCACTAAATATTTCCCGATGACCATCAAAATTGGAAGGCTTCTGCACAGCCCTAAGCTCTTGCGTCATGCTAACTTACGTCGATTGGTCTATAATTGCGACCTGTAGAGCAGCTGCAAAATCATAAAAATTTTCTTGGTCCATTTCAACCCCTAAATATTATGCGATCATCTCCAAAAGAAATAGGGTTCTATTCTGGCCCTACCCCACCTCCATTCTGAATTTCGTGAAGATCGGGCCATAATTGCGACCTGTAGAGTGATTACAAATTAACATGGACAGACGGACATACATAGCTAGATCGCCTCAGCTCGCCGAGATAGGAAGATCCATATATACTTTCCTATGTGGGAAACCAATATTTCGAGGTGTTACATAATTTTTGGCCCAATCAAACTTATGATACCCCCAACACATAGTGTTGTAGGGTATAAAAATACCACCTAGAGTAGAGTTTGGATAATAAAAAATATTAATTCGAAAATCAAAGGATTTGACTCGATTTTAATTTTTACTAAATACTGAATAATAACACTGTGATAAAAAAAAGTTAGCTTGGTGTCAGGAAGTACATAATTTCCTTTTTGTCACGGCGTAATTATTCTTGAGTTCAGAATAAAATACCATTATAAATGAGTTTGCGGCTTGTTAGTCATATTTGTGAGATGGCACTTCTTCAGTCAAATCGGATCAGGATTCTTTGAATACAATTAAGCCATCTAACAAATCTAACCAATTATTGGCCATACTTCGGATTCGTTTTCCCATTATTGTCGACTAATATTGTCAACATTTTGTTGACATTTTGTTGATTTTGTTGTAGTTTATTTTGGGCCCAAAGACGAACAGCATTGAAATTGGTGATAAACCGTTCAGCTTTGGATGTAACATAAAATTATATCTTCTTTGATTTCAAGTTTCCATGTACCTATATATGCTTAATATTATTATGTATTTAAGCCTTCAAAAAGTGATAGAATGCATTCTATAGCATATACAATAGAAATCAATTTGGAATGAGTGAAAGTTTCCATATTCTTTTTGAATTTATTAATCTTGAAAATTCGAATGCAAACGTTTTTACTATATATTCCGTCAAAGCTGTAATCGAAATCAAGTATATATTATAAATCAAACTTCAGTAGACTGCTAAAAAATTACAAATTTAATAACGTATAAAAGACAAATGAATTTATACTATAATGTGAGTAAAAAATCGTTAATCAATGTACATCGACGAAATGTTGTAGTAGATTGGGTAGAATTTCCGATGGGAAATCTTTCGACCAAATCAAACTCCCTGATTATTGGCAATGCTGAGAAAATTTGTAAAGCAAAGGTGATGAGTCTACAAGAAAAAAAAAAAAAACCAAGTTGATATTGGTGTTCCAAAAGTGATACAATATAACGGAAACGGTTTGAGTAATATGGGCGTACGTATCGTTGAGATCCGTTTCCGTTTGTATCCCACATGCACAGTACTCACGTGCACAAATTATTAGGTGCTAACTTTGTATTTCAAAACATTTACAGTGGGAAAATGGAAATTGAAATCAAATATCGATATGTTTCGTCTGGTTTATATAAGTATGCATATCGCCTGTAAAATATTTCTAGTTTTTACTACTGTGTCACGATTAATCAAGGTTTATGGCTATTTGAGTTAAAACACACTTACTAGACAGACGAGATTTTTTCACATTACTCTAAACTCAACCGGCCATTTTGTTCGTGAACTTTTGTCACACATTCAGCTAACTCTGATGAGAGTAATAATACCGTTGCACGCTCTTCGTGAAACGCGTGTCATGAAAATTGATGCAACATCAGGCAAAACGAGTGCAAGTACTTTTGTAACAAAGGAGCACACACTCTATTTAAAACTACAATTTTCAAAATTGAACACCCCCTGCTAACTTATACACCCACCCCCCTCTTGAACATTGTTTGCAGTAGCAGGGTAATGATGTTGGCAGCTCTAATCACAAAGATGTTTATCACTTTGGTAAATAGACCGTGGTGCAACAATGACATTGTTCGAATTGTTTTTGTTTCATTATTGCGACACATCACATCCTCATCCCCCTTAGTTCCCTCTCAGCGAAATGACGCATTCTCTGATTTCAGATAGAGAAGTGTATATTATCGAACATTCTATTTCTGCATGAAGATTTTCATTCGATCATTGATTATCCTACTAAATTCTTGAATGAATTGGGTTTCCATAATTATAAATCCGAAGTAACGGATGACTGATTGGGAATCCGGCAATGTGCATGATTTCTAAGGTTTCCCAAACAAATTACATGTTTCGTGTTTTGGCCTGTGATGCATTGTTAGGCGATCAGTTAATCTCTGTCGAAGGACAACAAAAATCAAATACAGATGCTGAAACTATATCAACACAGAATTTTATGCTGATCGAGAATATATGTACTTTGTGGGGTCTAAAATGTATATTTTGAGGAATGACAAACTTAATATACCCGCCATACTATGGTGGAGGGTATAAAAATTATGCGTAATCTTGATATACACAAATTTCTAAGTTTATTTAGATATGTACGTATGAAGTCAGATTATTTTAAATTTGAAATTTTAAGTTCGTAATGGGATCCAATACTTTAGACAATAATTGTGTATGTAGGTCCAAATTTTCATATGCTGCTTCAAACGGTACAGCCCAATATTCGGTACGTATTTTAGGAGCATCTCCCAGATTTTTTAATTGAATGGTGTGGAATTCGGTATGTGAAGTTCTCAATAAACACTAATCTCTGCGGAAAAACATTGTCCCCCTAGGTGCACATTTGTGTATAGCCCCACAAAATTTTAGCCGCAGTTTTCGATGGATTGGTCAGGAATTCTGTATGTGAAGATTTTTAAATGGAATTCACCGAAACAGGAAAAAGTTTTCCACAAGATATAAGATTATCTTAAATTTCAGTTCGATTTTTCAAACGGATTAACTTTTGATTGAAATCTGTGAAATTAAGTATTTAAAGTTCACATCCAAGTCCTGAAACAGAAAATTGTTTAGACAAGTCTGCCTTTTTGCATATCCCCATAAAAAATTACATTTGTAACTTAATGATTTCAGTTATTTGAATTTCGTAGAAAATATGTTTTAATTTTTAATTTTCAGAATACTGATGATTTTATTCAAACTTTTTAATTGGAATTGTCTGATATTCTGTATTAAAAATGGGTGTGTAATGGTAGTTCCCATTTTTGAAATTTTGTACTTTTTAACCACAAGTAGTCTCGACGAATCTTGTCCTGTTACTATTGGTGGAGGTTTTCAGAAGTTCGGCCCTCTGAAATTTTTAGCTTTTTTTAATCTTACCGATAGATGTACTAAAAAGCTTGAAGATTAGTCGCTTATAATTTTATTTAAGATTCACTTAATATCCTCAATTTTATCATTGCGTTCTTTCAAAGAAGCTTAAAGTTATAATAATTTAATTTTATATTTAAAGAAAAAAATCTTTATAATAACCACTCGTTGCAAATCGATCAATAATCCTTCAAGTAGTTGCCTTGATTTTGTGCGTAAAGATACACAATTCATATCGGCATGATAAATGGGAAATAAAAAACAAGTAAAAAAGCTGTAAGTTCGGCCGAACCGAACTTTGAATACCCTCCACCATTTGGTACAAATTTAACAATTTTTCGTTTAGACTCTAATATATATATATATATATATATATATATATATATATATATATATATATATATATATATATATATATATATATATATATATATATATATATATATATATATATATATATATATATATATTAATTAGAGTCTAAACGACGACGTGGACAATATTCAAATTCGAAAGAAAATCTGTTTATAATGTAGCTAAAATCATCAAAATACCGAATAAAGGGAGGAAACATGGGGGTTATAAAACGTGGATCTGCACAGACAATTTTCTGTCATAGGCTGTAATAGCAATTACGAACTTCAAATACTAAATTATAAACAATTCCGGTGAAAACTGTCGCTAAAATCATTAAAATACCGTACATCGGTGGGTACCGTTATATGAGGGCTATGCGAAGACGTGGACCTGCACAGATAATTTTCTGTCTTGGGATGTAGTATCCATTACGGACTTCAAATACCAAAATTTAAACAATTCCGGTAAATAATGTCGCTAAAATCATCAAAATACCGAATATCGGGGGTACCGTTACATGGGGGCTATACGAAGACGTGACCTACACGGCCCATTTTCTGTCTTAAGCCGTAGCATCTACTACGAACTTTAAATATTAATTTTGAAACAATTCCGGTAAAAATGCCGCTAAAATCATCAAAATATCGGGAGGTACCGTTTTTTGGAGGCTATACGAAGACGTGACCTACATGGCCCATTTTCTGAATATTAAATTTGAAGCAATTCCGGTAAAAATGTTGCTAGAATCATCAAAATACCGCATATCGGGAGGTACCGTTATATAGGGGCTATACGAAGACGTCGACCTATATGGCCAATTTTCAATATCAAAAGTCTTGCAGACATAGTACACATTTGAGTAAAATTGTATCAGCCTACTTCATTTTGTGTGGAAGCTAGAGTGATTTCCACAGACGGATAGACGGACGGACATTGATAAATCGACATTGAATTTTATGCTGATCAAGAATATATATACTTTGTGGGGTCTAAAATGTATATTTCGAGGTGCTACAAACGGAATGACAAACTTAATATTCCCTCCATACTATGGTGGAGGGTATAACAAGTATACCATTGAAAGTGTGAAGAATTCATGACGCGTGTGCATCGTTTCTCTTTGCAATCAAAACAAACAGGCGAAGAGATTTTAATGTTAGATACAACCCCACATTATTTGGAAAAGTCCGCAATGTCATAACCGGCGTACGGACGGGAGGCCATGT
Source organism: Musca domestica (assembly GCF_030504385.1). Classification (NCBI taxonomy): domain Eukaryota; kingdom Metazoa; phylum Arthropoda; class Insecta; order Diptera; family Muscidae; genus Musca; species Musca domestica. Next base: position 22,541,562 of record NW_026712299.1, read on the forward strand.
GAGTGCGATAACATTAGGATTTTGTTCAAGACAATTTGAATTTTGCACTATTTTTCATTATTTTTTCTAGAGGATAAAAACAACATTAAATTTGTTTCATGCTGAGGACGACGGCGGTCTTTCAGAAACAGAAAAGGCCAACACGGTGGGTGAATGGAGAAAGGGTGTTTATAGTCTTGCTGAATAAAAGACAACTAAATCAGTATTAATCTTAATGAATTCAACATATTAGAGCATAATCAAACACTGAGAATTTGTTGTTGGTGGTATCGTACAGTGGGGCGAAAAGGATATATTATATATATTTTAAAACACCGTATAAATTAATTCTTGTACCAAAAAAGGAAATTTTCAGATTCTGATGATACGAAAGCAGCGAGTTCGACCAATTGAACTCTTTTCTAAGATTTGGCCAGTATTAGCAAAATACTTCCAAAATTTTGTTAAAAAATGTGGCAAAGTATTTAATAAGTTATGTATAGTTATATGAAGACGCGCTAGAAATTGTTTCTTGACTATATCAACATCAGCCAATTTAAAAAAAAAAAATCGTACTTAAAACCCTTTACTCCCACTGTATCAATGAGTCTTAATTTCTGCCTTAATGTGCATCACAAGGTCATGTGCTAGAATTTTTGATTACTACACTTACAAATGGGTTTTGTTTTAAGCGTTATACTGTCTGCAACATCATCAACAACACAAACAACATCTTTTCGCCTCCAGTCATAATCTAATGTGCTACACGTGCAGTGTGCTGTGATGCCATTTGAAACGCCGGCATGCGTCTATTATCATTGATACGGACCAGTGGGTGGTGCAAGTTTGGGCATTGGCCCTTTGTTTGTGGTAATGGTGTTGATGTTATTTTAGCTGTTGCCGTTCATTCGTTGCTGATTGCATTGTGGCTTTTAATGGCAGCGTTGTGGTGTGGATGATATGACAGACTCGTAAAGTATAAAGGATGTAAAAAAATAAGTGGTTGCCAATTTTACGCAATTTGTCAAGATTTTATTGAACGTAAGAATTCAGGTTTTCAGAAATATCAATCCATTGTGGAAGAATAATGTTTAAAATTTTTAAAGAACGGCTAAAAACCGGACAGGACATACCGTATGATAACAGTACAGCTACCTTGGTACAGTACAATTTTTTATTGGGAATTTATGGAAATTTAGTCATGCCAACTCTGATTTCTTTTGATTTATTTATAACAGTTCACATTTGCTCTAGAGTGGTTTAAATTTGAAATCGGATGGAACCAACATATGGCATCTTTATCGATTTACACAAAATTTAATGGATGTACATGTTATGAGTTTGAGAAGACTTTAATTAAAATCGGATGGAACTATAGCTATATCTGAAACGATTTCACTAAATTTGTTCTAGGGTAAATTTGATCAAATGTGTCAAAATCCATCCCGTTTTGGCTGATGGTACATAATGAACTTTACATCAGAGGAAGATGTATATAGGAGCTACTTCCGAATTGACCCGATCTCGACAGAATTTGAAAATGGTGTTTTTAGGATGCATCTGATATTTTGTACAGAAAAATCATTGTTTTTGAGTGAGCTAAATTTGGTCGTATGCTATAATGTGTATCCAATCCTATGTGCAATAAACTTGAAATCATATGAAGATGTGCATATATCCAAATCTGTCTTATTTTTAAGAAGTGTATTATACGGCTCTGTTAACCTGATAATAAATCAGTAATAAAGAAGTACTGGCCAACATAAAAAAATAAATCTTTCAAATTTAACAAGTTAAAAAGCAGTAAGTTCGGCCGGTTCGGACCATTTGGAACGAATTTGGAAATTTTCAAAAAATAAAATCCTTAAAAAATTCTGTTCAAATTTTAAAGATACCGAATATAGCCGTTATATTGGGGTCTATACGACGTGGACATACACAGGCATTGTTTGTCATAAGCCATTACCATATTCAAATTCGAAACTTGAAATAAACGGTGAATAATGTAGCTAAAATCATCAAAATATCGTATATAAGGAGACGCCGTTAAATTGGGGCTGTGCGAAGACCTGGACCAGCATAGACAATTTTCTGCCACAGGCTGTAGCATCCATTACGAACTTCAAATACCACATCTCAAACAATTTCGGTGGGTATCAACAAAATACCGAATATAGGGAGGTACAGATATATGGGGCTTATACGAAGACCTGGACTCGCACACACAATTTTCTGTCACAGACAGTAGTTCCCATAACGAACTTCAAATACCAATTTTGAAACAATTCCGGTGAATAATGAAAATCATCAAAATACCGAATATAGGGAGGTACAGTTATATGGGGGCTATACGAAGGCGTGGACCTGCACAGATAATTTTCTGTCTTAGGGTGTAGTATCCATTTTGAATTTCAAGTACCAAATTTGAAACAATTCCCGTGAATAATGTCGTTAAAAACATCAAAATACCGAATATCGGGAGGTACCGTTATATGGGGGCTATACGAAGACATGGACCTGCACAGACAATTTTCTGTCTTAGGGTAGTATCCATTTTGAATTTGAAATACCAAATTTTAAAATACTTCCGGGAAAAAGGTCGCTAAAATCATCAAAATTCCGAATATCGGGAGGTACCGTTATATGGGGGCTATATGATGGGGGCTATATGATGGGGGCTATATGATGGGGGCTATATGATGGGGGCTATATGAAGTTCGTAGTGGATACTACAGCCTAAGACAGAAAATTATCTGTGCAGGTCCACGTCTTCGTATAGCCCCCATATAACGGTACCCCCTGATATTCTGTATTTTGATTATTTTAACGACATTATTTACAGGAATCGTTTCAAATTTGGTATTTGAAGTCCGTAATAGATACTTCCGCATAAAACAGAAAATGGGCCATGTAGGTCCAGGTATTCGTATAGCCCCCATATACCGTCCCCCCGATATTCTGTATTTTGATGATTTTAGCGACATTATTTACCGGGATTGTTTCAAATTTCGCATGCGAAGTTCGTAATGGAAACTTCAGCCCATGCCAGAAAATTGTCTGTGCTGGTCCACGCCTTCGTATAGCCCCCATATAACGGTACCCACTATATTCGTAATTTTGATGACTTTAGCTACATTATAAACAGATTTTTCTTCAAGTTTCGCATTTAAATATTGTAATAACTTATGACAAAAGATGCCTATGCAGGTCTACGTCGTCGTATAGGCATTCGGTAGTTTTAAGATTTTAACAGAATTTTAAACGGATTTTTTTTTTTGGAAATTGCCAAATTTGTACCAAATGGTGGAGGGTATTAAAAGTTCGGCACGGCCGAGCTTACAGCCTTTCTAATTGTTTTAATGTATTTCTATGTACATACGTATATTTACATTCTGATGCACATATTATGTCTGATGATAAATGTCATGCAGTCAACGGAGGTGTTTATTACATTTTATCATTTCTTCCAGTTTCCTCCAGACAAAAAATTTATTTTATGAACCTCTTTGTCAAAATGTTCAGAACATCTGTGCTGTTGAATCAGTATGATGTGTTTCTGTTTCTTTGTTGTAAGGAACATACTAGTCAATGATTAATGGCTTTTAGTGTCAACGAGATGACATAAATGTCACATGTTCAAGATCATTTATCAACATTTGAAGTAATTAGCAAATACAGCTAAAAATTATTTTCACGAAAAAATGTATACGTATGTCGTCTGAATACAGAACAGATATTTATTTGTTTTAATGTAGAACTAAATTTGTATCCAATTAAGTAATGAAGTCAATGAATTTTTTGATAATTGACAACAATGATGGTGATCAATTCAAAAGATTTAAACAATGACTCGTTATCTTTTCGAATATTCATTAAAAAGACTCCTGTCCTCTGTCCGCTTACAATTTTCCATCATCAGTACAATTTAATTATTAATGCCTATCATAATTACCCTTATACACCGTATATTTAATGAGGACATTTGACGCGAATTTACTCCTCACAAATAAAAATGTGATTTCCAATAACAGTAAATTATCCCTATATGGAACTAAAGAAGAAATCAATGGTGTTAAAAATATGAAGAAATTTCATATTTGGGATTATATATGTGTATACCTGATAGGTTTGGGCATATTGCACTAAATTTTTAGTGCACTAAGAAAAATTAAAATGGCAGTGAAAAATTAAATTGCACTACCACTAACCATTTAGTGATAATTAAAAAAAAATTGCACCACCACTAAATTTGCACTACCACTAACTAATCACTAATTTAGTGCAATTGTTTTTAAATACCACTAAATTTATTGGTAGTGCTATTAAAATTTCACCACCACTAAAATTTAGTGATAGTGCAATTTTTATTCCCTCCATCATACATAGTATGGAGGGTATATTAAGTTCGTCATTCCGTTTGTAACTCATTCAAATAATCTTAGACCCAACAAAGTATATATATATTCTTGTTCAGCGTAAAATTCTAAGAAGATTTAGCCCTGTCCGTCCGTCTGTTGTAATCACGCTACAGTCTAAACGAATTAAGATAGGAAGCTAAAATTTTGCACAGATCTCTCTTTTGTCTGCAGGCAGATCAAGTTCGAAGATGGGCTATATCGGTCCACGATATCGTATAGCCCCCAATAACGGTACCCTCCGATATTCGGTATTTTGAAGATGTTACCCACATTTTTCAATGGAATTGTCTGAAAATTCACACAAGTAGTTCCTTGTGAATACTTTACCCCCTGAGAGAGAATTGTCTATATAGGTCCACGATATCGTATATCGCCCATATAACTGTACCCCCCGATATTCGGTGTTTTGATGATGTTAGCCACATTTTTCAACGGAATTGTCTGAAAATCCATACAAGGAGTTCCTTATGGGTACTTTATACCTCGAAAGAGAATTATCTATATCGGTCCACGATATCGTATATCCCCCATATAACGGTACCCCCCGGTATTCGGTAGTTTGATAACTTTACCCACATTTTTCAACGGAATTGTCTGAAAATCCACACATGGGGTTTCATGTGGGTACTTTATACCTCAGCACAGAATTATCTATAGAGGTCCACGATATCATATATCCCCCATATAACTGTACCCCCGATATTCGGTATTTTGATGATTTTACCCACATTTTTCAACGGAATTGTCTAAAAATCCACACAAGGAGTTCCTTGTGGGTACTTAATGTCTCAGCAGAGAATTATCTATATAGGTACACGATATCGTATATCCCCCATATAACGGTACCCCCCGATATTCGGTATTTTGATGATTTTACCCACATTTTTCAACGGAATTGTATGAAAATCCACACAAGGAGTTCCTTGTGGGTACTTTACACCCAGACATAGACTATACTAGATATTGTAAAGATTAAAAACAAAATTTAATGGATTTTATTTTTTTGAAAAATTTCTAATTCGTTCCGAATGGTGGAGGGTATTCAACTGCTTTCTTACTTGTTTTTTTAAATATCACTAAATTTTTAGTTGTAGTACAATTTAATTTTTCATTACCACTAACCCTTTAGCATTAGGTATATCCAAATCGATTTTGACAAAACTTGGCAAACATTATTGTATTCTCGTCAAAAGTTGAAAATGAATGCAACACTAATTGAAACTTTTGAAATGTCATTAGCTAATTATAATAGCAAAGACCACCCACGTATGGCATCACATTGCATGACATCACGAAAGCTTAACATTCCTCCTTACAACAAAAAAAAAAAAAAGAAACAGTAATAAATCTGAAATACTCAGAAAATGTTAACACCGTGCCACCATCTTATGCACAATAGTATGAAATTATAATGCACTGAAATTTCTTAATTTATTAAGATTCTGTCTTAATTCCAATGCTTTTTTTCTTGGTTCTTTGTACTATTTTATTCTTTTCCTAATTTTTTGGTAAATTTAAATACTTCTTTTGCTTCTCGTTTCCGGGCAAATACTGTCCAATGTGTCTCTTTACAATTATAATTAACGTGAGAGGATTGCATACTAAAAAAATCCATACGAATCACGCAATATCATAATCTTAGCATCACTCGTAGCTTTTATATCAAACAAATATGAATTACAGCCAAAATGCATGAATTGTTTCTTATAGTCTTTTGCTGACAGCCATGTGAACTGACCACACTCTCAGCATGTATGGGCATAATATATGAACATTTATCCTGTCAATACAGTGGTGTGAACACTTTGAGCACTATTTTAAGGGGAAACTTTATGTTCAGTATTTTTTAAAGTTAGTTCTTGTTATGAAATATATATAAAATAAACAATTTCATGATAAGAATGCGGAATAGGAGTAGGTCTCATTTTCAAAATGAATAGTATCTACTTAGTATTTGCAACAATACCACCTACATCGAATTTAAGGAAAATGTTAATAAATTTTGGTGTTATTGGGCAGGGGGGTTTGACTCATCTATGATCCAAAACAAATATAATCATTCAACTATCAAATTTTTGAGACTTTTTGTTCAATTTATGTTCAATTTATGCTTATTGGTCCATTGTCTTCCGATTCAATTACCATATAGTTATATTGTGCACACATATCTATACGTTGAATAAAACCATACAATATTTATATTCATACAACCCAAAGCTTAAAATGTAGGCTTAATTCGGTAGGAGTACAACATATGGTCGTAGTGGTTATTGCGGTAATGATTATTCGGTTTCGGCCAACGGTGGTGTTGGTGGCCAGTGATGCTGTAGGTATTAAATAATTGCGTATAATTAATCAAATGTTATCTGTGTGCCATTCACTCACTTTGTCTGTCTCGGTTAATCTTTCTACTACTTCCCCATACCCCTAAGAAAAATGATAAGAATTGCCATTAACACGGTAAATGGTTTTAACTAAAAGTCCTGGATTATTATAACCGAATGAGAAACAATAAATCTTGTGAAACGAATAATAAAAACGATTTAATTACGACATAATTGTCAATGATTAATATTAAGTTTATTTACGTCAAACACCTGTATTGGTTTTATTTTGATATTGGAAATTGGGAGGATTGAATTAAAAAGGCCGATATGAGATGTGAATATATCCTGCTCATCAAAGGAACTATGAAACTTTTCTGTTATAAACAAATGTTCAAATAAAATAATTTATTAATCTTATAATTTAAATTTCATCCAGAATAATATCCATACGTTGAGGGTGCTAAATATATATTGGCATATTGTTCCATACAGAAATTGATGTTTAAATCAACATTAATTAAATGCCTTGAAGATCAACAATTCCACTTTATTATGCATTTTTTACCTTCTTTCGAAAACATGCTGCGAAACCACAGTTTTTAGACTTCCATCCCATGAAATTCAATACTCTTGAATGTTACAACAATTTTACCATAATGAATTTGACGTTAATTTGCGCATTCATAAATTCACGTTCTCCCATAAAAAATGGCATACAGATGAATGAAAAATTTTCAAGAATTCAAAGCGAACCGTTTCACGAAAACCTACAAACCGAAATAACAAAACGTTTAAACAAATTAAGAAGCACAAAAAAACGATCCTTAAAATGTCAATAATAATTATGTTTTTAAATGAGACTACAAATGCGCAGCTTAGGTCGAACGACTGTTGAAGTTCTAAAAAATGCCCAGAAATATGGGCAACTATGAAAGTGGTTTGTCTGTAAGTGCTACAGAAAAGGGAAAAGAATATCAACAAGAAAAACACGTTGCCTTACTGTATACAACGTACAAACGATGCATATACGTATTATTTGAATGTTTATATTTTAAATTAATTGCAGAAATTTAATAGTAAGGAAAGGGCCAGAGACGGGACGATGTCCGTAGGATGTTCCCTTGACCAACATTCATACACATTTTTTTAGAAAGTTTAAGCCAAACTATTACACCAGTCACTTGATTATTGAGAATATAAAATTTAATATTTAAGAGGAGGCAAAAAAAAAATAATAAAAAATAAAACAAGTTAGCAAAGGCTATATTCGTGCGGGGCCGGCCATGTGATATCCTACAACACTACAATATGTTAGATGACCCCTTATGCCCAAATCAATTTTGGAAGATTTCGCTTTTGAAATTATGTCACGGAGCACGGCCCAGATATTACCCTTAGCATTTTGACCAGACACATTTGCCCAATATTTACGCACACCGCCGTGCTGTTAGTTTTTGTTTTCCATTTTACGGCTAAATATAATCCTATGTTCATCCAAAATGCTAGAATTCTTCCCTGTCCTTAACTCTCTCCACAGGCGTGTCGATTGACTTCAATTTTGTGATCAAGAACTTTTTCTGTGGGTTCACTTGAACCTCTAAATATTATGCGATCATCTCCAAAAGCAAGAAGCCCCTCCGTATCTCCAAAATTAGACTCATCTATATGATTTGCTTGTCTAAGATATTTGGCTATATTCGTCAACGAAATCAGCATAAAAAGTCAGAAGTTCGCCTTTTGTGTATTTCGGATATCGCCTGTACGTAATGCTGGTATTTATTCCCACAAACTTAGTGGTCCATTCTACCCGCTGTCCTAAACTCTAACTTTATTCGAGATTTCGTGTCCTTTGGTTTATATTTCTGACCCTTAGCAAAATCAAGAAAATTTTTAGTTGTTGGTCCATTTTAACCCCTAATATATTGCGGACATCTTTGAAAACAATAGGCCTAGCCCTTCTGAGCACAACTCTACCCTTGTGAAAATTTTCGTGAGAATCGGACAGTTTCAGTTTTAGCCTATGGCCGTTTTATTAATTCAAAAACTTGTGGATCGGACGATATTTGCAATACTTATATAATATCCCCAACCTGTGTTGTAAGGTGAAAAAATATTACAAAATATTAAAAGTCAAATTGAAAAAATCGCATGCGATAAAAAATATGAAAAAATAAAAATATGTCACAAAATACTACAAAATCTATATTAACATCATTATTGGCATATTTTTCTGTGATTTTTTTAGATTTTATACTTTTATGTCAAGAGGGCATTCTGAATTGACAAATTTTGTCAAAATCGGACCAGCCATTCTTGAGATATAAGCATTCTAACTAACATCCCCTTCCTTTGTATAAGCATATTGTATATATTTAGCTATATATAACAGATATATTTACAATCGGCATCTACGTAACGGTCAGAATTGACCTGATCGTCTATTTGTGATTTCGCCGGTATTAAAAATATTTGTCGTTTAATGGAAAATTTGACTTTTATTTAACACAAATGTTGTGGCCTATTTCACCCACTAAATATTACCCGATGACCACTAAAATTGGAAGGCTTCTGCCCAGCCTTAAGCTCTAGCTCCATGCTAACTTCCGCTTTGATTGGTCTATAATTGCGACCTGTAGAGCAACTGCAAAATCAGGATTTTTTTTCAGTTTTTGGTCCATTTCAACCCTTAAATATTATGCGATCATCTCCAAAAGCAATAGGCTTATATTCTAGCTCTAGCCCCACCTCCATTCTAAATTTCGTGTAGATTGAGCCATAATTGCGAACTGTAGAGTGATTAAAAATTAACATGGACAGACGGACGGACGGACATACATAGGCGAGATAGGAAGATCCATATATACTTTCCTATGTGGGAAACAAATATTTCGAGGTGTTACATAATTTTTGGCATAATCAAACTTATTGGACAAATTCGTTGAATTTGCCAATTCATAAAAAAATAAATATCCTTAATATGAATATGTATATTTGTTTGAATTAACATGAATTTTTATTATTATAATTTAACTATTATAAATCTACTGTGAATTATTAGAATAAGTGTAGAATGAATTGTATTGACCTACTGAATATTCTCGTGAAGTAGCCATTGATTTATCTTAACGAATGTAGAATATCATTATCGTTGTAACTCAGTGCAGTCTTTTTTATGCTTAACTCACTTTTATACCCTCCACCATACTATGGAGGGTATATTAATTTTGTCATTCCGTTTGTAACAACTCGAAATACTCACGTCAGACCCAACAAAGTATATATATTCTTGATCAGCGTAAAATTCTAAGACGATTTAGCCATGTCCGTCTGTCTGTCTGTGTGTCTGTCTGTCCGTCTGTCTGTCTGTCTGTCCGTCTGTCTGTCTGTCTGTTGTAATCACGCTATCTTTCGAACAAATTGAGATAGAAGGCTAAAATTTTGCACACATGTATATTTTGCCAGTAGGCAGGTTAAGTTCGTAAATGGGTCATGTAGGTCCAAGTTTTCATATAGCCCCCATATAACGGTACCTCTCGATATTCGGTATTTTGATGATTTTAGCGACATTATTCACCGGAATTGTTTCCAATTTGGCATTTGAAGTTCGTAATGGATACTACAGCCTAAGACAGAAAATTATCTGTGCAGGTCCACGTCTTCGTATAGCCCCCATATAACGGTACCACCCGATATTCGGTATTTTGATGATTTTAGCGACATTATTTAACGGAACCGTTCAAAATTTGGTATTTGAAGTTCGTAATAGATACTGCAGCAGAAAACAGAAAATGGGCCATGTAGGTCCACGTCTTCGTATAGCCCCCATATACCGTACCCCCCGATATTCGGTATTTTGATGATTTTAGCGACATTATTTAACGGAACCGTTCCAAATTTGGTATTTGAAGTTCGTAATAGATACTGCAGCAGAAAACAGAAAATGGACCATGTAGGTCCACGTCTTCGTATAGGCCCCATATACCGTACCCCCCGATATTCGGTATTTTGATGATTTTAGCGACATTATTTACCGGGATTGTTTTAAATTTCGCATTTGAAGTTCGTAATGGATACTTCAGCCCATGCCAGAAAATTGTCTGTGCAGGTCCACGTCTTGGTATAGCCCCCATATAATGGTACCCCCTATATTCGATATTTTGATGATTTTATCTACATTATAAACAAATTTTTCTTCATGTTTCGCATTTAAATGTTGTAATAACTTATGACAAAAGTTGCCTATGCATGTATACGTCGTCGTATAGACATTCGGTATTTTTAAGATTTTAACAGAATTTTTAAAGGATTTTTTTTTTATTTTATTTATTTATTTATTTTATTTTTTTTTTTGGAAATTGCCAAATTTGTACCAAATGGTGGAGGGTATTAAAAGTTCGGCCCGGCCGAACTTACAGCTTTTTTACTTGTTCTCTGACTCGCATCGGTAAGCATCTCTCCTCAATAAACCATTATTTGATACGTTTTGTAACGTTTAAGAAAATTTCTAATTGGTTTTATTTGTTCTCTTCTCTTTTCCTCCAATTATTTCTCATTGGCTATGAGGAATAATCTCATCAAGCTAAACCTAAATACAGTCCACTCCACATTTTGGGTTTTCGTTAACGCAGCTTACTGACCTCTCTCTTCTTACTTACCTTCAGCGGAATCCAAACCTACCAACAAATAGCTATCGTTTTTGCACTTATAATACCACCAACACATAGTGTTGTAAGGTATAAAAATTCAATTAAAAATAGAATCTAGCACTAAATATATATTAAATATTAAAGTCACTTTAGAGGGTTCCATAGAGAAAATGTTTCGAATACACTTCAGTATATATTGAATCTGTGAATTTTACGTTCAGAGACACATCTTCGGTCCTGGTGGGGCTTTCCATAAGTATTAACTTTTTCTTTTCAAATACTGAAAATGGGGACGTGCTCAAGCAAACCTAGAACTGTTGCCCCAATTAAAAAAAATATATATAACTCCTTGAGCCCTACATAAAATTAAAAAAAAAATAACTAAGATTCGTACAAAAATTTAATTTCAAAAACATTTTCAATTCAACTCTTTCATTAAATGATTAAATATATTTTGCCAAAGCCAGCAAAGCAGTCTACACTTTCTCGCATTCGCATAACAACCTTCACTATTTTGTTAGTCTGCTTAATTTTGCGGCCCAGACACATAATAGCTTCTGGTTTGCAGTTTTAAAGAAGTACCTCCGACTACGCACATTCGTTATATTTACCACTTAAAAGACCATAAATTGATTATTTAAAAAGTTTTTCATTACGGCTCAAATTTCTGATATTTTTGCACAAAGAATAAAAAGAAGACCAATGGAACAGACACAACAGAATGAATGATTGTTGTTCTTCGGGTAAAGTGTGCTCGAGAGAGCGAGATGGAAGAAGAGAGACAGTGTTTGTATCTCAGTAGGCGTACAAAAACCGTCGTAGAATTTACTTAGAAACAATGAAATGAAGAAGTCGCTGACGAAAAGAGAGAGAAGAGAATACGCATTTAACAAGTGCCGCCAAACGCAATTTTTGGACAGTTTTGCACACCAATGCTTAGTGAGATTTTCATTATTCGTTTTTGCCATAGTCGCAACCTGCTATGTATGTCGAGTGGCTCAGCAGTTAGCGCGCTGGCGTACGAAACATTCGGCCTGGGTTCAAATCCTGTTGAAGGAAAGTTTTACACTTTTTACCCCAAAAATGTTTTTCTACATCAAAAATTACATTAATATATTATAGAACACCTACAAATTGTAAAATGATCAATATAGCTGTGAGCCAATTTATAATAGATATGTATAAATGTATAATATGGCCTTACAGAATATTAGACTTAATGATTGCCTTAAATATGTTTACAATTTTTAAAAATTATTTGTCCACTCTTGGTGTTCGATTGCTGCTTGTATAATTTGGTGGTTGTTTATTATATATATAAATATTTGAAGTCTTCCTGAAATTTTGAATTTAAAATCAATTACTTATGGCTCCAACATATAAACTTTAATAACAGATACTTACATAAATTACATTTATTCTGTAAAAAATTCTTAATAAAAATTAAATGCAAAAAAAACATATTTTTTAAAAATAGAAAAACATGCCTTCCGCAGGATTTGAACTCGCGACGCAAGGCATGAAACAAAAGAGCTTTATCACTTAAGCTACCACAAGATCACGATGATGGTGAACTTAAGTTGTGTAGTATTTTTTGTGAAAACGTAAACAAGAGTTATTCGTCAGAAAAAAAACGTACATTAAGACAAACAACAACAATGGTTCGTGCGAAATGTAACGGTTCACATTCTTTGGAATTTTGCTTTTCAGATAGGTTACTTCACATAAATGCAATTGAATAAAAAATATGAACTGATGTGAATGTGTGAAATATCGTGATGTGGGTATTTCAAAATAAAAAAATGTTTCTATTTAACAATAATATAAATAAGTATAAAAAGGAATTAGTTTTAATACAACTTTTTAACATATTTATAATAAAATATAATAAATAAAATATTTTTTGGAATAAAGATATATATAATTATAAATATAAATACGGAATTATGAAAATAAAAATATATAACTATAATGGAAAAAATAAATATAAATAAAAATTTTTGAATATATACAAATAAAAAAATTAACGTACATTTGTTAGTATAAATAAGTATAGTAAAAATAATCTACCTCCTACCTACGCTAATATGCAACCCACTGCATGAGAGGTTCTTTAATCAATAAAATGTCCGTTACCAATTTTATTTTGATTATCAACGTTGACAACAGCAAAAATGATCTCATACTGTTCGGCACTGTTAATAACTTTAAGCCAACGCCTGCACACTGGAGCAGTGGCCGAGTCGGTTGAGTGGCTCCGCAGAAATCTGTTGGGTCGTAGGTTCGAATCCCGGCACGGTAATTTTGTTTTATTACATTTTTAGACGTAGAACATTTAAAGAAATTAAAAATAAAATAAGAACTTTAGCGATAAAACATAAAAGAGGAAATGTTGAAGAAAAATATTGGTGAAGCATGCATGTGTACGTCCCATGGAATTTTTTAAGGTCGATCCGCGCAGGTTTTATAGGCTTTGCACAGTGGTTCAATCTGTTAGGACCTTATTATTATTAAGGATGGGTCCAATTTGGGTCTCTGAAACGGTTTTGGACTATAACCTATATATGGGCTGAAAGTGCTCGGAGAGACCTTTCATTTAAGCCTAGTTTGATTCGCGCAGGTTTTATAGGCTTTGCACAGTGGTTCAATCTGTTAGGACCTTATTATTATTAAGGATGGGTCCAATTTGGGTCTCTGAAACGGTTTTGGACTATAACCTATATATGGGCTGAAAGTTTTCGGAGAGACCTTTCATTTAAGCCTAGTTTGATCCGCGCAGGTTTTATAGGCTTTGCACAGTGGTTCAATCTGTTAGGACCTTATTATTATTAAGGATGGGTCCAATTTGGGTCTCTGAAACGGTTTTGGACTATAACCTATATATGCGCTGAAAGTGCTCGGAGAGACCTTTCATTTAAGCCTAGTTTGATCCGCGCAGGTTTTATAGGCTTTGCACAGTGGTTCAATCTGTTAGGACCTTATTATTATTAAGGATGGGTCCAATTTGGGTCTCTGAAACGGTTTTGGACTATAACCTATATATGGGCTGAAAGTGTTCGGAGAGACCTTTCATTTAAGCCTAGTTTGATCCGCGCAGGTTTTATAGGCTTTGCACAGTGGTTCAATCTGTTAGGACCTTATTATTATTAAGGATGGGTCCAATTTGGGTCTCTGAAACGGTTTTGGACTATAACCTATATATGGGCTGAAAGTGCTCGGAGAGACCTTTCATTTAAGCCTAGTTTGATTCGCGCAGGTTTTATAGGCTTTGCACAGTGGTTCAATCTGTTAGGACCTTATTATTATTAAGGATGGGTCCAATTTGGGTCTCTGAAACGGTTTTGGACTATAACCTATATATGGGCTGAAAGTGTTCGGAGAGACCTTTCATTTAAGCCTAGTTTGATCCGCGCAGGTTTTATAGGCTTTGCACAGTGGTTCAATCTGTTAGGACCTTATTATTATTAAGGATGGGTCCAATTTGGGTCTCTGAAACGGTTTTGGACTATAACCTATATATGGGCTGAAAGTGCTCGGAGAGACCTTTCATTTAAGCCTAGTTTGATCCGCGCAGGTTTTATAGGCTTTGCACAGTGGTTCAATCTGTTAGGACCTTATTATTATTAAGGATGGGTCCAATTTGGGTCTCTGAAACGGTTTTGGACTATAACCTATATATGGGCTGAAAGTGTTCGGAGAGACCTTTCATTTAAGCCTAGTTTGATCCGCGCAGGTTTTATAGGCTTTGCACAGTGGTTCAATCTGTTAGGACCTTATTATTATTAAGGATGGGTCCAATTTGGGTCTCTGAAACGGTTTCGGACTATAACCTATATATGGGCTGAAAGTGCTCGGAGAGACCTTTCATTTAAGCCTAGTTTGATCCGCGCAGGTTTTATAGGCTTTGCACAGTGGTTCAATCTGTTAGGACCTTATTATTATTAAGGATGGGTCCAATTTGGGTCTCTGAAACGGTTTTGGACTATAACCTATATATGGGCTGAAAGTGCTCGGAGAGACCTTTCATTTAAGCCTAGTTTGATCCGCGCAGGTTTTATAGGCTTTGCACAGTGGTTCAATCTGTTAGGACCTTATTATTATTAAGGATGGGTCCAATTTGGGTCTCTGAAACGGTTTTGGACTATAACCTATATATGGGCTGAAAGTGCTCGGAGAGACCTTTCATTTAAGCCTAGTTTGATTCGCGCAGGTTTTATAGGCTTTGCACAGTGGTTCAATCTGTTAGGACCTTATTATTATTAAGGATGGGTCCAATTTGGGTCTCTGAAACGGTTTTGGACTATAACCTATATATGGGCTGAAAGTGCTCGGAGAGACCTTTCAGTTAAGCCTAGTTTGATCCGCGCAGGTTTTATAGGCTTTGCACAGTGGTTCAATCTGTTAGGACCTTATTATTATTAAGGATGGGTCCAATTTGGGTCTCTGAAACGGTTTTGGACTATAACCTATATATGGGCTGAAAGTGCTCGGAGAGACCTTTCATTTAAGCCTAGTTTGATCCGCGCAGGTTTTATAGGCTTTGCACAGTGGTTCAATCTGTTAGGGCCTTATTATTATTAAGGATGGGTCCAATTTGGATCTCTGAAACGGTTTTGGACTATGACCTATATATGGACTGAAAGTGCTCGGAGAGACCTTTCATTTAAGCCTAGTTTGATCCGCGCAGGTTTTATAGGCTTTGCACAGTGGTTCAATCTGTTAGGGCCTTATTATTATTAAGGATGGGTCCAATTTGGGTCTCTGAAACGGTTTTGGACTATAACCTATATATGGGCTGAAAGTGCTCGGAGAGACCTTTCATTTAAGCCTAGTTCGATCCGCGCAGGTTTTATAGGCTTTGCACAGTGGTTCAATCTGTTAGGACCTTATTATTATTAAGGATGGGTCCAATTTGGGTCTCTGAAACGGTTTTGGACTATAACCTATATATGGGCTGAAAGTGCTCGGAGAGACCTTTCATTTAAGCCTAGTTTGATCCGCGCAGGTTTTATAGGCTTTGCACAGTGGTTCAATCTGTTAGGACCTTATTATTATTAAGGATGGGTCCAATTTGGGTCTCTGAAACGGTTTTGGACTATAACCTATATATGGGCTGAAAGTGCTCGGAGAGACCTTTCATTTAAGCCTAGTTTGATTCGCGCAGGTTTTATAGGCTTTGCACAGTGGTTCAATCTGTTAGGACCTTATTATTATTAAGGATGGGTCCAATTTGGGTCTCTGAAACGGTTTTGGACTATAACCTATATATGGGCTGAAAGTGCTCGGAGAGACCTTTCAGTTAAGCCTAGTTTGATCCGCGCAGGTTTTATAGGCTTTGCACAGTGGTTCAATCTGTTAGGACCTTATTATTATTAAGGATGGGTCCAATTTGGGTCTCTGAAACGGTTTTGGACTATAACCTATATATGGGCTGAAAGTGCTCGGAGAGACCTTTCATTTAAGCCTAGTTTGATCCGCGCAGGTTTTATAGGCTTTGCACAGTGGTTCAATCTGTTAGGGCCTTATTATTATTAAGGATGGGTCCAATTTGGGTCTCTGAAACGGTTTTGGACTATAACCTATATATGGGCTGAAAGTGCTCGGAGAGACCTTTCATTTAAGCCTAGTTCGATCCGCGCAGGTTTTATAGGCTTTGCACAGTGGTTCAATCTGTTAGGACCTTATTATTATTAAGGATGGGTCCAATTTGGGTCTCTGAAACGGTTTTGGACTATAACCTATATATGGGCTGAAAGTGCTCGGAGAGACCTTTCATTTAAGCCTAGTTTGATTCGCGCAGGTTTTATAGGCTTTGCACAGTGGTTCAATCTGTTAGGACCTTATTATTATTAAGGATGGGTCCAATTTGGGTCTCTGAAACGGTTTTGGACTATAACCTATATATGGGCTGAAAGTTTTCGGAGAGACCTTTCATTTAAGCCTAGTTTGATCCGCGCAGGTTTTATAGGCTTTGCACAGTGGTTCAATCTGTTAGGACCTTATTATTATTAAGGATGGGTCCAATTTGGGTCTCTGAAACGGTTTTGGACTATAACCTATATATGGGCTGAAAGTGCTCGGAGAGACCTTTCATTTAAGCCTAGTTTGATCCGCGCAGGTTTTATAGGCTTTGCACAGTGGTTCAATCTGTTAGGACCTTATTATTATTAAGGATGGGTCCAATTTGGGTCTCTGAAACGGTTTTGGACTATAACCTATATATGGGCTGAAAGTGTTCGGAGAGACCTTTCATTTAAGCCTAGTTTGATCCGCGCAGGTTTTATAGGCTTTGCACAGTGGTTCAATCTGTTAGGACCTTATTATTATTAAGGATGGGTCCAATTTGGGTCTCTGAAACGGTTTCGGACTATAACCTATATATGGGCTGAAAGTGCTCGGAGAGACCTTTCATTTAAGCCTAGTTTGATCCGCGCAGGTTTTATAGGCTTTGCACAGTGGTTCAATCTGTTAGGACCTTATTATTATTAAGGATGGGTCCAATTTGGGTCTCTGAAACGGTTTTGGACTATAACCTATATATGGGCTGAAAGTGCTCGGAGAGACCTTTCATTTAAGCCTAGTTTGATCCGCGCAGGTTTTATAGGCTTTGCACAGTGGTTCAATCTGTTAGGACCTTATTATTATTAAGGATGGGTCCAATTTGGGTCTCTGAAACGGTTTTGGACTATAACCTATATATGGGCTGAAAGTGCTCGGAGAGACCTTTCATTTAAGCCTAGTTTGATTCGCGCAGGTTTTATAGGCTTTGCACAGTGGTTCAATCTGTTAGGACCTTATTATTATTAAGGATGGGTCCAATTTGGGTCTCTGAAACGGTTTTGGACTATAACCTATATATGGGCTGAAAGTGCTCGGAGAGACCTTTCAGTTAAGCCTAGTTTGATCCGCGCAGGTTTTATAGGCTTTGCACAGTGGTTCAATCTGTTAGGACCTTATTATTATTAAGGATGGGTCCAATTTGGGTCTCTGAAACGGTTTTGGACTATAACCTATATATGGGCTGAAAGTGCTCGGAGAGACCTTTCATTTAAGCCTAGTTTGATCCGCGCAGGTTTTATAGGCTTTGCACAGTGGTTCAATCTGTTAGGGCCTTATTATTATTAAGGATGGGTCCAATTTGGATCTCTGAAACGGTTTTGGACTATGACCTATATATGGACTGAAAGTGCTCGGAGAGACCTTTCATTTAAGCCTAGTTTGATCCGCGCAGGTTTTATAGGCTTTGCACAGTGGTTCAATCTGTTAGGGCCTTATTATTATTAAGGATGGGTCCAATTTGGGTCTCTGAAACGGTTTTGGACTATAACCTATATATGGGCTGAAAGTGCTCGGAGAGACCTTTCATTTAAGCCTAGTTCGATCCGCGCAGGTTTTATAGGCTTTGCACAGTGGTTCAATCTGTTAGGACCTTATTATTATTAAGGATGGGTCCAATTTGGGTCTCTGAAACGGTTTTGGACTATAACCTATATATGGGCTGAAAGTGCTCGGAGAGACCTTTCATTTAAGCCTAGTTTGATCCGCGCAGGTTTTATAGGCTTTGCACAGTGGTTCAATCTGTTAGGACCTTATTATTATTAAGGATGGGTCCAATTTGGGTCTCTGAAACGGTTTTGGACTATAACCTATATATGGGCTGAAAGTGCTCGGAGAGACCTTTCATTTAAGCCTAGTTTGATTCGCGCAGGTTTTATAGGCTTTGCACAGTGGTTCAATCTGTTAGGACCTTATTATTATTAAGGATGGGTCCAATTTGGGTCTCTGAAACGGTTTTGGACTATAACCTATATATGGGCTGAAAGTGCTCGGAGAGACCTTTCAGTTAAGCCTAGTTTGATCCGCGCAGGTTTTATAGGCTTTGCACAGTGGTTCAATCTGTTAGGACCTTATTATTATTAAGGATGGGTCCAATTTGGGTCTCTGAAACGGTTTTGGACTATAACCTATATATGGGCTGAAAGTGCTCGGAGAGACCTTTCATTTAAGCCTAGTTTGATCCGCGCAGGTTTTATAGGCTTTGCACAGTGGTTCAATCTGTTAGGGCCTTATTATTATTAAGGATGGGTCCAATTTGGGTCTCTGAAACGGTTTTGGACTATAACCTATATATGGGCTGAAAGTGCTCGGAGAGACCTTTCATTTAAGCCTAGTTCGATCCGCGCAGGTTTTATAGGCTTTGCACAGTGGTTCAATCTGTTAGGACCTTATTATTATTAAGGATGGGTCCAATTTGGGTCTCTGAAACGGTTTTGGACTATAACCTATATATGGGCTGAAAGTGCTCGGAGAGACCTTTCATTTAAGCCTAGTTTGATTCGCGCAGGTTTTATAGGCTTTGCACAGTGGTTCAATCTGTTAGGACCTTATTATTATTAAGGATGGGTCCAATTTGGGTCTCTGAAACGGTTTTGGACTATAACCTATATATGGGCTGAAAGTTTTCGGAGAGACCTTTCATTTAAGCCTAGTTTGATCCGCGCAGGTTTTATAGGCTTTGCACAGTGGTTCAATCTGTTAGGACCTTATTATTATTAAGGATGGGTCCAATTTGGGTCTCTGAAACGGTTTTGGACTATAACCTATATATGGGCTGAAAGTGCTCGGAGAGACCTTTCATTTAAGCCTAGTTTGATCCGCGCAGGTTTTATAGGCTTTGCACAGTGGTTCAATCTGTTAGGACCTTATTATTATTAAGGATGGGTCCAATTTGGGTCTCTGAAACGGTTTTGGACTATAACCTATATATGGGCTGAAAGTGTTCGGAGAGACCTTTCATTTAAGCCTAGTTTGATCCGCGCAGGTTTTATAGGCTTTGCACAGTGGTTCAATCTGTTAGGACCTTATTATTATTAAGGATGGGTCCAATTTGGGTCTCTGAAACGGCTTTGGACTATAACCTATATATGGGCTGAAAGTGCTCGGAGAGACCTTTCATTTAAGCCTAGTTTGATTCGCGCAGGTTTTATAGGCTTTGCACAGTGGTTCAATCTGTTAGGACCTTATTATTATTAAGGATGGGTCCAATTTGGGTCTCTGAAACGGTTTTGGACTATAACCTATATATGGGCTGAAAGTGTTCGGAGAGACCTTTCATTTAAGCCTAGTTTGATCCGCGCAGGTTTTATAGGCTTTGCACAGTGGTTCAATCTGTTAGGACCTTATTATTATTAAGGATGGGTCCAATTTGGGTCTCTGAAACGGTTTTGGACTATAACCTATATATGGGCTGAAAGTGCTCGGAGAGACCTTTCATTTAAGCCTAGTTTGATCCGCGCAGGTTTTATAGGCTTTGCACAGTGGTTCAATCTGTTAGGACCTTATTATTATTAAGGATGGGTCCAATTTGGGTCTCTGAAACGGTTTTGGACTATAACCTATATATGGGCTGAAAGTGTTCGGAGAGACCTTTCATTTAAGCCTAGTTTGATCCGCGCAGGTTTTATAGGCTTTGCACAGTGGTTCAATCTGTTAGGACCTTATTATTATTAAGGATGGGTCCAATTTGGGTCTCTGAAACGGTTTCGGACTATAACCTATATATGGGCTGAAAGTGCTCGGAGAGACCTTTCATTTAAGCCTAGTTTGATCCGCGCAGGTTTTATAGGCTTTGCACAGTGGTTCAATCTGTTAGGACCTTATTATTATTAAGGATGGGTCCAATTTGGGTCTCTGAAACGGTTTTGGACTATAACCTATATATGGGCTGAAAGTGCTCGGAGAGACCTTTCATTTAAGCCTAGTTTGATCAACGCAGGTTTTATAGGCTTTGCACAGTGGTTCAATCTGTTAGGACCTTATTATTATTAAGGATGGGTCCAATTTGGGTCTCTGAAACGGTTTTGGACTATAACCTACATATGGGCTGAAAGTGTTCGGAGAGACCTTTCATTTAAGCCTAGTTTGAATCGCGCAGGTTTTATAGGCTTTGCACAGTGGTTCAATCTGTTAGGACCTTATTATTATTAAGGATGGGTCCAATTTGGGTCTCTGAAACGGTTTTGAACTATAACCTATATATGGGCTGAAAGTGCTCGGAGAGACCTTTCATTTAAGCCTAGTTTGATCCGCGCAGGTTTTATAGGCTTTGCACAGTGGTTCAATCTGTTAGGACCTTATTATTATTAAGGATGGGTCCAATTTGGGTCTCTGAAACGGTTTTGGACTATAACCTATATATGGGCTGAAAGTGTTCGGAGAGACCTTTCATTTAAGCCTAGTTTGATCCGCGCAGGTTTTATAGGCTTTGCACAGTGGTTCAATCTGTTAGGACCTTATTATTATTAAGAATGGGTCCAATTTGGGTCTCTGAAACGGTTTTGGACTATAACCTATATATGGGCTGAAAGTGCTCGGAGAGACCTTTCATTTAAGCCTAGTTTGATTCGCGCAGGTTTTATAGGCTTTGCACAGTGGTTCAATCTGTTAGGACCTTATTATTATTAAGGATGGGTCCAATTTGGGTCTCTGAAACGGTTTTGGACTATAACCTATATATGGGCTGAAAGTGCTCGGAGAGACCTTTCAGTTAAGCCTAGTTTGATCCGCGCAGGTTTTATAGGCTTTGCACAGTGGTTCAATCTGTTAGGACCTTATTATTATTAAGGATGGGTCCAATTTGGGTCTCTGAAACGGTTTTGGACTATAACCTATATATGGGCTGAAAGTGTTCGGAGAGACCTTTCATTTAAGCCTAGTTTGATCCGCGCAGGTTTTATAGGCCTTGCACAGTGGTTCAATCTGTTAGGACCTTATTATTATTAAGGATGGGTCCAATTTGGGTCTCGGAAACGGTTTTGGACTATAACCTATATATGGGCTGAAAGTGCTCGGAGAGACCTTTCATTTAAGCCTAGTTTGATCCGCGCAGTTTTTATAGGCTTTGCACAGTGGTTCAATCTGTTAGGACCTTATTATTATTAAGGATGGGTCCAATTTGGGTCTCTGAAACGGTTTTGGACTATAACCTACATATGGGCTGAAAGTGCTCGGAGAGACCTTTCATTTAAGCCTAGTTTGATCCGCGCAGGTTTTATAGGCTTTGCACAGTGGTTCAATCTGTTAGGACCTTATTATTATTAAGGATGGGTCCAATTTGGGTCTCTGAAACGGTTTTGGACTATAACCTATATATGGGCTGAAAGTGCTCAGAGAGACCTTTCATTTAAGCCTAGTTTGATCCGCGCAGGTTTTATAGGCTTTGCACAGTGGTTCAATCTGTTAGGACCTTATTATTATTAAGGATGGGTCCAATTTGGGTCTCTGAAACGGTTTTGGACTATAACCTATATATGGGCTGAAAGTGCTCGGAGAGACCTTTCATTTAAGCCTAGTTTGATCCGCGCAGGTTTTATAGGCTTTGCACAGTGGTTCAATCTGTTAGGACCTTATTATTATTAAGGATGGGTCCAATTTGGGTCTCTGAAACGGTTTTGGACTATAACCTATATATGGGCTGAAAGTGCTCGGAGAGACCTTTCATTTAAGCCTAGTTTGATCCGCGCAGGTTTTATAGGCTTTGCACAGTGGTTCAATCTGTTAGGACCTTATTATTATTAAGGATGGGTCCAATTTGGGTCTCTGAAACGGTTTTGAACTATAACCTATATATGGGCTGAAAGTGCTCGGAGAGACCTTTCATTTAAGCCTAGTTTGATCCGCGCAGTTTTTATAGGCTTTGCACAGTGGTTCAATCTGTTAGGACCTTATTATTATTAAGGATGGGTCCAATTTGGGTCTCTGAAACGGTTTTGGACTATAACCTACATATGGGCTGAAAGTGCTCGGAGAGACCTTTCATTTAAGCCTAGTTTGATCCGCGCAGGTTTTATAGGCTTTGCACAGTGGTTCAATCTGTTAGGACCTTATTATTATTAAGGATGGGTCCAATTTGGGTCTCTGAAACGGTTTTGGACTATAACCTATATATGGGCTGAAAGTGCTCAGAGAGACCTTTCATTTAAGCCTAGTTTGATCCGCGCAGGTTTTATAGGCTTTGCACAGTGGTTCAATCTGTTAGGACCTTATTATTATTAAGGATGGGTCCAATTTGGGTCTCTGAAACGGTTTTGGACTATAACCTATATATGGGCTGAAAGTGCTCGGAGAGACCTTTCATTTAAGCCTAGTTTGATCCGCGCAGGTTTTATAGGCTTTGCACAGTGGTTCAATCTGTTAGGACCTTATTATTATTAAGGATGGGTCCAATTTGGGTCTCTGAAACGGTTTTGGACTATAACCTATATATGGGCTGAAAGTGCTCGGAGAGACCTTTCATTTAAGCCTAGTTTGATCCGCGCAGGTTTTATAGGCTTTGCACAGTGGTTCAATCTGTTAGGACCTTATTATTATTAAGGATGGGTCCAATTTGGGTCTCTGAAACGGTTTTGAACTATAACCTATATATGGGCTGAAAGTGCTCGGAGAGACCTTTCATTTAAGCCTAGTTTGATCCGCGCAGGTTTTATAGGCTTTGCACAGTGGTTCAATCTGTTAGGACCTTATTATTATTAAGGATGGGTCCAATTTGGGTCTCTGAAACGGTTTTGGACTATAACCTATATATGGGCTGAAAGTGTTCGGAGAGACCTTTCATTTAAGCCTAGTTTGATCCGCGCAGGTTTTATAGGCTTTGCACAGTGGTTCAATCTGTTAGGACCTTATTATTATTAAGAATGGGTCCAATTTGGGTCTCTGAAACGGTTTTGGACTATAACCTATATATGGGCTGAAAGTGCTCGGAGAGACCTTTCATTTAAGCCTAGTTTGATCCGCGCAGGTTTTATAGGCTTTGCACAGTGGTTCAATCTGTTAGGACCTTATTATTATTAAGGATGGGTCCAATTTGGGTCTCTGAAACGGTTTTGGACTATAACCTATATATGGGCTGAAAGTGCTCGGAGAGACCTTTCATTTAAGCCTAGTTTGATCCGCGCAGGTTTTATAGGCTTTGCACAGTGGTTCAATCTGTTAGGACCTTATTATTATTAAGGATGGGTCCAATTTGGGTCTCTGAAACGGTTTTGGACTATAACCTATATATGGGCTGAAAGTGTTCGGAGAGACCTTTCATTTAAGCCTAGTTTGATCCGCGCAGGTTTTATAGGCCTTGCACAGTGGTTCAATCTGTTAGGACCTTATTATTATTAAGGATGGGTCCAATTTGGGTCTCGGAAACGTTTTTGGACTATAACCTATATATGGGCTGAAAGTGCTCGGAGAGACCTTTCATTTAAGCCTAGTTTGATCCGCGCAGTTTTTATAGGCTTTGCACAGTGGTTCAATCTGTTAGGACCTTATTATTATTAAGGATGGGTCCAATTTGGGTCTCTGAAACGGTTTTGGACTATAACCTACATATGGGCTGAAAGTGCTCGGAGAGACCTTTCATTTAAGCCTAGTTTGATCCGCGCAGGTTTTATAGGCTTTGCACAGTGGTTCAATCTGTTAGGACCTTATTATTATTAAGGATGGGTCCAATTTGGGTCTCTGAAACGGTTTTGGACTATAACCTATATATGCGCTGAAAGTGCTCGGAGAGACCTTTCATTTAAGCCTAGTTTGATCCGCGCAGGTTTTATAGGCTTTGCACAGTGGTTCAATCTGTTAGGACCTTATTATTATTAAGGACGGGTCCAATTTGGGTCTTTGAAACAGTTTTGGACTACAACCTATATATGGGTTGAAAGTGCTCGGAGGGACCTTTCATTTAAGCCTAGTTTGATCCACGCAGGTTTTATAGGCTTTGCACAGTGGTTCAATCTGTTAGGACCTTATTATTATTAAGGATGGGTCCAATTTGGGTCTCTGAAACGGTTTTGGACTATAACCAATATATGGGCTGAAAGTGCTCGGAGAGACCTTTCATTTAAGCCTAGTTTGATCCGCGCAGGTTTTATAGGCTTTGCACAGTGGTTCAATCTGTTAGGGCCTTATTATTATTAAGGATGGGTCCAATTTGGGTCTCTGAAACGGTTTTGGACTATAACCTATATTTGGGCTGAAAGTGCGCGGAGAGACCTTTCATTTAAGCCTAGTTTAATCCGCGCAGGTTTTATAGGCTTTGCACAGTGGTTCAATCTGTTAGGACCTTATTATTATTAAGGATGGGTCCAATTTGGGTCTCTGAAACGGTTTTGGACTATAACCTATATATGGGCTGAAAGTGCTCAGAGAGACCTTTCATTTAAGCCTAGTTTGATCCGCGCAGGTTTTATAGGCTTTGCACAGTGGTTCAATCTGTTAGGACCTTATTATTATTAAGGATGGGTCCAATTTGGGTCTCTGAAACGGTTTTGGACTATAACCTATATATGGGCTGAAAGTGCTCGGAGAGACCTTTCATTTAAGCCTAGTTTGATCCGCGCAGGTTTTATAGGCTTTGCACAGTGGTTCAATCTGTTAGGACCTTATTATTATTAAGGATGGGTCCAATTTGGGTCTCTGAAACGGTTTTGGACTATAACCTATATATGGGCTGAAAGTGCTCGGAGAGACCTTTCATTTAAGCCTAGTTTGATCCGCGCAGGTTTTATAGGCTTTGCACAGTGGTTCAATCTGTTAGGACCTTATTATTATTAAGGATGGGTCCAATTTGGGTCTCTGAAACGGTTTTGGACTATAACCTATATTTGGGCTGAAAGTGCTCGGAGAGACCTTTTATTTAAGCCTAGGTTGATCCGCGCAGGTTTTATAGGCTTTGCACAGTGGTTCAATCTGTTAGGACCTTATTATTATTAAGGATGGGTCCAATTTGGGTCTCTGAAACGGTTTTGGACTATACCCTATATATGAACTGAAAGTGCTCGGAGAGACCTTTCATTTAAGCCTAGTTTGATCCGCGCAGGTTTTATAGGCTTTGCACAGTGGTTCAATCTGTTAGGACCTTATTATTATTAAGGATGGGTCCAATTTGGGTCTCTGAAACGGTTTTGGACTATAACCTATATATGGGCTGAAAGTGCTCGGAGAGACCTTTCATTTAAGCCTAGTTTGATCCGCGCAGGTTTTATAGGCTTTGCACAGTGGTTCAATCTGTTAGGACCTTATTATTATTAAGGATGGGTCCAATTTGGGTCTCTGAAACGGTTTTGGACTATAACCTATATATGGGCTGAAAGTGCTCGGAGAGACCTTTCATTTAAGCCTAGTTTGATTCGCGCAGGTTTTATAGGCTTTGCACAGTGGTTCAATCTGTTAGGACCTTATTATTATTAAGGATGGGTCCAATTTGGGTCTCTGAAACGGTTTTGGACTATAACCTATATATGGGCTGAAAGTGCTCGGAGAGACCTTTCAGTTAAGCCTAGTTTGATCCGCGCAGGTTTTATAGGCTTTGCACAGTGGTTCAATCTGTTAGGACCTTATTATTATTAAGGATGGGTCCAATTTGGGTCTCTGAAACGGTTTTGGACTATAACCTATATATGGGCTGAAAGTGCTCGGAGAGACCTTTCATTTAAGCCTAGTTTGATCCGCGCAGGTTTTATAGGCTTTGCACAGTGGTTCAATCTGTTAGGGCCTTATTATTATTAAGGATGGGTCCAATTTGGATCTCTGAAACGGTTTTGGACTATGACCTATATATGGACTGAAAGTGCTCGGAGAGACCTTTCATTTAAGCCTAGTTTGATCCGCGCAGGTTTTATAGGCTTTGCACAGTGGTTCAATCTGTTAGGGCCTTATTATTATTAAGGATGGGTCCAATTTGGGTCTCTGAAACGGTTTTGGACTATAACCTATATATGGGCTGAAAGTGCTCGGAGAGACCTTTCATTTAAGCCTAGTTCGATCCGCGCAGGTTTTATAGGCTTTGCACAGTGGTTCAATCTGTTAGGACCTTATTATTATTAAGGATGGGTCCAATTTGGGTCTCTGAAACGGTTTTGGACTATAAAGTGCTCGGAGAGACCTTTCATTTAAGCCTAGTTTGATCCGCGCAGGTTTTATAGGCTTTGCACAGTGGTTCAATCTGTTAGGACCTTATTATTATTAAGGATGGGTCCAATTTGGGTCTCTGAAACGGTTTTGGACTATAACCTATATATGGGCTGAAAGTGCTCGGAGAGACCTTTCATTTAAGCCTAGTTTGATTCGCGCAGGTTTTATAGGCTTTGCACAGTGGTTCAATCTGTTAGGACCTTATTATTATTAAGGATGGGTCCAATTTGGGTCTCTGAAACGGTTTTGGACTATAACCTATATATGGGCTGAAAGTGCTCGGAGAGACCTTTCAGTTAAGCCTAGTTTGATCCGCGCAGGTTTTATAGGCTTTGCACAGTGGTTCAATCTGTTAGGACCTTATTATTATTAAGGATGGGTCCAATTTGGGTCTCTGAAACGGTTTTGGACTATAACCTATATATGGGCTGAAAGTGCTCGGAGAGACCTTTCATTTAAGCCTAGTTTGATCCGCGCAGGTTTTATAGGCTTTGCACAGTGGTTCAATCTGTTAGGGCCTTATTATTATTAAGGATGGGTCCAATTTGGGTCTCTGAAACGGTTTTGGACTATAACCTATATATGGGCTGAAAGTGCTCGGAGAGACCTTTCATTTAAGCCTAGTTTGATCCGCGCAGGTTTTATAGGCTTTGCACAGTGGTTCAATCTGTTAGGACCTTATTATTATTAAGGATGGGTCCAATTTGGGTCTCTGAAACGGTTTTGGACTATAACCTATATATGGGCTGAAAGTGCTCGGAGAGACCTTTCATTTAAGCCTAGTTTGATCCGCGCAGGTTTTATAGGCTTTGCACAGTGGTTCAATCTGTTAGGACCTTATTATTATTAAGGATGGGTCCAATTTGGGTCTCTGAAACGGTTTTGGACTATAACCTATATATGGGCTGAAAGTGTTCGGAGAGACCTTTCATTTAAGCCTAGTTTGATCCGCGCAGGTTTTATAGGCTTTGCACAGTGGTTCAATCTGTTAGGACCTTATTATTATTAAGGATGGGTCCAATTTGGGTCTCTGAAACGGCTTTGGACTATAACCTATATATGGGCTGAAAGTGCTCGGAGAGACCTTTCATTTAAGCCTAGTTTGATTCGCGCAGGTTTTATAGGCTTTGCACAGTGGTTCAATCTGTTAGGACCTTATTATTATTAAGGATGGGTCCAATTTGGGTCTCTGAAACGGTTTTGGACTATAACCTATATATGGGCTGAAAGTGTTCGGAGAGACCTTTCATTTAAGCCTAGTTTGATCCGCGCAGGTTTTATAGGCTTTGCACAGTGGTTCAATCTGTTAGGACCTTATTATTATTAAGGATGGGTCCAATTTGGGTCTCTGAAACGGTTTTGGACTATAACCTATATATGGGCTGAAAGTGCTCGGAGAGACCTTTCATTTAAGCCTAGTTTGATCCGCGCAGGTTTTATAGGCTTTGCACAGTGGTTCAATCTGTTAGGACCTTATTATTATTAAGGATGGGTCCAATTTGGGTCTCTGAAACGGTTTTGGACTATAACCTATATATGGGCTGAAAGTGTTCGGAGAGACCTTTCATTTAAGCCTAGTTTGATCCGCGCAGGTTTTATAGGCTTTGCACAGTGGTTCAATCTGTTAGGACCTTATTATTATTAAGGATGGGTCCAATTTGGGTCTCTGAAACGGTTTCGGACTATAACCTATATATGGGCTGAAAGTGCTCGGAGAGACCTTTCATTTAAGCCTAGTTTGATCCGCGCAGGTTTTATAGGCTTTGCACAGTGGTTCAATCTGTTAGGACCTTATTATTATTAAGGATGGGTCCAATTTGGGTCTCTGAAACGGTTTTGGACTATAACCTATATATGGGCTGAAAGTGCTCGGAGAGACCTTTCATTTAAGCCTAGTTTGATCCGCGCAGGTTTTATAGGCTTTGCACAGTGGTTCAATCTGTTAGGACCTTATTATTATTAAGGATGGGTCCAATTTGGGTCTCTGAAACGGTTTTGGACTATAACCTACATATGGGCTGAAAGTGTTCGGAGAGACCTTTCATTTAAGCCTAGTTTGAATCGCGCAGGTTTTATAGGCTTTGCACAGTGGTTCAATCTGTTAGGACCTTATTATTATTAAGGATGGGTCCAATTTGGGTCTCTGAAACGGTTTTGAACTATAACCTATATATGGGCTGAAAGTGCTCGGAGAGACCTTTCATTTAAGCCTAGTTTGATCCGCGCAGGTTTTATAGGCTTTGCACAGTGGTTCAATCTGTTAGGACCTTATTATTATTAAGGATGGGTCCAATTTGGGTCTCTGAAACGGTTTTGGACTATAACCTATATATGGGCTGAAAGTGTTCGGAGAGACCTTTCATTTAAGCCTAGTTTGATCCGCGCAGGTTTTATAGGCTTTGCACAGTGGTTCAATCTGTTAGGACCTTATTATTATTAAGAATGGGTCCAATTTGGGTCTCTGAAACGGTTTTGGACTATAACCTATATATGGGCTGAAAGTGCTCGGAGAGACCTTTCATTTAAGCCTAGTTTGATTCGCGCAGGTTTTATAGGCTTTGCACAGTGGTTCAATCTGTTAGGACCTTATTATTATTAAGGATGGGTCCAATTTGGGTCTCTGAAACGGTTTTGGACTATAACCTATATATGGGCTGAAAGTGCTCGGAGAGACCTTTCAGTTAAGCCTAGTTTGATCCGCGCAGGTTTTATAGGCTTTGCACAGTGGTTCAATCTGTTAGGACCTTATTATTATTAAGGATGGGTCCAATTTGGGTCTCTGAAACGGTTTTGGACTATAACCTATATATGGGCTGAAAGTGTTCGGAGAGACCTTTCATTTAAGCCTAGTTTGATCCGCGCAGGTTTTATAGGCCTTGCACAGTGGTTCAATCTGTTAGGACCTTATTATTATTAAGGATGGGTCCAATTTGGGTCTCGGAAACGGTTTTGGACTATAACCTATATATGGGCTGAAAGTGCTCGGAGAGACCTTTCATTTAAGCCTAGTTTGATCCGCGCAGTTTTTATAGGCTTTGCACAGTGGTTCAATCTGTTAGGACCTTATTATTATTAAGGATGGGTCCAATTTGGGTCTCTGAAACGGTTTTGGACTATAACCTACATATGGGCTGAAAGTGCTCGGAGAGACCTTTCATTTAAGCCTAGTTTGATCCGCGCAGGTTTTATAGGCTTTGCACAGTGGTTCAATCTGTTAGGACCTTATTATTATTAAGGATGGGTCCAATTTGGGTCTCTGAAACGGTTTTGGACTATAACCTATATATGGGCTGAAAGTGCTCGGAGAGACCTTTCATTTAAGCCTAGTTTGATCCGCGCAGGTTTTATAGGCTTTGCACAGTGGTTCAATCTGTTAGGACCTTATTATTATTAAGGACGGGTCCAATTTGGGTCTTTGAAACAGTTTTGGACTACAACCTATATATGGGTTGAAAGTGCTCGGAGGGACCTTTCATTTAAGCCTAGTTTGATCCGCGCAGGTTTTATAGGCTTTGCACAGTGGTTCAATCTGTTAGGACCTTATTATTATTAAGGATGGGTCCAATTTGGGTCTCTGAAACGGTTTTGGACTATAACCAATATATGGGCTGAAAGTGCTCGGAGAGACCTTTCATTTAAGCCTAGTTTGATCCGCGCAGGTTTTATAGGCTTTGCACAGTGGTTCAATCTGTTAGGGCCTTATTATTATTAAGGATGGGTCCAATTTGGGTCTCTGAAACGGTTTTGGACTATAACCTATATTTGGGCTGAAAGTGCGCGGAGAGACCTTTCATTTAAGCCTAGTTTGATCCGCGCAGGTTTTATAGGCTTTGCACAGTGGTTCAATCTGTTAGGGCCTTATTATTATTAAGGATGGGTCCAATTTGGGTCTCTGAAACGGTTTTGGACTATAACCTATATATGGGCTGAAAGTGCTCAGAGAGACCTTTCATTTAAGCCTAGTTTGATCCGCACAGGTTTTATAGGCTTTGCACAGTGGTTCAATCTGTTAGGACCTTATTATTATTAAGGATGGGTCCAATTTGGGTCTCTGAAACGGTTTTGGACTATAACCTATATATGGGCTGAAAGTGCTCGGAGAGACCTTTCATTTAAGCCTAGTTTGATCCGCGCAGGTTTTATAGGCTTTGCACAGTGGTTCAATCTGTTAGGACCTTATTATTATTAAGGATGGGTCCAATTTGGGTCTCTGAAACGGTTTTGGACTATAACCTATATATGGGCTGAAAGTGCTCGGAGAGACCTTTCATTTAAGCCTAGTTTGATCCGCGCAGGTTTTATAGGCTTTGCACAGTGGTTCAATCTGTTAGGACCTTATTATTATTAAGGATGGGTCCAATTTGGGTCTCTGAAACGGTTTTGAACTATAACCTATATATGGGCTGAAAGTGCTCGGAGAGACCTTTCATTTAAGCCTAGTTTGATCCGCGCAGGTTTTATAGGCTTTGCACAGTGGTTCAATCTGTTAGGACCTTATTATTATTAAGGATGGGTCCAATTTGGGTCTCTGAAACGGTTTTGGACTATAACCTATATATGGGCTGAAAGTGTTCGGAGAGACCTTTCATTTAAGCCTAGTTTGATCCGCGCAGGTTTTATAGGCTTTGCACAGTGGTTCAATCTGTTAGGACCTTATTATTATTAAGAATGGGTCCAATTTGGGTCTCTGAAACGGTTTTGGACTATAACCTATATATGGGCTGAAAGTGCTCGGAGAGACCTTTCATTTAAGCCTAGTTTGATCCGCGCAGGTTTTATAGGCTTTGCACAGTGGTTCAATCTGTTAGGACCTTATTATTATTAAGGATGGGTCCAATTTGGGTCTCTGAAACGGTTTTGGACTATAACCTATATATGGGCTGAAAGTGCTCGGAGAGACCTTTCATTTAAGCCTAGTTTGATCCGCGCAGGTTTTATAGGCTTTGCACAGTGGTTCAATCTGTTAGGACCTTATTATTATTAAGGATGGGTCCAATTTGGGTCTCTGAAACGGTTTTGGACTATAACCTATATATGGGCTGAAAGTGTTCGGAGAGACCTTTCATTTAAGCCTAGTTTGATCCGCGCAGGTTTTATAGGCCTTGCACAGTGGTTCAATCTGTTAGGACCTTATTATTATTAAGGATGGGTCCAATTTGGGTCTCGGAAACGTTTTTGGACTATAACCTATATATGGGCTGAAAGTGCTCGGAGAGACCTTTCATTTAAGCCTAGTTTGATCCGCGCAGTTTTTATAGGCTTTGCACAGTGGTTCAATCTGTTAGGACCTTATTATTATTAAGGATGGGTCCAATTTGGGTCTCTGAAACGGTTTTGGACTATAACCTACATATGGGCTGAAAGTGCTCGGAGAGACCTTTCATTTAAGCCTAGTTTGATCCGCGCAGGTTTTATAGGCTTTGCACAGTGGTTCAATCTGTTAGGACCTTATTATTATTAAGGATGGGTCCAATTTGGGTCTCTGAAACGGTTTTGGACTATAACCTATATATGCGCTGAAAGTGCTCGGAGAGACCTTTCATTTAAGCCTAGTTTGATCCGCGCAGGTTTTATAGGCTTTGCACAGTGGTTCAATCTGTTAGGACCTTATTATTATTAAGGACGGGTCCAATTTGGGTCTTTGAAACAGTTTTGGACTACAACCTATATATGGGTTGAAAGTGCTCGGAGGGACCTTTCATTTAAGCCTAGTTTGATCCGCGCAGGTTTTATAGGCTTTGCACAGTGGTTCAATCTGTTAGGACCTTATTATTATTAAGGATGGGTCCAATTTGGGTCTCTGAAACGGTTTTGGACTATAACCAATATATGGGCTGAAAGTGCTCGGAGAGACCTTTCATTTAAGCCTAGTTTGATCCGCGCAGGTTTTATAGGCTTTGCACAGTGGTTCAATCTGTTAGGGCCTTATTATTATTAAGGATGGGTCCAATTTGGGTCTCTGAAACGGTTTTGGACTATAACCTATATTTGGGCTGAAAGTGCGCGGAGAGACCTTTCATTTAAGCCTAGTTTAATCCGCGCAGGTTTTATAGGCTTTGCACAGTGGTTCAATCTGTTAGGACCTTATTATTATTAAGGATGGGTCCAATTTGGGTCTCTGAAACGGTTTTGGACTATAACCTATATATGGGCTGAAAGTGCTCAGAGAGACCTTTCATTTAAGCCTAGTTTGATCCGCGCAGGTTTTATAGGCTTTGCACAGTGGTTCAATCTGTTAGGACCTTATTATTATTAAGGATGGGTCCAATTTGGGTCTCTGAAACGGTTTTGGACTATAACCTATATATGGGCTGAAAGTGCTCGGAGAGACCTTTCATTTAAGCCTAGTTTGATCCGCGCAGGTTTTATAGGCTTTGCACAGTGGTTCAATCTGTTAGGACCTTATTATTATTAAGGATGGGTCCAATTTGGGTCTCTGAAACGGTTTTGGACTATAACCTATATATGGGCTGAAAGTGCTCGGAGAGACCTTTCATTTAAGCCTAGTTTGATCCGCGCAGGTTTTATAGGCTTTGCACAGTGGTTCAATCTGTTAGGACCTTATTATTATTAAGGATGGGTCCAATTTGGGTCTCTGAAACGGTTTTGGACTATAACCTATATTTGGGCTGAAAGTGCTCGGAGAGACCTTTTATTTAAGCCTAGTTTGATCCGCGCAGGTTTTATAGGCTTTGCACAGTGGTTCAATCTGTTAGGACCTTATTATTATTAAGGATGGGTCCAATTTGGGTCTCTGAAACGGTTTTGGACTATACCCTATATATGAACTGAAAGTGCTCGGAGAGACCTTTCATTTAAGCCTAGTTTGATCCGCGCAGGTTTTATAGGCTTTGCACAGTGGTTCAATCTGTTAGGACCTTATTATTATTATTAAGGATGGGTCCAATTTGGGTCTCTGAAACGGTTTTGGACTATAACCTATATATGGGCTGAAAGTGCTCAAAGAGACCTTTCATTTAAGCTTAGTTTGATCCGCGCAGGTTTTATAGGCTTTGCACAGTGGTCCATTCCGTTTTTTTACATCATAATAAAGATATGAGCCAATTCGGGTGTCTGAAACGGTTTGTTCTATAGTTGGTGCTGCATATTATTTATTTTATCTGCATTCAAGCTATTTTTATTACCGAAGTAATAAGTTTTAATATAATAATTAACAAATAATTATATATTTCAAAATTTTCTTTTTTACTCAGTCTTTAACAAAGCTCTGTTAAGTCCTTAACAGAGCTCTGTTAAGTAACTGTGTCTGTTAACATCCAATTTAACTTTCCAATTTATCTTCACACCCATGTAAGGAACATACTAGTCAATGATTAATGGCTTTTAGTGTCAACGAGATGACATAAATGTCACATGTTCAAGATCATTTATCAACATTTGAAGTAATTAGCAAATACAGCTAAAAATTATTTTCACGAAAAAATGTATACGTATGTCGTCTGAATACAGAACAGATATTTATTTGTTTTAATGTAGAACTAAATTTGTATCCAATTAAGTAATGAAGTCAATGAATTTTTTGATAATTGACAACAATGATGGTGATCAATTCAAAAGATTTAAACAATGACTCGTTATCTTTTCGAATATTCATTAAAAAGACTCCTGTCCTCTGTCCGCTTACAATTTTCCATCATCAGTACAATTTAATTATTAATGCCTATCATAATTACCCTTATACACCGTATATTTAATGAGGACATTTGACGCGAATTTACTCCTCACAAATAAAAATGTGATTTCCAATAACAGTAAATTATCCCTATATGGAACTAAAGAAGAAATCAATGGTGTTAAAAATATGAAGAAATTTCATATTTGGGATTATATATGTGTATACCTGATAGGTTTGGGCATATTGCACTAAATTTTTAGTGCACTAAGAAAAATTAAAATGGCAGTGAAAAATTAAATTGCACTACCACTAACCATTTAGTGATAATTAAAAAAAAATTGCACCACCACTAAATTTGCACTACCACTAACTAATCACTAATTTAGTGCAATTGTTTTTAAATACCACTAAATTTATTGGTAGTGCTATTAAAATTTCACCACCACTAAAATTTAGTGATAGTGCAATTTTTATTCCCTCCATCATACATAGTATGGAGGGTATATTAAGTTCGTCATTCCGTTTGTAACTCATTCAAATAATCTTAGACCCAACAAAGTATATATATATTCTTGTTCAGCGTAAAATTCTAAGAAGATTTAGCCCTGTCCGTCCGTCTGTTGTAATCACGCTACAGTCTAAACGAATTAAGATAGGAAGCTAAAATTTTGCACAGATCTCTCTTTTGTCTGCAGGCAGATCAAGTTCGAAGATGGGCTATATCGGTCCACGATATCGTATAGCCCCCAATAACGGTACCCTCCGATATTCGGTATTTTGAAGATGTTACCCACATTTTTCAATGGAATTGTCTGAAAATTCACACAAGTAGTTCCTTGTGAATACTTTACCCCCTGAGAGAGAATTGTCTATATAGGTCCACGATATCGTATATCGCCCATATAACTGTACCCCCCGATATTCGGTGTTTTGATGATGTTAGCCACATTTTTCAACGGAATTGTCTGAAAATCCATACAAGGAGTTCCTTATGGGTACTTTATACCTCGAAAGAGAATTATCTATATCGGTCCACGATATCGTATATCCCCCATATAACGGTACCCCCCGGTATTCGGTAGTTTGATAACTTTACCCACATTTTTCAACGGAATTGTCTGAAAATCCACACATGGGGTTTCATGTGGGTACTTTATACCTCAGCACAGAATTATCTATAGAGGTCCACGATATCATATATCCCCCATATAACTGTACCCCCGATATTCGGTATTTTGATGATTTTACCCACATTTTTCAACGGAATTGTCTAAAAATCCACACAAGGAGTTCCTTGTGGGTACTTAATGTCTCAGCAGAGAATTATCTATATAGGTACACGATATCGTATATCCCCCATATAACGGTACCCCCCGATATTCGGTATTTTGATGATTTTACCCACATTTTTCAACGGAATTGTATGAAAATCCACACAAGGAGTTCCTTGTGGGTACTTTACACCCAGACATAGACTATACTAGATATTGTAAAGATTAAAAACAAAATTTAATGGATTTTATTTTTTTGAAAAATTTCTAATTCGTTCCGAATGGTGGAGGGTATTCAACTGCTTTCTTACTTGTTTTTTTAAATATCACTAAATTTTTAGTTGTAGTACAATTTAATTTTTCATTACCACTAACCCTTTAGCATTAGGTATATCCAAATCGATTTTGACAAAACTTGGCAAACATTATTGTATTCTCGTCAAAAGTTGAAAATGAATGCAACACTAATTGAAACTTTTGAAATGTCATTAGCTAATTATAATAGCAAAGACCACCCACGTATGGCATCACATTGCATGACATCACGAAAGCTTAACATTCCTCCTTACAACAAAAAAAAAAAAAGAAACAGTAATAAATCTGAAATACTCAGAAAATGTTAACACCGTGCCACCATCTTATGCACAATAGTATGAAATTATAATGCACTGAAATTTCTTAATTTATTAAGATTCTGTCTTAATTCCAATGCTTTTTTTCTTGGTTCTTTGTACTATTTTATTCTTTTCCTAATTTTTTGGTAAATTTAAATACTTCTTTTGCTTCTCGTTTCCGGGCAAATACTGTCCAATGTGTCTCTTTACAATTATAATTAACGTGAGAGGATTGCATACTAAAAAAATCCATATGAATCACGCAATATCATAATCTTAGCATCACTCGTAGCTTTTATATCAAACAAATATGAATTACAGCCAAAATGCATGAATTGTTTCTTATAGTCTTTTGCTGACAGCCATGTGAACTGACCACACTCTCAGCATGTATGGGCATAATATATGAACATTTATCCTGTCAATACAGTGGTGTGAACACTTTGAGCACTATTTTAAGGGGAAACTTTATGTTCAGTATTTTTTAAAGTTAGTTCTTGTTATGAAATATATAAAATAAACAATTTCATGATAAGAATGCGGAATAGGAGTAGGTCTCATTTTCAAAATGAATAGTATCTACTTAGTATTTGCAACAATACCACCTACATCGAATTTAAGGAAAATGTTAATAAATTTTGGTGTTATTGGGCAGGGGGGTTTGACTCATCTATGATCCAAAACAAATATAATCATTCAACTATCAAATTTTTGAGACTTTTTGTTCAATTTATGTTCAATTTATGCTTATTGGTCCATTGTCTTCCGATTCAATTACCATATAGTTATATTGTGCACACATATCTATACGTTGAATAAAACCATACAATATTTATATTCATACAACCCAAAGCTTAAAATGTAGGCTTAATTCGGTAGGAGTACAACATATGGTCGTAGTGGTTATTGCGGTAATGATTATTCGGTTTCGGCCAACGGTGGTGTTGGTGGCCAGTGATGCTGTAGGTATTAAATAATTGCGTATAATTAATCAAATGTTATCTGTGTGCCATTCACTCACTTTGTCTGTCTCGGTTAATCTTTCTACTACTTCCCCATACCCCTAAGAAAAATGATAAGAATTGCCATTAACACGGTAAATGGTTTTAACTAAAAGTCCTGGATTATTATAACCGAATGAGAAACAATAAATCTTGTGAAACGAATAATAAAAACGATTTAATTACGACATAATTGTCAATGATTAATATTAAGTTTATTTACGTCAAACACCTGTATTGGTTTTATTTTGATATTGGAAATTGGGAGGATTGAATTAAAAAGGCCGATATGAGATGTGAATATATCCTGCTCATCAAAGGAACTATGAAACTTTTCTGTTATAAACAAATGTTCAAATAAAATAATTTATTAATCTTATAATTTAAATTTCATCCAGAATAATATCCATACGTTGAGGGTGCTAAATATATATTGGCATATTGTTCCATACAGAAATTGATGTTTAAATCAACATTAATTAAATGCCTTGAAGATCAACAATTCCACTTTATTATGCATTTTTTACCTTCTTTCGAAAACATGCTGCGAAACCACAGTTTTTAGACTTCCATCCCATGAAATTCAATACTCTTGAATGTTACAACAATTTTACCATAATGAATTTGACGTTAATTTGCGCATTCATAAATTCACGTTCTCCCATAAAAAATGGCATACAGATGAATGAAAAATTTTCAAGAATTCAAAGCGAACCGTTTCACGAAAACCTACAAACCGAAATAACAAAACGTTTAAACAAATTAAGAAGCACAAAAAAACGATCCTTAAAATGTCAATAATAATTATGTTTTTAAATGAGACTACAAATGCGCAGCTTAGGTCGAACGACTGTTGAAGTTCTAAAAAATGCCCAGAAATATGGGCAACTATGAAAGTGGTTTGTCTGTAAGTGCTACAGAAAAGGGAAAAGAATATCAACAAGAAAAACACGTTGCCTTACTGTATACAACGTACAAACGATGCATATACGTATTATTTGAATGTTTATATTTTAAATTAATTGCAGAAATTTAATAGTAAGGAAAGGGCCAGAGACGGGACGATGTCCGTAGGATGTTCCCTTGACCAACATTCATACACATTTTTTTAGAAAGTTTAAGCCAAACTATTACACCAGTCACTTGATTATTGAGAATATAAAATTTAATATTTAAGAGGAGGCAAAAAAAAAAATAATAAAAAATAAAACAAGTTAGCAAAGGCTATATTCGTGCGGGGCCGGCCATGTGATATCCTACAACACTACAATATGTTAGATGACCCCTTATGCCCAAATCAATTTTGGAAGATTTCGCTTTTGAAATTATGTCACGGAGCACGGCCCAGATATTACCCTTAGCATTTTGACCAGACACATTTGCCCAATATTTACGCACACCGCCGTGCTGTTAGTTTTTGTTTTCCATTTTACGGCTAAATATAATCCTATGTTCATCCAAAATGCTAGAATTCTTCCCTGTCCTTAACTCTCTCCACAGGCGTGTCGATTGACTTCAATTTTGTGATCAAGAACTTTTTCTGTGGGTTCACTTGAACCTCTAAATATTATGCGATCATCTCCAAAAGCAAGAAGCCCCTCCGTATCTCCAAAATTAGACTCATCTATATGATTTGCTTGTCTAAGATATTTGGCTATATTCGTCAACGAAATCAGCATAAAAAGTCAGAAGTTCGCCTTTTGTGTATTTCGGATATCGCCTGTACGTAATGCTGGTATTTATTCCCACAAACTTAGTGGTCCATTCTACCCGCTGT
This sequence comes from Musca domestica, assembly GCF_030504385.1. Classification (NCBI taxonomy): domain Eukaryota; kingdom Metazoa; phylum Arthropoda; class Insecta; order Diptera; family Muscidae; genus Musca; species Musca domestica. The sequence goes on from NW_026712299.1 coordinate 22,581,188, forward strand.
CCTAAACTCTAACTTTATTCGAGATTTCGTGTCCTTTGGTTTATATTTCTGACCCTTAGCAAAATCAAGAAAATTTTTAGTTGTTGGTCCATTTTAACCCCTAATATATTGCGGACATCTTTGAAAACAATAGGCCTAGCCCTTCTGAGCACAACTCTACCCTTGTGAAAATTTTCGTGAGAATCGGACAGTTTCAGTTTTAGCCTATGGCCGTTTTATTAATTCAAAAACTTGTGGATCGGACGATATTTGCAATACTTATATAATATCCCCAACCTGTGTTGTAAGGTGAAAAAATATTACAAAATATTAAAAGTCAAATTGAAAAAATCGCATGCGATAAAAAATATGAAAAAATAAAAATATGTCACAAAATACTACAAAATCTATATTAACATCATTATTGGCATATTTTTCTGTGATTTTTTTAGATTTTATACTTTTATGTCAAGAGGGCATTCTGAATTGACAAATTTTGTCAAAATCGGACCAGCCATTCTTGAGATATAAGCATTCTAACTAACATCCCCTTCCTTTGTATAAGCATATTGTATATATTTAGCTATATATAACAGATATATTTACAATCGGCATCTACGTAACGGTCAGAATTGACCTGATCGTCTATTTGTGATTTCGCCGGTATTAAAAATATTTGTCGTTTAATGGAAAATTTGACTTTTATTTAACACAAATGTTGTGGCCTATTTCACCCACTAAATATTACCCGATGACCACTAAAATTGGAAGGCTTCTGCCCAGCCTTAAGCTCTAGCTCCATGCTAACTTCCGCTTTGATTGGTCTATAATTGCGACCTGTAGAGCAACTGCAAAATCAGGATTTTTTTTCAGTTTTTGGTCCATTTCAACCCTTAAATATTATGCGATCATCTCCAAAAGCAATAGGCTTATATTCTAGCTCTAGCCCCACCTCCATTCTAAATTTCGTGTAGATTGAGCCATAATTGCGAACTGTAGAGTGATTAAAAATTAACATGGACAGACGGACGGACGGACATACATAGGCGAGATAGGAAGATCCATATATACTTTCCTATGTGGGAAACAAATATTTCGAGGTGTTACATAATTTTTGGCATAATCAAACTTATTGGACAAATTCGTTGAATTTGCCAATTCATAAAAAAATAAATATCCTTAATATGAATATGTATATTTGTTTGAATTAACATGAATTTTTATTATTATAATTTAACTATTATAAATCTACTGTGAATTATTAGAATAAGTGTAGAATGAATTGTATTGACCTACTGAATATTCTCGTGAAGTAGCCATTGATTTATCTTAACGAATGTAGAATATCATTATCGTTGTAACTCAGTGCAGTCTTTTTTATGCTTAACTCACTTTTATACCCTCCACCATACTATGGAGGGTATATTAATTTTGTCATTCCGTTTGTAACAACTCGAAATACTCACGTCAGACCCAACAAAGTATATATATTCTTGATCAGCGTAAAATTCTAAGACGATTTAGCCATGTCCGTCTGTCTGTCTGTGTGTCTGTCTGTCCGTCTGTCTGTCTGTCTGTCCGTCTGTCTGTCTGTCTGTTGTAATCACGCTATCTTTCGAACAAATTGAGATAGAAGGCTAAAATTTTGCACACATGTATATTTTGCCAGTAGGCAGGTTAAGTTCGTAAATGGGTCATGTAGGTCCAAGTTTTCATATAGCCCCCATATAACGGTACCTCTCGATATTCGGTATTTTGATGATTTTAGCGACATTATTCACCGGAATTGTTTCCAATTTGGCATTTGAAGTTCGTAATGGATACTACAGCCTAAGACAGAAAATTATCTGTGCAGGTCCACGTCTTCGTATAGCCCCCATATAACGGTACCACCCGATATTCGGTATTTTGATGATTTTAGCGACATTATTTAACGGAACCGTTCAAAATTTGGTATTTGAAGTTCGTAATAGATACTGCAGCAGAAAACAGAAAATGGGCCATGTAGGTCCACGTCTTCGTATAGCCCCCATATACCGTACCCCCCGATATTCGGTATTTTGATGATTTTAGCGACATTATTTAACGGAACCGTTCCAAATTTGGTATTTGAAGTTCGTAATAGATACTGCAGCAGAAAACAGAAAATGGACCATGTAGGTCCACGTCTTCGTATAGGCCCCATATACCGTACCCCCCGATATTCGGTATTTTGATGATTTTAGCGACATTATTTACCGGGATTGTTTTAAATTTCGCATTTGAAGTTCGTAATGGATACTTCAGCCCATGCCAGAAAATTGTCTGTGCAGGTCCACGTCTTGGTATAGCCCCCATATAATGGTACCCCCTATATTCGATATTTTGATGATTTTATCTACATTATAAACAAATTTTTCTTCATGTTTCGCATTTAAATGTTGTAATAACTTATGACAAAAGTTGCCTATGCATGTATACGTCGTCGTATAGACATTCGGTATTTTTAAGATTTTAACAGAATTTTTAAAGGATTTTTTTTTTATTTTATTTATTTATTTATTTTATTTTTTTTTTTTGGAAATTGCCAAATTTGTACCAAATGGTGGAGGGTATTAAAAGTTCGGCCCGGCCGAACTTACAGCTTTTTTACTTGTTCTCTGACTCGCATCGGTAAGCATCTCTCCTCAATAAACCATTATTTGATACGTTTTGTAACGTTTAAGAAAATTTCTAATTGGTTTTATTTGTTCTCTTCTCTTTTCCTCCAATTATTTCTCATTGGCTATGAGGAATAATCTCATCAAGCTAAACCTAAATACAGTCCACTCCACATTTTGGGTTTTCGTTAACGCAGCTTACTGACCTCTCTCTTCTTACTTACCTTCAGCGGAATCCAAACCTACCAACAAATAGCTATCGTTTTTGCACTTATAATACCACCAACACATAGTGTTGTAAGGTATAAAAATTCAATTAAAAATAGAATCTAGCACTAAATATATATTAAATATTAAAGTCACTTTAGAGGGTTCCATAGAGAAAATGTTTCGAATACACTTCAGTATATATTGAATCTGTGAATTTTACGTTCAGAGACACATCTTCGGTCCTGGTGGGGCTTTCCATAAGTATTAACTTTTTCTTTTCAAATACTGAAAATGGGGACGTGCTCAAGCAAACCTAGAACTGTTGCCCCAATTAAAAAAAATATATATAACTCCTTGAGCCCTACATAAAATTAAAAAAAAAATAACTAAGATTCGTACAAAAATTTAATTTCAAAAACATTTTCAATTCAACTCTTTCATTAAATGATTAAATATATTTTGCCAAAGCCAGCAAAGCAGTCTACACTTTCTCGCATTCGCATAACAACCTTCACTATTTTGTTAGTCTGCTTAATTTTGCGGCCCAGACACATAATAGCTTCTGGTTTGCAGTTTTAAAGAAGTACCTCCGACTACGCACATTCGTTATATTTACCACTTAAAAGACCATAAATTGATTATTTAAAAAGTTTTTCATTACGGCTCAAATTTCTGATATTTTTGCACAAAGAATAAAAAGAAGACCAATGGAACAGACACAACAGAATGCAACAAACCACTTCCATTTTCAAGAAATAACGAGGACAACATAAAGGCTGACTAACAGACAGGCGATCATATGAAGAAAGAAGTCAGACAAATATTATTATAGCTTTCAGCTTCATCAGAAGAATTCTAAAAAAAAACATAAGCCTTGGATGAATGAATTTCCAAAGACATGAGGAGAACGCGCTAACGTTTGACATAATTATAGCGTTGAAAAGAGTTGTGCTGTTCCTAAAAGGTACAGACAGGCTGAAGAGATTTCAGCCAACAAAGAACGAACGTTGAATGGCCAGAAGAGATACATTAGTCGTTAGCAAATAACTTTGATGCCGATCCAGTTGTTTGTTATGTTAGAATGTAGACCTTATTCTGTGATGGTCGGTTGATCTGTTTTTATAACAAATTCGCAGAAAATTGTCTTAACATTTGGTGGCGTTTTTTAGTAGATGGTTGCTTCCTTTTTTGTCCGATACTAAAACTCTTGGTTCTTCATCAAATTAATATAAGTTTTTCGTGGTGTGTATTTTTTATTAAAGATCAAAGTTATGCTTAATTATAAAATAAAACTGTATAGATGTTTGGAAAGTTTTTTTCAATAACCAAAATAATTGGCTATCGTTTTTGATTTTTATTTCTCTGCCGGCACTTGACAAACGTGATTGTAATGCAGAATTTAGTGTTTGTTCGGGAAAAGTCATGGGAATCAGAAGTTTTAGTAACTTACAGAATGTTATTTAAAAACGCTGGAAGAAATTTTTATAAACTTGTATGTTTGGTATTTAACAGATCTCCTAGCAATGAACGAATCTAAAAAAAATGTTCCTTTCTTATGTTCCATATACAGAAAATTCCACTTAAAGTACTTACTTTTTAAATTATTTTATTTTTATACCCTACAACACTATATGTTGGGGGTATTATAAGTTTGATTGGGCCAAAATTGTGTAACACCTCGAAATATTGGTTTCCCACATAGGAACGTACATATGGATCTTCCTATCACGCCAAGCTGAGTCGATCTAGCTATGTATGTCCGTCCGTCCGTCTGTCCATGTTAATTTGTAATCACTTTACAGGTCGCAATTATGGCCCGATCTTCACGAAATTTAGAATGGAGGTGGGGTTAAGGTCAAATAGAACCCTATTTCTTTTGGTGATGATTGCATAATATTTAGAGGTCGAAATTATGGACTAATCGACGCGGAAAATAGCATGGGGCTAGAGCTTAAGGCTGGGCAGAAGCCTTCCAATTTTGATGGTCATATGGTAATATTTAGTGGGTGAAATAGACTAGAACACTTGTGTTAAATAAAAGTCAAATTTTCCATTAAACCGCGAATATTTGTAATCTCGAAATCGAAATCACCAAAAGACGAACAGGTCAATTCTGACCGTTACGTAGATGCCGATAGTAAATATATTGGATATATATAGCGAAATATATACAATGTTTTTATATTTTTATATCGCAAGAATCGCTGGACCGCTTTTGACAAATTTTGTCAATTCAGAATGCTCTCTTGGCATAAAAGGATAGAATCTAAAAAAATCGCATAAAAAGATGCCCATAATGATGTTAATACAGATTTTGTAGTATTTTGTGACATCTTATTATTTTTTCATATTTTTTATCGAATGCGATTTTTTCAATTTGACTTGATATTGAAATGTATATTTTGTAACATTTTTTCACCTTACAACACAGGTTAGGGTCATCATATACAGATTGCAATTATCGTCCGATCATCACGAAAATTTCACAAGGATATGATCAGGCTCAGAAGGGCTAGGACCAAATGGACCAACAACTAAAAATGTTCCTGATTTTGCAGCCGTTATAAAGGTCATAAATAGAAACCAAGGGACACGAAATATCGCATGAAGTTAGAGTTTAGGACAGCGGGTATATTGTACCACTACATTTGTGTGAAAAAATACCAACATTACTTACAGATTATATCCGAAATACACAAAAGGCGAACATCTGTTTTTTATGCTAATTTAGTTGAATAATATAGCCAAGCAAATTACTAGATGAGTCTAAATTTGGAGATACTGAGGGGCCTCTTGCTTTTGGAGATGATCGCAAAATATTTAGGAGTTCAAATGATCCAAAAATAGAAAAAATTTCCTGATCACAAAAGTGATGCCAATCGACACGCCTGAGAAGAGAGTTAAGGATAGGGAAGAATTCTTTCATTTTGGATGACCATTGGATTATATTTAGCTGTAAAATGGACCACAACAACAAATAGCACGACGGAGTGCGTAAATATTGGATAAATGTCCCTGGAAAAAATCTTAAGGGTAATATCTGGGCAGTGTTCCGTGATATAATTTCAAAAGCGAAATCTTCCAGAATGGATTTGGACATAAGAAGGCTGTTAATATATTGTAGTGTTCTAGGTTATCACATGGGCGGCTCCGCACGACTATAGCCTTGCCTACTTGTTGTATTTGTTGTTGCACCTTGTTATAAATTAGATTTGAAATGTTGTGGAGGAAACACATCTTAAATCTTTTACCATGTAGGATTACATAGATAAGTAAAACACATACGCATTATCGCTAATCAGTCAAGGCACGTGTCATTATGAATTATTAGGATTCCGAAGATTTAACATAATTCTTTGGTTTCTGAAAATAACTTAGAAATAAGTTAGGCATAAATTCAGGAAATTTGAAGGAAATTAATTTTGATTTTATTTTACGATGAACGGGTATAATTAAAAGTTCAATGAGGATGGACTGGTAAGATATGCGATATATTTTAAAATATTTTATATTTATTTTGTAGTACGGCATCTTGGTAATTTCCATCCCAGACTAGATGGTGCGATACAAAATAAGTTTGAGGGTTAAAAGTAGGTTTCCTTTTTTTTTGGTTGATACACAGAACAAAAAAAAAAAAAAAAACAAAACAGTAAAGAAAGTCTTAAAGTCGGGCGGGGCCGACTTTATGATACCCTACACCACTTGGCCAATTTAGTAGAGTTCCGCATAACAATTAAAATTTTTATGGAAGTATTCAATCATAGACGCTATGATTATAATTATAATTTAAAATTCAAAGGACTAAATATGCCGAAGCATTTGTATCTTTTAAATTCGGACTTGTTTTGCCAATTTGGTGCAAAATTAATTTGAAATCAGATAAAGATATATATGGGAGCTACATCCAAATATGAACCCATCTCGATAAAATTTAACAAAGATATTTCTGAGCTGTATTAGATATATTTCCCTGAATATCGTTGTTACGGAGTGCATATTACGGCTGTGGGTAACAAATATGACAAATCGGATGAACGGTATATATGGGAGCTATAGCTATATCTGAACCGATCTTCACCAAATTTGACATACTAGTTTCTAGACTCAATTCGGTCGTATGTGCCAAATTCCATCCAATTTGGCCAAATATTAGACGTTTGGCGCACAATCAAAGGTAAATCGGACGAAGTTATATATGGGAGCTATATCCAAATCTGAACCGATCTCGATAAAATTTAGCAAAGGTATTTTTGAGCTGCATTTGATATGTTTCCCCAAATATTGTTGTTACAGAGTGCATATTACGGCTGCTATATCTGAACCGATTTCGATGAAATTTTGCATACTTATTTTCAGGCCTAATTTGGTTGTATATGCAAAATTCCATACTATTCGGGCTGATATTACACGCTTGGTGCACAATAAAACGCAAATCGGACGAAGATATATAGGGGAGCTATATCTAAATTTTGACCGATTATCTCCTATTTCAATAGAGTTCGTTCTTGGGCCAAACAAATGTTTTTAGGAAAATTTCATATCAATCGGATAATAAATGCGACCTGCATTTTGTTCACAAGAATACATGGACAAACTGACTGACTCTAAATCAACTCAGAAAGTGATTCTTTGCAGATTCTCAAAAGTAACTATGGGTCTATCTCGTTTCACAAAGACATAATACCCTGACCACCTTGTGGTGTAGGGTATAAATATTAACAAATCTTTTGCGAGAAATAAAAGATTAATGCTGCATGCCACTCTTCGCCACCTCATGAGGTACAAAATAGACGTAAGCCCACAAAATGCCCTTCAATTAAAACGATAGGTAAAAAACTTAAATAACTATCGTTTTGGTTGGCGTGTGTCGTTCTCATCATAGGTTAAAACAAAATATAATTAAATGAAGAATGAAAACGTTCAACTCACTGAACGCTTGGCTGAGGCATTTACTATAGACTTTAATATGACGTTGCACAATAATATCACAGATTGTATTTAATTCCAGTTAAATGCCCATTAAACGCCTCTTAATTTTGTCTTCTTTATATTTGTGGGCAAACATTTCTTAAATACCAACCAGATAAACACGCAATGTTAATCATTTTATCGAAAGCTATATTCCATACATTTATTATCGTTTCAATAGGGTGCAGGTGATGACTCGACAGGAAGTTACTAGGACAATAATTGGTTTATTTTGGTGAAGTGTAGAATATTTCAAAAGTAGTTTTATGAATCAAAGATTGTGGGTCTTTCTAAAAAAAAAACTAAAATTGCAGTGCAATTGTAGATATAATGTAAACGTTTTTGGTCTAAAATCGCCAAAGAATGCTCCAACGATAGACTGATATTGTAATTGAAGTCATTTCCCAGTGATCATACCCTTTTTGTCACCCTTTTTAACAACACAACACCTATACAGTAAATGCATGTTGCAGTCGCGGACCTCCAAATGTTGCATGTGTCCACCTAGTTGTCCAATGATACGCACGTGAAATTATTTAACACAAAAGTATTTCCAACAATGACAAGTGTAACACGCATCTTCTAGCAGACATGAGCAGTTTTCTTTGGTGAACGATCTCACAACTGGAAGAAAAAAAATAGCAAACATCATGCGTCTTCCAGCCGTTAAGAGACATAAAATATTGTCCTTGTTTTTATCTACAAAGAACTATATTAAAAATTGCAGCTTTGTATACCTGCTCCGCTTTTGCACTTGTAAAGTTTTATGGGTCATATGAATACAACATTTTGCCTTCGAAAAGAAAACACGTTATGTGTGACAAACAGCAGCCACCCGTAAGTTAAGGTTAACGTATGTTGTAGGAAGAAAATAAGTAAAACAAGTAAAAAAAACAGTAAGTTCGGCCGGGCCGAACTTTGAACACCCTCCACCATTTGGAACGAATTAGAAAATTTTCAAAAATATAAAATCCATTAAAAATTCTTTTAAAATCTTTAAAATATCTAATATAGGAAGATGCCGATATATGGGGGGATATATGACATTGTAAGCCTATAAAGACAAATCTATGTCTGCGTGCAAAGTACTCACAAGGAACCCCTTGTGTGGATTTTCAGATGATTCCATTGGAAAAAGTGGCTAAAATAATCGAAATACCGAATATATGGGAGTACCGTTATATGGGGGATATACGATATTGTGCACCTATATAGACAATTCCGTTTCAAGGGTAAAGTACTCACAAAGAACTCCGTGTGTGGATTTTCAGACAATACGGTTGGAAAATCATCAAAATACCGAATATCGCGGGGTACCGTTATATGGGAGCTATACGTTATCGTTAACCTATATAGAGAATTCTTTGTCGGGGGGTAAAGTGCTCACAAAGAACCCCTTGTGACCATTCCGTTCAAAAATGTGGCTAAAAACATAAAATACCGAATATCGGGGTACCGTTATATGAGAGCTATACGATTTCGTGGACCTATATAGATAATTCTCTGCCGAGGTATAAAGTACCCACAAGGAACTCCTTGTGGGGATTTTCAGACAATTCCGATGAAAAATGTGGGTAGAATCAAAAAAATACCGAATATCAGGGGTACCGTTATATGGGGGATATACGATATTGTGGACCTATATAGACAATTCCGTTTCAGTGGTAAAGTGCTCACAAAGAACTTCGTGTGTGGATTTTCAGACAATACGATTGAAAAATCATCAAAATACCGAATATCGCGGGGTACCGTTATATGGGAGCTATACGTTATCGTTAACCTATATAGAGAATTCTTTGGCAGGGGTAAAGTGCTCACAAAGAACACCTTGTAACCATTCCGTTCAAAAATGTGGCTAAAAACATCAAAACACCGAATATCGGGGGTACCGTTATATTGGGGATATACGATATTGTGGACCAATATAGACAATTCTCTCTCGGGGGTGAAATACTCACACGGAACTACTTGTGTGGATTTTAAGACAATTCCATTGAAAAGTTTGGCTAACATCATCAAAATACGGAATATCGGGGGGTACTGTTATATGGGGGATATACGATATTGTGAACCTATATAGACAATTCTTTTTGAGGGGTAAAATGCCCACAAGGGACTCCTTTTGTGGAATTTTAGACAATTCCATTGAAAAATGTGGCTAAAATCATCAAAAAACCGAATACCGTGGGGGTACCGTTATATGGGGGCTATACGATATCGTGGACCGATATAGCGTTTTCGAACGTGAGCTGTCTGCAGACAAAAGAGAGTTCTGTGCAAAATTTTAGCTTCCTATCTTAATTCGTTTAGACTGTAGCGTGATTACAACAGACGAACAGACGGACATACGGACGGACGGACAGGGCTAAATCGTCTTATCGAATTTTACGCTGATCAAGAATATATATACTTTGTTGGGTTTAAATGATTATTTCGATGAGTTACAAACGGAATGACGAACTTAATATACCCTCCATACTATTTTTGGTGGAGGGTATAAAAAGCAGCAAGTTCGACCGGGACGAACTTTCAATACCCCATACCATTTGGAAGAAATTTGTAAATTTAATATGCAATTCCGATGAATAGCGTTATAGGGAGGTAGCGTATATGGGGGCTATTCGAAGACCTGGGACTGCATATGCAATTTTCTGTCATAGGCTGTAGTATCCATTAGGAACTTCAATTACGAAATTTAAAACAATTCCGTTGAATAATATCGCTTCGTAGAAGATCTTCATTGCTTATAAGAATATCAGTATGATTTTTAACCTAGCCTTATAGCTATTATCATTTGATAAGTAAAACAAATGCTTCATTATAATATCTGTGTAAGACACCAAGTCTCTTTGGGCGAAATTCCTGAAAGGACAGTCTGTCTAGCTGGTTTATGGGAGTATTCGATTTCGTCAAAACCTCGAAAGGAAAGGAATTACCATAATTTTATAAACTATTGTGGTTCACTTCTTCTTGCACCTGCAAAATGCAAAATTATGTAATTTTGAACTCGAAATTCTCTTTTGGGACTAAAAATCACACACAAACATTAATTTTGTGGGGATGGTAATGTTTCAAACTCAAACAGAGAAATATTTTTAAATCTTTAACTTTTTCCGAATCTATTTCGTACTTTGGCATATGATCACAATTTTTATAAAGAAAAAAAAAAACTGAATATATTTTGGATATTTGGGACAACGGCATCTGCAGCTATAAATGTTTATTACAGGTGAACATTTTAAATAACGGAACGATATTATTTTAAATTATATTACCCAAACAGCATCCAAACAATATCCCGATTTTATAGTTTTATTCCAAATTGCCGAACACCTATAAACAAATTAGATCAAGTTCTAACAATGTTTGGCCATTAACACTGTTGGCTATCCATGTTTCCAATTAGTCAATTGATCGAATATATTTTCAGTTTGAAAAGTTGGGGCTGTTCGAATTAATCGTTATCTGAAATGCTTGTTTAGATTTCAATCAACCAAAATAACCCATCACATAAGTTTATGAACTCAAATAGGTGAGAATGGAATGAAAAGTTTCGAACGACAACATAATTAAATTAGTTTTAAATTCTATAAACGACATTTTTCACAGCTCAACAAAACAAACATAAAAGAAATCACTCAATTTATGTACGGCTGGGTTGATCGCTCGTTTAGGGCGTCGAACATCAAAAACCCACCATAAAAGTATATCAATTTGATTCGTACCGACTCGACATGCTGTGTAATTCATTAGGTGATTTTCAATTTCTATTTCGCTTTTCTTCATGTCTCATTGTCAGCCAACATTCTTCATAGTTATGTTGGCATACGTAAAAGTGTAAACAAAACCGACCGTTGTAGTACCGCTTCGAGTGGCATGCCACAGAGTGAAGTGGATTCGACGAGTTAAGCAGCTTGAATTGAGTTGAATCGATGAGATTAGAAAGGGCCGCCACAGAAAGCGGCCAAGCCAAAGCACAACACGTTAATTTATGCCGATTCATATTGAATCAATTAGTAATCAAGACACAAAAACGAGAAAATTAAATCATTAGACAATAAATACAAGACCGATATGGAAGACAAAGTCGAGAACAAAAGCGAAAAAGAAAATAAAAATCTAAGAAATTTTAAGCCGAACAAATTTGGTTGAATTGTTACTGTGGCCTATAGTCATAGAACAGCTTTTCTAGTTATGAACCACGTAGCCAACAGCATGGAAAGCATTACATACACTTAAGGAAAATTGTACTGACCGTTTTCCGAGGATGACGAAAAATCGCAATATTGGGCTTTAAGTGGCGTTGCCGAAGTTGCTTGCACGAATATCTAAAAGGGGAATATTAAAAGAAGCCTGAAACATGCCGAAAGAGAAAAAAAAACTACACTTGCCTACCAAAAAAACTCAATCTCAAACTCACCTTAACCTAATTCTATCCCCCGGAAACAGCTCTCCTGGAGGCTGTCCGACCAAGAGATAGCCCTCCCACCGAGAACACCTCTCGCCATGACGTCGCTACTCCCTGACGTCCCAAATTTGCCCCTTCACTTACCTCCGTTTATACCATCCCTACCAACTTCTTAATGGCCTTAAGCCAACGACATCATTTTCATTTGGAGGTATACAATGTTATTAAATCCATTGTAGTCAGATATGCTTACATATTGATTTATAATACCAATTAATGAAAAGAAGCAGGAAACGTAATTATCAATTAAAAAAAATTTAATTCCAAATCTAAGCTCCTTCTCCTTTTTTTTCCCCTTTCAGGGTTCGATGGCGGGTATCAAGAGTTAGAACCACTGATGGCAGCTAATGGACAAGGTTCTTCCCAAGGAGTAAGTACGTATTAGTGTATGAAGTTTAGCTTTATAACTACATTCCCGGTTCAAGATTAAAAAAAATGATAATTTATTTTCCAATTCCAGGCCAGGACAAACAAAAGGCAGTAGGTCGACACCACAAAAACAATCGACGAGAAAAAAGTGGATACCTAACCTCGAAATGAGCTCAATTCAACGAGGGATCCTGCACTGCAACACCAGGCGAGTAAATCTTAAATTCAACTTCTTTTGTTTACCCCTTCTCCTCTAAAAATTTTGCTTTTCTTTTCAGGAAAACTGTGGAATTTAATTATGTTGCTTCGTCGTCCGTCTGTCTGTCCGGAGTTAATAGTAACGTCTATAGGGAAGATACCAAGTCACGCTGGTGTAGCAGTGACGGCAAAGCTGCGCCTCCTTCGATGGATTGGATGTTTGTTTTGTTTTAAACTTAATTCAGTTCCGTTTTGTTTTAAACTTAATTCAGTCTTAAGTCTGTTTTTTTTAATTTTTGTCAAACTTTAAGATGTTTATTTAGTTTTCGATTAATTCTTAAGAATGCTTTAAAGTTTAGTTCTTAAATGTTCACATTTTAGCTTTTTTAATTTTATATTATGTGTTAGGATTGTTTAAAGCTTTTTTGCTTATTTATTTTGTTGAATAAAATCAATAAATGTTATTCCTTTTAACTTAAGGAATTTATCGCCAAAAAAGCCGGGTGTTTTACTTCGCTGGGAGCTGGGAGCCACGCATCCAATCTTCTTCGCTGATGAGATAAAAAAGGCCGATTTTCTTCCTAATTTTCCGCAGGAAATTTTTTCTTGTCATTTTATTTTTTTCAAATTCTCTTTTATTTCCCCGATACATGACTTTTCGTCAACTGATATACGGGAAAAATCAGCTGTTTTAGTGTCCCATTGAATGCCAACATTCTTCTTCTTATCACAATAGTTAACCCATTTTGAAGCGCACACCACAAAATTTTAGGGAATTACCTTTAGTAGGAATATAATTTCAACAAAAGCAAACTAGCAATAGATTACAAGACCAATAACAGGAAAATATTGTTGTATTTTTACGTTTTAGTAGAGCACCCTTTTGGTGGTATTTTCCTATTGACGGTATTATAAAGGCTTCGAATGCATTCTCCTCCCAATTTCATTGGCATTTCAATATAAAATGGAACTGGCTCTTATATGCACATTTTATGTTTTAAAGACCTTTTTACCTCATTGTGGAGGCCATAACAACTTGGGCATGGTCAAAAAAAAACTTTAAATCGATTTAACGATATCCGTCTGCGTCTCAATCTGTCTGTAGGTCACATTAATTGGCATTGTGTCTAAGAAAATTCGTATTGAAATTTTTCAGTTCCCTGGACTTCTGAAGTTTTCTGTCAGAATAACAATATTAAGTGCAAATTGATATTTTATGTGTTAATTTGGCGTATCTGCATTAGTAATTTTTTGTTATCTTCAAATACGAAATTTGAAACAATTCCGGCGAAAGATGTCGCTAAAATCATAAAAATACCGAATATTGGGAGGCACCGTAATATGGGAGCTATACGAAAACGTAGACCGACATGGTCCATTTAGGAAATTTTAGGCTTCTATCTCAATTCATTCAAAAGATTACAACAGAAAGACGGACAGACAGACGGACATCGCTAAATCGTCTTAGAATTTTACGTTGATGCAGAATACTTTGTTATTGTAATATACGCTCCATAGAATGTTGGAGGATATAAAAGGCACCTCAAACATTCAGACAGTATAAAATGCCAGAGCGAATTGAAAATTTAGTAAGTATTTATAATCTCCCAAAATTCTTCAAAATCTGTAACATACTTTAATCGCAGGAACCACTTCACGGGGGGCTATTAATGGCAGTAGATAGTATTCGGTTAGTAGATCTAAATCCTAAAAGGCTTTTGGGTTCTCAGGTCAAACTTTTCTAGGGCCCATTATATAGCCTTAAAATTATACACAAAGGGCCTCAAGTATTTTTTACACATTATTCAATTGATTTGGCCCCTTATTTAGCATCTTGACAGGCATAAGGGTGTAGAAAAGCTCTTCGTAGAATATTTTCAATGTAGATCAGTGTTTCGGAGTAGCGCCCATATAAATGAATTACAGGCGGAAAATGTGCAAAAAATACTTTACCTTTTTGGCTCATTATTAAACTATGTTTAAAATTTCGTACAGATAGCTTGATTAGAATAATTTTTGTCAAACCTTCCCACTGCCACAAAAATTATTCAGCAATCGGAACATGACTGACAACTAAGAACTCGGGTATGTTTTCGAATATTTCCTCCGATGTAACAGTTCTTCAGGCGCTACACTAAAAATTTTTATACCCTCCACCATACATAGTATGGAGGGTATATTAAGTTCGTCATTCCGTTTGTAACTCATCGAAATAATCATTTTAGACCCAACAAAATATATATATTCTTGATCAGCGTTAAATTCTAAGACGATTTAGCCATGTCCGTCCGTCTGTTGTAATCACGCTACAGTCTAAACGAATTGAGATAGGAAGCTAACATTTTGCACAGATCCCTCTTTTGTCTGCAGGCAGGTCAAGTTCGAAGATGGGCTATATTGGTCCACGATATCGTATAGCCCCCATATAACTGTACCCCCCCCCCCCCCCCCCCCCGATATTCGGTATTTTGATAATTTTAGCCACATTTTCTAATGGAATGGTCTGAAAATCCACACTAGAAGTTCCTTGTGAGTAATTTATCCCTTGAAAGAGAATTATCTATATAGGTCCACGATATCGTATAGCCCCCATATAACGGTACCCCCCAATATTCGGTATTTTGATGATTTTATCCACATTTTTCAACGGAGTTGTCTGAAAATTCACACAAGGAGTACCTTGTGGGTAATTTATACCTCTGAAGAGAATTATCTATATAGGTCCACGATATCGTATAGCCCCAATATAACCGTAACCCCCGATATTCGTTATTTTGATGTTTTTGTTCACATTTTTCAACGGAATTGTCTGATAATCCACACAAGGAGTTCATTGTAGGTACTTTATCCCTTGGAAGAGAATTGTCTATATAGGCCCACATTATCGTATAGCCCCCATATAACGGTACCCCCGATATTCGGAATTTTGATGATTTTACCAACATTTTTCAACGGAATTGTCTGATAAATCAAACAAGGAGTTTCTTATAGGTACGTTATCCCTTGAAAGAAAAATATCTATATAGGTCCACGATATCGTATAGCCCCCATGTAACGGTACCCCCGATATTCGGTATTTTTGATGTTTTTGTTCACATTTTTCAACGGAATTATCTGATAATCCACACAAGGAGTTCATTGTAGGTACTTTATCCCTTGGAAGAGAATTATCTATATAGGCCCACATTATCGTATAGCCCCCATATAACGGTACCCCCGATATTCGGAATTTTGATGATTACTTTGAGTGTACTTTATACCTCGGAAGAGAATTATCTATATAGGTCCACGGTGATTTTAGCCATATTTTCTTATGGTATTGTCTGAAAATCCACATAAGGAGTTCTTTGTAAGGACTTTAACCCCTGAAAGGTAATTGTCTATATAGGTCCTCAATATCGTATATCCCCCCATAAAGCACATTCCGATATTAGATATTTTAAAGATTTTAACAGAATTCGTAATGGATTTTATTTTTTGAAAATTTTCTAATTCGTTCCAAATGGTGGAGGGTATTCAAAGTTCGGCACGGCCGAACTTACTGTTTTTTTACTTGTTGAATATATAAATGTCACAATTTTCAAGAGTTACCTTAGGAATAAGCAACGTCATGTTTTCCCCGACTTGTAACAGCTTACACCATCCATATTTTTCTAAGTGCACTTTACATGCAGTCGATTACAAATTATTTTAAATACATTGTCAACGATTTTTTGAGATTTATTTGTGAACAGAAAATTTTAAATATACCAACAATAATGAAAATCGTCGCACGCTTCATTACGGACATATTGTGATCTTTGTGTTTTCATTATTTCATTATAGTATTCAAGAATACCACCGTCGAGAGACATAGCCCAAGAATAAAAGCCAACATGGATTGCCACAAATAATAGACACTCTGATCGTGCAATCAAACCCATACAAAATAGTTTGGAAAATTCCAAAAAGAGTTCCTGGAAATCTCTTGAAATCAATAACATGGTAACAACATCGCACACACACACACCATTTCTCTATTCAATGTATGATCGAAGAGACCGGTATCATGGTCATGCTTAGAGAAAACATTGAAGGAATTTTAAATAACACCGCACCAACTCCATAAATAACAATGGATTCGTTGAATAGAGTGCAATCGACTCAGTCCGCTCATTAGACATAAAGGCGCATATGCTAATGTCACAAAGAATTCTGTTTGGTCTCAGGCGGACATGGTTAGTTGTCGGTGATTTTCATGAATACCAACAGAGCAATATGTTTAGAATGTGTCATTACTTCAAATAGTTTCGGCAAATGATCGATGACTAAAGACTTATTTTATTACTTTCTTTCCTTCACGAAAAATGTATACAAAAAGTCTTTTGTTAGATGAAGTATCCAAAAAGAAAATGGGTCATATGGAAATTTCAAAATCACACCCAGTTGACAGTTATTGCCGCCTATCGCCTACCACCGCAGACGCATGCAGTTGTCTCCTTTCGTTTTTGTCACACATTTTATGATTGAAGACCAAAAAAAAAAGATATGTCTTCACTCTCTGTCTGATCATAGAGGCGACTACTGGTTTTGTTTCCACCTTGTTCAATGTACCACAGAGTAACACCTCCTGTTTTCCATTTCCAAGAATGTGTGCATGTAAATGAATGCATGCGTGTATTCAGAGGTCCCAAGACCACTTTGAAGCTCCACTAACTGAAAATCGCCAGACCATGCGAGTTGCCATATGTACCTGAGCACATTATTACTTATCTCAAAGACCTCATGTTGCAATTTCTTGTTCGTTGTCATTTCCGCGTAGGTTTGACATTTATGTAAATTTATGCTTTAAGTTGTTCTAAATACTACATTGTCATTGTTTTTTTCATCTTTTTTGTTTCTTGTGAATCATTTAAACAATGTCACCGTATCGATTCTGCACGCACATTGTTCCTGGTATCAAAGTGAATTAGTTAGATGAGTGGCCATTACGGCGAGTAAAAGGAAAGAAATTAGAATATGGAGTTACGGTTAACATGAAGATAGCAATTGACATATGAAGGGTTCACAGCTATACCGAACTAAGTCATAAAAACATAATTCGAAGATATTTAGAGGTAAAGTAAATGCACTGTCATTAATTTCTAGAAGGAATATTTCAGTCTACTAAAAGAAAATGTAAAAGTCTATATTCAAAATTAACTAATGATATAAATTTAAAAACAAAAATATATAAATATATTACTTAAAAAATATTTAAAAACAAAAAAATCTACTTTGGTTCATTATTATTCTGAATAAAATTTGAATGTTTCATAGCTAAAGCGAACCAAGTCAACAAAATATAATAAAGTGTTCGCTATATGACTAAATATAGTTGATGTTCCGCTTGTAATAAGCAACTGATGTCGATAGCTTTGGAAAAGGCAATGCTTTTTTAAGGTCGAAAGTACAGATATAGTGTTCATCAGATGGTACTTCTGTATTCAGTGAGTCTCGAGCTAGCTGTGCTGCTTTTAAATGAAGTTCCTGTTGCCAAATTAAATTTGTAGTTTCTTCTCCATCGAATTTTATTCTTATGTCAAGTCCATCACAAATTCGACAGGTATCCTTATTCGGAGACTTAAAATGTAAATAGAATTTCGTGCTGAATACTTTATAATAAAAATACATTTTATTTTGCATAATCTGCAAGTTTCCAAAATGACTTCTCTGTCAGATTCATTCACCTGGCTGTTACATTTTATTTTGCATCCACAATCATAATTAGGTATAAACGTTTTTGCGGAAATCGTAAGACCCTTCTGATTTGTGTATGCTTTTCCACTGTTGCAGCGAAGCTTACGCACATTGTGCTTCCACTTTGCCGGGATTATTCATCTTTTCAAAACGATTATACTTTTAAAAATTATAAAAATAGCGAATATAGGGAGTTACCGTAATATGGGGTCTATACGAAAACGCACAGGCAAGTTTTGTCATAGTCCATTACAATATTTAAATGGGAAACTGGAAAACATCCGTTAAATAATATCGCAAAAACATCAAATTTCTGAATACGAAATACGAAAGTCACCAAAATACCGATCATTTTCAATACCAAACGCCCTGTAGACCAAACACACATCTGAGTAAAATTTTATCAACCTACCTCAATTGGCTCGGAAGCTAGAGTGATTTCCACCGATTGATGGACATCGCAAAACCGACATTGAATTTTATGCTGATCAAGAATATATATACTTTGTAGAGTCTAAAATTTATATTTCGTGGTGTTACAAACGGAATGACAAACTCAATATGCCCTCCATACTATACCCTCCACGTACTATGGCTGAGGGTATACATACCTTTTAACTAGTTTTTATACCCTACACCACAAGGGTATTATGTCTTTGTGCATTTGTTTCTAACAGGTAAAAGGAAACGAAATAGACCCATAGTTCCTTTTGATGATCTGCATAGAATCACATTCTGAGTCGATTTATGCATGTGCGTCCGTCCGTCTGTCCATGTATTTTTGTAAACAAAGTACAGTTCGCATTTATTGCCCTATCCAGATGAAATTTTGCACAAATCATTTGTTTGGCCCAAGGACGAACCCTATTGAAATCGGTCAACATTTAGATATTGCTGCCATATATTTCTTCGTCCGATTTGCCTTTTATTGTGCACCAAACGTGTAATATCAGCCCGAATAGTATGGAATTTTGCACGTACGATTAGATTGGACCTGAAAATAAGTATGCCAAATTTGATCGAAATCGGTTCAGATATAGCTATAGCTCCCATATATATTGTTCATCCGATTTGTTATTTTTGTTCTCCGCAGACGTAATATGCACTCTGTAACAACAATGTTTGGGGAAATATATCAAATACAGCTCAGAAATACATTTGCTAAATTTTATCGACATCGGTTCAGATTTGGATATAGGTCCCATATATAACTTCGTCCGATTTATCTTTTATTTTGCACCAAACGTCAAATATTTCTCCAAATTGGATGAAATTTGGCACTTACGACCGAATTAAGTCTAAAAGCTGGTGTGTCAAATTTGGTGAAGATCGGTTAGATATTGCTGTAGCTCCCATATATATTTTTAATCCTGTTTGTTATTTTTGTCCTCCGCAGCCGTAATATGCACTCTGTAACAACAATATTTGGGGAAATATATCAAATACAGCTCAGAAATATATTATTATATATGGATATAGCTCCCATATATACTTTTATCCGATTTCAAATTAATTGTGCAAATGGGCAATACAAGTCCGAATTTAAAAGATGCAAATGCTTCGGAATATTTAGTCCTTTGAACCTTAAATTTTAATTATAATCATAGCGTGTATGATTGAATTCTCACATCAAAAATTTTAATTGTTATGCGCAGCTCTACTAAATTAGCAAAGTGGTGTAGGGTACTGGTTTTTTTAATATTGCTGAAAAATGAACGGCAATATGCACTTGCTCACTAATAGTACTGATTCAAAGTGAAACACATTGACTTGGTTCATTTTTGCTTTGAATAAAAACGAAAAGGACAGTCGTTGACTTAGGTTTTTTACCGTTATCTTTGGAACGAAGCACTTTTTGACATTGTGCTTTGCAGAGTAAATAGATTTGCCACATGCGGGGACATTGGCACTAGTTTCGGCATTTTTTATTTTTCATGACTTGGTTCGGTATAGCAGTGAGCCCTCCATATATGACAAATGACTTCAAAGTATTGTGTTACAATACAGCAACCTTTGCAAGCTCTAAAGATATGAGTTTTTAAGTTTTTAAGCGGCTATGTGGGTGACAATATTAATTTTTTGGACACACTTTTTTTATACCATCCACCATACTATGGAGGGTATATTAACTTTGTCATTCCGTTTATAACTCCTCGAAATACTCATGTCAGACCCAACAAAGTATATATATTCTTGATCAGCGTAAAATTCTAAGACGATTTAGCCATGTCCGTCTGTCTGTTGTAATTTCGAACGAATTGAGATAGGAGGCTAACATTTTGCACACATGTTTATTTTTCCAGTAGGCAGGTTAAGTTCGTAAATGGGCCATGTAGGTCCAAGTTATCATATAGCCCCCATATAACGGTGCCTCCCGATATTCGGTATTTTTATGATTTTAGCGACATTATTCACCGGAATTGTTTCAAATTTGGCATTTAAAGTTCGTAATGGATACTACAGCCTAAGACAGAAAATTGTCTGTGTAGGTCCACGTCTTCGTATGGCCCCCATATACCATACCCCCCGATAGTAGGTATTTTGATGATTTTAGCGACATTTTTTACCGGAATATTTTCAAATTTCGCATGTGAAGTTCGTAATGTATACTTCAGCCCATGCCAGAAAATTGTCTGTGCAGGTCCACGTCTTCGTATAGCCCCCATATAACTGTACCCCCTATATTCGGTGTTTTGATGATTTTAGCTACATTATAAACAGATTTTTCTTCAAGTTTCGCATTTAAATATTGTAATAACTTATGACAAAAGTTGCCTATGCAGGTCCACGTCGCCGTATAGGCATTCGGTATTTTTAAGATTTTAACAGAATTTTTAACGGATTTTTTTTTTTTTTTGGAAATTGTCAAATTTGTACCAAATGGTGGAGTGTATTAAAAGTTCGGCCCGGCCGAACTTACAGCTTTTTTACTTGTTTTTTATTTCAAATAGTATAAACCAATTCACAGTTAATTCACAGTTAAATTAACTAATTTCGTTTTTAAATAGTATTTTAGTTAATTATCGTTCTAAACCAAATATAGGCAGAAAATCAAGAATAGTATGGTTACCTTCAGTAACGTATGGATTCAATTAAAATAAAAATGGGATTAAATAAAAAAGTACCTTTCCTATATTTGGAATTTGTGAATTGATCTTTTTTCCTTTAGATAACCAACATTTTTTTTTAAATGCCACCGCTATCTAAAACGTCAAATAGCTGATTTAAAAAAACCTTCTTAATTTAGAAAAGTTGGTCAAAAAGCACAAATAAAAACAAACTATTTTTTTACTTGAGTAGTTTTTGGATTATTTTTTAATAATTTTCTCAAGTTTTGGTGAAATATGTCAAAAGTGATATTTTCTAGTAATCGGCACCCACTGCCGACTACTGGCAAATCTCGTTTTTTTCTGTTCCTAATGTCGGCATTAAATAATATAAGAGAAAAATGCTTGATTCTGTATGTTTTTTAAGTTATAAAATGATCTTTAGACTGTTATTTACTATTATAAAATATTTCTGATTCGCAAAATGTATGAAATTTAATTTACTTGAATCGATTATTAAGTTGACGCCACCACTAATTTTTTTTTCTTTACAAACAAGCACTATCGCACACATTGGAAGACACTCACTGAAGAAAACCGTTTTTCTCTCGTAATAAATGATCGGAGCTCATTGTTTTTTTTACAGAAAGAGGGCAGAGAACACCGCTGACGTTTTTTTGCAATTATTTGGTCAATTCCAGTTTTAGTTATTTAAGTTTAAATTTCAAAACTGGCGACTACTGGGACATGCTGAACATAGGCGCACTTACCCTATATTCAAAAATTTAAAAAAATTGTTGTAATACTTTAATGCGTAAATAAACAAATAGCTTGGTCTTCCAACGCGTGAACATGATAGCACTGAAAGAAAAATGCCTCATTATATCAATGAAGCGGTTTCATTGATTGTTTTCGTTGATGCAATGAAAAGCTACATTAATATAATAAATATTTTGTTCGTGCAATGAAAACATACGTTGCTTTTAAATTCAATGATTTTTTACGAAACTACCTATTTTTACAAAATTTAGTAAAAAATGTGAATATAGAAATGATACATAACCGCTCTGTCTGATACAAACAAGTACGCAACCAAAGTATTTATATTTAGAGGGAAAATTGTGATAATTGCTATATTTACATTTGTGCACCAATTTAAAGAAGCAGTTTCATTCCAGGGAGCTAGAACCCATTACGAACAACAAATACCGATTTGCGGACAAATCTGTGGAAAAATAATCAAATGAAGAATATCATTATATTAATGAACAATTTCGTTAATTTTACGTTAAATGAAACTCAATGAAACTTTTTTCATTCATTCAATGAACCTCTACGTTGGTTCAAAATCAGTGACACATTTCATTGACGGAACGTAGGAATTCATTTATGACATGAAGCTTTATCTTTCAGTGAGGAACCATGAGAAATGCAGGAACATGCCAAATTTTGTCCGCATATACTAAGGGGTTGTCCTTCGGATTTATTAATTTCATAGCAAATGCCAAGCGTGCATTAAACTGCAATCTTTAAAAGTTAAGTTGCATTTCTGTTGCAATTAGAGAATTCGAGGTAGAAAAATACTCCGCCGTAATAATCGTATCATCAATTAAATTGGTGTGTAGTTTTTTACTGTTGGCCTAATACCATTTCACAGGCGTTGTGGGTGAATGCTTCTTAATAAAATCTAATCCTAATCTGAACCGTTTTCATATAATTTGACAAAATTTACTTTTACACCAAATTCCGTCACACTTTCCATATTTCACTTAAATTGGCACGTAAAATACGTGAAATCGGCCGAATATATATATAGGAGCTATATTCAAATCCTAACCGATTTCCAAGTAATTTTTCAAATTTATTATTGTAACCAAATTTCGCCACACATTCTGAATTTCATCGGAATCGGTTATATATATATATATATATCGTGTTTGGTGCATAACACACATGAAATCGGACGAATATATATGGGAGCTATATCCAAATATGAACTGATTTCAATATAATTTGACAATTTTTTTGATACCTGATTTCGCCTCTCTATCCGAATTTCTTTGGAATTGGACATGCATATTACAAATTCCAAATTTTATTAGAATCCAACATACATATCGTGTTTGGTGCATCAAATAAACGAAATCGGTCGAAAATATATATGGGAGCTATATCCAAATCCATACCGATTTCAATAGAATTTGGCAGATTTATTTGTGTACCAAATTTAGGCACTCATGCCGAATTTCATTGAACTCAAATATTCAAAATATTTGAAATCGGCCGAAAATATATATGGGAGCCATATCCAAACCTGAACCGATTTCAGTATAATTTGACAAATTTATTTTTGTACCAAATTTAGGCACTCAAGCCGAATTTAATTGGACTCGAATATACGTATCGTGTTTTGTGCAACAAATATTTGAAATCGGCCGAAAATATTTATGGGAGCTATAACCGATTTCAATATAATGTGACAAATTTATGTTTGTTTCAAATTCCGTTACACGTTCCAAATTTCGTTGAAATTAGAGATACATAGCGTGTTTGGTGCATCAAATACATAATATCGGCCGAAAATATATATGGAAACTCCATCACACATTCCAAATATCATTTAAATGTGGCGTTCACAGCTTGTTTAATACATCAAATATATGATATAGGCTGAAAATATATATGGGACCTATATCCAAATCTGAACCGTTTTCAAAATAATTTGGCAAATTTATTTTTGTTTCAAATTCCGTTACGCATTCCATATTTGGACACTATATCTGTAATCGATAAGTAGATATGTGCATATAAAATCTAAATTTTTGGGAGGTTCTTTCGATTCTGAAGCGATATCTCCAGTTCTAAGTGGAATTTCAAAAATTTATATAGCTTATGTTACTTTCAGGCAATATTGTAGTATACTTGGAAATTTTCAGGAAGATCTGTTTAGCGGTTTTCGAGTGTATTAATTACAAACAAACATTTTCCTCTTTTATAAATATAGAAGATAATGTTTTAGATGGATTCAAGGTTAGGGTCATAATAAAAGACTATTATTTTTAGAGATAAACGCAAAATATATAGAGAACGAAATGGACCAAAAACTGATTCTTGATTTAGAAGTCGCTCCACTGGTCTCAATTACGGGCCAGTCGAAACAAGGGGTTTTGTTATAGGACAAGACAGAAGCCTATAATTTTGTGTGACCATCGCATTTTGGCAACACGACGTTCGTTTTAAAGAAGTACAGTATATCCGCGGATTTCTCTTGATTACTATCATCCTATAAGCACAATAAACTCTAAAACATTTGATTAATTATAGTCAGATTGCTAAAGACAAATTGTTATATTTTTTCCAGAATTCATTCAATTATGATTGATATATTCTATACTTATCATGACTGGAGGGTTATCAATAATTACCACTTGTCTTTCAGATCGATTATTACCAACCAATCAAGCCTTTCAAATAAAAATGCTTATCATCAGTGATGAAAAATCACTTCAATCACACATAAGGGCACCAACAGAGAATAAAGAGTAAAATATCTTCCAGTACACGCGATTTATTCTAAGGCACCGGCAACTGCGATAGCGATGCCGATGATGATGTAAGCAACGTTGATGCAAATCTTTGCATTACAGAGAAACCAACAACGCACCATACTATGCAAACAGCCGATACCAGAAATGCATTGAAGACATCAATGTCAATATCATCTTAAAGCGGCTTTAAGCAAACTGCAGGAGATTGAAACTGAAGAAATCGTCTTTACCATCCAAGAAGGAGCAAAATCAAAGTACATTGATGGATGCTGTACACTAAACTTCTTTCTGTATTAGCATCAGTCTTTCAGCGCGTCATCCATGGTATTCATTCATTCAAGGTGGGGTATCGCAGTCACCATCAGCATTGTTGAATATTATAAATATCGACAGCTCACAGCGGTTTTAGTTAATGATCATACTGTTCTGCTGACATCTCTGAGATCATCGCCACAGATGCTGTCGACAAAGTAAGAAAATCGACAGATATTCAAAAATGATATTCTTATTTGAGTGTGTCTGTGCATGGAAGTTTCAAGGAATATTGTGATGGAAGGTAAATTGTGCACATTGGCTATATTTAGGATAGAAGACTTCTTAAAAAAACTCTTGGACATCTCGACAAGGACTTAGTGAATTGAAAACTTTTCCATACAAAAATTTCAAAAACATAAACAAGAAAAAAACAGTAAAGAAAGTCTTAAAGTCGGGCGGGGCCGACTTTATGATACCCTACACCACTTTGCTAATTTAGTAGAGCTGCGCATAACAATTAAAAGTTTTTATGGGAGAATTTAATCATACACGCTATGATTATAATTATAATTTAAAGTTCAAAGGACTAAATCTGCCGAAGCATTTGTATCTTTTAAATTCGGACTTGTATTGTCCATTTGGTGCAAAATTAATTTGAAATCAGATAAAGATATATATGGGAGCTATATCCAAATCTGAACCGATCTCGATAAAATTTGGCAAAGATATTTCTGAGCTGTATTTGATATATTTCCCTGAATATCGTTGTTACGGAGTGCATATTACGGCTGTGGGTAACAAATACAACAAATCCGATGAACAATATATGTAGGAGCTATAGCTATATCTGAACCGATCTTCACCAAATTTGGCATACTACCTTCTAGCCTCCATTCGGTCTTATGTGAAAAATTTCATCTCATTTGGGCAAATATTAGAAGATATATATGGGAGCTATATCTAAATTTTGACCAATTATGTCCAATTTCAATAGGGTTCGTCCTTGGGCCAAACAAATGATTTGTGCAAAAATTCATCTGGATAGGGCAATAAGTGCGAACTGTACTTTGTTTACAAAAATACATGGACAGACGGACGGACGGACGGACATGCATGCATAAATCGACTCAGAATGTGATTCTATGCAGATCATCATAAGGAACTATGGGTCTATCTCGTTTCCTTTTGCCTGTTACAAACAAATGCACAAAGACATAATACCCTGACCACTTTGTGGTGTAGGGTATACAAATCCTGCATACAAAACACACATTTGAACAAAATTTTATCAACCTAATTTAATTTGTTCGGAAGCTAGAGTGACTTACACAGACGGACAGACAGAGAGACAGACGGACGGACATCATTAAATCAACATAGAATTTTATGCTGATCGAGAATATATATAGTTTGTGGGATCTAATATTCATATTTGAGGTGTTACAAACGGAATGGTAAACTTAATGTATCCTCCACACTATGGTGTAGGGTATACAATTTCTATACATAATTGAATTCAATAGGCCTTTTTGCCACCGTTCCTCCATAGGAGGCCCTCTTCATATGTTCTTGTATAGAGATTTTATAGGTAAAATTCCTTTGGGATTGCATGAGTCATTACGAAATACAAAACCTGCTTCCAGCCACTGTACCCTGTAGCTGGGAAGCCGGTAAAGTAGGTAGTTATTGATGCAGGTGGTTCTTCATCTGTGTCGTTTTTTCTTAGTTGAAGATCAATCAGTTGTCGTTTTGTATTTCACTTATGAACGTTAAAAGCGACTGTTATATGTTGCATGTTTTGCAATAGTAATATTGCCTGACCGACTGCCATAATAACTTTTCTTCTCTAAAGACATCAACATTGATTTGTTAAAAAATGCAAATTTCATTCACATTTATTTTATATTTGTGGTAGTCGCGTTTAGAAATTCTATTTAAGTTATTTAAGGAATTCCCCGGATACAACATGGGAAAGGGGCCATGCAAATGAAAAATACACTATTTACAATTTATGTTGGGAATAGACCCAACCCGATAGATGACGACATCGACATGGATCTAATCGATCTCGATAAATAAAAAACTATCGATGTCGTCACAAAACTAAAAACGGCACTCTTCTTCTTGAAGTTCAGAAAAGTGGATCGCCAGATCAAAATTGTGAATTTTTTATAAAATAAAAATTTGACCGACTGAGTCATTTTCAACTTTGAAATACTAATTATTAAAGTGCTTTTTCTTTTGTGCAGACAACAAACGTAAGTATCGTCAGAATACTTTTGTGTTTGTTTGTAGTTTGCTAAACAATATTGTTGTTCGTCTTTGTGCAACAATAAATTCCGGCTCAAAATCTACTCAGTAGAATTTGAACCACAACAAGTCCATACGACCGTATTGGAACTTGTACATGGTCCTTCGAGCCCAAAAAATAAAGAATCGGCTTATTTGCCAAAAATATTTTCCAAAAAAATCACTAATTTTAATTTAAAATTAATTTGAAAGTAGTAAGAAGTGTTGTTGTGTTTTCATCTGTGTTCGAATGTGGCGGCTTTTGTGTTGTTTGTCGTAGACACACATACATACAACAAAATCAGCACTGCCATTTCCAAAAGAAATTGTTTGTGTGAAGTTAGAAGAAAAAGAGATATTTGTTTGTATTCATTGTTTCTTAACACTATCAAAAACACATACACTAACACCATTATAAAACACCACAATCACTTTCATTTTCTCCATCATTTTTTTGGCATTTATTTCATTTTTGTTTTGTGTTACATTTGTCGCATTCGTCATTTGTGCCATTTGTAATAAACAATCTTTTGACATATGTTTATTGTGCCAGATCGATCCGTCTGTTGTGCTTACCATATCGACTATCGATCAGCTGCTGGGTCAGAAAAGTTGTGCAATTACTCGCTGACGTAACGCAAGTTTCTGACGTAACGTATAAAACTTTGCATAAATTATTGAATCGATATAATATAATAATACACATAAATAATTTTGAATAAAAATAAATAATAAGATAATAAAAGTTAAATTAAAAAAAAAAATAATAATAATAATAATTAAATAAACAAATCATAAAAATATATTAAAAACATTTTTTCAATAAGTTTAAAAACAAATTAAACTTCTGCTGAGAAAAATAATATTATACGGCAAATCAAAAACATTAACAGAAATAATTTCATTTTATTTATTAACAATAAATAAAGTGATAATTATAATTTGTTTGTATAATAAATAATAATAATAAAAAAAAAATAATAATAATAAAAAAAGTAAATAAAATATAATAAATAACAATAAATAAACCTCATATAAATATACATAAAAAATAAATAGAAAAACAAAATGGATTCAACAATTTGTGCTAAATTTGAATACGAAACCGACAGTCTTATGAATATGTGCATTCAATTGGAGAATACTCCCGAGGAACTATTTTCGGATTCTTTAATAGAAACCAAACTAGAATCCATTGATGAAGATTGGCACAATGCACGCAGTGCATTTGAATGTGTATATTTAGCAGAAATAGAGGAAGAAGAAGAAAAGGCTTATAAATTAGAAGCCAGAAAAATATTTGAGTCCCTCAGGGACAAATATCAAACTACAAAAGCTAAATTATTAGAGATTTTGAAGAAAAGAAAACAAAATCAAAATAATACCGCTAGAGGCGATGTTACAAATCCGTCACTGTTTCACAGCTCAGCTGTGTATCCTCCGGGTACAACCTTTGACATGTCGGAAATTTGTATTAAAG
The DNA here is from genome assembly GCF_030504385.1 of Musca domestica. Taxonomy (NCBI): domain Eukaryota; kingdom Metazoa; phylum Arthropoda; class Insecta; order Diptera; family Muscidae; genus Musca; species Musca domestica. The sequence goes on from NW_026712299.1 coordinate 22,610,356, forward strand.
TGCCACCTTGTGACACTCAAGACTTCTACGGAAGTTATGAACAGTGGCCAACTTTTAGAGACATGTTTACAGCCATATATGGAAATCATCCCAGACTCACACCTGCGCAAAAACTCTATCATTTGCGTAACAGAACAAAGGGTGAGGCTGGTAGAATTGTTGATCGGTACCCGTTATCTGATCAGAATTTTTCGTTGGCATGGGAAGCATTATCAGTGCGATACGAAAATGTGAGGGTACTGGTAGATAATCAATTAAAGATTTTATTCAATCTTTCGGCAGCAAAGACTGAATCTAGCAGAGATATAAAAAGAATTCAATCAACAGTTAGCGACTGTCTAGCTATATTAAAAGCACATAAGGTGCAAGTAGATCAATGGGATCCTATTTTGATATATTTGTGTTCAACTAAGCTTCCGGTTGAAACTCTGACTCTTTGGGAACAATCGCTCGAATCACATTCAGAGCTACCCAAATGGTCACAAATGGACGATTTTCTAAAAAACAGACATAGAGTCCTAGAGAGAATAGACAGTCTAAGAAATATAGCAGCTTCAACTGCCTTTAATGATGAATTTCAAGCGCATCAAAATGCGCAATCGACACAATCAAATAGATGTATCATGTGTAATAGAAATCATATTTTAAAGAATTGTTCAAGATTTAATAGTATGAGTGTAAATCAGAGAATTGAATTTGCAAGAGAAAAAAGATTGTGTAACAATTGTCTTATTTATGGACACATTTCTCAGGAATGCGTTAGTGTGCATAGGTGTATGTTTTGCAAAAAGAAACACCACACTAAACTGCATTTACCAAATAACGTTCAAGAGAGATCTACACAGTCAAGATTGGTAGCAAGAGAAAGTCAAAACACTTATCGTTCTGAAAATGGACGCCAAACAAATGCTCTAGTTACCACAGAGAATATTGTAGAAGAAATGCCATGTTCGTCCAATTCTGTAGCTCAAACTTCTAATGTGGAAACACATGTGTCAGTAAGTCATGATGACGTTATGCTGCCTACAGCTCTAGTAAAAGTAAAATATTCTGGGGAAATATTTACGGTTAGAGCTCTCCGCCGTTCGCGGAAGCATAGCTGAGTGCTACCGGACGCGTCCACGGGTTGCGGATAGTGGGATGCCCGGTAGATATATCGGGTAGCTGCGAATCAAATAAGCAGTCGCGGACAGCTCAGCGGTTTCTAGGGGGAGAGTCTCGGACTAAATACCCGAGTGCCCGTGATCCCTGGTCTCGACGAGGCGGCACTGGCGCCCCTAAACTATCCAGTCAACGGCCTGGTCCACCGCAACGGACCCCCTAATGCTGGGGTGTTACGTAAACCGTGCCCATCAGTATTCCAAGGTTTGCAGTCAGGGTACCGACTGTATTAGAACGGTTGCCTCGTCGATACCTGGGCGCCTCGACGAGTAACAGGCTTAGCTGCCAAGTCCTTACCATGATATGGAGGCTATGTCATGGCGGACCTCGTCACCTCCAATGTCCCGATAACCTATGGAGAAAATAACTAAACAAAAAGCAACAACAAAAACACAAACACTAACCGACAACCAATCAACCACCTCTTCGGAGGTGTCGACCCAGGACATGGCCATGGACAAGATTTCAACTTCGGGCGGGGACGTGACTCTGGAAACGTACAGAGACGTAGTATGTGAAAGCATACAGCGACAGAGTGAACAGCTGTCCGCCCTTCTAGAGAAGACCACTCTAAGGCTCAGCCAAGAGAGTGTGCCCTCCGGTTTTGGGAATGACTCACCCCTCTCCGATGAGGAACTTGACGTCACCGTCATACCCTCATCCTTGAGGAGTGAGACAGCTACAAAAACTATAGAGAGCACTCAATCTGCTGCCATGGGGGGGTCAACTCTTGTGGAAGGGGTTACATCGGTATCTACCGATGCGACCAACCTCCGGATCGAGGATGGCGTCGTGGAAAGGGACACTGAAGTTCCAACCAATCGCGATGCCTCCGGATCGAAGGAGGTAAAAATAAGGAAGGGTTACAAACGGTCGGTGAGGTACTGTAAGAGCTTCATCGGTCGCGAACCCTTACAAATTACAGAGAGGGAAAAAGCCCTGATTAGGGTGAACATGAAGGCAATAAGGAAGTTCGAGAAGAACCATCCGGAAGTGCCTAAATGTACACTCGAAAAGGACCTTGCCTCTCTCTTTACAGCCCCCACTAACAAGGTAAATCCGTCTGAGGATAAGCCAACTAGTGGGGCTGGGGTGAAGGGCAACACCTCTCCCGGCGGTGGAAAGACAGCTTCGGCTGTTGCACCACCAACGGAATCAAGTGTAGCCCCCACCACTTCTAACTCAGGAAAACGGAGGAACAAAAGGAAGGACGCCCCTAACGGAAATTCTGCCCCAGTGGAACCAAAGGAGGCCAAATCCTCTTCTCGGGTAACGATGAAGAGAGGACGGTCGACGGAGGAACCACATCCCGAGGCAAAGAAACCGTTAACGGGCAAACTTCCTCCTCCGCCAACTGCGGCTTCTACGCCAGCAACTGTAGCTGGTAGGGAGGTAGTGGCAAGGCCGGTGCAAGCAGCCTTAGTAGACCCTAGGTCTGCTAATGCGAAGCCTGCTACCACCAACCCACAGCCTTCAAGCCAGCCATCAAGAAAGAGGAAACACTCCCAAACCCTGTACCCGGACAATCTCCGTGTAGCGGTCATCGACCGAGCTGAGCCGGAAGGCAAAATCAGTGAAAGTCGGTGGCTTCTCATTGAGGACCGTCTGAGGGAACAGGTTTTCCTGGGGGAGGATCCTTCCAAGTTACAGTTTGGCAGTGCAACCGTCTACAAGGGAGTGAAGGTCATCTGCTGCGAAAATGAGGAGTCAAAGAACTTCCTCGTGACCGCAGTAGCTGGCCTTCAGGAACTTTGGGATGGAAGTGCACTTGCTGCTGTATCCCTGAAGGATATCCCCTGCAGGAGGATTTTAACAGCATGGGTGCCGCCGCCCTCTGTGGACCCGGCACGCGTGCTGATAATATTGGGGAAGCAGAATCCCAATCTCTGCACGGACGGCTGGCGCTTAGTTGGCTCAAGTACGGAGGGAGGGGGCCTGGTCATAAAGGTCTCTGTTGATACTGCTGGCCAGGAATACCTTCAGGCTCGTGGAGGGAAGTTGCACTTCGGCACAGGATGGATTCGGTTCCGTCTAACGCCGTCGTCGCAGTAGGAGAAACGAAGCCACAGCTGCTTAGCATTGTGCAGATTAACCTGCATCACTGCAAGGCAGCTGGGGCTGAGCTTCTCCTATCCCTCTCCAAGCTTGAAGTTGACATAGCCCTGGTCCAGGAACCTTACATTTTTAAGAATAAGGTAACTGGGCTAGGGAGTGAGCGGTACATCACCTATGCCACCTCCAATGGGGAAAAGGTTAGAACGTGTATCGTCGCAAAGAAAAACTTAAACTTAATCTTCCTTAACAATTTCAGCGGAGGAGACGCCACGGCGGTCAGACTGGAGACTAGGACGGGCAAAATACTATTCCTCGTCTCCCTGTACCTTCCCTTCGAGCACCCCGACCCACCGGGCCAAGTGGTAGAGGAGCTGGTCTCAGTACTGGGTGGAAAAGGCGGACTCATCATTGGATGTGATGCAAACGCTCACCACTCTCAATGGGGCAGTAGTAACACCAATGCCAGAGGTGAGTACATTTTTGATTTTATCTTATCTCATAATCTCAAAATCTGTAACCGGGGAAAGGAGGCGACTTTTTGTATTAAGAATAGAGAGGAGGTCATAGATCTCACTCTCACTAACATGGATGAATCACTTATACTGAACTGGAAAGTTTCGACTGAGTGTTCCTTCTCGGATCACCGGAAAATAACATTCCAAATTTCGGTAGAGGGATTGACTCAAAAACCGCATAGGAACCCGAGAAGGGCTCGATGGAATCAATTTGCGGAGCATACCGCACGGATGCTTAAGTCCACTGGTGATTTTCCAGTGGCCTCGGCATCGGATGTGGACGACTCTGTCAAGTTGTTAACAAAGATCCTGATCGGCAGCTATGAAAGAGCCTGTCCGCTAACCTTTCCGGGTAAAAGGCACCAGCCTGTCTGGTGGTCGAAAGACCTAGCTCAGCTCAGGAAGACTAGCAGACGATTATACAATAAGGCCAACAAGACCAAACTGGGTACGGACTGGGAAGCTTATAAACTAGCCTTCAATAAGTACAACAGTGAGATCAAGAAGGCCAAGAGACGGTCTTGGGTGTGTTTCACCGAGTCCATAGATGATGTCAACGCAGCCTCCAGATTCCGTAGAGTACTTTCAAAGGACCCAAAATCCATTGGAAGTATAAAGCGGGCTGATGGTAGCTGGACTGACTCAGGTCTAGAGACTCTCAATCTATTAGCCAGTACTCACTTTCCGAACTGCTCTGATGCGGTATTTGACCGATTGGCAACACGGTCTAGTCAGCATAGTGGGACGGAAGATGTGAATCTGACTAATAGTATTGTTAACACCCCCAAGATTTTGTGGGCCATTAACTCATTCAAACCTTTTAAGTCACCGGGTCCAGATGGCATTATCCCCGCCATGCTACAGCATGCGTCGGCGGAGATAATACCAGTCCTGGAGGTGATATTTAAGGCTTGTTTGCGTCTTTCTCACATCCCACTACTGTGGAGGGAAGTTACAGTCACCTACATTCCCAAAGCTGGGAAGCCAAGTCATGTTCTTCCAAAAGACTACAGGCCTATTAGTCTCTCGTCGTTTCTATTGAAAACGCTAGAGAGATTAATAGACATAGAGATCAGATCTCTAATACCCCTGACCTCTTTAAGCACTGCTCAGCACGCCTATATGAAAGGCAAATCTGTTGAGTCAGCGCAGCACGACGTCGTGGGTTATATAGAGAAGAACCTGAACAGCTCATGTTTCACGTTGGCGGCCTTCCTCGATATCGAGGGGGCCTTCAATAATGTTACATTAGAGGCAATTCACAGTTCTCTCGAAAGACTTAGTGTGCCACCACTTCTCGTCGACTGGATTGATGTTATGCTCAGCAGCAGAATCATCAACTCTAGCATCGGGGAGTGCTCTGTTAGGAAAACGGTCACTAGGGGTACTCCACAAGGAGGCGTTTTGTCACCACTGCTTTGGCTTCTGGTGATAAATAACATTCTACTTGATCTGGAACACAGCGGAACAAAGGTCGTGGCTTACGCCGACGATGTGGTCCTGCTGATTGCTGGGAGATTTCCGCAAACTATTACAGATCTTATGCAGGGAGCTCTGGTTAAACTCTCCAGATGGGCGCGCTGCAATGGTTTAGGCGTGAACCCATCTAAAACTGAGCTCGTACTTTTTACAAGGAGGCGGAAAATACCCGCCCTCTCTCTCCCAATGCTGGATGGTGTAACTCTAAGCCTTTCTTCGGAAGCAAAATATCTCGGTACCATTCTAGACCAGAAGTTAAGCTGGAAAAGGAATATCGAGGAGCGAGCGAAAAAGGGCTTAATTGCACTTTATTCCTGCAAGAACTCCATAGGAAAGAGTTGGGGGCTTAAACCCCATATTATCCGATGGATATATGAGTCAGTCGTCCGACCAATCCTAACCTATGGCGGACTTGTGTGGTGGCATTCCTTACGGAAAACCACCTTCAGCAAGAATATTGACAAAGTACAAAGAGTCGCATCGCTACTAATTACAGGAGCGGTCAGGAGCACGCCACAATCCGCTCTAGACACCCTACTCAACTTAAAGCCTCTAGGCTTATTTGTAGAGGAACTAGCTGCTAGGTGTGCTCTGCGACTCAACGAATTGGGACAATGGCGGAGTCAACCCTTCGGGCACTCTGTCATTCTTAAGTATGTGGAAAACGTAAGTAATCAGGCTATAGCTAGTGACTATATACTCCCTAGGCTCAACTTTGATCTACTTGACATCCATATACCAAACAGGGATATCTGGTCCCGTGGCACTCCACCTTTCGACGGTATAGCGGTCTATACTGATGGTTCAAAGATGGAAAGTGGAACGGGTGCTGGAGTCTACTGTGAAAGCCTAAGTATCCGAAGATCCTTCAGGCTAAACAGCGATTGCAGCGTTTTTCAGGCAGAAATTTTTGCTGTCAGAATGGCCATAGAACTGTTGAATAATAGAATTAACGAACGGGATGGACCGGTGACTATATATGTCGATAGTCAAGCGGCCCTAAAAGCTCTAAATTCTTTCACAATCAAGTCTATGACTGTTCTGGAGTGCAAGAATGCCCTGGAAAAGTTTAAGTCAGCTGTCAAGCTCTGTTGGGTCCCTGGGCACTGCAACATATCTGGCAATGAATCTGCCGATGAATTGGCCAGACGCGGATCTGAGTCAGTAGATCTAGAGATCGAGAGCTCAGTGAAGCCACCTTTATGCCACTTCTTTCAAGTTCTGCATAAACACTATCTTGGAAGATTTCAACAGAACTGGCTATCTGGAAGGGGATGCATCATCTCCAAAAAGATTTGGCCGGTGAACTCCGAACGGAGATCACGGTCACTCTTGTCCATGACGAAGTTGGACTTGAAGCTTGTGGTGGGCCTAATTACAGGTCATTGCAACATAAAGGCCATGACTTCAAAATGGGGGGGTGACGACACTGAATACTGCAGGCTATGTCAGGACGAGGAAGAAACAGAAACGGTGGAACACTTACTCTGTCATTGTCCTACCCTCATCGGAGTAAGACATAGGCTTCTGGGTAAGCACTTACTGCCTGACCTGTCATACCTCTCCGAAACAGAACCAGCAGTCATTCTTCAATTAGCCAGAAGACTAAAATGGCTAAGGACGACACGTTGATTACACCGTGGACGCAAACCCACTAGCTTCTCTAATTCTTCTAAATCCTATATTCTACATTAACTATCTTTCTTACCTCACTTCCACTTCTTTCTAGACTAGGATGATCACAATGGGCCAATAGGTCTCCGAGTGGAGTGGTTGTTGTTTTTACGCAACCACACATCCTTTAACCTAACCTAACCTAACCTACGGTTAGAGCTCTCATTGACTCAGCTTCGAAACGAACATTCGTTACTCAAAAAATAATTAAACGAATTGGCATATTAACTGAAAAAGCTAGTTCAAGATTAGTGGACTGAGTGGAACAGTCGTGGCTAATTCAAATAAAAAATGTGTTCTGACGTTGTGTTCAGAAATAAATGAAACTGAATTTGAAGCAGAAGCATTAGTTGTGCAAAATTTGACAAGTTTATTGCCGATGCAGACTATTAAAATTTCAGATTTGGGAAGTATTAAGGATTTGAAGTTAGCAGATCCAGGATTTATGATTTCTGCTCAAATTGATATGCTTATAGGTAGCGATGTTATCCCATATATAATCCTAGAGGGAGTTAGAAAGAACATATTGGGCAATATGATAGCTCAAAATTCGATATACGGTTGGTATATCTATGGGCCAATATCAGCCAATGAAATTTGTTTAGCGTCTATAGAAATAAAAAATAATTCTGAAGATGACGTTAGTCAATTATTGAGAAAGTTTTGGGAACAAGAAGAAATAAGTGAAGTGCCCATTTCCACGAAATCAGACGAATATTGCGAGAAATTTTACACCAACACGACATACCGTCGATCAGATGGAAGATTAGTTGTAAAATTACCTTTCAAAGAAGAATTTCCTCAAAAAATGTACCTAGATTCGTCCAGATTCAAAGCAAAGAAACAATATGAACATATGGAAGTAAAGTTAAGCAAGAATGTAGACCTTGAGGAGTCATATAATGAAGTATTAAATGAATATTTGTCATTGGGTCATATGAAACCCACAGAATCAAGAGAAATATGTACTGGTGGGAAATATTTTTCATATTATTTACCGCATCATGCAGTCTTTCGCCCAGAAAGTTCTAGTACTAAAGTGAGAGTGGTGTTTAATGGATCGAGTAAGACAAAAAGCTCTTATTCTTTAAACGATGTTTTACATACAGGGCCAATATTACAAAATGATTTAGTGTCTGTAATTTTGAATTGGCGCCTGTATAAGTATGTGTTTAACGGTGACATTGAGAAAATGTACCGACAGATATGTGTTCATGATTCTGATCGGCAATACCAGAGAATTTTATTTAGAAAAGAAGGTCAGAGTGATATTAAAGATTATGAATTGTGTACTATTACCTTTGGTATAAACTGTGCACCTTATTTGGCGATTCGCACATTGTTGCAATTGGCGGAAGAGTCAAAAGATAAATACCCAATTGCATCGAAAATAATTAAAAATGAGATATATGTTGATGATGTATTGACTGGAGGTCATACTCTTGCCTCAGCTTTGGAGGCGGAAAAACAATTAATTTGTGTTTTGAATTCGGCTGGATTTCCGTTAAAGAAGATAACGGCAAATCATCCGACCCTTCTTTCTAATGTCCGATCAGAAGATTTGTTAAATGAAGAATTTTTAAGAATTATAGATATGAGTTCAACAAAGACATTAGGTATTCGTTGGAATGCCTTAACTGACTCATTTTCTTATAATATGAAGTCACTAGAGGTGACTACCCCGATAACTAAAAGGAACATCTTGTCAACCATTTCGAAATTATTTGACCCAGCAGGGTGGTTAACGCCTTTAATTATACAGGCAAAAATTTTGTTGCAAGACCTTTGGTTAGAAGGTGTTAATTGGGATGAAAGAGTAAGTTCATCCACGTATACTAAATGGAAAACATTTTTGGATCAATTTTCATGTGTTGATTCTATTCAAATACCAAGATGGATTAATTATTGCCTAGAGGGCAATATACAATTTCATGGATTTTGTGACGCTTCTGAGAAAGCGTATTGTGCCGCAGTATACGTTCGAATGGACACAGAATCAAAGTCATCAGTAAACTTGTTAATAGCGAAAAGTAAAGTTGCTCCATTAAAAAGAGTAAGCTTGCCAAGATTAGAGCTTTGTGGTGCCGTATTGCTCTCATCTTTAATGAAGTATGTTGTCTCCAAATTAGATGTGAAAAATTATTCTGTCCACATGTGGACAGATTCAACAATTGTATTGGCATGGTTGCAAAAACATCCATCCACATGGAATACTTATGTTGCAAATAGAACCGCAACTATATTCAAAAATGTCGAAAATGCAACTTGGAGACATGTTTCTTCGAAATGTAATCCTGCAGACCTTGGAACAAGAGGTTGTAATTCTGTAGAATTAAGTAAATGTTCGCTATGGTGGAATGGCCCAATGTGGTTATTAAGTCCTGGTAATAATTGGCCAGAATCTAATATGGTATCGAAAGATCCGCCAGAAAAGCGAAATATTGAAGTACATTGTGCACCAATTATAGAGAAAGATGATTATAAAGAAATGATTCAAAAATTTTCTTCTTATAACAGAACATTGTGGATTATAGGATATATGTATCGTATGAAGAATAAGCGAAGAAAAAATGAATATTCAGATGGAGGAAGTGGAAAACTTCTATCTCAAGATGAGTTGAATCACGCTAAGATGGTTCTAGCCCGAATGGCGCAAAGGGTTCATTATCCCCAAGAATATAATGATTTAATTAATTCGAAAATTATATCACGAAAAAGTCCGTTACGTGCTTTGAATCCATTTTTGGATGAGAATGGGGTAATGAGAGTTAATGGACGTCTAGCTAATGCAAATGTATCTAATGACGAACGATTTCCAGTAATAATGCCAAGTTCGTCTCATTTATGTAATATATTCTTGGAATTTATCCACAAAACATTAATGCATGCTGATGTAAGACTTATGATGTCCATGGTTCAACGGCAATTTTACATCCCTAGACTAAGAAGAACCATTAAAAAAGTAGTGCATAATTGTGTAATTTGTGCAAGATACAAACAGAATGTTAAATCACAGATAATGGCTGCATTGCCTTTAGAGAGAACTTCTTTTTCACTTCCCTTTACCTATGTTGGAACAGACTTTGCAGGTCCATTTCAAATTAAAAGTGGCAATTTGAGAAATTCACCGTATCAAAAGTCGTATGTATGTATATTTGTATGTTTTTCGACAAAAGCCATACATCTTGAAGCGTGTTCGTCACTATCCACAGAAGCGTTTCTTGCAACATTTACACGATTCATAGGTAGAAGAGGTTTGCCTAGATGTTTAATGTCAGATAATGTGGGTGCCAGTCGTACTCTCTCGAGGGAATATCATGAATTTATAAAAAAATCCTCCAAAGAAATTTCAGAGAAGTATATTGTTAATGGCTTCGAGTGGAAGTTTATTCCACCTAGCGCTCCACACATGGGCGGATTATGGGAAGCAGGATTTGCCACTGTTTTAGTGAGAATAGAGAGTGTATTAAACTCTAGGCCTTTAACACCATTGTCAGAGGATCCGGAAGATTTAGAGGCTTTAACTCCAGCACATTTTCTAAGAGGTGGACCATTATTATTCGCTCCGGAAATGCCTATTGACGATTTATCGTTAATAAATCGTTGGGAAAAAATAAAAGCCCTACATCATACCTTTGCTAAGAGATGGAAAACAGAATATATCCAGGAACTCCATAAAAGATACAAATGGCAATATCCTAAACGAAATATTCAAGAGAATGACTTGGTACTAGTAAAAGATGAACTGCTACCTCCGAATGACTGGAAAATGGGACGTGTGGTAAAAGTGCATGAAGGGCACGATCAACACGTAAGAGTAGTTGATGTAAAAACTACAACAGGTATCATATCTCGTCCTATTGTGAAGTTATGTGTACTCCCAGTCAGTGGTTGTCAGTAGAATGTAATATATGTGTATGCGTGCCCCAATCATGGTTAAATATCTAACAGACAATGCCTTTAATGGCACCCTTTTCTCTCTTGGATATTTTTTCTTTCAATATATTTCTTGCAGTTACATAATAATGAATATGGGCCAAGGTGAAGTCTGTCAGGTTTGCTACGGTATTCATCACCTGAGGAACTGTCCCGCTTTTAAAGTGATGACGGTGGAGCAAAGAGAGAGTGTGGTATTGGCCCGCAGATACTGCAAGAACTGCCTCGGACGGAACCACGTAGCGAGATTTTGTTCCTGGCCAGGGACATGTCGTATGTGTGGTTCTCGGCACAATACGATGCTACATCGTCCTGTAGTGGCAGGTCTAATTGACAGTGGCATAGGGTTTGCCAGGTATCACCCGTATGCCAATCAAAGAGCGCAGCAAACCCAACAGCAACAACAAATTCTTGCTCAACTGCAGACACGGCACGCGCACACTGTCACTGAGAGTAAACCAAGGCAAAAAAAGCGGAAGCAACATCAAAACAATAAGCAGAGTCGACAAAACACAAACAAAAAACCAAATAAACAACAAAGTCGACATACCGCACAACAGCCCGAATTAAAACCCGAAGGAAAGTCCTTAATGCAGCAGCCAGAGATGATGGACAGGTTCCTGAGCGTGCTTGAAAAAATAGCAACGGCATTAACTGTTGCACCAGTGCAAGGGGCCCGGCATGTTGGGAATAGACCCAACCCGATAGATGACGACATCGACATGGATCTAATCGATCTCGATAAATAAAAAACTATCGATGTCGTCACAAAACTAAAAACGGCACTCTTCTTCTTGAAGTTCAGAAAAGTGGATCGCCAGATCAAAATTGTGAATTTTTTATAAAATAAAAATTTGACCGACTGAGTCATTTTCAACTTTGAAATACTAATTATTAAAGTGCTTTTTCTTTTGTGCAGACAACAAACGTAAGTATCGTCAGAATACTTTTGTGTTTGTTTGTAGTTTGCTAAACAATATTGTTGTTCGTCTTTGTGCAACAATAAATTCCGGCTCAAAATCTACTCAGTAGAATTTGAACCACAACAAGTCCATACGACCGTATTGGAACTTGTACAATTTACCTTAAATATAAAACAAATTTCGACAGTTTTCATAGCTATACTTGAAAGTCGAACAATTTAAAATTAAACATTTTGAAACATTTTCCTATTGGGATTTCAAGGACAGTTGAGCTCTGAAATCAAATTTTGCATACGATGTCTTAAAACTTTTGAAAATTATTTCCTTTAGGCAGATTAAACGGTATTTAACGTAATATCACCGTTTTTTTTTCTCCTTCTGTAGAAGGGCTAGGCCTATTGTTTTCAAAGATGTCCGCAATATATTTAGGGGATGAAATGGACCAACAACTAAAAATTTTCCTGATTTTGAAGCCATTATAAAGGTCACAAATATAAACCAAAGGACACGAACTCTCGCATGAAGTTAGAGTTTAAGACAGCGAGTTGAATGGACCACTACTTTTGTGGGAAAAAATACCAAAATTTCCATTCTAGCGAAACGCTGAAAATAACTTACAAGCAATATCCGAAATGCACAAAAGGCGAATTTCTGGCTTTTTATACCCTACAACACTATGTGTTGGGGGTATTATAAGTTTGATTGGGCCAAAAATTATGTAACACCACGAAATATTGATTTCCCACATAGGAAAGTATATATGGATCTTCCTATCTCGCCGAGCTGAGTCGATCTAGCTATGTATGTTCGTCCGTCCGTCTGTCCGTCTGTCCATGTTAATTTGTAATCACTCTACAGGTCGCAATTATGGCCCGATCTTCACGAAATTTAGAATGGAGGTGGGGCTAGCGTCAGAATAGAACCCTATTCTTTTTGGAGATGATCGCCAAATGTTTAGGGGTTGAAATGGACCAAATACTGAAAAAATTTCGGATTTTGCAGTAGCTATACAGGTCGCAATTATAGACCAATCAACGCGGAATTTCGCATGTAGCTAGAGTTTAGGGCGGGGAAGAAGCCTACCAATTTGGGTGGTCATCGGATAATATTTAGCGGGTAAAATAGACCATATCTTTTTTGTTGAAGAAATTCAAAATTTTTCATTAAACCGCGAATATTTTAAATCCCGGCGAAATCACAAAGCCATGACAAGGTTACTTCTGATCTTTACATTGATGTTAAGATCCAAAAAATCGAATATATAGCAAATATATGCGATATATATGTCTATCAAAGAAGATATGCTTAAAAGATCTCTTATATGTCGAGAACGACTGAACTGATTTCGACAGTTCTCATTAATTCAGAATGGCCTCTTGGCAGGAAACATAAAACGTCTAAAAAATCGCATAAAAATATCTCTGTAAAGATGAAAATATTGATTTTGTAAAATTTTCTCATATTTTTTCAATTTTGTCATATTTTTGGCATATTTTCATTTTGAATTAAACATTTGGTAATATTTCTACAGCTAACAAAACTAAGTAGTTATGTTATCAGGATATCATATACAGATCGCATTTATGGCCCGATCCTTACGAAATTTTGCATGGGAATAAGATGAGGGTCAGAATAGAAGCCTACTCTTTTTGGAGATGATCGCCATATATTTAGGGGTTGAAATGGACCAAAAAACTGCAAAATTCTCAGGAGGTCGTAATTATCGCCCGATCCTCACGCACATTTTAATGGGGGTTACCGGACATTGCAAAAGCCAAGCAGTTTTGGATGGCCATCGAAAAATATTCAATGTGTGAAGGAGTTTGCCAACTTTTGAAGACAAAATACGAAAATGTCCATTCCAGTGACTTTTTGGAGAATTCACAAACACAGGAAAGACGCACTTCTGACTATTTCGTTAACGCTGATTTCATTGAAGAATATAGTCCAATGTCTGTATCTCATATAGATGCGATTCAGTCAAAAACCAATAATAAATGTTAATCTTTTGCCACTTTTGAGAGATTATAGGTCTTTGGGAAATATTGGTTCCAGATCTAGGAAGACCATTTAAGTGCAACATCTACCAATAAATTGGAAATGAGCAAATTAGTTTAAGTTGCTATTATTCGAAAATCAGAGAACGAAACCTGATGGTTTTCTTTTATAATTTGTCACAATATCTTATGGAATTCTTTCGAGTATCTCGCCTATTTTAACTGTATCGTTTATTTTAGTGTTGTAGGGTATTCAACGGTCGGCCCCGCTCGACTGTAGCCTTTGCTTACTTGTTTATGCTAATTTCGTTTCGAATATAACTAATTATCGTGAACAAGCAAACCATAATCATATAAGTCTAAATTTAGAGACACAGAGTGGCCTCTTGCTTTTGGAGATGATCGCAAAATATGACACAAAAACAGAAAAAATCCTGATCACACAATTGAAGCCGTCGACACGCCTGAGAGTAGAGTTAATGACAGGGAAAAGTTCTAGCATTTTGGGAAGAATTCTTGCATTTTGGTTAACCATTGGATTATATTTAGTTGTAAAATGGACCACAACTACTAACAGCACGACGGAGTGCGCAAATGTTTGGAAAATGTCTATGGCCAAAATGCTAAGGGTACGTTTGACGAATATCACACAAATACAAATATTACAATGTAAGAAATTTTTATTGAATGTTGAATTTCAATTATAAGTTATAGAGATTCTCTAAGTAAAAGCAAATACAGCCCATCTTCGAACGCGATCTTCGAAGTGTTCTTTTAATTATATGAATACACTTTATTCAATACTAGCTGGCCCGGTCCGCGCTGTCGGCCCGTAGTTTTTGTCTATTATTCATATTTGTCAAAGCATAATTATTCACAGATATGAGTGATATAAGTGTGCACGTACTGGTCGTTTAAAAGGGGGGTCAAATGTGTGTAAATGCTATACAAATCTATTAAAAAGTATATATCAATCATATCCCCATGTAAGGGATCAAATTAATTTTTAGTATGGTAAAAATCGTAGCAAAATTTTCCAGTCAGAGGAGCAGTAATTTGGAATTTACTGTATTTTGTACACCTCATAATTGAGGACAGAATGATTTTAGAATAGTCAAATATAATTACTATTTTACACCCATCACCTAAAGATGGGAATTATTTTATTTTCCATTTAATTTGTAAGTTGGAGACCCCGTGAAGTCCATATTTTTCATCATAGTATAATTTAATGACGATTCGACAAATATTCGGTCCCGTGCTACTTTCTTATATTTGTAATTTGTTCATGTTTGCACAATTTATTTCATATAGATAATCTACGTTCCCAACCAATATTCTCTTGGGGGTCAAAAATTCAATAGAATACAAAATTTTCTTTTTTGACCACACATTAGATGTGAAAGTGGACTTGGGGATACTCCAATGTGGGGACTTGACTTAAATAAATTCCTATGTGGCAATCATCTGCATGATGGTTCCCAGGGTAGCATAAATAGCATTTTTTAGCCAAATCAATTGATGAATGTGGTCAATACCAATATGGGCCCTACTCTGAAAATTTCAAATTTTATGCGAAGAGGTTCTCTACCCCCTTAGAAACAAAAATGCCAAATAAGGGCCAACAAATAAAAAAAGTGGCCAAGACCCCAAAAATAGCTTAAATCATAGATGGTTATAAAAATATGAAATCGGGCTGTACCCTTATCCGTGAGTTATGATCGATACCAAGACCTGCAAAAGCGATTTAATGTATCTTGAATGTTTGGGAAGAATTTCTGGAAGGATATAAATCTTTTTCTTACTAAAAGTCCCATTCGCTCTACTATTTTGCACCTTTTAAATTTGGTATTTTACTGATTGTACTCCCAAAGAATTTTGCATTTTGAGCTCTCATTGAACGGATTATTGCCACATGAAAGAAGTAGGTCCACGCTTTGAAATTAGCCCCATTAGGCTTTTTCGGTCATTTTTGTTTGTTTACATCGCATCTCCCAGCTGAACCACTATGTAGGCCCTGGAATGAAGGGTAGATGTCAGTTAACATCCTATTTCGCATTTATTTCATTTTTTTGGTGAAAAATTATTCTTTATTTTGTTCACAAAAAATCCACTGAATTCAATATGATAATACAAATTGAAAAAAATTGACAAAAGAAGAAAAACAAATTGGAAAAATCTTCAACATGTTCGCTGATTTTTTACAGCAAATGTTTAAAGATCCTTACAAAGCTTGTCAATAGAATGTACTATTATTTTAAAATTCGATTCAATTGAATTTTTTTTTTCGATTTTTTCCCGATTTAAGAATTTTTGCAATAAGATCTCTTTTTCGTGACTTTTAAGGGTTTTTAAAAAAGTAATTATCTTTTAACTTTCGTGTGACCGCGTTCGGTTCGGTACTACACTTCCATGTAACCCGCCACAATGTCAGTTCTCAAGAAATCAAGTCAATTAAATAAATTGGTATTAATATTCGAATTCAAAAATAAAATATAAAAAACACTACAAATGTACATTAGAAACAAGTAAGCAAAGGCTACAGTCGAGCGGGGCCGACCGTTGAATACCCTACAACACTATAATAAACCATACAGTTTATTCAGACGAAATACTCGACAGAATTCCACAAGATATTGTGACAAATAATAAAAGAAAACCATCAGGTTTCGTTCTCTAATTTTCGAATAATAGCAACTTAAACTAATTTGCTCATTTCCAATTTATTGGTAGATGTTGCACGTGAATGGTCTTCCTAGGTCTGGAACCAATATTTCCCAAAGACCTATAACCTCTCATAAGTGGCAAAAGATTAACATTTATTATTGGTTTTTTACTGAAACGCATCTATATGAGGTACAGACATTTGACTATATTCTTCAACGAAATCAGCGTTAACGAAATAGTCGGATGTGCGTCTTTCCTGTATTTGTGAATTCTCCAAAAAGTCACTGGAATGGACATTTTCGTATTTTTTCTATAAAAGTTGGGAAACTCCTTCACACATTGAATATTTTTGGATGGCCATCCGAAATTGCTTGGCTTTTGCAATGTCCGGTAACTCCCATTCAAATGTGAGTGAGGATCGGGCGATAATTACGACCTGCCGACAATTTTGCAGTTTTTTGGTCCATTTCAACCCCTAAATATATGGCGATCATCTCCAAAAAGAGTAGGCTTCTATTCTGACCCTCATCTTATTCCCATGCAAAATTTCGTAAGGATCGGGCCATAAATGCGATCTGTATATGATATCCTGATAACATAACTACTTAGTTTTGTTAGCTGTAGAAATATTACCAAATGTTTAATTCAAAATGAAAATATGCCAAAAATATGACAAAATTGAAAAAATATGAGAAAATTTTACAAAATCAATATTTTCATCTTAGAAAGATATTTTTATGCAATTTTTTTAGACGTTTTTTCTTTCCTGCCAAGAGCCCATTCTGAATTAATGAGAACTATCGAAATCAGTTCAGCCGTTCTCGACATATAAGAGATATTTCAAGCATATCTTCTTTGATAGACATATATATCGCACATATTTTGCTATATACCCGATTTGTTGGAGAATAACATCAATGTAAAGGTCAGAAGTAACCTTGTGCTGGCTTTGTGATTTCGCCGGGATTTAAAATATTCACGGTTTAATGAAAATTTTTGATTTTTTTCAGCACAAAAGATATGGTCTATTTTACCCGCTAAATATTATCCGATAACCCAAATTGGTAGGCTTCTTCCCCGCCCTAAACTCTAGCTACATGCGAAATTCCGCGTCGATTGGTCTATAATTGCGATCTGTATAGCTACTGCAAAATCCGACATTTTTTCAGTATTTGGTCCATTTCAACCCCTAAACATTTGGCGATCATCTCCAAAAGAAATAGGGTTCTATTCTGACCTTAACCCCACCTCCATTCTAAATTTCGTGAAGATCGGGCTATAATTGCGACCTGTAGAGTGATTACAAATTAACATGGACAGACGGACAGACGGACGGACGGACATACATAGCTAGATCGACTCAGCTCGGCGAGCTAGGAAGATCCATATATACTTTCCTATATGGGAAACCAATATTTCGAGGTGTTACATAAATTCTGGCCCAATCAAACTTATAATACCCCCAACACATAGTGTTGTAGGGTATAAAAAGTAAGTCAAAATGGAAAAAAATCATGCAAAATAAAACATTGCTATTGTACATTTCAAAAGTCAAAATGAAAATGTTAATATATCACATTTTTACGCGATTTTTTTTTTTTTTTTGATATTATCCTTTTCGGAGAGGAGGGAATTCAGAATTTGTGTGAATCGTTAAAATCAGTCCAGCGGTTCTTAAGTTATAAGCGTAGTAACTAACACAACTTTATTTTATATATATAGATTAAATTTCTTACAATCCATTTTTCATATGAGGAGGACCAAATGGTGATTTGGAAAAAAACATACATTATAGACCAAACATTTTGCTGTTAACTTAATAACTGCCTAAGTTAATTTATTGTTCGGGTTATGTTGTTGCAAAATGGTCAGTTTTAATCCCTTTATTGTTGTTTTTATACAAACAACGTTTGTTTATTACTGGAGAACGATTGTAATGTTTACCAGGGGGTAAGGCAGGGAATACCTAGGTTTCGGGTTATCTTAAATTATTACCAAAATTACCGGACACATTGCCATACATATGCGTCTCTCACGCATAGTTCATGTTTTGTACACGCAAGTTATGATACGAAATATTTGTATCAAACCAATGTAAAATATTCTTCTCTTTGTTTTCTCTTATTTTTGATTATCATTACCTACTTTCTTTTTACCTAGTTTTAGTCTTAATTTTTATTATAACATCTTCTTTCCATATTTTTATCAACGTACCGTTATTTCTTTTCATTCTTAGTTTTAGAACAAAGTTATAAAATTATGTATTCTAGTTTTAAGTTTAGTTTAATTGTGACTGTCGGAATACAAGGTTGTAAACCGGATCAAATACAAATATAATTTAAAATTGAAAAAATCATAAATTGTTTTATTTAAATTACTTAACTGGCGCAGTCGTTTGTCGAACCATTTTTTAAACTGAAGTTTTGAAAAAAAAATAATTGAAGGGCACTTCTTGCAATTCAAAAACTAAACCAAATTTAAAGAAAATCATTTAAATATCAAAAGTTATGTGTATACCTAATTTTTATTAACTAAGTGAAAAAGTGTACAAAAGTACAAACTACTACACCGAAAATAAAATAACTTATTCTTATTAATATTTAAAGTCTAAAATTTAATTTTAAATTTCCTAAAACCTTAAAAACTTGATAAAATTTCATCATCAAATCAAATGATTATGTAACCAATAAAAACTTTAAAAAATGGCATATTAACAGTCTTAGCAAAGAAAAGAAACTTGCAACAATTTGGCATAGTAACAATCATAACAACAAAGCAAAAATAATAAACAAAAAAAATATTATAAAGAAAAGAAAGAATTACAGAAGAGCGAACCAGCCGCAAATAAATATCACTCTCATCTCTAATTAAACAAAAATCAAATAAAAAAATGCTGTCTACCAATGATGTTCTAAAAGACGCTCAGAGAATCCACGAGTTTAGAGGCGACGATGCTTATGCTCTCTCATCATTTTTAAGAGAAGTAGAAACTGTTTTCACTCTTGTGCAATCAAATCCAGATGTTAAGGAATACATTTATCAGAGAGTTGTTCTAAATAAGTTGCAGGGAGAAGCTCTCCATATATTGAGAACATTGGGGCTGAATCCAACGTGGGAGGAGGTAAAGGAAGCATTGATTAGTAATTTTGGGGTAAGAGAAAGTTACCATCAACTCTTTCAAGATGCGTTTGCTGCGAGAAATAGTAATATTGTGAATTATTATAACTTTTTAAGAGATATTTTATGTAAAATTAATGAGAAATTCGAATATGATAAGGAAAAACCTGCTGAATTTAATAATGTAAATTCAGAAAAAATTATTTTAAAGACATTCATAAATAACATAGACGTAAATTTAGCATCAGTTATAATTAATAGAAACATTGTAAAATTAAGAGAAGCTTTTAATTTACTAGAAAGAGAGGGGTTAATTCGTAATAATTTTAATAAAGAAGGTAATAACAACAACAGCCACTGTAACTCTATTAAAAGAAGTACAATATTACAGCACAACTTTGAGAACCAAAATGTACATAGACCTGTTCACTCCCCAACACCATTTCATAATTTCGGACAACATAAAAATAATTATCAAAACAAATCTAATTATAATAATTATGGTACACAAAGTAGAAATTTTTCAAATAGAACAAATAGTAATTTCCAAGAAAACTATCCCCAAAATAATAACAATTGGTATCCCAATAGATATAATACCAATTCCTCTCAGGGAGCAATACCTAAAAATACATTCCACAAAACAAATAGTACAAATTCCCGACATAGTAATAATATACAAATGGATGTAGAACATTTCCAAGAGGGTTATCCTAACCTAGTTCAAGATGAAGTAAATTTTCACATAGGTGCCCATCCAAACCACTTCCAATAGTAACACTTACGATTGGTGATCATAAAATTAAGACTTTGGTTGACACTGGATCATCAACATCCCTATTAAATGAAGATAAGTTACAAGAATATAAGAGATTACCATTAAAAACTCCTTTATGCTTCTCATCGTTGAATAATAGGACTAATATAACTCATGAAATTATATCACAACTGCCAATTGAATTCCAAGAAGACGGTACTATTTCTTGGAAATTAACAAAATTTGATGGGAAGCAATTCGATGCAATTCTGGGACAGAATATTTTAAAACCATTAGGTGCAATTATTGATATGAAATCAGAGACACTGACAATAAATCAAAATACCATAGAATTTGTTAAAACGTGTCCATATTTGGATCATGAGATTTATCGGTTAGAAATAACAGAAATTGACAATAATATATTGGATCAACTATACCATGGTTTAAATAAGGAGGAATCTTTACAACTAGATTTTCTTTTAGAAACATATAAAGACTTAATATATACTGAGAGCCAAACTTTGACAAACACAAATCTAGTTCAACATGAAATACATACAACGAATGACAGACCATTATATACAAAAATGTATCGCTACCCTCAAATCCACGAAAAAGAAATATATAGACAAATAGATGAAATGTTAAAACAGGGCATTATAAAGGAAAGTAATTCGCCATACAATAGTCCGTTATGGATAGTACCTAAGAAAATTGATCACTCAGGGGATCAAAAATGGCGAATTGTAATAGATTATCGAAAACTGAACGAAGTCACCACAGATGATAAGTTTCCTATCCCTAATATTGAAAATATATTAGATAAGTTAGGACGTGCCCAATACTTCACAACAATTGATTTGGCTAAAGGGTTTCACCAAATTCTTCTCAAAGAAGAAGACCGGTCGAAAACTGCATTTTCCACCCCTTATGGGCACTACGAATATGTCAGAATGCCATTCGGCTTAAAGAATGCTCCTGCCACATTCCAGAGGTTCATAAACGCTGTTTTGCGAGAACTTATAAATAAAATTTGTGTTGTGTACTTAGACGACATATTAATATTCTCTACAAGTCTACAAGAACATATATGTAATATAAAGAAAGTATTCAATGTGTTAAGAGAGGCTAACCTCAAAATTCAAATTAATAAATGTTCATTTTTTTCTAAAGAAACATTATATCTTGGTCACATTTTGACATCTGAAGGAGTCAAACCCAATCCGACTAAAGTCGAAACTATCCAGAAGCTTAAGCTTCCAAATACGGTTAAAGGAATTAAGTCCTTTTTAGGAATGACCGGGTATTATCGGAAATTTATAAGGGACTATTCTCAGGTAGCATACCCTATAATTAAGTATTTAAAAAAGGATGTAAAGTTAAACGTTTGCGACCCAAATTATAGAAATGCTTTTGAAAAACTTAAGTTAATTATAACAGAAGCGCCGGTACTGAAATATCCCGATTTTAAACAATCATTTCAGCTGATCACAGATGCTAGCTTAAATGCTCTAGGAGCAGTCTTACAACAAAATGGTCACCCGATTTCGTTTGCTAGTAGAACCTTGAACAACCACGAAAAAAATTATTCAGCTACGGAGAAAGAATTATTAGCAATAGTTTGGGCTACAGCATATTTCCGACCATATTTATATGGAGCCAAATTCGAAATTTTATCAGATCATCAACCTTTAAAATGGTTGTTTATAAAATCCCAGAGTAGAGATTTGAATCCGAGATTATATAGATGGATGATAAAGTTAAGTGAATATAATATAAGAGTAAACTACATTAAAGGGAAAGATAATGTTGTTGCAGATTTTCTTAGTAGAATCAATGAAAATGGAGAAATTTATTTATTTAAATCCCACAATGAGGAGGGTTCCTTGTTTAACAATGTGCAAACTGAAATGGAGACCGTTCACTCACAGGAGGAGGAGAGAAATGATCATATTCCCATTTTGAATACTGTGGTAAATAGATTCAGAACTCAAATAATTTTGACGAAGAATAAGATAAAAGATATAGAACAAAAAAATGGAAATAAAAAAATATTTATCGATTCAGTAGATATTGCGGAAAATTTAGATAGTATATTACTTCAAAATGTAGAAAAAGGTAAAGTGGGAATATGTACAGAGCTCGATGATCATAGCTACAATCTCCTACAAAAAAGGATTATCGATTTATTTGACGGAAATAATGAAATAAAATTTGTTAGATGTTCTTATCATGCTGTAGATATGCCTACTGAGGACGAAACGTTTGCACAGATACATCAATATCACAAAAACGAAACCGGTCATACGGGCATAAACGAAAATTACGAAGGTTTGAAAAGACTGATATATTTTCCAAATTTAAAGCTTTTGGTGCAAAAATATGTCGATAATTGTGACATATGCAATAGATCTAAATTTGATAGAAACCCTATTCGACCCAAATTTAAGTTAACAGAAACCCCAACCGACGTTAATCAAATAATCCACATGGATGTGTACACAAATTCCAAATCCAATTTTTTAACCTTTATTGACCGTTTTTCGAAATTTGCTTCTTGTTTTTATCTCGAAGATAGGAATAATCAAACCATAATCGAAAAAATTAGACAATACATATCACAAAAGGGGCATTTTGTTAAACTTGTAACAGACAATGAATTTAAAAGCGTTAATATTAAAGATTTTTTGAAAAATGAAAATATTATACTTCACTTGGCGATGCCAAATAGTCACACTGGTAATGGGGATATTGAAAGACTACACAATACAATAAGCGAAAAAATACGAATTATGACAATTGAAAGTTCAACGATGAGCATAAAGGATAAAATTAGCAAGTGTATTGAGTTTTACAATAATAGTTTTCATTCGGTCACAAAAGAAAAACCATTTGATATTGAACATGGAAATTGTGACAAAACTAAAGTCTACGAATACATTTTAAAAACTAAAAAAGAATATATTGAAAAGAGAAATAAAAAAAGAGAGAATTATATTGAAAGAAGAGAAAAAGGGTATATTAAAAATTATAGAGCTGTAAGACACAAAGAACAACCGAAATTTAGAGTAAGTGAATTGAAAAATGTACATTGCTCAAATATTCAAAGAACAAAAAAATACAGTGGCGTTGTTGAAACTACAAATTTTGATAAATAAAATATTGAAACTCTATAGAAAACAAAATGTGAATATGGCTATTTTTATAATACGATACACACTTAAATATGTCCATTATAATAGCATAAATTTGAATTAATAAAATGTCATTTTTGAGACACAGGAGTGTCCAAATTTTAGCGGAGGGGTAGTTATGATACGAAATATTTGTATCAAACCAATGTAAAATATTCTTCTCTTTGTTTTCTCTTATTTTTGATTATCATTACCTACTTTCTTTTTACCTAGTTTTAGTCTTAATTTTTATTATAACATCTTCTTTCCATATTTTTATCAACGTACCGTTATTTCTTTTCATTCTTAGTTTTAGAACAAAGTTATAAAATTATGTATTCTAGTTTTAAGTTTAGTTTAATTGTGACTGTCGGAATACAAGGTTGTAAACCGGATCAAATACAAATATAATTTAAAATTGAAAAAATCATAAATTGTTTTATTTAAATTACTTAACTCGCACTTGCTCATTTATGTACTTGTGAATATTGCTAGCAACAGGGACATCACTTAAGTTGTTGATCTATTGTTATGACAGCTCATCAACTGTCATCGGCTTTGACACATTCCATGCAATAATATTTACTAGTTTTGTATCCCTCTACAACCCCTCCACCCCATTTTGGGAAGTGGTAGGCATAAAGTAATTCGTCTTGCTGCAAACCAATCCGGTAGACGTCTATGGTTTGTATGTCAGTTTGTTTTTATTTTTGTCTGGTTATTTTAGCTCAAATTAATGAAATCTGGTATTTTGTGCGCTTGTATACTGATAAGAATTTTTATATGGATTCCATTTTAGTGGACCTTTTCTTGAAATGTTGGAAATAACATTTTTGAAATAGGCAATCTAAATATATTACAATGTTTGAAATGTATTAAGCGTGGATATTGAAGTTGAATATATAATTCTTTGTGTTAAGTAAGCCCTTCATAGAGAAAATATTTCAAAGTACTTTATCAGATAGAAGTTCATGATATCGCTTTAAATGTTTTTCTGTGTCCTCATTTTTTAGTTCTCCATAGTGTATTTGTTTAAAAGCCAGCATATTTTTCCACAAAACATTGAACAGGACTATGAACTACCCAGAAGTTATCGGTTCTATGCGGCCGACTAGTTTTCATAAACATTGTGTCTGTTATAATAAAATGTTTTCTTTTCCTTGGTTGTCATTTTCCTTTCAGTTTTTCTTCTTCGTCAACAGCATCATCAACGACATCTCATCTTCAATCGAGTCAACAGTATGGCCAACTATAGCTTATTTAGTAATTCTGCCTTGTGGTTTTTGCTCCTAGAAATGCCGGTAAAATTACTGTTGTGACAGAAGACTTTTAGTTTGGCTTAATTACATTTAATGATGCGTAATGTGCCACTAAATGCAACAATTCACTTCAACTTCTTCATTATACCCTACAACACTATGTGTTGGGGGTGTTATAAGTTTGATTGGGCCAAAAATTATGTAACACCTCGAAATATTGGTTTCCCACATAGGAAAGTATATATGGATCTTCCTATCTCGCCGAGCTGAGTCGATCTAGCTATGTATGTCCGTCCGTCTGTCCATGTTAATTTGTAATCACTCTACAGGTCGCAATTATGGCCCGATCTTTACGAAATTTAGAATGGAGGTGGGGTTAATGTCAGCATATAACCCTATTTCTTTTGGAGGTGATCGCAAAAGCGGAAGTTAGCATGGGGCTAGAGCTAAGGGCTTGGCAGAAGACCTCCAATTTTGATGGTCATCGGGTAATATTTAGTGGGTGAAATATGCTACATTTGTGTTAAATAAAAGTCAAATTTGCTATTAAACCGCTAATATTTTAAATCCCGGCGAAATCACAAGTAGACGAACAGGTCAATTCTGACCGTTACGTAGATGCAGATAGTAAATATATCGGATATATATAGCGAAATATTTACAATGTGTATATACAAAGGAAGGGGACATTAGTTAGAATGCTTATATCTCAAGAATGGCTGAACCGCTTTTGACAAATTTTGTCAATTTAGAATGTCCTCTTGACATAAAAGTATAAAATCTAAAAAAATCGTAGAAACATGTGCCAGTAATGATGTTAACACAGATTTTGTAGCATTTTGTGAATTTTTTTATTTTTTGTTTATCGCATACGATTTTTTATACCCTACACCACATAGTGGTAAGGGTATTATGTCGTTGTGCATTTGTTTGTAACATGGAGAAGGAAACGAGATAGACCCATAGTTACTTTTGAGAACCTTCATAGAATCACTTTCTGAGTCGATTTATGCATGTCAGTCCGTCTGTCCGTCCGTCCGTCCGTCCGTCTGTCCATGTATTCTTGTGAACAAAATGCAGGTCGCATTTATTATCCGATTGAGATGACATTTTCCAAACAATATTTTTTTGGCCCAAGGACGAACCCTATTGAAATTGGTGAGAATCGGACCAAATTTAGATGTAGCTCCCATATATATCTTCATCCGATTACGGGTTAAATGTGCACCAAACGTCCACTATCACTCCAAATTACCTGAATTTTGGCACACCTAACCGAGATCGGCCTAGAAGCAAGTATATCAAATTTTGAGAAAATCGGTTCCGATATAGCTATAGCTCCCATATATATCTTTCATCCGATTTGATCTTTAAGTTCCTCACATTCTTACTATGCACTCCACAACCGTGATATTTGGTACCAGGTATTAGATGGAGCACAGGAATAGCTGCTTTAAATTTTATCGAAATCGGTTCAGATTTGGATATAGCTGCCATATATATCTTCATCCGATTTTGGGTGATTGACCACCAAATGGCCGTAATAGCATCAATTTTGGCAAATCCGACCAAAACCAGCTTAGAAGCAAGAACACCAATTTTAGTAAAAATCGGTTCAGATATAGCTATAGCTCCCATATATATCTTTCATCCGATTTGGTGTTTAAGCCTCACACATTCGTAACATGCACTCCACAGGAATGATAATTGGTACCAGATATCAGATAAAGCCCAAAAATGGTTGATTTTAATTTTATTAAAATCTGTTCCGATTTGGATAGGCCTCCCATATATATCTTCATCCCATTTCGTGTTAATTGTGCATCAAATGGCCAATATCAGCCCAAATGGCATGAATTTTGGCAAATCCGACCGAAACCAGCCTATAAGCAAGTACACAAATTTTATTAAAAATCGGTTCAGATATAGCTCTAGCTCCCATATATATGTTTCATCCGATTTGCTCTTTAAGTCCCTTACATTCGTAATATACTCTTCACAGGAATGATATTTATTACCAGATTTCAGAAAAAGCCCAAAAATAGTGGATTTTAATTTTATTAAAATCTGTTCAGATTTGGATATACCATAGCATAGCATACTCTTCACATTATTCTATCGATTTCAGGTTAATTGTACACTAAATGGTCAATATCAGCCCAAATCACCTGAATTTTCGTACATAAGACCGAATTCAGTCTAGAAGCTAATACGTCAAATTTGGAGAAACCCGGTTCAGAGATATCTGCATAAACCTTTTTACGAGAGCTCTACTAAATATGCATAGTGGTGTAGGGTATCATATAGTCGGCCCCGCCCGACTTTTGAGCTTTCCTTACTGGTTTATGCTGATTTCGTTGTCGAATATAGCCAAATATCGTAGACAAGCAAATCATATAAATGAGTCTAAATTTGAAGATACAGAGGGGCTTCTTGCTTTTGGGGATGATTGCAAAATATTTAGAGGTTCAAATTACCCAAAAACAGAAATGTTTTTCCTATCACACAATTGAAGCCAATCGGCACGCCTCTGAAGAGAGTTAAGGACAGGGAAGAATTCTAGCATTTTGAATGATCATTGGATTATATTTAGCTGTCAAATGGATTACAGCAACTAACAGCACGACGGAGTGCTTAATTATTGGGCAAATGTCCGTAGTCAAAATCCTGATTTCAAAAGCGAAATCTTCCAATATGGATTTGGACGTAAGGGGACTTCTAACATACTGTAGTGTTGTAGGGTATAACATAGTCGGCCCCGCACGACTATAGCCTTTGCTTACTTGTTTTCATATGTGAATCTAGAACTACAGACAGGCAAGCAGAATGGCCGTCGGACGATCAGAACAATGACAACGAGAAAATCATATAACAACATTGCCATTCATCAGTCGCCCCCGTCAATAATGCTCCCCCTCCAATTATCAACTAACTACACAGTAGGTAGGTGAAGTTTGTTGAAATATCTAAAGGCCTTGGCTAATGTCATTACCACAAGTTCTGTGACGAGGTTACACTATCTATCTCGGCAACATTTTTACCTCCAGCGAGCGAAATGCTTAAATCATTTTGGAGTAAATGACAACTTCCCGCCTGTAGGTTGAATGAAATCACTCAAGAAGTAGGAGAACTTTGATAAGTTATCTTTACCGTTTTCGGTAACAAGAAAAAAAACCGGCTGTCAAAGTAAATTATTTAAGTATTAGTCTTATTTAGGACATAGAAAAATTCTTTGCAAAACCGCATGAGAGTTTTTGGAAGGACAAGTTTTTAGTCACATTCACACTTCAATAGAAATTAATTTCAAGGACCAAAACAGTTGTGTATTAAAAGAAAACTGCGGAAAAGCGATCGCTAATTCCTTCAACAGCAGAATTAATTGTGTCATTCTTATTTAATGATGCTTTGTATCTTTTTACAGCGTTTTCTTACAAGGAAGTAAGCATACCGACAAGCATATTATTTTGAACAATAAAATAAATGCAAATTCACCGGATATAATGGACGAAAATTAAATATCAACTAAAATCTTTGCAAATGACCATATAAAATCGCTATGAATTATGAACACCTACCAAAATTGGTGACAGTTTACGTTTAACTAGGAAGCGATGGTGATTGTATAACAAATCATTAAAATCCTGCCGAATGCCACAATTTATACAAAAGACCGCCCCACATAAAAACAAGACAACAATGCAACCAAATCAATGGCAAACAATGGTCCACATACTTAGACCATATAAAGAAAAATTGCAGTCGTTTGCTCGACTAAACTTACAGACATACGTGTACGTCCTTTGTATTTTAACGTAACTAACGTTCGCTGACGGGTGGAGTGTTTACAACATAGAGTTGTGGTTTATTGTTTGCCACCGCTGCCACAGCAGCTATTGGCAGACGATTGTTGCAACTATCAGTGCTCGCAATGCCGCCAACTATAAAACAATTGAAAGTGTTTACCTGATTTGTAGAATGGAAGCGAAAACACTTGTGGCACACAAAACAAAAATCGTGATTTATAGTTGCATTCTTGTGTAGACTAGCTAGCTAGACCTTTGTTTGCCGTTATATATACTGGTTTTAACTAAAGGCAGTCTTCTAAGTTAACCACTGAGTTTTTGGCCTCATGTCGCGCATTGTACCTCCAAGTTATGCTTAATGTGGTGACTCATATGAACAAATGAGCGAAAACTTTTTTTGGAGCTTGGAACAATTGAACTTTCACCCAGCTATGAGAATGCTAACAAACCAAAATCAATTAGAAAAATACTGCAACAACAATAACAATTGACGTCACCAACCATGCTCCGAATGCAAAAGAAATGGCGGTAATATGTGCCAAACTAAGACAGCTAACCATAAATATTCAGAGATGTATTCATTGTTGATCTTTAAGTTCCGTTAGTTTTTTATACTATTAAACCGTTTATATTATATATTTCAAAGTGCAAAAAAAAAAAAAAATAAACAAAGTTGTAGTAAAATAGAAAAAAAACTTTTACTGGACGAAGTAATAGAGGAAGAAATAAAATATGAAGTACTAGATGAACCCGTTGCATTTCGCTACTCCTTTTGATTTTGGTGCATTCAAAATTTTATAAACAGATGTATTGTGGTTTTTAAATAAAAATAAAACAAATTCAGAACAAGTAAACAAGCAGTTCCATTTGGAATGAATTTGGGAATTTTCAAAAAAATAAATAAATAAATAAAAAATCCGCCAAAAATTATGTTACAATACTAACAATACCGAATATAGCCGTTATATTGGGGTCTATACGACGACGTGGACTTGCACAGGTCACTTTTGTCATAAGCCATTACAACATTCAAATACAAAACTTGCAAACAAAAAACCGTGAATAATGTCGCTAATATCATCAAAATACGGAATATAGGGAGGTAC
Organism: Musca domestica; assembly: GCF_030504385.1. Classification (NCBI taxonomy): domain Eukaryota; kingdom Metazoa; phylum Arthropoda; class Insecta; order Diptera; family Muscidae; genus Musca; species Musca domestica. Next base: position 22,639,981 of record NW_026712299.1, read on the forward strand.
TCTTATATGAGGGCTATACGAATACGTGGACCTACATATACAAATTTTTGACGTGGACCTGCACATAAAATTTTCTGTAGCATCCATAACGAACTTCAAATACCAAATTTTATGCAATTCTGGCGAATAATATCGCTTAATTAACCAAAAAATCGCAAATAGGCTGTACCAAATCGAGGACCCACATGGCCTATTTTCAATACCGAAAGTCCTGCATAATATACAGGGTTGCCCATATTCGACGGACCCATGACTCTTTGGGCCCATTCCAATCGACGAGGCTTGTCCGCAGGCAACATTCTTTGCGTCAATTGAATTTTGTAGGGGAACAAATGCGAATAATCCGTTGTAAAGTGGACCGAGCCATGCCCAACTGCTGAGAACGGCGTTTTTGGGATGTTCTTGGGGACCTCTCAACACTGGCTCGTACGGCAGCGATATTCTCGGCCGATCGCCTTGGTCGACTTTTACATGGCCTCTTCGGATTAGAAAGAGTCTTACCAGTCGAAAATTTTTCGTATAAACGCTTAATGGTGTTCTTAGAAGGCGCACTTCTCACATTTTTTAATGTTTTAAAAGCACGTTGAGTTTTCACAATTGACTTCTTCTGTTGAATGTAAATTTCAACTATTTCAGAGCGCTCGCGTGGGGTGTATTGGTTCATGGTAAAAATCTGCTTGGACTGACGCTTCAAACGCGGTATGTCAATTAGCGATATGACATTTCTGTCAAAAGTTATGGCGTTGCCAGATGGGTCCGTCGAATATGGGCTACCCTGTACATTTGTGTAAATACATATGAGTCCAGACATAATATACATTTCAGTAAAATTTTATCAACCTACTGCATTTTGTTCGGAAGCTAGAGTGATTTCCAGAGACGGACAGACGGACATAGCTAAATCGACATAGAATTTTATGCTGATCAAGAATATATATTTTTTGTGTGTGTTACAAACGGAATGACAAACTTAATATATAATCCATACTATAGTGGAGGGTATAATAAAATATGTAAAAAGCTGTAAGTTCGGCCGGGCCGAATTTTGAATACCCTCCAACATTTGGTACAAATTTGACAATTTTTAAAAACAATAAAACCCGTTAAAAATTCTGTTAACGTCTATACGACGACATGGACCTGCATAGGCGAGTTTTGTCACAAGCTATTACAATATTCAAATGGGAAACTTGAAAAAAAATCTGTTTATAATGTAGCTAAAATTATAAATATACCGAATATAGGGAGGTACCATAGGGGTTATAAAACATGGACCTGTACAGACAATTTTCTGTCATAGGCTGTAGTATTCATTACGAACTTCAAATACTAAATTTGAAACAGTTCCGGTAAATAATGTCGCTAAAATCATGAAAATACCAAATATTGGGGGTACCGTTATATGGGGGATATACGAAGACGTGGACCTACATGACCCATTTTCTGTCTTAAGCCATAAGTACCAATTTGGAAACAATTCCGGTAAATAATGTAGCTAAAATCATCAAAATACCGCATATCGGGAGGTACCGTTATATGGGGGATATACGAAGACGGGGACCTTCATGGCCCATTTTCAATACCAAACAATCATGCAGACATAATACACATTTGAGTAAAATTTTATCAACCTACTTCATTTCGTTCGGAAGCTAGAGTGATTACCGCAGACGGACAGACGGAAAGGCGGACGGACATTGCTAAATCGAATAGAATTTTATGCTGATCAAGAATGTATATACTTTGTGGGGTCTAAAATGTATGTTTCGAGGTGTTAGAAACGGTATGACAAACTTAATATTCCCTCCATTATATAATGAAGGGTATAACAAACTCGAGAATGTAAAACGTATTTATTGTAATACTTTAGGATACACAATGTTTTTTGTTTTTCCCTCACGAGCGTGAACAAATAAATCGCTTGGTCTACCAACACGTGAACATGTCAGGTACAGCTGACCATGAACAAAAAACAAGAATACATACACGAAGAATTTGTCCTTTGGATTTATTAATTGTCATGGCAAATACAATGCGTAAAGGAAACTGCATAGTTTTAATGTTGAACTGCGTTTATGTTGCTATTAGAGGGATTCGAGGTAGCAATACAACTGAAACAACATACTTCCACGCTTTAATTAAATTACTGGGTATTTGTTTACTGTTAGACTGACGCCATTGCCAAAGAGTGGAAAGTCTATATTTCTTAATAAAATAATATCCAAATAAGAACCGATTTCAATACAATTTGGCAGATTTATTTTTGTTGCCAATTACGTCACTCATTTCGAATTTCTTTGGAATCGGACTTACATATCGTGTTTGGAGCATCAAACATGTGAAATTGGCAGACTAATTCCATTACACCTTCCAAACTTTATGACTGTAAAAACTAAATTTTTTTTGGAGGTACCTCCGATTCTGATGCTATATATCCATTTATAAGTGAAATTTCAAAAAATTATATACAACACATATGTTACATTTAATTAATGAAATTTCATGAAAATCTGTTTAGCGGTTTTTGAGTCCATAAATTTCAAACAGATGCAAACAATCAAACGTAAAAACATTTTTCTCTTAAATATATTTAGATTTTCTAATTGTGTTGTATGCTAAGAGAATATGAGAAGCAATAAGTATGAAGTAGTACATTGGAAACACAAAATTTGTAAATGGACAAAAATCTTTGAAATATCTTAAATATTAGAACTAGGACATTTAACTCCTGGCATTATTTCAGTATTTCTAACTTTAGTGAATAACATTTTATAAGTGAGATAAAATTTCTATAGCCTTCATTTGTCAGTTCCAATTAGCAAATTTTGAGCTATCCACTTATTATCAATATTTACCTAAAATCATAATACTTATTTTGCTAGTTAAGAATAACACATAGTGTATGAGCATGCATACGTGCACAGCATACAAAATTGTCGTGATAAATATCAACTAGCAAGAACTATGAAGTGCTGCTATGGGATCTTTGCCGAAATACAGCAAACATTGCATACAAATCCCATTTGAAATGCATTTATGAATTCCCTGTTGTTTCATTTTTACATTTAAATTTTGTTGTTTTCAACTTTAATTCTGCAACTCCTTCAAAGTTATGAGAACAAAAAAAAAGTGATAACAAAACGGAAATACGAAAACATTTTCTATAGCATTTCACATAGCTGCTTAAACTGCAAGTGTACCTTTAGTTAAACTTCAAACTACTGTTCGAGTAGTTCGTTTTTGTTTTTTGATGTTAAGGACTACATAGTGGATGAACGCTTGCAGGCAAGGCTGGTAACAAATTCAAATGCTCAATGTCAGCTTTACTACTGCTTAAGCTGGTGTTTTGAGCTTTATTCAACAACAAAACATCTTGGGGAAAGTAATATTTGATGATGATGTTACACCCTACTCAACCGTGTTGTTTTTAGTCAAGTAGTTTGTATCATACAAAAGTATTAGTGGTGTGACCTAAGATCGTCATATCAAAGGGTATGAATTGTTTAAAGCATGTTAATCAATTTCTCGTTTAATTTAGGTCATCTTTGGTTAGTGCTAGCATTTAAGCACCCTTGGTATAGAGTATCAATGTGTCTTCTAATTCGCAAACAAAGTGCTCTTACACCTTTTGCTCAACATTTCTCTCCTATTCAAAACTTCATTCTTCCCTTTTGGGGCGTAACAAGTAGATTTATGATGCACATTTGCACTTTTTGTTACCTTGTTCACTGGCTGCTTCCGCTGAGTTGTACGTTAATGAATATTCTACAAGGAAAGGTAAAACACCGTGGGTATTCGTTTACCGTTATTTACATTTTCCTACCGAAAATGTACATTTATGCATATATTTCCGTGGGAGGATTGTTATATTTCACATTTTACTATTCGACCTTGTTGTTTTTTTTTTTTTTTTTTTTTTGGCGTTCTTCGCCGCTGTTTCAAATTTCAATAATAAGTAAAGAAAAAACTTTGAATGCCCTCCACCATTTGGAACGAATTTGGCAATTCTCAAAAACAATAAAATAAGATAAAAATTTGGTTAAAATCTTAAAAATACCGAATGTAGCTGTTATTTTTGGGTCTATACGACGACATGCACATGCATATGTAACTTTTGTCATAAGCCATCACAATATTCAAATGCGAAACCTAACAAAAAACCAGTAAGGAAAGCTCAAAAGTCGGGCGGGGCCGACTATATGATACCCTACACCACTATGCATATTTAGTAGAGCTCTCGTAAAAAGGTTTATACAGGGCATTTCAGAGCTCTATAAGATATTTGGTACAAAATCAAAATCTATCTAATTCTATCGTGCATTTTACGAACTATAGCTATCTCTGAACCGGGCTTCTCCAAATTTGACGCATTAGCTTCTAGACTGAATTCGGTCTTATGTACGAAAATTCAGGTGATTTGGGCTGATATTGACCATTTAGTGCACATTTAACCCGAAATCGGATGAAGATATATATGGGAGCAATATCCAAATCTGAACCGATTTCGATAAAATTTAGAACTGCTATTCCTGTGCTTCATCTAATACCTGGTACCAAATATCACGGTTGTGGAGTGAATATTACGAATGTAAGAGACTAAAACACTAAATCGGATGAAACATATATATGGTTGCTATATCTATATCTGAACCGATTTTCACTCAATTTGATATACTTGCTTCTAGGCTGAATTTGGTCCGATGTACTAAAATTCAGTCCATTTGGACTTATATCGGCCATTTGGTGCACAATTAACCCGAGATCGGATGAAGATATATATGGGAGCTATATCCAAATCTGAACCGATTTCGATAAAATTACAAACAGCTATTTCTGGGCTGTATCTTATATCTGGTACCAAATATCATTCTTGTGGAGTGCATATTACGAATGTGAGAGGCTTAAACACCAAATCGGATAAAACATATATATGGGAGCTATAGCTGTTTCTGAACCGATTTTCTCCAAATTTGTTGTATTTGCTTTAAGGCTAATCTCGGTCACATGTGCCAAAATTCGGGCCATTTGGGCTGATATTGGCCATTTGGTGACCAATTAACCCGAAATCGGATGAAGATATATATGGGAGCTATATCCAAATCTGAACCGATTTCGATAAAATTTAAAACAGCTATTTCTGTGCTCCATCTAATACCTGGTACCAAATATCACGGTTGTGGAGTGCATAGTAGGAATGTGAGGGACTTAAAGATCAAATCGGATGAAAGATATATGTGGGAGCTATAGCTATATCTGAACCGATTTTCTCCAAATTTGATGCACTTGCTTCTAGGCCGAACTCGGTTGGTTGTGCCAAAATTCAGGTAATTTGGACTGATAGTGGACACTTGGTGCACATTTAACCCGAAATCGGATGAAGATATATATGGGAGCTATATCTAAATTTGATCCGATTCTCACCAATTTCAATAGGGTTCGTCCTTGGGCCAAAAAAATATTGTTTAGAAAATTTCATCTCAATCGGATAATAAATGCGACCTGCATTTTGTTCACAAGAATACATGGACAGACGGACGGACGGACGGACAGACGGACTGACATGCATAAATCGACTCAGAAAGTGATTCTATGAAAGTTCTCAAAAGTAACTATGGGTCTTTCACCTTTTCCTTCTCCATGTTACAAACAAATGCACAAAGACATAATACCCTTACCACTATGTGGTGTAGGGTATAAAAAGATCGGTGAATAATATAGCTAAAATCAACAAAATACCGAATATCGGGAGGTACCGTTATATGGGGGCTATACGAAGACGTATATATCATTGTATATATAAATAATTTTGGTACTCTATTTATTTGAGTAAAATTTCTAGTTGGAGATATATATTTACAAACCTTTCTCTTAATTAATTTTTACAGGTAAATTATTTTATTACTCTTATTGTGTTGTCTTCATTGTATTAACCTTATTGCATCGCTTCTGTCATTTGGTGACGTTCCTCAATACTTTATCACTTTAAAAATAAACAAATATCACTAAGACATAATCTCATTTACCACATGCTATAGCATCGGAAACGACAGTTACAATACCATTAAATCTTCTTATCAATGATAAATCAAATGTTAGTCTTTATTTTCTGTAGCAAAGGCGCTAGCAGGTCGCCAGATGTCAACCTTTGTTTCCTTTTGTGCGATGTGAAAGAAAGTCCAAAAGCCAAGGACAGCAAGCTTATCATTAATTTTCTTGAAAAGCTTTTCTTCCATTTCTTATAAAGGATAAAAGAAAACATGGTATTGAACAACTATATTGTTAGCCTATAGACTGTGTTTTGGGGTAAACTTATATGCTGCTAACCTTTATATTGGATTTTCATTTTACTTTAATTTATTCCATCAAATACTGTATTAGGATTTGTTGCATTCAGTTTAAATTTCAACTATTCAAAAATATGTTTTGTTTTTATTTGCCATATTATTTCATTTTGCATATGAAGATAACCAAGGAAAAATTGTTATTTATTGGTTCTTGTATTTCAAAATATATTCGGCACAGTCACATTCTTTTCCCATTGCTTTCATTTGTTCTATATTTTTGACCCCTACAATACCCAAAAGTAAAGATTTATGTTTCGATAACCTTTTGTATTTGTGTTCTTAATTTTTTAGCGCTAGAGGAAACGATACGTCAAGTTTTCATTTCACTTTAATTAGGACAATCTCTTTTATTATCCTTTTATCATTACTTTGATATAGACCTTTCAGATTTAAAAGATAATTCGAAAGTGTTTCTGGTACATATGTAATAGCGTTTTGGAATTGTGTTTCAGTGATACTATTGTGGACTTTTAAGAACATACTCAAAAGTTTATCAGATGTGTAACGACCAGATAGATTATAGAGAGATGGGCAATTTAAACAATGTAAATTTTCCACTTACAGGAAAGATTTTATGTTATTTTTCGGACATGAGAAGGACTATCTTGGGAGAAGCAAGTCCCGGTGAAGAGAATTATTGAACTGAACAAGGATGATTTTTTTCTTGATAACGTTAGCTTAATATACACGCGAAACAATAAAAAATAAATTGATTCATTCGCTCCAATTATTTTACCCCCTTAATAAAAGGTTTAATTAAATCAAACCCGGTTTGAAAATTTGGAATAGAACTTAATGTGTGTATAACCTAAAGTTATTGTTACCTGGGCAATATATGAAAATCGGTATTATATAATTGTGAGACGATTTATAATTCCAATATTTGCAAGTGACCGTTATATGGGAGAGGTTGACAATTTGTATGGCCTTCATCACTCTCTCCATCTCACCATATTAATTATACAAACCGAGACCGAGTTCAGAGATTGGCAATATCGGTCTACTCTCTCTGGTACCTCCCCCACAAAAAGTTCAAATATTGAAAAAAAAAAAAACAGTAAAGAATGCCATAAAGTCGGGCGGGGCCGACTTTATGATACCCTACACCACTTTGCTAATTTAGTAGAGCTCCACATAACAATTAAAAGGATTTATGGGAGAATTCAATCATACACCCTATGATTATAATTATAATTTAAAATTCAAAGGACTAAATATGCCGAAGCATTTGTTTCTTTTAAATTTGGACTTGTATTGCCCATTTGGTGCAAAATTAATTTCAAATCAGATATAGATATATACGGGAGCTATATCCAAATCTGAACCGATATCGATAAAATTTGGCAAAGATATTTCTAAGCTGTATTTGATATATTTCTCTGAATATCGTTTTTACGGAGTGCATATTACGGCTGTGGGTAACAAATACAACAAATCGTATGAACAAATTTGGCATACTACGTTCTAGACTCAATTCAGTCGTATGTGCCAAATTCCATCCCATTTGGACAAATATTAGACAAATATTGTTGCACAATAAAAGGTAAATAGGACGAAGTTATATATGGGAGCTATATCCAAATCTGATCCGATCTCGATAAAATTTAGCAAAGGTATTTCTGAGCTGCATTTGATATATTTCCCCAAATTTTGTTCTTACAGAGTGCATATTACGTCTGTCAAGGACAAAAATAACAAATCGGATGAACAATATATATGGGAGCTATAGCTATATCTGAACCGATCTTCACCAAATTTGGCATACTACCTTCTAGACTCAATTCGGTCGTACGTGCCAAATTCCATCCCATTTGGGTAAATATTAGACGAAGACGAAGATATATATGGGAGCTATATCTAAATCTGATCCGATCTCGATAAAATTTAGCAAAGGTATTTCTGAGCTGCATTTGATATATTTCCCCAAATTTTGTTCTTACAGGGTGCATATTACGTCTGCCAAGGACAAAAATAACAAATCGGATGAACAATATATATGGGAGCTATAGCTATATCTGAACCGATTTCGATCAAACTTGGCATACTTATGTTCAGGCCTAATTTGGTTGTATGTGCAAAATTTATTCGGGCTGATATACACGTTATGTGCACAATAAAATGCAAATCGGACGAAGATATATATGGAAGCTATATCTAAATTTTTGCCAATTATCTCCAATTTCAATAGGGTTCGTCCTTGGGCCAAACAAATGTTGTTTGTAAAATTTCATCCCAATCACGACCTGCATTTTGTTCACAAGAATACATGGACGGACGGATTGACATGCCTAAATCAAGTCAGAAAGTGATTCTATGGAGATCCTCAAAAGTAACTATGGGTCTATCTCGCTTCCTTCTCCATGTTACAAACAAATTCACAAGGACATAATATCCTGACCACCTTGTGGTGTAGGGTATAAAAATATATTTTACTGTACAGAAAGAGAAAGGATGATCCGATTTTGCTCCAACTTTGCAAATTCTAATATTTCCATCAGTACTTCGTTAGGTGCGAAAATGGACAATATCGGTCCCCCCAATGGGTGAAAAATGTTAAATAATTGTAAATCGTACAAGAAGTAATGTAAGAGTCCGTTTGTCTTCACATTACACACATCACAATATTTATATTAACCCAAGTTCTGGTGTGAAGATATAGGTCCACTCCTTCTGGTACCTCCCCTACAAGGGGGTCAGCATTTTCCATATCCATAAAACGCGAAATTAAAATCCAAATCCATTCAGACTTGGCACATCTCAATATTTTCATTAGCACAATGTTGTAGATCGAAACATTCCTTCTGGTAACTCCCCCACAAAGAATCGAAGTTTTGAATAACCAAAACGATTATAAAATAACTTTCTTCTAACACAAGATCTGCTGTGAAAATGGGATATATCGGACCACTCCTTCTGGTACCTCCCCCACAGAGGGGGGAAATTAAAATCCAAATCGATTCAGACTTGGTACATCTCAATATTTCCATCAACACCTTCCCCACATACGGTTCAAGATTTTGAAAAACAAAGAATAATTGCAAAAAACGTCACCAGTGTTCTCTGCTTTCTTTCTGTAAAAAAAAAAACAATGAGATCCGATCATTTATTACGAGAGAATAACGGTTTTCGTCAGTGAGTGTCTTCCAACGCGTGCGATAGTGCTTGTTTGTAAAGAAAACAAGTAAAAAAGTAGTAAGTTCGGCCGGGCCGAACTTTGAATACCCTGCACCATTTGGAACGAATTAGAAATTTTTCAAAACAATAAAATCTATTAATTGTTTTTTTTTTAATCTTTAAAATATCTAATATAGGAAGGTGCTGATATATGGGAGGATATACGATATTGTGGACCTATAAAGACAAATCTATGTCTGCGTGTAAAGTACTCAAAAGGAACTCCTTGTGTGGATTTTCAGATAATTCCATTGGAAAAAGTGGCTAAAATCATTAAAATACCGAATATAGGGAACATCGGGGGGTACCGTTATATGGGGGATATACGATATCGTGGACCTGTATAGACAATTCTCTCTCACGGGGTGAAGTACTCACAAGGAACTACTTGTGTGGATTTTAAGACAATTCCATTTAAAAGTGTGGCTAACATCATCAAAATACCGAATTTCGGGGGTACAGTTATATGGGGGATATACGATATCGTGGACCTATATAGGCCATTCTTTTTGTGGGGGTAAAATGCTCACAAGAGATTCTTTTTGTGGAATTTCAGACAATTCCATTGAAAAATGTGGATAAAATCATCAAAATACCGAATATCGGATGTACCGTTATATGGGGGCTATACGATATCGTGAACCTATATAGAAAATTCTCTGCCGAGGTATAAAGTACCCACAAGGAACTCCTTGTATGGATTTTCAGACAATTCCATTGAAAAATGTGGCTAAAATCATCAAAATACCAAATACCGTTGGGGTACCGTTAAATTGGGGGTTATACGATATTGTGGACCTATATAGCCCATCTTCGAACTTGACCTGCCTGCAGACAAAAGAGAGATCTGTGCAAAATTTTAGCTTTCTATCTTAATTCGTTTCCGACGGACAGACGGACGAACAGGGCTAAATCGTCTTAGAATTTTACGCTGATCAAGAATAAATATACTTTGTTGGGTCTAAAATGATTATTTCGATGAGTTACAAACGGAATGACGAACTTAATATACCCTCCATACTTTTTTTGGTGGAGGGTATAAAAAAATACACAAAAATATTATTTTTTTTTTTTCTGAAATAGCATATGCTGACTATTGACAAATAGACATGCCGAGCATTGGAAAAAAGTGCCGACTACTGGCAGAAAACTACTATTTTAGTAAAATTGCAAATTTTGCCAATTTAATAAAACTAATTCAATTGTTGTTTATTATTTCGAAAACTAAACAAAATTTGGAATCTGAACAACTTCATTTTTCAGCAATTGAAAGATTTTACTCAGAATGTCGAAAGATTGAAATATTGATAAGCCTAAAAGTGCCGACTAATGGTACACTTACCCTATATCTTAATATTTCTCTCAACCAGAAACCTGAAATCAATATGAAATTTATGACTTCGCATAAAATTTGATATGTTATCCAATGAATTTAGCTTCAATTTTCTATTAAAGGTACTCATTTTTATAAAACACTTGAAATTGGATTACGTTTTGGTATAGCCCTATGTAAATTTTACACCCGATTTTTGTAATTTTGAAGACTTTTACAGATTTTACATATACTTAAGTATATCGCGACATTGCAATAATAAATATATATTGCAATATATTTTTCCAAATTTTTACCGAATTGAAAACAAAAATTTATATATCTCGAAATTGATATAGCTTATTGTTCTATGAAATAATGTAATTATTTCATTAATTTGTTTCCAGTTAAATAAACACACACATAAACCACTTGTTTTACTGCAAATCGAAATAAACACAACAATAAATTTATATTAACTAAATTACTTGACTCAGTGCGCAATATAGACTGGAGCAAACACACATGGTGAATATGTTTTTCTTGCCTGAACCACTTAAACGAAAGAAGGGAATGTGATTATGATTAACATAACAATGTCGTCTGGTCTAGTGTGTGGTAACAAAATCCATAGCAAAAATAAATATGACTTATTTGATTGTCATTTTAGAACACAAAATAATAATTAATTCGTGATAAGATCCCTTAAAACATCAGACAACAAAGACCAGAAAAGAATCACGAAGTCATTGCGAAGGAATAAACAAAATTGGAAAAATTATGCTTTAAAATATTTGTTGTGTCTGCAAACCAAAAAAAAAAAAAAAAAAAAAAAAAAAGGTATTCCATGTTAAAGCCACTTCCATGAGCATGAGTGATGCTTTAAATATGTACTTTCATCGAACGAATGCCAGACATCTCTTTTATATGGGGTTTTTTCCAGCAAGTACTGTTGCTACATGTTTAATATGTAACTACCATTTTAAAATGAAAATTTCGTTTGAAATGCGTAACGGGACACATGAATTCGCGAATTCTGACTGCATATGCAAAGAAATGATGATTTGAGGGAAATATTTTCATTTGCGGATAATTCCTGTCTTTCTTCGAGAGGAAATGAATTGAGATTTTCTAATATATTAAGGAAATATTAAACTTTTGGTGGTTGTTTCAAATGGGAAAAACAATGAAAAGGGATCGAAGTCGGGAGGAACTTAACAATTTAGTATGAAATGCCTATTTATGCTTAATTTTATGCAAATTATCTTCAGTATTAATTTTTGAATTCTCTTAGTTTTTTACATTCAACAAAGGGATATTACATATTTTACACTAATAATATATCGATCTTTTTTTCTTTTATACGATATGTGATATGGAATATCGAAATTTGTAGTTAAAGTACTAAGAAGGTACTTAATTACTTTTTAGGGCACGAAAAAAAATGGAATTTTAAGAAATGCATGCGAGGAAAAACTTTTGAAATTGGTGTATAGGTATAGTAGGTGAGTCAGTCATATTTTTAGAAATGCCAGCTAAAATTGGGTAATTGGAGCATTACATTGTATCAGCTATTAATCGAAGAGATAGAGATAGGATAGGAAAATACTTTAAATTAATTATGTTTTAAATTATAATATTGATATTATAATATTACGATATCGTGGACCTATATAGACAATTCTCTTTCAGGGAGTAAAGTGCTCACAAAGAACTCCTTGTGTGGATTTTCAGACTATTCCATTGGAAAATGTGGCTAAAATTATCAAAATACCGAATTTCGGGGGTACCGTTATATGGGGGCTATACGATATCGTGGACCCATATAGACAATTCTCTTTCAGGGGGTAAAGTGCTCACAAAGAACTCCTCCTGTGGATTTTCAAACTATTCCATTGGAAAATGTGTCTAAAATCATTAAAATACCGGATATCGCGGGTACCGTTATATGGGGGCTATATGATATCGTGGACCGATATAGCCCATCTTCGAACTTGACCTGCCTGCAGACAAAAGAGGGATCTGTACAAAATTTTAGCTTTCTACCTTAGTTCGTTTTGACTGTAGCGTGATTACAAAAGGGCGGTCAGACGGACGGACGGACAGACGGACGGACAGACGGACGGACAGGGCTAAATCGTATTAGAATTTTACGCTGATCAAGAATATATATACTTTGTTGGGTCTAAAATGATTATTTCGATGAGTTACAAACGGAATGACGAACTTAATATACCCTCCATACTCCATGGTGGAGGGTACATAAATAACTTCTATGTTTATACCCTACACCACAAGGTGGTCAGGGTATTATGTCTTTGTGCATTTGTTTGTAACAGGCAAAAGGAAACGAGATAGACCCATAGTTCCTTTTGATGATCTGCATAGAATCACATTCTGAGTCGATTTATGCATGTCCGTCCGTCCGTCTGTCCATGTATTTTTGTAAACAAAGTACAGGTCGCATTTATTGCCCGATCCAGATGAAATTTTGCACAGATCATTTGTTTGGCCCAAGGACGAACCCTATTGAAATTGGAGATAATCGGTCAAAATTTAGATATAGCTCCCATATATATCTTCGTCCGATTTGCCTTTTATTGTGCACCAAACGTGTAATATCAGCCCGAATTGTATGGAATTTTGCACATACAACCAAATTAGGCCTGAAAATATGTATGCCAAATTTGATCGAAATCGGTTCAGATATAGCTATAGCTGCCATATATATTGTTCATCCGATTTGAAATACATTTGCAAAATTTTATCGAGATCGGTTCAGATTTGGATATAGCTCCCATATATAACTTCGGCCGATTTACCTTTTATTGTGCACCAAACATCTAATATTTGTCCAAATGGGATGGAATTTGGCACATACGACCGAATTGAGTCTAGAAGCTAATATGTAAAATTTGGTGAAGATCGGTTCAGATATAGCTATAGCCTCCATATATTTTATTCATCCGATTTGTTATATTTGTTACCCACAACCGTAATATGCACTCCGTAACAACGATATTCAGGGAAATATATCAAATACAGCTCAGAAATATCTTTGCAAAATTTTATCGAGATCGGTTCAAATTTGGATATTGCTCCCATATAAATCTTTATCGGATTTCAAATTAATTTTGCACCAAATGGTCAATACAAGTCCGAATTTAAAAGATACAAATGCTTCGGCATGTTTAATCCTTTGAACTTTAAATTATAATTATAATCATAACGTGTATGATTGAATTCTCCCATAAAAACTTTTAATTGTTATGTGGAGCTCTACTAAATTAGCAAAGTGGTGTAGGGTATCATAAAGTCGGCCCAGCCCGACTTTAAGACTTTCTTTACTGGTTTTAATATACATTTATGTCCACCCTAAATTGAGTCAGATTAAAAAATCATAGAAATAAATAAAGTACTTTTGTCTAAGTTAAGTATGACTTCATACAAAGTAATAATCCCTGTTCGTTGGGTTTATATGGCAAATTAAATGTCGATAAATCACTTTAATGACCCTCAATAAATTGTTCTGTTTTAAACACTTACCATGGCGAATCTATCAATGATCGGACAGTGAGAAATATTTGAATTACACTCTAGAAAACCAGAAATCATTAAAATGGAATGACTTTATTGACATTTTAAATGCTTTACAGCATAATGAAGGAAATAGAACAAGGACTACAATAAGGAAATAATAAGAAACTGTCATCAAAATGATTATGAATTTGCAATTGATGTATTTCAACTTTCAATTGCAGACTTTTTCTTGCAATAAAAAAGCACTTGAAAGTTTTCATACTTTGCTTTAAAACTAAAAAAACGCTATATTAAACAAACAAAGAAAAAGGAAAGTTGAGTACCTTCCTATGTAAAAACATTCCCAAAGATCAAATCAGCATATTATACAAATTATTAAAATCAGTATTTTGGCAAACCAAAATAGATTATCGAGAAAAAAGTTTCTGGCTCCCCTTTTTATATCTAAGGGTAACATTTCGTTCTTGGTGTTAAGCTTATTATATCAAAGGTTAAAGTGGGTGTAGCATTGAAGAAGAAAAGGTTTAAAATGGGACACATGAGGGTTAAGCTCTTGGTAAGGGGTGAATTCGATGGTTTTTATGTTTGGGTTTCAGTCTTGTCAAAGGTCACAGCTGGTGTAAATTTGTTGCCACTAGCTATTACACTTGCCAAGGGATAAGTAAATAATAGAAACCTGTTTTGTTGTTGCTTCAAAAGAAAATATTGAAAAATCAACCTCCAAATACAAAAATAACATAAGAAATTATAGACCATTTTTCTAGGATAGTTCTCCTTTTGCCTAAAAGAATAAATTGACAAAGAACAGTGAACTGGATTACAGTGGGCAAGTTTAAACAAGGAGTGTAAAATGGAAAGATATGACACCCGATTTTTAGCCATGAACATATTCCAATCCAAGAATTATTTTCTAGTTGTGGAATCTTGTGTCTTTTATTTTTTTCCAAGCATTAAATTGATTTGGTTTTTCCTTACCAAACATTTTAAAATGTAAAAATTAATTTGAATTAATTTTCATGTGTCAAAGCGAAATTATGTTTATTGGCTATTCTTTAAAATTATACATGTTACCATGGTACAATGATATCAAGGTAGGGCTATGATACCATATGATTTTAATTTTTTTTATTTTCTTGGCTTAATATGTCATCTTTATTTGTTTATGTATGTGTTTTATTTTCAATAACAAAAAAATTGTTCAGAAAATATTCAAATTCGGATGTTTTCAAAATGTTTTTTTCAACGTATGCATCGACAAAATCTAGAGTTTTTGTAGCGAAATAATCCTTTAGAGATATATAGTACATGATTTTGAAAAGAAGTGTTGACCTTTCAATCAGTTATCGCGGTTTTCAATTATTTATTCAAAATAAATGCAACAAGTTGTTTGATTTTTTATTGTTTTGATACTAATTTTGACATTACAAGCCAAACAGGTAGACCTCTATACTTGCAATTTTTTTAAAGTTGACCTACCTTCTCTTCATTGTACCATGCATGTTACATGTTCTTAGTTCGCCTATGGTTCGACCCTAAATATTTTAATATACCTAGTATTTTACCATATTTGAACAATCTGTAATTTAAGTAGGCATGTAAAAAAATTACTAATTGACATATTATTATTTTGTAAATTGAAAATTATAAAGCCTTAGAGAAATTTTTTAAAGACCCAGAATTACGCATTGAATGCTAACCAGCCCGTGTACCCCGAGAACGGCGGAAGACCAATTTGAGCGAAATCTAATGAAATATCTAAGCTAAGCGATAAGGGCTCCGCTATATATGGAATGAAAAATGCGATATATCAAAGTCACAATATGTAACATAACAAAATATTGTAATATGTGTTACTAAAGGACTGAAAAAAAGTACAATTGCAAGATAACAATATCATATGAATTCAAGAGTCCGATTCAGGAGGTATACTAAGTTGTGGATCTACATTAACATACTTTCTCTAAGGCGTATTAAAATCATTCTGGAGCCAATATGCAACGTCACAGTAAGTTTGATTTAAAAAGGTGTTCAAAGATGGCGTTACCTTAATAATAGCTCTTATTTTTCAAATGGTTACAAGATTCATTGAAACTCAAAAATGCAAAAGTATTAAAGTGCTTATGAATTTTAAGACAAATGTATGAAAATGTTTTAAATCACATTGAACTATGTAAAATCAGACGGTACCGTTACACGGGTGCAATACCAAATCTTAGACACATATAGCTCTGTTTTGAATTCATAACTATTCATTTTAATTTGGTGGTGCGAAGCACATTTGGCCCAGCATGTTCTTTTTATACCCTCCACAATACATAGTATGGAGGGCATAATAAGTTCGTCATTCCGTTTGTAACTCATCGAAATAATCATTTTAGACCCAACAAAGTATATTTATTCTTGATCAGCGTAAAATTCTAAGACCATTTAGCCATGTCCGTCCGTCTGTCCGTCTGTTGTAATCACGCTACAGTCTAAACGAATTAAGATAGGAAGCTAAAATTTTGCACAGATCTCTCTTTTGTCTGCAGGCAGGTCAAGTTCGAAGATGTGCTATATCGGTCCACGATATCGTATAGTCCCATATAACGGTACCCCCACGGTATTCGGTATTTTTATGATTTTAGCCACATTTTTCAACGGAATTGTCTGAAAATCCACACAAGGAGTTCCTAGTGGGTACTTTATACCTCGCATGAGAATTATCTATATAGGTCCACGATATCGTATATCCCCCATATAACGGTCCCCCCCGATATTCGGTATTTTTATGATTTTAACCACATTTTTCAACGGAATTGTCTGAAAATCCACACAAGTTCTTTGTGGGAACTTTATCCCCTGAAAGAGAATTGTCTATATAGCTCCACGATATCGTATAGCCCCCATATTACGGTACCCCACGATATTCGGTATTTTGATGATTTTAGCCACATTTTGCAATGAAATGGTCTGAAAATCCATACAAGGAGTTCCTTTTGTGGACTTTATCCCTTGGAAGAGAATTATCTATATAGGTCCACGATATCGTATAGCCCCCATATAACGGTACCCCCGATGTTCGGTATTTTGATGATTTTAGCCAAATTTTTCAATGAAATTGTCTGAAATCCTAAATTCATATTCCTGACGCTCTGGCTCTGATGAACAATCCCGATTTTAGTTCAGATGTAACTTCAAAAATAGTTCTTATTTCATATGGGCCTTCAAAATCATTTGAAATATGCATTATAAGTCTAATAGGGTTAGTCAGAAATATTCTTTCTCATAAATCCACGATATTTGCGACTTAAAAATATTCATTATAAGTCTATGAATTTAGCTTTAATATTCCTTATAAGTCTTTTGTTAAAATTCTGGTGGGTCTTAAATATGAATATAACATTAGAGCCCACATAGACCTTTAAAGAAATTTCTTATAAAAAGGTGAATATAGTCCAGAGTTTCCCTTAAAATAATTCTTACAGATTCTACAAATTAATCTCTGATACTGCTCCAATATTTATTGCCAAATTATATACACCTTTAACTGATCTTGTAGATACTTTTCACAAAAAAAAAATAAATAAATAAAAAATAAAAAAAAAAAATAAAAAAATAAAAAACAAAAAAAAAAAAAATAATTAATCCAATAATAAATTTAATTGTAAAGCATTAGTCTTTTGTCCACTGTGCGTAGAAAATTGTAAGTTGTGTGAGGGCGTCTTTCAAATACACACACACAATTGCTATTAGTTTGACCCAACACATGTTTGCCCAATATACATTTCTTTATTCCCTTTCCCAATAAATTTTTCATTTCTTCGTTGTGATTATAGAGGCAGGAGTTTCAGGAAGTATTTCTTGGCAGTGCATCTAATTCTCCAGTTTTTTTTTTGTCTGCTCCGTATTGTGTATGAGGAATTGGCACGTAATCCTGCGACAAATGGCTCATAATTTATGATGCGTTCCTTTTCTTCTGCCTTCTGTCTGCACGTCTTCATTGTACCAATTTTTCCAAGCGACCAAGTTTCAACTTTTGTCATAAGTTTTTCCGATTTGCTAGTTTTCCATATTTGTCAGGCGATAACATTGTAACATATGAAAGCAAACATTGTGTATGAAAAGTTTGCAATAATCGTTGTTTTCCATGAAACGCAAGGAGTTCAAGATGAGATATGAGAGTTTAAATGTTAGTTACAGCAAACAACTGATTGGAGTTGGCGACCTGCTGTTATCCGCAGATTCTATGACTCCCGTTTCCTTTATTGATAAGAAGATTTTTGGCTTTGAATTTCAATATTTTTTTTCGTTAAAATTTTTTTTTTTTTTTTTGCTTTGTGTTCTCCTGTATTCAAGATAAATATTTCACAAAACTTTTTGGCCATAATATAAAAAGGATTATGTTTTTTACGCGGATTTATTCCTTTATCAGGGAGACAAATTATGTTTTGTTTTGTTGTAAAGTATGATTGTATGCTGTTTTAAAAATTCACAGCATTGTTCAAATATTTTGCTTTTTTTGAGTTAAAAGTATAAAAGTTTAATAAAACAAGATAAAAAGTATCTATCGGGTTTGCCGACAGATATACACTCAGCCACTATTCGTTTATTTCAATATAATATGACTTGTGTTATGATTATTCAAAATGTTGACCCTATATGGGGGAACTTCCAAAGCAGCGGGTCAATGTTGTTCACTTCATATCTGACCTAAGTCTGATATAAATGTGCCAGATTTTATTATGAAGTAATCGATCTTCATTCGTAATTTTTGGAAAATGTAGAAATGTACGTAAGGACCAGATATGGTGGTCCGAAGTATTACAATTTATCTAATAATGAAAAAAATATTGGGATGAGCAAAATATAAAGAAAATCTAACATTTATTTCCAAGTATATACGAAAAATTTTTAATCAATTTTTGTAGGGGGAGTGTGCCGATATATTCTATAATCACATCAGATATCTGGTTTCCATGTTTTGAAAGCATAGCTGACTTGTTTCGTAAATTCTGAGAGATATAAGTATTGAACATTTTGACCCTTTGTGGGGGAGGTACCAGTAGTACAGGACCCATGTATCCCATCGCAGCATACCTTGTGTTTGAAGAAATATTAGATTGTTCGACGTTTAATGAAAATCGGTTGCTTACTTCGCTTTATGTGCGTGTTGGTTATTCAAAATTTTGACACATTCTGGAGGAGGTACCGAAGGAATTGTCTGACATGTTTCATCTTCACACCTGTTTATGTGTTAATAGAAATATTGAGACGTGCCAAGTTTGTAAATAATCGGATGCTCATTTCGCGTTTTATGAGCTTCATAGTTATTCAAAATGTTGACCCCTTTGTGGGGGATGTACCAGAAGAAGTGGACCGATATATCCCATCTTCACACCAGCTCTTGTGTAAATAAAACTATTTTTATAATTATTCAAAATTTTGACCCTTTGTGTGGGAGGTACGTGATGGATTGTGTCTATATTCTCCATTTTCGCACTTGAGAGAGCACTGATACAAATATTGGGATTTTCAAAACAAAATTGGATGATCCTCTGTTGTTCGTTACGAAAAATTATTTTCTCTGAAATTTTCTCTATAGCCGTATGACAGAGAGTATAATAAATTGGTTTCTTCTAGAAAATCTTACGCCATAAGAATATTTTTTGGTATAAGCCATTGGCTGTATGTAGGTAAGAGACAATAAAGCTTTCTGAAGGAAATCAATAACTCATTATTCATAGGTATTTTTGCTTACTTTTCTTTTCTAGTATTAACTGAAGTATTCAGCCTTATTACGGTTAATACTTACGTTAAATATTGGAAATTAATAAAACACAAATTGTGTTCTTTGAGACTGAAGCTCCTTGAATGCACTATTGTTCACTCTGGAGTTACAGATATGTCACAAACTCAATTGTACTTGAGTAGTAGACCTAATAAGAAGGGCTTAGTCATATTTTGAAACGAATTGCCGATAATTTAAAACTTCGAGTTCCTTGTAGACTTTTCATACATCATTTTTTAAACCAAAATATTTCGTATTAAAACATTCAATATCAAGTAAGCAAAGGCTACAGTCGAGCTGGGCCGACCGTTGAATACCCTACAACACTTTAATAAACCATACAGTTTATATAGGCGAAGTACTCGACAGAATTCCACAAGATATTGTGACAAATAATTAAAGAAAACTATCAGGTTTCGTTGTCTAATTTTCGAAAAATAACAACTTAAAATAATTTGCTCATTTCCAATTTATTGGTAGATGTTGCACGTAAATGGTCTTCCTAGATCTGGAACCAATATTTCCCAAAGACCTAATATCTCTCGGAAATGGCAAAAGATTAACATTTATTATTGGTTTTTGACTGAAACGCATCTATATGAGATACAGACATTTGACTATATTCTTCAACGAATTCAGCGTTAACGAAATAGTCAGAAGTGCGTCTTTCCTTTATTTGTGAATTCTCCAAAAAGTCTCTGGAATGGACATTTTCGTATTTTGTCTACAAAAGTTGGCAAACTATTTCACACATTGAATATTTTTGGATGGCCATTAGAAACTGCTTTGCTTTTGCAATGTGCGGTAAACCCCATTCAAATGTGCGTGAGGATCGGGCGATAATTACGACCTGCCGACAATTTTGCAGTTTTTTTGGTGCATTTCAACCCCTAAATATATGGCGAACATCTCCAAAAAGAGTAGGCTTCTATTCTGACCCTCATCTTATCCCCATGCAAAATTTCGTAAGGATCGGGCCATATATGATATCCTGATATCACAACTACTTAGTTTTGTTAGCTGTAAAAATATTACCAAATGTTTAATTCAAAATTAAAATATGCCAAAAATATGACAAAATTGAAAAAATATGAGAAAATTTTACAAAATAAATATTTTCATCTTTAGAGAGATATTTTTATGCGATTTTTTTAGACGTGTTTTCTTTCCTGCCAAGATGCCATTCCGAATTAATGAGAACTGTCGAAATCAGTTCAGCCGTTCTCGACATATAAGAGATCTTTCAAGCATATCTTCTTTGATAGACATATATATCGCACATATTTTGCTATATATCCGATTTGTTGGATGTTAACATCAATGTAAAGATCAGAAGTAACCTTGTCATGACTTTATGATTTCGCCGGGATTTAAAATATTCGCGGTTTAATGAAAAATTTTGAATTTTTTCAACACAAAAGATATGGTCTATTTTACCCGCTAAATATTATCCGATGACCACCCAAATTGGTAGGCTTCTTCCCCTCCCTAAACTCTAGCTACATGCGAAGTTCCGCGTCGATTGGTCTATAATTGCGACCTGTATAGCTACTGAAAAATCCGACATTTTTTCAGTATTTCGTCCATTTCAACCCCTAAACATTTGGCGATCATCTCCAAAAGCAATAGGGTTCTATTCTGGTCCAAGCCCCACCTACATTCTAAATTTCGTGAAGATCGGACCATAATTGCGACCTGTAGAGTGATTACAAATTAACATGGACAGACGGACAGACGGACGGACGGACATACATAGCTAGATCGACTCAGCTCGGCGAGCTAGGAAGATCCATATATACTTTCCTATATGGGAAATCAATATTTCGAGGTGTTACATAAATTCTGGCCCAATCAAACTTATAATACCCCCAACACATAGTGTTGTAGGGTATAATAAAATTTTAGAACACTTACATAAGATAGATATTATAGACCCTAAGATACAACTGTCAACCTTTACAACCCTGACAACTTAAATACTTGTCAACAACATTATTATTGTTTTGCAAAAAAGGCAAAACAACCTTCACCAAAGCCTTCCTACAATGAAAATGTCCACTTACTGTCAACCTTCATTGGTGGCTTACGAATTATAAATGACATTTTCGGAACATACTGGCACTATCTAAATACTTCGACAGTGGCCATGTTGATATGAAAGTCTAACCAAAAATCCCAGAAAAACATTCCTTTGCTCAAACTATTCACTATACATGTATACATACGTGCAAGGCACGTATCACTTATATATTTGCCCATGTTATGTTAGATCCTTTTGTCCAACCACACCACATTGTTATGGGAGTCATAAATTATATCAAAAGTAGACACTGTCTATATTAGCACCCTTAAAAAAACAAAACTGTTCATTTCGTTTCGGTTTCATTTGTGATTTAGAAAGTGAAAGTTGGAATATGTGAAACTTTAAGCATGTTTTGCACTGGCTATGTCTATTCCTGCGTTTAAATATTTAATTATTGCAAATGTGCCTTTCAGTAGGAATTTTTATTTTATTGTCTCATCTGGCTGAAAAAGTAGACTAGACGTTTTCTTCAAAGAATATTTTAATGTGGTTAATAAGTGTAATAATTCACAAATTCAAACGGCTTTAATATATATTATGACCATAAAAATACTATGAAGGCAAAATAGTACTATTGGAAGGATATTATATTTCGAAACAAGAATCAGCTTAAGAACTTATGATATTATCGATTTCACGGTACCATGGAACCATATTTGTAATTCGCCATAGAAATAAAACTCCACACAATTTCTTCCCTTTATAATATAAATAACATATTTTTTTTGCGGTTTAGAATGCTCACGAACTTTAGTGACCGCATCGCGACAACCTGTGTTTAAAACCTTTCTTAATTGATAACATGTTTCAGACACTATTGTTGTATCTATAAATTCTATATTTACACACCTATCCTCAAGCCAAATTATTACAAAATGATTTATTCTAAAGGAAGAGACCTATTTAGTTGAGAATCATAAAGAATGGGTAAACGTATTGCTTGCAAGCTGTGAATTTTTTCAAAAGTAATAATTGTTTTTCGATCTTAAAAAGTCTGTTTACATATTTAGATATGTATCCCACAAATATGACCGCTTAAATTCCATATTCAAACTGTTTCTATGACGTAGTATTTTTATTGAGATATGAAGTGTGTCCTGTAATTTTTTATACAATCGAACACCAACAATATCTGTCTCTTTACCCCTTTCGAAAGGAGTATCCAATTTGCACATACCAACATTCCCTAGATTCGACGTATTTAGATAGGGTTAGGACACTCATTATTGTACCTTCCCAAGTTTTTTGGTACCACACCATACCCTCCACCAATTAGAACGAATTAGGAAATAAAAAAAAAAAAAAAAAAAAACAGAAAAGAAAGTCTAAAAGTCGGGCGGGGCCGACTTTATGATACCCTAGACCACTTTGCTAATTTAATAGAGCTCCGCATAACAATTTAAAAGTTTTTATGGGAGAATTCAATAATACACGCTATGATTATAATTATAATTTAAAGATCAAAGGACTAAATATTGCGAAGCATTTGTATCTTCTAAATTCGGACCTGTATTGCCCATTTGGTGGAAAATTAATTTGAGCTATATCCATATCTGAACCGATCTCGATAAAATTTGGCAAAGACATTTCTGAGCTGTATTTGATATATTTCCCTGAATATCGTTGTTACGGAGTGCATATTACGGCTGTGGGTAACAAATATAACAAATCGGATGAACCGTATATATGGGAGCTATAGCTATATCTGAACCGATGTTCACCACATTTGACATACTAGCCATCCCATTTGGACAAATATTAGACGCTTGGTGCACAATAAAAAGTAAATCGGACGAAGTTATATGTAGGAGCTATATCAAAATCTGAACCGATCTTGATAAAATTTAGCAAATGTATTGCAGAGCTGTATTTGATATATTGCCCCAAATATTGTTGTTACAAAAGTAACAAATCGGATGAATAATATATATGGGACCTATAGCTATATCTGAACCGATTTCGATCAAATTTGGCATACTTATTTTCAGGCCTAAATTGGTTGTATTCCATACAATTCGGGCTGATACTATACGTTTGGTGTAGAATAAAAAGCAAATCGGACGAAGATATATAATTTCAGTAGGGTTCGTCCTTGGGTCAAACAAATGATTTCATCTGGATCGGGCTATAAATGCGAACTGTACTTTGTTTGCAAAAATACATGGACAGACGGACGGACATGCATAATCGACTCAGAATGTGATTCTATGCAGATCATCAATCTATCATCGTCTATCTTGTTTTTTTTTGCCTGTTACAAACCAATCCACAAAGACATAATTCCCTGACCACCTTGTGGTGTATGGTATAAAAACGGAAATAAATATTTCTTGAAGTGCCGTCATTTAAGGGTGGTAAAAATATGAACTTTTAGAGAATCTGTTCAAATTTAGATATAGCACCCATGTATATCGTCAACCAATTTCGGGTAAATTGTGTACTAAATGGCCAAACGACCTATATTTTGGCACATCCGAGCGAATTCGATCGAGAAATCAGTTCAA
Source organism: Musca domestica (assembly GCF_030504385.1). Lineage (NCBI taxonomy): Eukaryota > Metazoa > Arthropoda > Insecta > Diptera > Muscidae > Musca > Musca domestica. The sequence goes on from NW_026712299.1 coordinate 22,664,708, forward strand.
ATATAGCCATAGCTCCCGTATATATGTTTCATCTGATTTGGTGTTTAAGTATCCTCACATTCGTAATATGCATTCGACAACAATGATATATGTTACCAGATATCTTATAGAGCTCGGAAATACCTCTGCTAAATATTATCAAAATCGGTTCAGATTGGGATATAGGTCCCACTCACCAAGTGGCCAATATCTGTCAAAAAAGTACAAAAGTACAAGTGGTTCAGATATAGCTATAGCTCCCATATATATTTTTCATCCGATTTAGTGTTTAAGTCCGTCACATATATGTAGTATTTACAACAGACGGACGCTATGCATTTCCTTTAAATCAGCTTGACACTATTTCATCATGAACAATGTAAATGTCATATCCCCAAAGGGAGGAAAGAGTTACAAATCGGCTTTCAAATTTATCATTCATGGTTAAACAAACCATCATACAAATCTCTTCCATATAATTTTCGGGATAAAGCAGTAAATTGTTATAAATTGATTATACATCTACAAAGTTATTTTCAAACAGGTTTCCCCCCAATTTTATATGGGCTTTTAATTTAAATCATTTTAAAAACTAGAGCTAGACGCTGTCACCCGCACATTTCATGCTTTAATTTATAAGATTGTGTCACACCACTAAGTGTTGAACATTCCAGCGTACAACTTTACAACACTCTACAATAGTGTCAAGAGTCAAAAATCAACTACAATTTCCTGACAAATAAATACATCCATAACTAATTTCATAACAAACAGTTTGGCAAATATGTGAAGGCGCGTTAGAGAATGTGCTATGCAGGGGCGAAAAAAGTCTAATATGGGGCCTTCGATATTACAGATTTCATTCTTCTAACAAATAAAGTACATAGAAATAAAATGAAATGGAATAGAATACATTTTATATATTTGTAGGCTTTTATTATTTCAATACATCTTTATACTCCTAATGTTTTATTTCTCCCACGTGATTATTCTACATTTTCCAAAATTCTTTAATTTATATGAATTGGGTGACGTAAAGTTTTTTTTTTTTATTAAAGTTTTTGCAAATTCATGGAATTTTGCAAGATGTGGACGGTTATGGGCCATACTCGATATTGACGTTCCTATAAACATAAGACCCACAATTCGGAACAAAATGGGATTTCGTAAGAAGGAAGGATAGAGATTACCGGATCGGTCCAAATTTATTATTTTGAGGAGTATTAAGGCAGTGCTCGCTCAAATGGGATAACCGATACAAATAATTAAAAGACTTGATCTTCTTAACATAAAACAGCTGGGTCGAACTCATGACCTTTTTATTGCGACCCTGTTCTATGATAGAAGTTACAACACATGAGTTACGTCAAATTTGAGGCATTTATAATTCCAAAACTGAGGGTGTATATTTCTTCAACGCATTTGGTAGGCCTAACCCTTATTCAATGGCAGATCAATGTTACAATATTTGGCACACAACGGATGTGAAGATTTCTGTGTCGTCAACAGTATTTTGAGGGTGGTAAAATAAGAAATGTTATTTACTTTAGTAACGGAAATCAGTATTTTATTGTTTGTTGACTTTTATAACTCATCTGCAGAACCTTCTCAAACGAGTGTAGCAAATGTCAATTTCAATGTCTGTGCTCTTGCTGGGAAATCAATTATCACAACATTTCCTTTCACATATGACCAAGGTCTTTAAAAACTCAAAGAAAATTTCATAAAATTTGTTAATGGAATTTGCACTGAGATTGTGGGTTGGCGAATGTTTTAAGGATATTACTTGTATAAAATGTATGGTAGAAAATGCAGATATAAACAGATATAATTCACTCCACCATTTGGTGCGAATTTGGAGTTCAGAAAGAACTCTTTGTGGATTTTTAGACAGTTCTCTTGGAAAATATGGCTAAAAGCATCCCCGAATAACGGGGGGTACCGTTGTATGGGGGCTATACGATATCGTGGACTTATATCAACAATTCTCTTCCGGAGGATAAAGTACTCAGAAAGAACTCCTTGTATGGATTTTCAGGCAATTCCATTGAAACTTGTAGCAGCGGAAATGCATTCTTAATCTGAACATTTTATATTTGCATTGAATATACTTTTGGCCTAAGTCCACATGTGCACATGTTACGCATCATTAACATAAAATGATGCGTGGAGTAGAAAAGTCGTACAACAGTCTTTTGCCTGTCAGCTACTCAATTTGATTATTGCGAAGGAAAGAGAGGAAAACAGAAACAACATTTCGAAACCGAAGAAAATTAAAAATAACGAATAACAAGTAAAAATGCAGTAAGTTCGGCAGGGCCGAACTTTGAATGCCCTCCACCATTTGGAACGAATTAGGACACTTTCAAAAAAAAAAAAAAAAAAAAAAAAAAACAAGTAAGCAAAGGCTACACTCGAGCGAGCCGATCGTTAAATACCCTACAACACTATAATAAACGATATATAGGCGAGATACTCGAAAGAATTCCACAAGATATTGTGACAAATAATAAAAGAAAACCGTCAGGTTTCGTTCTCAAATTTTCGAATAATAGCAACTTTAACTAATTTGCTCATTTCCAATTTATTGGTAGATGTTGCACTTAAATGGTTTTCCTAGATCTGGAACCAATATTTCCAAAAGTCCTATAATCTCTCAGAAGTGGCAAAAGATTAACATTTATTATTGGTTTTTGACTGAAACGCATCTATATGAAATATAGACATTTGACTATATTCTTCAACGAAATCAGCGTTAACGAAATAGTCAGAAGTGCGTCTTTCCTGTATTTGTGAATTCTCCAAAAAGTCACTGGAATGGACATTTTCGTATTTTGTCTACAAAAATTGGCAAACTATTTCACACATTGAATATTTGTGGATGGCCATCCGAAACTGCTTGGCTTTCGCAATATGCGGTAACCCCCATTCAAATATGCGTGAGGATCGGGCAATAATTACGACCTGCTGACAATTTTGCAGTTTTTTTGGTCCATTTAAACCCCTAAATATATGGCGATCATCTCCAAAAAGAGTAGGCTTCTATTCTGACCTTCATCTTATCCAAATGCAAAATTTCATATGGATCGGGCCATAAACGCGATCTGTATATGATATCCTGATATCCTAACTACTTGTTAGCTGTAGAAATATTACCAAATGTTTAATTCAAAATGAAAATATGCCAAAAATATAACAAAATTGAAAAAATATGAGAAAATGTTACAAAATCAATATTTTCATCGTTAAAGAGATATTTTTTTGCGATTTTTTTAGACGTTTTTTCTTTCCTGCCAAGAGGCTATTCTGGATTAATGAGAACTGTCGAAATCAGTTCAGCCGTTCTCGACATATAAGAGATCTTTCAAGCATATCTTCTTTGATAGACATATATATCGCACATATTTTGCTATATATCCGTTTTGTTGGATGTTGACACCAATGTAAAGATCAGGAGTAACCTTGTCATGGCTTTGTGATTTCGTCGGGATTTAAAATATACGCGGTTTAATGAAAAATTTTGCATTTTTTCAACACAAAAGATATGGTCTATTTTACCCGCTAAATATTATCCGATGACCACCCAAGTTGGTAGGCTTCTTCCTAAACTCTAGCTACATGTGAAGTTCCGCGTCTATTGGTCTATAATTGCGACCTGTATAGCTACTGCAAAATCCTACATTTTTTCAGTTTTTGATCCATTTCGACCCCTAAATATTATGCGATCATCTCCAAAAGAAATAGGGTTTTATTCTGACTCTAGCCCCACCTCCATTCTAAATTTCGTGAAGATCGGGCTTTAATTGCGACCTGTAGAGTGATTACAAATTAACATGGACAGACGGACATACATAGCTAGATCGACTCAACTCGGCGAGATAGGAAGATCCATATACACTTTCCTATGTGGGAAATCAATATTTCGAGGAGTTACATAATTTTTGGCCCAATCAAACTTATAATACCCCCAACACATAGTGTTGTAGGGTATAAAAAAAAAATAAAATAAAATCCATTAAAAGTTTTGTTAAAATCTTTAAAATGCCTAATATATATACGGGGGGATATACGATATTGTGGGCCTATAAGGACAAATCTATGTAGAGGGGTAAAGTACTCACAAAGAACTTCTTGTTAGAATTTCAGACAATTCCGTTTAAAAATGTGGCTAAAATCATAAAAGAAACCGAATATCGGAGGTAACGTTATATGGGGGCTATAGTATATCGTGGACCTACATAGATAACTATCTTCCAAGGAATAAAGTACTCACAAGGAACTCCTTGTGAGAATTTCAGATAATTCCATCGGAAAATGTGGCTAAAATCATCAAAATCCCGAATATCGGGGGGTACCGTTATATGGGGGATATAAGATATTGTTGACCTGTATAGGCAATTCCCTTTCAGAGGCTAAAGTGCTCACAAATAACTCTTTGTGTAGAACTTCAGACAATTCCGTTGAAAAATGTGGCTAAAATCTTCAAAATACCGAATATCAGGGGGGTGCCGTTATATTGGGGCTATATGATTTTGTGGACCTATATAGATAATTCTCTTCCGAGAGATAAAGTGCTCACAAAGAACTCCTTGTGTAGAATTTCAGACAATTTCGTTGAAAAATGTGTCTAAAATCATCAAAATACCGAATATCAGGGGGTACCGTTATATTGGGGCTATATGATTTTGTGGACCTATATATATAATTCTATTTCAAGGGATAAAGTACTTACAAGGAACTTCTTGTGTGGATTTTCAGACTATTCCATTGGAAAATGTGGCTAAAATTATCAAAGTACCGAATATCGGGGGGTACCGTTATATTTGGGGCTATACGATATCGTGGACCGATATAGCCCATTTTCGAACTTGACCTGCCTGCAGACAAAGAGGGATCTGTGCAAAATTTTAGCTTTCTATCTTAATTCGTTTTGACTGTAGCGTGATTACAACAGACGGACGGAGGGGGCTAAATCGTCTTACCATACATGGTGGAGGGTATAAAAATATGAATTTTCTTCTTTGATTAATACCCCCTGTTATTTGCTGGCAAATGCCAAGGATTGTATGATGATAGGCCATCAAATGAACGGACGGACATAAGTTCCGCTGAAGCAAATGCAAAAAGTAAACACCAAAATTGTATTGCAATGATGAATTTTTGCGATTATTAAACGTTTAATATGCATTCCACCGACTGCATTCAAATCAGCGTGGATTATAAAAACATCATAAACATTTATTCTTGCCATTTATGAATGATTAAATTGTTGCTGTCCTTGCAGTGTTAGATATCGACCGCTTCAACAGAGTCCACTGAATTCGCTCACAAGAACAAAATAATTACCCCTTCTCATAGAGTTGCATTGGTGGTGCAACTCCACCACAGTCAATAATTTCTATTAAGTCTACCACACAAATTGTAAATGTTAATTGGTCGAAAGTCAATATAATCTTCAAGTACATGAAGGAAGATGCACAGGGGTGTCATGCTATACATGGAGAATATTGATTGAATTGAGACATATGCTTTTGGGTATGTATGATTCCATCATGACATTAAAGAACCACGCATCGATGGCAACACAAATAAATATCGAAAGTCAAATTGCAATTATTGTTTGTTAAATGATCTGCAACGAATGCAGTATTTTCCAATATTGTTTACAGGAATAACTTCAATCAAATGGGGTGCATCAATCTGTATTTAATAAAAAAATACTAGAATTTCACATAATTTCAGCTATTGACAAATATGTGAAATCGCCCGAAAATATATATGGAAGCTATATCCACATCTGAACCGATTTCAATATAAGTTGACAAAATTATGTTTATACAAAATTTCGTTACGCGCATTAATTTGAGGACTGTATCTGTGATCTATCACTAGATATGTGCACACAAAAACTAAATTTTTCAGAGGTACCTCCGATTCTGATCCTATATCTCCCGTTTGAAGTGGAATTTCAAAAATGTATATAGCCTATGCTACTTTTAGGCTATGCTGTAGTGTATTTGGAAATTTTTCGGAAAATCAGTTCAGCGGTTTTTGAGTCTATAAATTACAAACATACAATTAAATGTACTAACAATTTCCTCTTTTATAGATATAGATTTCGAATTTCAATTCCATTGTTGTGGCTCTTATCAAAATCCAAGTTAAATCATTTGTTTGACAAATGACAACATTTCGAAGAAGTGGACCAAAAATATGTGAATGGACTAAATACATATACAATATACAAAATAATCATTATACACCTTTTGAATTTTTTCCAGAGAACACAATTTTGATACATTCGGCCGAATTTAGAATTGAACCAAATACAACAAGTAAAAAAGCAGTAAGTTCGGCCGGGCCGAACTTTGAATACCCTCCACCATTTGGAACGAATTAGAAAATTTGCAAAAAAATTAAATCCAAAAAAAAATTCTTTTAAAATCTTTAAAATATCTAATATAGGAAGGTGCCGATATATGGGGGGATATACGATATTGTGGACCTATAAAGACAAATCTATGTCTGCGTGTAAAGTACTCACAAGGAAATCCTTGTATGGATTTTCAGATAATTCCATTGGAAAAAGTGGCTAAAATCATCAAAATACCGAATATAGGGGAGTACCGTTATATGGGGGCTATACGATATTGTGGACCTATATAGATGATTCTCTGCCGAGGTATAATGTACCCACAAGGAACTCCTTGTGTGGATTTTCAGACAATTCCGTTGAAAACTGTGGGTAAAATCATCAAAATACCGAATATCGGGGGGTACCGTTATATGGGGGCTATACGATATCGTGGACCTGTATGGACAATTCTCTGCCGAGGTATAAAGTACCCACAAGGAACTCCTTGTGTGGATTTTCAGACAATTCCGTTGAAAAATGTGGGTAAAATCATCAAAATACCGAATATCGGGGGTACCGTTACATGGGGGCTATACGATATCGTGGACCTATATAGACAACTCCGTTTCAGGGGTAAAGTGCTCACAAAGAACTGCGTGTGTGGATTTTCAGACAATTCTGTTGAAAAATGTGGGTAAAATCATCAAAATACCGAATATCGGGGGGTACCGTTATATGGGGGCTATACGATATTGTGAACCTATAAAGATAATTCTCTGCCGAGGTATAAAGTACCCACAAGGAACTCATTATGTGGATTTTCAGACAATTCCGTTGAAAAATGTGGGTAAAATCATCCAAATACCGAATATCGGTGGGTACCGTTTAATGGGGGCTGTACGATATTGTGAACCTATATAGATAATTCTCTGCCGAGGTATAAAGTACCCACAAGGTACTCCTTGTGTGGATTTTCAGACAATTCCGTTGAAAAATGTGGGTAAAATCATCAAAATACCGAATATCGGGGGTACCGTTATATGGGGGAAGTACGATATCGTGGACCTGTATAGAAAATTCTCTCAGGGGGTAAATTACTCGCAAGGAACTGCTTGTGTGGATTTTAAGACAATTCCATTGAAAAATATGGCTAAAATCATCAAAATGCCGAATACCGGGGGGTACCGTTATATGGAGGCTATACGATATTGTGGACCTATATAGATAATTCTCTGCCGAGGTATAAAGTACCCACAAGGAACTACTTGTGTGGATTTTCAGACAATTCCATTGAAAAATGTGGCTAACATCATCAAAATACCGAATATCGGGGGTACCGTTATATGGGGGCTATACGATATCGTGGACCGATATAGCCCATCTTCGAACTTGACCTGCCTGCAGACAAAAGAGAGATCTGTGCAAAGTTTTAGCTTCCTATCTTAATTCGTTTAGACTGTAGCGTGATTACAGCAGACGGACGGACGGACAGGGCTAAATTGTCTTAGAATTTTACACTGATCAAGAATATATATATACTTTGTTGGGTCTAAAATGATTATTTCGATGAGTTACAAACGGAATGACGAACTTAATATACCCTCCATACCTTTTTTGGTGGAGGGTATAAAAATATTTCAATGTGGAACTACATCGATCAATTCAAATGTAAGAGAATTGTTAAATAAAATTGGTTATAAAAATATTTCCAGTTGTTATACCCTACACCACAAAGTGGTCAGGGTATTATGCCTTTGTGCATTTGATTGTAACATGGAGAAAGAGGCGAGATAGACCCATAGTTACTTTTGAGGATCTCCATAGAATCACATTCTGAGCCGATTTATGCATGTCCGTCCATCTCTCCGTCCGTCCGTCCATGTATTCTTGTGAACAAAATGCAGGTCGCATTTATTATCCGATTGATATTTTCTAAACATTTGTTTGGCCCAAGGACGAGCCCTATTGAATTTGGAGATAATCGGTAACCAGTAAAGAAAGCCTTAAAGTCGGGCGAGGCCGACTTTATGATACCCTACACCACCATATTAAATTAAAAGTTTCTATGGGAGAATTCAATCATACACGCTATGATTATAATTTAAAGTTCAAAGGACTAAATATGCCAAAGCATTTGTATCTTTTAAATTCGGACTTGTATTGCCCATTTGGTGCAAAATTAATTTGAAATCAGGTAAAGAAGTATATGTGGGAGCTATATCCAAATCTGAACCGATCTCTATAAAATTTGGCAATGATATTTCTGAGCTGTATTTGATATATTTCCCTGAATATCGTTGTTACGGAGTGCATATTACGGCTGTGGGTAACAAATATAACAAATCGGATGAACAGTATATATGGGAGCTATAGCTATATCTGAACCGATCTTCACCAAATTTGACATACTAGCTTCTAGACTAAATTCGGTCCTAAGTGCCAAATTCCACCCCATTTGGACAAATATTAGACGTTTGGTGCACAATATAAGGTAAATCGGACGAAGTTATATATGGGAGATATATCCAAATCTGAACCGATTTCGATAAAATTTGGCACATGTATTTCTGGGCTATATTTGATATATTTCCCCAAATATTGTTGTAACAGAGTGCATATTACGGTTGCGAAGGACAAAAATAACAAATCGGATTAACAATATATATGGGAGCTATAGCTATATCTGAAGCGATTTCGATCAAATTTGGCATACTTATTTTCAGACCTAATTTGGTTGTATGTGCCGAAGTTCATATTGTTCGGGCTGATATTACACGTTTGGTGCACAATAAAAGGCAAATCGGACGATGATATATATGGGAGCTATATTTAAATTTTGACCGATTATCTCAAATTTCAATACGGTTCGTCCTAGGCCCAAACAAATGATTTGTGTAAAATTTCATCTGGATCGGGCAATAAATGCGACTTGTACTTTGTTTACAAAAATACATGGACGGACGGACATGCATAAATCGACTCAGAATATGATTCTATGTAGATCATCAAAAGGAACTATGGGTCTATCTCGTTTCCTTTTGCCTGTTACAAACAAATGCACAAAGACATAACACCCTGACCACCTTGTGGTGTAGGGTATAACAATTTAGATATAGCTCTTCTTCGTCCGATTTGCCTTTTATTGTGCACCAAACGTGTAATATCTGCCCGAATAGTATGGGATTTGGCACATACGACGAAACACATACAACCAAATTAGGCCTGAGAATAGGTATGCCAAATTTGATCGAAATCGTTTCAGATATAGCTATAGCTCCCATATATATTGTTCATCCGATTTGTTATTTTTGTCCTCCGCAGCTGTAATATGCACTCTGTGACAACAATATTTGGGGAAATATATCAAATGTAGCTCAGAAATATCTTTGCTAAACTATATCGATATCGGTTCAGATTTGGATATAGCTCCCATATATAACTTTGTCCGATTTACTTTTTATTGTGCACCAAACGTCTAATATTTGCCCAAATGGGATGGAATTTGGCACATACGACGGAATTGAGTCTAGAAGCTAGTATGCCAAATTTAGTGAAGATCGGTTCAGATAGAGCTATAACTCCCATAAATATTGTTCGTCCGATTTGTTTTATTTGTTACCCACAGCCGTAATATGCACTCCGTAACAACGATATTCAGGGAAATATATCAAATACAGCTCAGAAATATCTTTGCCAAATTTTATAGAGATCGGTTCAGATTTGGATATAGCTCCCACATATACTTCTTTACCTGATTTCAAATTAATTTTGCACCAAATGGGCAATACAGGTCCGAATTTAAAATATACAAATGCTTCGCCATATTTAGTCCTTTGAACTTTAAATTATAATTATAATCATAGCGTGTATGATTGAATTCTCCCATAAAAACTTTTAATTGTTATGTGGAGCTCTACTAAATTAGCAAAGTGGTGTAGGGTATCATGAGATCGGCCCCGCCCGACTTTAGGACTTTCTTTACTGGTTTTCTTTTAAATCGCCTGCATTTAAATCAGCTGCAAATTAATTTCATTATTAATATAATAATGAATACTTCAATCATGCCACTCGATGATTTATTTCCGAAAGCCATGCGAATTCTCAGCTTGAATTGAAACTCACGATAACTGTACATGCACTTGAATTACAATCTATCTAATGATATTACAAGTACTTTGGCTATAGGAGAACAATGAATTACCAGGATTTCTGTGTTGCAGGGTGATTGGTTCGTGTACAACAACAGCAGCAAGAGCAATGCTAATGGCTACAGGAACAGCAACAGAGCACATTTGTATTTACAACAAAAGGACACGCGGCTATTTCTAATGGCAGGATGGATGTTTCTTTTCTTCCTTTATTCGCTGTAATCATAATTTGGAAAGTAGAGGTAGATGGGTAAGTAGTTAGTACTCATTCTGGTTTATACAATGCCACGTGTACTGACCATAGTGTTTTGTTTATTTTAAAATAATTTAAGGGATGATTGGTTTCAGGGGACGAAAAGTCTTTCATTGTGATGCAAAAATTAATTGCGATTTCGATTTAGATTTTTAAAAACGAAAATTATGAGACTGGTCGCTGGACATTAAGCCAGTAATTTTAAATGTACACGTACTGCATTGTAAATCGATTTGTTTCTCATGAAAATAAATTTGTAGGTATGTACGATTTGAAGTAGGAAATGTACAGACATTAATTTTACGTCGATTCATGGAGACATTTTGATCAAACGTTTCTTATTTGTATGAAAGTACCAAATATTCTGAAAAAAATCCAAATACCTCACCTCAAAGAAGAGAACCGGAAAAATGTTCCATACATATAATGGGACCCTTATTTGTATTTTATAAAAATTAAAATTATTGAAATTGATACACCTTTATGGGAGCAGGTTTTAGAAGTAGTTGGCCGATGTCGTCAATTTTCGCAGTATATGTAGCATTGATGCCAATATTGGGATTTGAAAAATTTTAACAAAATTAGATGATTCATTCTCTATAAGGTAAATTATTGTAAATTATAAGGTAAATTATTGTCATTAGAAGAATTGGCCTTTTGTGGGGGAGGTTCCAGAAGGAGTGGACCGACATAGTTTATCTTCCATCGCGGTCTTAGTTTGGACAAAATCAAATGCTCCTTTCCAAATTTATCGGGCGCACCAAACAGCAAGACTGACCAATGGACGGACCCCGCTATATCGATTCCGAAAGAAATTTTGTCAAAAGAGGCCCAGACATAATTACAATGTACAAGTTTTGGGAGATTTGGCATGCTCCCTTGGAAACAGCATCCAAAAATCTTTAAAAATTTCTCGCAATCAGATATATTGAATTTTAAACCGTATATTTTCTACACCTTAAGACTAAGGATAAACAAGTAAGCAAAGGCTATAGTCGTGCGGGGCCGACCATGTGATACCCTACAACACTACAATATGTTAGAAGCTCCCTTATGTCCAAATCCATTTTGGAAGATTTCGCTTTTGAAATTATGTCATGGTGCACAGCCCAGATATTACCCTCCGCATTTTGACTAGGGACTTTTGCCCAATATTTACGCACTCCGTCGGCTGTTAGTTATTGTGGTCCATTTTACAGCTAAATATAATCCAATGGTCATCCAAAATGCTAGAATTCTTCCCTATCCTTAACGCTCTTCTCAGGCGTGTCGAATGGCTTCAATTGTGTGATCAGGAAATTGATTCTGTTTTTGATTCATTTGAACCCCTAATATTTTGCGATCATCTCCAGAAGCAGGAGGCCCCTCTGTATCTCCAAATTTAGACTCATCTATATGATTTTCTTGTCTACGATATTTGGTTATATTCGTCAACGAAATCCGCATGAAAAGCCAGAAGTTCGCCTTTTGTGTATTTAGGATATCGCCTGTAAGTGATGTTGGTATTTTTCAGAGAGAAATAGTGGTCCATTTTACCCGCTGTCCTGAACTCTAACTTCATGCGAGATTTCGTGTCCGTTGGTTTCAATTTATGACCTTTATAACGGCTGCAAAATCAGGAACATTTTTAGTTGTTGGTCCATTTCAGCCCCTAAATATATTGCGGACATCTTTAAAAAAAATAGGCCTAGCCCTTCTGAGCCTAACCCTACCCCTTTCGTGAGGATCGGATGGTAATTGCAAATTGTATATAATATCCCCAACCTGTGCTGTAAGGTGAAAAAATATTACAAAATATACACTTCAATATTATAAGTCAAATTGAAAAAATCGCATGCGATAAAAAATATGAAAAAATAAAAAAATGTCACAAAATACTACAAAATCGATATTAACATCATCATAGGCGTCTTTGACAACATTTTTTAAAATCGGTCCAGCCATTCATGAGATATAAGCATTTTAGCTAACATCCCCTCCCTTTGTGTATACACATTGTACATATTTCGCTATATGCATCCGACATATTTACTATCGGCATCTACGTAACGGTCAGAATTGACCGGTTCGTCTATTGGTTATTTCGTCGGGATTAAAAATATTCGCGGTTTAATCGAAAATTTTGCTTTTATTTAACACAAATGTTATGGTCAATTTCACCCATTAAATATTACCCGATGACCATCAAAATTGGAAGGCTTCTGCCCAGCCCCAAGACATAGCGCTGTGGTAACTCCCGCCTCGATCGGTCTATAATTGCGACCTGTAGAGCAACTGCAAAATCAGGATTTTTTTCAGTTTTTGGTCCATTTCGACCCCTAAATATTATGCGATCATCTCCAAAAACAATAGGGTTCTATTCTGACCTTAACCCCACCTCCATTTTCAATTTCGTGAGGATTGGGCCATAATTGCGACCTGTAGAGTGATTACAAATTAACATGGACAGACGGACGGACGGACATATATAGCTAGATCGACTCAGCTCGGCGAGCTAGGAAGATCCATATATACTTTCCTATGTGGGAAATCAATATTTCGAGGTGTTACATAATTTTTGGCCCAATCAAACTTATAATACCCCCAAAACATAGTGTTGTAGGGTATAAAAACAGAATTCAAAATAAAAGTTTCATGTGTATTGAAATTGAACACAAATATTATAAAATGCATTTCTTTGAAATATACAATAAAGAAAATTGCATATACACTCATATATATAAAAAAATATTATTTGGCCAGAAATTCTAAAAAGACGCCCCATATTCCATGCACAGTCGCCTACAGTGCAATATAACGACAAATAAAAGAAATTGCATATGTATGTAGGTAGGTGTTTGCTGTAAACCCACATATCTTCTCCAATGTGACACCATTTTATTTACAATTTAAATATAAAACTTGCTTCCTAAAAGGGAAGAATGGGAATATATTGACGAGGAATATGTATTTACGGTACATACTTATTTGTTCCAGATTTATGCCATTTTTTGTTTTTTTTTGATTATTTCTTCCTTCTTTTCTCCTTTTGTAGTTAACGGTCTGTAGGAGCATATTTTGAATTGAAAAGAAAAAGATTCAAAAATTGAACATATTGCCAGTCATAAGTTTGTGACAATTGTTGGCGTTTTTTCATTATTTGTCATCCGTCCTAGGGATTCCTTGATTTATCATTGCATTGATTCTGAATTTTTGGCAAAGTAGGCTGTCTGACTATTTGTAATTTATTGGAGTAAATAAAACCCTCTGATTTCGCTATATTCATTCTTAGAATGGACAAACTATTAATGTAGTCGCAAGAAAAATCATTCATCACTTATTAAAGGCTGGCAGTTCATTGTCTTAATAGTTACTTTTTTACAACTAAGTAAAAAAAGTTCAGTGGTGGCAATATTTGACAAAACAAACTATCTTTTTTTTGCGTTTAAATTCTTTTTTAGTTACAAGCATAAGAGAATTTAAAGGGAAATTCAAGCTGGATTCCGGCGGTTATGCTAATTAAACAAAAAGTAAAAAAAAAAACAGCATTAGTTAGGCCCATAAATACCCCTCCATTCCTCTATCTGAAATAAATTAGAAGTGTTTTCCCATTCTATGACTTTAATTAGTAAGTTAAATTAAATTACTTTAGAAAATATTATTAAAAATTCTAATATATTTCAGAATGGTACCTTCGTTGAGGATCTATATCAAAGTGCAGGCTCTTATACAATTTGTAGAGAGAATCTCTCTCTCAGGAACAAATGACCGATAATTAGGAAGTACCTAATAAAAAACAAGTAAAAAAGTCGTGAATTCGGCTGGGCCGAACTTTAAATACCCTCCACCACTTGGAACGATATTGGCAATTAAAAAAAGTCCGTTAAAAAGTCTGTTAAAATCTTAAAAATACCGAATGTAGCCATATGTACGACGTGGGCCTGCATAGGCAACTTTTGTCATAATCCATTACAATATTTAAATACGAAGACGTGGACCTGCACAGACAATTTTCTGTCGTAGGCTGTAGTATCCATTACGAACTTAAACTACCAAATTTGAAAGAATTCCGGTGAATAATGTCGCTAAAATCATCAAAATACCGAATATCGGGAGCTAAAGTTATAGGGGGCAATAAGAAGACGAGGACAATTTTATGTCGTAGGCTATAGTATCCATTACGAAGTTAAATTACCAAATTTGAATCCCGGTGAATAATTTCGCTAAAATCATAAAAAAAACCGAAAATAGGGAGGTGTCGTTATATGGGGGCTATACCAAAATGTGGATCTACATTTTCGATACCAAAAGTCCTGCAGACATCAGTACTGCATTATCACATTAACATACAACTGTCAGTAGGAAAAACAGATAAAAAAGCTGTAAGTTCGGCAGGGCCGAACTTTGAATACCCTCCACTATTTTGTAGAAATTTAACAATTATCAAAAAAAAAAAAATAAATGAATAAATAAAATCCGTTAAAAATTCTGTTAAAATCTTAAAAATACCGAATATAGCCGTTATATTAGACCCAAATACAACCCCAATACGACGTGGACCTACATAGGCCTTGTTTGTTATAAGCCAGTACCATATTATAAACGGGTATAATGTAGCATCTTCAAAATAGCGTATATAGGGAGGTACCGTTATATCGGAGCTATACGAAGACCTGGACCTGCACAAACAATTTCTTGTCATAGGCTGTAGTATCCATTACGAACTTCAAATACCAAATATGAAACAATTCCGGTTAATAATCTCGCTAAAATCATCAAAATATCGAATATAGGGAGGTGCCGTTATATGAGGTCTATACGAAGACGTGGACCTGCACAGACAATTTTCTGCCATAGGCTGTAGTATCCATTTCGAACTTCAAATAACAAACTTGAAACAATTTCGGTTAATAATGTCGCTACAATCATCAAAATACCGAATATCGGGAGGTACCGTTATATGGGGGCTATATAAAAACGTGGACCTACATCACCCACTTAGGAACATAACCTGCCTACTGACAAAATAAACATTTTAAACATAATTTTAGCCTTCTGTCTCAATTCGTTCGAAAGATAGCGTGATTACAACAAGCAGACAGATAGAAAGACAGACGGACATCGCTAAATCGACTTAAAATTTGACGCTGATCAAGAATATATATTACAAACGGAATGACAAAGTTATATACCATAGTATGGTGGAGGATAAAAAATCTATTAAATTTGGACTGATATTACAAATATGGTGAACAGTAATCATAAAATCGGGTGAAGATGTATATCGAAGCTATATAAAAATCTGATCCGGCGCCGACAAAATTTGGGTGAGGTATTTTCGAACAGTATCTGATGTTCGGTTTATTTGAAGTACTTGTTTCTGCAATGAATTCAGCCGGAAAAAGATATATCCGATCTCGATAAAATTTGACAGAGGTATTTTCGAGAGATATCTGGTACCAAATATCATTGTTGTCGAATGCATATTACTAATTTGAGGGACTTCAACACTAAATCGAATGAAACATGTACCGTTTATGGAGGATATACGATATCGTGGACCTGTATAGACAATTCTCTCTCAGGGGTTGAAGTACTCACAAGGAACTACTTTTGTGGATTTTAAGACAATTCCATTGAAAAGTGTGGCTAACATCATCAAAATACCGAATATCGGGGGTACATTTATATGAGGGATATACGATATCGTGGACCTATATAGACAATTTTTTTGAGGGGGTAAAATGCACACAAGGGACTCCTTTTGTGGAATTTCAGACAATTCCATTGACAAATGTGGATAAAATCATGAAAATATCAAATATCGGGGGTACCGTTATATGGGGGCTATACGATATCGTAGACCGATATACCCGAACTTGACCTGCCTGCAGACAAAAGAGAGATCTGTGCAAAATTTTAGCTTCCTATCTTAATTCGTTTAAACTGTAGCGTGATTAAAACAGACGGACAGACGGACGGACAGGGCTAAATCGTCTTAGAATTTTACGCTGATCAAGAATATATATACTTTGTTGGGTTTAAAATGATTATTTCAATGATTAAACGGAATGACGAACTTAATATACCCTCCATACTTTTTTTTTGTGGAGGGTATAAAAACATCGTAATAAAATGTTTTATTCAACTAAACATTCCCCTATTATTTGAACGATATTCATCATATATTATAATTACAGTTTCTGGTGGACCTTTTTTACGATTCCTTTTCAATTTGTTTATTTTGACATTTATATTGTCTGTTTATGTTGACGTACATACAACATTGGGCATGTGTACGAAGTACATACATAAATTCATGAGTACTAAATATTGTTGTAGCTATGGGGAACTTCTAGGGATGCAACAAGAAAAAAAATGGTGCTAAACCTCCACCAACAACAATCTCAGTTTGATGACAACAACAACGGTGACAGCAATGCAAATGAAGCAAAACATCAGACACGCCTGCACTTGCTATGAAGAGAAAAAGAGCGATTGGAATCAGTTGCTGACGAGTGTCATTTGTATTATTTGTCTCTCATAATGTTTAAATAAGGAAACAGAGGCTTAAGAGATTCGCGCTGATCACCATCAACAAGCAGTTGGGGGTTTCCACATCCGCTCTACCAATCTTCAACATTTATCTCGATGGAGGCACGAATTTACTTCATTGCACTGTAAATCCCCTTTCCAATGTCACACCGTAGGATGGGCCGGAGTTTCGAGTATGTAGTGTAAACAATCATTGATGGATTGACTTTGAATTGACAGAGGCATTTAAATTTTTAAGAAGATAAGATTATTTAACATGTTATTCCGGCTTAACAATTTGTGTGGCTTGGATTACCGACTTCACCACACACAGACTGTTGCAGTTGTAATAGAAATATAAAATTTCAGATTCATTTATATGCCAAAGGTTAGGACAGATTTTAATGTCCAAGGTGAAGTTTTAACCCTATGATGCTTCTGTCGTTTTTATATCCTCCACCATACATAGTATGGAGGGTATATTAAGTTCGTCATTCCGTTTGTAACTCATCGAAATAATCATTTTAGACCCAACAAAGTATATATATTCTTGATCAGCGTAAAATTCTAAGACGATTTAGCCCTGTCTGTCCGTCTGTCCGTCTGTTGTAATCACGCTACAGTATAAACGAATTAAGATAGGAAGCTAAAATTTTGCATAGATCTCTCTTTTGTCTGCAGACAGGTCAAGTTCGAAGATGGGCTATATAGGTCCACGATATCGTATAGCCCCCATATAACGGTACCCTCCGATATTCGGTATTTTGATAACTTTACCCACATTTTTCAACGGAATTGTCTGAAAATCCACACAAGAAGATTCTTTTGGGTACTTCAGAGAATTATCTATATAGGTCCACGATATTCGGTATTTTGATGATTTTAGCCACTTTTTCCAATGGAATTATCTAAAAATCCACACAAGGAGTTCCTTGTGAGTACTTTACACCCAGACATAGATTTATCTCAATAGGTCCACAATATCATATATACCAACATATATCGGCACCTTCCTATATTAGATATTGTAAAGATTTAAAAAAAATTTAATGTATTTTATTTTTTTGAAAATTTTCTAATTCGTTCCAAATGGTGGAGAGTATTTAAAGTTCGGCCCGGCCGAACTTGCTGCTTTTTTACTTGTTATACACTCCGCCATACTATGAAGGGTATGTTAACTTTGCCATTCCGTTTGTAACTCCTCGAAATAGTCATGTCAGATCCACCAAAGTATATATATTTTTGATCAGCGTAAAATTCTAAGTCGATTTAGCCATGTCCGTCCGTCTGTCTGTCCGTCTATTGTAATCACGCTATTTCTCGAAAGAATTGAGATAGAAGGCTAAAATTTTGCACGTGTTTATTTTTCCAGTAGGCAGGTTAAGTTCGTAAATGGGCCACGTAGGTCCACGTTTTCATATAGCCCCCATATAACGGTACCTCCGGATATTCGGTATTTTGATGATTTCAGCGACATTATTCACCGGATTTTTTTCAAATTTGGTATTTGAAGTTCGAAATGGATATTACAGCCTAAGACAGAAAATTGTCAGCCCCCATATATCAGTACCTCCCGATATTCGGTATTTTGATGATTATAGCGGCATTATTCACCGGAATTGTTTCAAATTTGGTATTTGAGATTCGTAATGGATTCAACAGCCAATGACACGAAATTGTCTGTGCAGGTCCACGTCTTCGTATATATGATGGTACCTTCCAAAATTCGGTATTTTGATGATTTTAGCGTAAATATTCCCCGGAAGTGTTTCAAATTAAGTATTTAGAGATCGTAATGGGAACTACAGTGTGTGACAAAAAATTGTCTTGGCAGGTCCAGGTCTTCGTATAGGCCCCATACATCAGTATCTCCTTATATTCGGTATTTTGACGAGTTTAGGTACAATACTCACCGAAATTGTTTGAGATATCGTATTTTACGTTCGTAATGGATGCTATACGCTGTGACAGAAAATTGTCCATGCTGGTCCAGTTCTTCGCACAGCTCCGATATAACGGTACCTCCCTATATACGATATTTTGATGATTTTAGCTACATTATTCAAAGTTTATTTCAAGTTTTCGAATTTGAATATGGAAATGGCTTATGACAAACAAGGCCTATGTAGGTCCACGCCGTATAGACCCCAATATAACAGCTATATTCGGTATTTTTAAAATTTTAACTGATTTTTTTAAGGTTTTTTTTTTGAAAATTTTCAAGTTCGTTCCAAATGGTGGAACGTATTCAAAGTTCGGCCCGGCCGAACTTACTGCTTACTGACCCAAATGAATAAAGCGATTGTCTCACTGAATATCCTATCCACTATCAGGTGAAACACCTGCAGCCTTTAAATATGACATGCCCATCAAGAGTTGTCGCCATATGGGGACCCCCAAAATGTACCATAGGTTTTAACATTTTCATCAGGATTGGCTTGATTTCTGTAAGAAATGGCCGTATATTTAGTTGTTCCTATTTAACCTCCCCCTTTCTAAACCTATGCAAGGAAGTATCCAAATTCTTGTAATCCACATTCCATACACCAAAAGTCAGATTTTCAAATTTTCATTTGTATACGTTTGTAGTTTCTCAGATCAAAGAACATGGAAGTCTATCATAACAATTGGTGTGGGGTGGATAAACAACTTTAACACACACAGACTGTTGCATTTGTCATAACAGTATAATATTTCAGATTCATTTAAATGCCCGATAAGATTAGGTCAGAGTTGAGTGGCCAACAAAAATATGATGCTATTGGCTTAACATTTCCATTTGCGCTATGGGACCATATGGTCGTTTTTAAAATTATACGGTTTTTTACAAAGTATTCTGAATGCCCGATAAGAGAAGGCTAGAGTTTATTGATCAAAATGAATAAAGTCATTGTCTCCCGGACTGTCCAATCAACTACCAGGCGAAGCGGCTACAACCTTCGAGAGCTTCCACAATATACGGACTACACCAAATTGTGAATTTAGTTTGGAAATTTTTCTATAGTAGAAATAGTTTCGTTTGAGATCCTGACACCACAAATTACAGATAGTTAAATACAACTCAAGTTTCTTTGTGAATATAGATTTTCGTTGAAAAATTGAGACTAAAACAAATAAAATACTGAGAAGCAGGAAATTTTTAAATTTTATATAAAACAAGTAAACAAAGGCTATAGTCGTGCGGGGCCGACTATGTTATAACCTACAACACTACAATATGTTAAAAGCCCCTTTATGACCATTGCGCTTTTGAAATGGACATACGGAAGATTTAGCTTTTGAAATTAGGATTTTGACTAGGGACATTTGCCCAACATTTATGCACTCCCTCGGGTTGTTAGTTGTTGTAGTCTGTTTTACAGTTAAATGTAATCCAATGGTCATCCAAAATTCTAGAATTCTTCCCCGTCCTTAACTCTCTTCACAGGCGTGTCAATTGGCTTCAATTGTGTGATCGGAAAAACGTTTCTGTTTTCGGTTTACTTGAACCCCTAAATATTTTGCAATCATCTCCAAAAGCAAAAAGCCCCTCTGTATCTCCAAATTTAGACTCATCTATATGATTTACTTGTCTACGATATTTGGCTACATTCGTCAACGAAATCAGCATAAAAAAGCCAGAAGTTCGCTTTTTGTGTATTTCGGATATCGTCTGTAAGTAATGCTGGTATTTTTTCACACAAAATTAGTGGTCCACCGTACCCGCTGTCCTAAACTCTAACTTTATGCGAGATTTATTGTCCTTTGGTTTCTATTTATGACCTTTATAACGGCTGCAAAATCAGGAAAATTTTTAGTTGTTGGTCCATTTCAAACCCTAATATATTGCGGATATCTTTGAAAACAATAGGCCTAGCCCTTCTGAGCCCAACCCTACCCTTGTAAAAATTTTCGTGAGGATCGGGCGATATTTGCAATACTTATATAATATCACCAAACTGTATTGTAAGGTGAAAAAATATTACAAAATATGTTTTTCAATATTAAGTCAAAGTGAAAAAATTAATGGAAAATTTGACTTTTATTTAACACAAATGTTGTGGCCTATTTCACCCAGTAAATATTAGCCGATGACCATCAAAATTGGAAGGCTTCTGCCCAGCCCTAAGCTCTAGCCACATGCTAACTTCCTCTTTGATTGGTCTATAATTGCGACCTGAAGAGCAACTGCAAAATCAGGATTTTTTTCAGTTTTTGGTCCATTTCAACCCCTAAATGTTATGCGATCGTCTCCAAACCCTAGCCCAACCTCCATTCTAAATTTTGTGAAGATAGGACCATAATTGCGACCTGTAGAGTGATTACAAATTAACATGGACAGACGGACAGACGGACGGATAGATCGACTCAGCTCGGTGAGATATGAAGATCCAAATATACTTTCCTATGTGGGAAACTAATATTTCGAGGTGTTACATAATTTTTGGCCCAATCAACCTTATAATACCCCAACACATAGTGTTGTAAGGTATAAAAAGTGAGCTCTGTTTTGCTTCTCCCAGTCAGATGAACGTTGTTGAATAGGCTAAGAATTATACTATAATCAAGAATTTATTTACGTTAAAGGATCACAAACAAAATTTCTGATATGGGGCAGATGGAATGACAATTTTGGAATGAATAGAAAGATTGTGGGCTTGGTGATCCCCAGATAAAGACAGGCGGAGGGTCTTTCATTACAAAAGTAACAATTAATAATACAATACGAGTTAAGATAATTTGAGGACTTAGTCCTGGTTTTCAACAGAATTTGCTGTAAATTGGTTTGTGTCAGAGCGGACAGAAAAACATTCCTGAAACGTACTATCCCTATTGGTGGACGTTTTCGTATAACCCCTAATATAAGGTGACCCCCATTTTTGGGATTTTGTATATTATGGATTTAGTCAGACTAACGGGGGAATTTGGTATCGAAGGTTCCAAATACCAGAACTTAAATGTTTGTATATCAGCCACCAATAGAAGGAGAGGTAAAAATTAAAATTGTCATTCCCTTTAAATATTTGTCAAATACCTAATAAACTATATATATTTATTATCAGCATAAAACAGATTTCCTTCTTGGAAATGTTGCACAATAGTTTGTATTTTATTTAGAATAATTAATATCCACATTTTACTTTAGTCTCCATATAGAGCTTAGGGCTGGGCAGAAGCCTTCCAATTTTGGTGGTCATCGGGTAATATTTAGTGGATGAAAAAGGCCATGACAATTGTGTTAAATAAAAGTCAAATTTTCCATTAAACCGCGAATATTTTTAATCTCGACGAAATCAGAAATAGACGAAAAGGTCAATTCTGAACGTTACGTAGATGCCGATAGTAAATATATCGGATATATATAGCGAAATATACACAATGTGTATTTACAAAGGAAGGGGATGTTAGTAAGATTGCTTATATCTCAAGAATGGCTGGACCGATTTTGACAAATTTTGTTAATTCAGAATGCCCTCTTGACGTTAAAGTATAAAATCTAAAAAAATAGCACAAAAGTATGCCAATAATGATGTTAATTTAGATTTTGTAGTATTTTGTGAAATTTTTTTATATTTTCATATTTTTTATCGCATGCGATTTTTTCAATTTGATTTATAATATTTTGTAATATTTTTTCACCTCACAACACAGGTTGGGGATATCACATAAGTATTGCAAATATCGTCCGATCCTCACGAAAATGTTCACAAGGGTAGGGTTGGGCTCAGAAGGGCTAGGCCTATTGTTTTCGAAGATGTCCGCAATATATTAGGGGTTGAAATGGACCAACAACTAAAAATTTTCCTGATTTTGCAGCCGTTATAACGATCACAAATATAAACCAAAGGACACGAAATCTCGCATATAGTTAGAGTTTAGTACAGCGGGTACAATGGACCACTAATTTTGTGTGAAAAATACCAGCATTACTTACTGGCGATATCCGAAATACACAAAAGGCGAACTTCTGGCTTTTTTATGCTGATTTCGTTGACGAATATCGACCAATATCGCAGACAAGCAAATCATATAGATGAGTCTAAATCTGGAGATACAGAGGGGTCTCTTGCTTTTGGAGATGATCGCCAAATATTTGTGAGTTCAAATTAACCAAAAACAGAAATGTTTTTCCGATCTCACAATTGAAGCCAATCGACACGCCTGTGAAGAGAGTTAAGTACAGTGAAGAATTCTAGCATTTTGGATGACCATTGGATTATATTTAGCTGTAAAATGGACTACAACAACTAACAGCCCGACGGAGTGCTGAAATATTGGACAAACGTCCCTAGTCAAAATCCTAGTTTCAGAAGCGAAATCTTCCAATATGAGTTTAAACATAAGGGGGCTTCTAACATATTATAGTGTTGTAGGGTATAACATAGTCGGCCCCGCGACTATAGCCTTTGCTTACTTGTTTTTTAACACGTCGTTGGATACTTGAAAATGTCTATAAAAAATAATTTACAGATTCAAAAAGCAGTTAGCAGTTATAATAAGATGCTATGTTTAATAGTTGTTGATGTATGTTATCTAATTAATGTTCTTCATAGCTTTGTTTGCATAGCTTCATCAATGATTCATCTTCTGAAACGCGCGGCAATACTCTAAAATCTTAACAACATTTGAATCATAGCTTGCTCTGTGCAAACACCAAACATACAATTCTATGTCGTATTTCAAGAATAGCATCTACTAATTTCAACCATCAATTCAATGTGTGTATCCTGCAGTGTTAATAGAAACCTAGGTGGTCCGGTGCAATAAAGTCGTACAATGGTAAACAAAATGCAAACAAAACCAGATAGCCAACAATCATTCCAATATTGAATCTAATTTCTGGAAGGCTATTCCAGTAGATGGTCATTTCAAGGCTGCTTTGGGTACCATTTGGTTTTGCTTCTCTGTTCAAATAACTACTGTCCATAACTCGGTGAGAGCAATCGTCTGTCCACTCAATGTTATGCATGACGAGTGGGTGTTTGTTTTTTTGTTTGTACTCTATTGTTATCTTTCTCCTGTTTGGTCCAAGACGTTGGAAGTTGTTTTCACAGATATTGTTTCTTGTATCAAGTATTACGTTTTATTTTCGGTATGCATTAATTAATAATTAAATTGTTGTTTATAGGGGTTTCCAACTCGCTTTCAAAAGCTAAGAGAAGTGTTAGGTTTTACGGTGCTCCCTAATTTTACTTAATATTTTCTTTACTGGTACCAAATTCCGCGATCAAAATATCATTTCTTAAAAAACATATTTACGTTTATTGGCATCCCTTTCGTTCTGGTCATTCCTTGTCAAAATAGGTATTTTAGCCCTACCACAGTTAAAAGCTTAAATTTTGTATTTGCCTGTTTGTTATTATGAGTGAACTTTTTGAAGAAACAGCTTTACTTTATATCTTCTGATCGTGAGTGTACACACATTTACACTTACACATTACAATGTGTATGTATTTGTATTGACCGCACAACACAATACAATAATGTTCATTTATTTCGATGTCAAGGTTTTTATTTAGTTTCTTTTTATACCCTCCACCATACTATGGAGGGTATATTAATTTTGTCATTCCGTTTGTAACTCCTCGAAATACTCATGTCAGACCCAACAAAGTATATATATTCTTGATCAGCGTAAAATTATAAGACGATTTAGCCATGTCCGTCTGTCTGTCTGTCTGTTGTAATCACGCTATCTTTCGAACAAATTGAGATAGAAAGCTAAAATTTTGCACACATGTATATTTTGCCAGTAGGCAGGTTAAGTTCGTAAATGGGCCACGTAGGTCCAAGTTATCATATAGCCCCCATATAAAGGTACCTCCTGATATTCGGTATTTTGATGAATTTAGCGACATTATTCACCGGAATTGTTTCAAATTTGGCATTTGAATTTCGTAATGGATCCTAAGTCGAAAAACAAGTAAGCAAAGGCTATAGTGGTGCGGGGCCGACCATGTGATACCCTACAACACTACAATATGTTAGAAGCCCCTTTATCTCCAAATCCAATTCGGAGAATTTCGCATTTGGCTATACTCGTCAACGAAATCAGCAAAAAAAACTAGAAGTTCACCGCTTGTGCCTTTTGGTTTTCGCCTGCAAGTTATTTTCAGATTTTCCGTAAAATTGAAATGCTGGTATTTTTTCACACAAAAGCAGTGGTCCATTCTATCCGCTTTCTTAAACTCTAACTTCATGCGAAATTTCGTGTCCTTTGGTTTCTATTTATGATCTTTATAACGGTTTCAAAATCAGGAACATTTTTAGTTGTTGGTCCATTTCAACCCCTAAATATATTGCGGACATATTTTGAAAACAATAGGCCTAGCCCTTCTGAGCCCAACCCTACCCTTGTGAAAATTTTCGTGAGGATCGGACGATATTTGCAATCCTTATATAATATCCCCAACCTGTGTTGTAAGGTGAAATAACATTACAAAATATTATAAGTCAAATTGAAAAAATCGCATGCGATAAAAAAATATGAAAAAATAAAAATATGTCACAAAATACTACAAAATCTATATTAACTTCATTTGTGACATCTGTTTATGCGATTTTTTTAGAATTTATACTTTTATGCCAAGAGGGCATTCTGAATTGACAAAATTTGTCAAAATCGGTCCAGCCATTCTTGAGATATAAGCATTCTAGCTAACATCTCCTTCCTTTGTATATAACATTCCATACATTTCGTTATATATATCCGATATATTTTCTATCGGCATCGACGTAATGGTCAGAATTGACCTGTTCGTCTATTTGTGATTTCGTCGGGATTAAAAATATTCGCGGTTTAATGGGAATTTTGACTTTTATTTAATATAAATGTTGTTGCCTATTTCACCCACTAAATATTACCCGATGACCATCAAAAATGGAGGAGGAGGACTTCTAGCCACCCCTAAGCTCTAGCCCCATGCTAACATCCGCTTCGATTGGTCCATAATTGCGACCTGTAGAGCAACTGCAAAATCAGGAAATTTTTCAGTTTTTGGTCCATTTCAACGCCTAAATATTATGCAATCATCTCCAAATAGGGTTCTATTCTGACCCCAGCCCCACCTCCATTCTATATTTCGTGAAGATCGGACCATAATTGCGACCTGTAGAGTGATTACAAATTAGCATGGACAGACGGACAGACGGACGGACGGACATACATAGCTAGATCGACTCAGCTCGGCGAGATAGGAAGATCCATATATACTTTCCTATGTGGGAAACCAATATTTCGAGGTGTTACATAATTTTTGGCCCAATCAAATTTATAATACCCCCAACACATAGTGTTGTAGGGTATAATGAGCCATATAGGTCCACGTCTTCATATAGCCCCCTTATAACCCCGATATTCGGTATTTTGATGACTTTAGCGACATTATTTATCGGGATTGTTTCAAATTTCGCATGTGAAGTTCGTAATGGGTACTTCATCCGAAGTCAAAAAATGGGCCATGTAGGTCCACGTATTCGTATAGCTCCCATATACCGTACCCCCCCATATTCGGTATTTTGATGATTTTAGCGACATTATTTACCGAGATTGTTTCAAATTTCGCATGTGAAGTTCGTAATGGATACTTCATCCCATACCAGAAAATTGTCTGTGCAGGTCCACGTCTTCGTATAGCCCCCATATAACAGTACCCCCTATATTCGGTATTTTGATGATTTTAGCTACATTATAAACAGACTTTTCTTCAAGTTTTCCATTTAAATATTGTAAATACTTATGACAAAAGTTGCCTATGCAGGTCCACGTCGTCGTATAGGCATTCGGTATTTGTAAGATTTTAATGCAATTTTTAACGGGTTTTATTTTATTATTATTATTATTTTTTTTGGAAATTGCCAAATTTGTACCGAATGGTGGAGGGTATTGAAAGTTCGGCCCGGCCGAACTTACAGCTTTTTTACTTGTTCCTCTGTAAAATAGGTAGATTCGTATGGCCACTCGGTAGTCACTTCCATGCAACTGCAGCAAACTCATTTGGGTTTTGCTTTTTCGGGAAGAAATCAAAAACATTTTTCTTGGGGCAACATTCAATAAAATTGATTGAAATTAAATTATTTAAGATAAAATGAATTTTAAATATATTTTCTTTCCATTGTAAGTATGGAATTTTTACTAAGCATCAACAAGTGGATATTATTATTTGTTATTGGTTTTAAGTGAATGGTATGACTAAAGTTTCAGTTTGAATGAGCAATTATTTTTTAAAGGATGGATTTCTTTTTAGTTTTACAAGTTATAGAAGATACAAAATGTAAGCAAATAGTTTGATTCAATTAAAAATCTATTTGGAAAAAGTTTACAGACATTTACATTGCAATTAGTCAAAGTCAATTATGGCAAAATTTAAATGTGGTTTAACTAAAAAGAAGAAATTGATTCTGCAATGACTAATTTCTAAAATTATAATAAAATAAATCAAAGAGAAATAAATTGTAGATGAACAACAAAATATCTAAGTATATCTCTGTAAAAAACTATACAGGGTGAGATAAAACAAGTAAAAAAGCAGTAAGTTCGGCCGGGCCGAACTTTGAATACCCTCCACCATTTGGAACGAATTAGAAAATTTTCAAAAAAATAAAATTCAATTAAAATTCTTTTAAAATCTTTAAAATATCTAATATAGGAAGGTGCCGATATATGGGGGTATATACGATATTGTGGACCTATAAAGACAAATCTATGTCTGCGTGTAAAGTACTCACAAAGAACTCCGTGTGTGGATTTTCAGATTGGAAAATGTGGCTAAAATCATCAAAATACCGAATATTGCGGGGTACCGTTATATGGGAGCTATACGTTATCGTTAACCTATATAGAGAATTCTCTGTCGGGGGGTAAAGTGCTCACAAAGAACCCCTTGTGTACAAAGAACCCCTTGTGACCATTCCGTTGAAAAATATGGCTAAAAACATCAAAATACCGAATATCGGGGGTACCGTTATATGAGGGCTATACGATATCGTGGACCTATATAGATAATTCTCTGCCGAGGTATAAAGTACCCACAAGGAACTCCTTGTGTGGATTTTCAGACAATTCCGATTAAAAATGTGGGTCAAATCATAAAATACCGAATATCGGGAGGTACCGTTATATGGGGGATATACGATATCGTGGACCTCTATAGACAATTCTCTCTCAGGGGATGAAGTACTCTCAAGGAACTACTTGTGTTGCTTTTAAGACAATTCCATTGAAAAGCGTGGCTAACATCATCAAAATACCGAATATCTGGGGTTACAGTTATATGGGGGATATACGATATTGTGGACCTATATAGACAATTCTTTTTGAGGAGGTAAAATGCCCACAAGGGACTCCTTTTGTGGAATTTCAGACAATTCCATTGAAAAATGTGGGTAAAAACATTAAAATACCGAATATCGGGGGTACCGTTATATGAAGGCTATACAATATCGTGGATCTATATAGATAATTCTCTGCCGAGGTATAAAGTACCCACAAGGAACTCCTTGTGTGGATTTTCAGACAATTCCGTTGCAAAATGTGAGTAAAATCATCAAAATATCGAATATCGGGGGGTACCGTTACATGGGGGCTATACGATAGCGTGGACCTATATGGACAATTCTCTGCCGAGGTATAAAGTACCCACAAGGAACTCCTTGTGTGGATTTTCAGACAATTCCGTTGAAAAATGTGGGTAAAATCATCCAAAAACCGAATATCGGGGGGTACCGTTATATGGGGGCTATACTATATCGTGGACCGATATAGCCCATCTTCGAACTTGACCTGCCTGCAGACAAAAGAGAGATCTGTGCAAAATTTTAGCGTCCTATCTTAATTCGTTTAGACTGTAGCGTGATTACAACAGACGGACAGACGGACGGACGGACGGACGGACAGACGGACGGACGGACAGACGGGCGGACAGGGCTAAATCGTCTTAGAATTTTACGCTGATCAAGAATATATATACTTTGTTGGGTCTAAAATGATTATTTCGATGAGTTACAAACGGAATGACGAACTTAATATACCCTCCATACCTTTTTTGGTGGAGGGTATAAAAGCTGCGACAAAGTCAAACGCCATACCTTTTACATTTTTAAATTTTATTGAATGAAAGCAAAGAATGTCGGAAATAGCATCAAATGAAACCGTCACACGCTGCCGGATGTTGCTCTGCGTTATTTTGGCTTATTCCCGGCGAAGCGCTTGCTTGAGGTGATAGACACTATGGTACTTTTATGCCCTCCGCCATAGTAACACCTCGAAATACACATTTTAGACCCCACAAAGTATACATATTCTTCATCAGCATTAAATTCTAGGTCCATTTAGCAATGCCCGTCTGTCTGTCCGCCATATAACGGTACCTCCCGATATGCGGTATTTTTATGATTTTTAGAGACATTATTTACCGGAACTATTTCAAATTTGGTATTTATAGATTGTAGTGAATACTACAGCTTCTGGCAGAAAATGAGCCATGTAGGTCCACGTCTTCGTATAGCCCCCATATAACGGTACCTCCCGATATGCGGTATTTTGATGATTTTAGCGACACTATTTATCGGAATTGTTTGCAAATTTGGCATTTGAGGTTTGCAATGAATACTACAGCTTATGACAAAAATTTGTCTGTGCAGGTCCACGTCTTCGTATAGCGCCATATAACGGTACCTCCCGATGTGCGGTATTTTGATGATTTTAGAGACATTATTTACGGGAATTGTTTAAATTTCGCACTTGAAGTTCGTAATGGATACTACAGCCTCTGACAGAAAATTCTCTGTGCAGGTCCACGTCTTCGTATAGCCCCCATATAACGGTATCCCCCGATTTTCGGTATTTGAATGATTTTAGCGACATTATTTACCGGAATTTTTTAAAATTATGTATTTGAAGTTCGTAATGGACACTACAGCCTATGCCAAAATAATGTCTGTGCAGGTCCACTTCATTTATTCTGATGCCACGGTCGATTAATACGAGCGGGGAGCGACGATCGGCTGTTATGGCGGCCCACACCATCACCATGACCAGTGTTTGAGTTCTGGTGGCCAACCGGAGGTGCACATTTTCAGCTGACCTCTTTGCCAAGTAAGCACGATCATTTTGTTTGTTTACAAACTGCTGGCCATTGAATGTTTTCTCATCGGAGAAAACCAAATTCGGCAGATCACCACTTTCGGCTAAGTGAAGCAACTCTTTAGCTCTTCTGAGTCTATTTTCTTTCTGTTGCGGTATAAGTTCTTGCACGTTTTGGAATTTCAATTGGTTTACCCCGATCTCGTTTGTCAATATTTGCCGAATGGAATATTGCGATATGTTCAGCTCACGAGGCATTTTTCGGCCACTGCGACGCGGGTTTCGAACAAGTCGCTTCTTTACTTTTCGAATAATTTCCGCTAATGTTGCTGTTTTCTTCCGTCCACTTCCTTGCCGTCGGGCTACGCTACTAGTATCACGGTAACGAGCGATGATACGAGACACAAAAATTTATTCACATTTAAATGGGTTTCCAGCCAAATATAATGAAATCACACTATCACGTTTGAATTCCGTCACGAATAACTTTTTTTCTGGAAAATTCTCACCAAAATGCATTTGTACGCTTCTAAACAATAAAATGAGCTGTCACTGGAGTAATTTTAACAGCTGTTGGACGAGTGGACAGCAGTGTACAGTTTGATGCAGGTTTTTCATCTCACCCTGTTCATTTACCATTGACCGCACAATTGAAAATAATATTCATTCCTTTTTGTTTCTTTTTTTTCCACTGTAGAAAGTTTCCCATTGATTTATTTTGCAGCAATGGGAGTAAAGTCGACAGGGACCTACATGCATGGGTAAGTTGATTTGTATGGTCACTCTGTAGACAATTCGACTGAATTGCAGCTTACTATTGGTTTAGATTAAGAAAGCTGAAAAATATGTTTTTATTGTTTCTTCAGGCAACATACAATAACATTGATTGAAATTCAATTATTAAAGAGAAAGAGTTTCTTAAATTTATTTTTTTGAAAATGTCCATTGTGTGTATGTGTATCTTTATTGAACATCAAAAAGTGGATGCTATCGTTATATTTTATCAAATGAATGGTATTTTGTATTGTGGTTAATACATGTTTTGTGGGCAGTTTGAAATCCAACGAAAAAGTTACTCAAAATTCAAAACATTTATTTTTGCATTGTTAGTTGATGCTGTGGAAACCAAAAGCTATTGGATCTTGCATATCAATATGAATAACCAATCATTTCTTTGTAAAATTGTTTTTGTTTCTTTGTTTTATGTTTACAACGGCAGTTACATAAACAGATTATTCAATTCTATTAAAGCCCAATTTAAGAAAAAATTCGCATTTGAAACCAGTAAAGAAATCTTAAAGTCGGGCGGTGCCGACCCTACATCACTTTGCTAATTTAGTAGAGCTGCGCATATCAATTAAAAGTTTTTATGGGAGAATATTAGTATACACGCTATGATTATAGTTATAATTATAATTTAAAGTTCAAAGGACTTAATATGCCGAAGCATTTGTATCTTTTAAATTCGGACTTGTATTGCCCATTTGGTGCACAATTAATTTAAAATCGGATAAAAATATATATATGGGAGCTACATCCATATCGGAACCGATCTCGATAAAATTCAGCAACGATATTTCTGAGCTGTATTTGATATGTTTTCCTGAATATCGTTGTTACGGAGTGCATATTACGGCTGCGGGTAACAAATATGACAAATCGGATGAACAGTATATATGGGAGCTATAGCTATATCTGAACCGATCTTTACCAAATTTGACATACTAGCTTCCAGACTCAATTCAGTCGTAAGTGCCAAATTTCATGCAAATATTGGACGTTTTGTGCACAATCAAAGGTAAATCGGACGAAGTTATATATGGGAGCTACATCCAAATCTGAACCGATCTCGTTAAAATTTTGCAAATGTATTTCTGAGCTGTATTTGAGTGCATATTACGGCTGCGGAGGACAAAATTACAAATCGGATGAACAATATATATGGGAGCTATAGCTATATCTGAACCGATTTCGATCAAATTTGGCATACTTATTTTCAGGTCCAATCTTACGTGCAAAATTTCATACTATTCGGACTGATATTACACGTTTGGTGCACAATAAAATGCAAATCGGACGAAGGTATATATGGGAGCTATATCTAAATATTGACCGATTATCTCCAATTTCAATAGGGTTCGTCCTTGGGTCAAACAAATGATTTGTGCAAAATTTCACCTGAATAGGGCAATAAATGCGAACTTCACTTTGTTTACAAAAATACATGGACAGACGGGCAGATGGACATGCATAAATCGACTCAGAATGTGATTCTATGCAGATCATCAAAAGGAACTAAGGGTCTATCTCGTTTCCTTTTGCCTGTTACAAACAAGTGCACAAAGACATAATACCCTGACCACCTTGTGGTGAATTGTATCAAAATGCAATCAGTGTGTCAACTATAACTAAATGTTTAAATCAAAAACTAATTTCAAATTTCTACAATTACTAATTATTAATTATACAATCAAAATCAAATAGAAAATATTTGTAGCTGACTCAATGAACGTACGAATTAATATGAACAACTATAGGATTACCCCAATTTCAATATTGAGGGAATTATAATATGAAGTGTTTATATGAGCTTCGGTTTTATAATTCAAATTTTCACATGAGATAATTCAAGTAAGAGCGAAATCATATTTCTCAAATTTTGATTTTATGTGCCATGGAGGACATGTTAACTTCTTCCAGCCTAAGTGGTTGCTCTTCGATTTTTCGACATTACCAATGGAGATCCTATAATGGAATGGCTCCCATAGTAGATCATCGGAAGGAACAATGTGTCCATCTGGCTTCCTTCTCCATGTTACAAACTAATGCACAAAGACATAATACCCTGATCACGATGTGGTCTGGGGTATAAACAAGAGTAAAAAGTTGACTCGCTATGGGGTTAAAATTTTCGACGAAAATGTTCTTTTTATTTTTATCTGCAATATTCCGCAAGATACTATATACCTACAATGAACGGATTTCAAAAAAATTTTAATCCGAAAATTTTCAAAAATGTGGAAGAGGTGGGAATTTATCCTCTCTATTTTGGTAACTTTTCGATGTAAACTTTCCAAACTCCGATACACGCGTCTTCTTTATTAGTTCTACTTTCATAATCTGCTAGATTTTCCTCGTAATTATACACAAAAATAAATAAATTTCTAACCCATTTTGCATAATATATTTTTCACTTTATAACCACTGTTAAACATTTGTTTTACATATTTTCTTTCCTCCTCTACAGTGGTCATATAAAAGAGATCACATTTGATTAGCTTTAATTTATGGGTGAACTAATTTTTATCAAAACGGAATTGAAATGAAAATAGAAATCGAATAGAAACTGCAGACGAACTGCTTGCCAAGAGTTATAGAAAGAAAAGAAAATAGAAACAATTTAAAACTTCTTCGCCATTTTTAAGCATTTTGACAGCTCGTCAATACAGACACCCTTCCTCTAGGTACACTTTCTTTCTCAGCTCGTCTATATAGACACTCTTCTGAAGTGAAGTTTTTATACCCTCCACCATACATAGTATCGACGGTATATTAAGTTCTTCATTCCGTTTGTAACTCATCGAAATAATCATTTTAGACCAAACAAAGTATGTATTCCGAATCAGCGTAAAATTCTAAGACGATTTAGCCCTGTCCGTCCGTCTGTTGTAATCTCGCTACAGTCTAAACGAATTAAGATAGGAAGTTAAAATTTTGCACAGATCTATCTTTTGTCTGCAGGCAGGTCAAGTTCGAAGATGGGCTATATCGGTCCACGATATCGTATATCCCCCATGTAACGGTACCCCCCGATATTCGGTATTTTGATGATTTTACTCACATTTTGCAACGGAATTGTCTGAAAATCCATACAAGGAGTTACATGCGGGTACTTTATACCTCGGAAGAGAATTATATATAGGTCCACGATATCGTATAGCCCCCATATAACAGTCCCCCCGATATTCGGTATTTTGATGACTTTAGCCACATTTTTCAATTGAATCGCCTGAAATTTCACACAAGGAGTCCCTTATGAGTATTTCACCCCCTGAAAGAGAATTGTCTATATAGGTCCACGATATAGTATATCCCCCACATGACGTTACCCCCCGATATTCGGTATTTTGATGATTTTAGCCACATTTTTCAACGGAATTGTCTGAAAACACCTGGTGAGTACTTTACCCCCAGACATCGATTTGTCTATATATGTCCACAATATCGTATATCCCCCATATATCGGCACCTTCCGATATTAGGTATTTTAGAAATATTAACAGAATTTTCAATGGGGTCTATTTTTCTTAAATTTTTTTAATTCGTTCCTAATGGTGGAGGGCATTCAATGTTCGGCCCAGCCGAACTTACTGCTTTTTTACTTGTTCCTTATCAACAATTTAACTTATTTGAATTGTTATTTCCCCAGCTCCTCACTTCTTTCAATTATGTAGTTTTGGTTTAAAAATATGTAAAATATGGAAACTTAAAAGACTCCTTATATATTTCAAACAGCATCCCGGTGTCACAAATTCGTTTTATGACAACTTCTTTGTTAATTAATGTTCGCCCATGATAATCATAATTGTCCGCCATTTAACATTTTAATGGAGGTCATTACCACTCATTTCTTACGTGAGTGAGAAAGACATTTTCCAGAGGAATGTGTCGCTTATAATTGCAACCAGACACATCCACAACGTATATAAGTACAGATATTTACAGTCGGTATTAATGTATGTTCAAAAGTTCATTTTATTGAAAACAAACTTAACATTTTTAACGTCAGGAAAAACTGTGGGTGGTGATAAAGAAAACTTTCGTACATACATATGGCGAACTTCTTTTACATTCGTTCGTAAGAATTAACAGTGTATTTTCTATCCAACAAATGTATGTAAGTACGACTGCGTAAGTGTGTAAGGAAAGTCTGAAAAATCTAAACTTCTTTGCCTTCACATTCTTCTATTCTTGACCAGAGTTACATACAACCGAATATACAACGCACAAACGTACTTATGTCTAGAATCTATTAAATGTCCGATGTCATTTGGAGTCATTGTCACATGACAAGAACTATTTTCACATAAGTTGTGTTTGGATGAATACGCCTTCTTATACTGAACCAGTATTGTGTGATTTTCCAATGATAAATATGTATGTTGGTCCATTGTGTCTTTTTTGTGAAAAAAATATGACTGTCTGGCCTGGCTTTATGGCATCTATAATGTTTTGTGACATAAATGTGGACAGTGGTTAGAAATATTTATAGATTTTTTTACAAACTCGTCAATAATGCAATACAAATGATTTTTTTCTGCGAAGCATAAAGTATGTTCAAAGAGGTAAAACCCTTATGTACATTCATGGTTTCTCAGGGTCCGACCTTTGATTAAGAAGTATGGTATGCCAAATAAAACATAATTGCGACATTCTTGTAGGAGCTAACATTACACTTTTTATGTACAATAAACGTGAAATCGGATGAAGATATATTGTGGGTTATATCCAAATCTTAACCGATCTCTATAAAAATTAGCATTGGTATTTCCACGCTGTATCTGATAGCTGGGTCACAATATCGTTGTTGTCGAGGGAATTTTAAGGGTGTGACAGATTTAAATCGAAATCGGATGTAATATATATAGGGCATAAAGCTATATATACACTTACGTCCAGTCTGAATTCGTTCGTATGTGCCAAGATCCATTCGATTTGGACCTACATTAACAATTTGGTCCGCAATAAACTTAAAATCGAGTAAAGATGTATATGGGAGTTACATCCAAATCCGAACCGATCTCGATAACATTTGGTAAAGGTATTTCTATATTTGATATATTTTCCCGAACATCGTTGTTACGGAGTTCATATTCCGGCTATGGAGGACAAAAATGACAGATCGGATGATTAATATATATAGATAGAAGATATAGGTATATCTCGATCGATCTCTATTATTATCACATTTTTGGTTCACAATTAAAGGCAAATCAAACGAAGATATATATGGGAGCCATATGTACATTTTGACCGATTTTCTATAATTTTCGGGTGGGGTCCGTCCATGGGCCAAACACATAATTTACGCAAAATTTCAATTTCATCGGCAATAAATGCGACCTGTACTTCGTTTACAAAAACACATGGACGGACGGACATGCATCAATCGACTTAGAATGTGATTCTAGTAGATCATCGGAAGGCAAATGGGTCCATCTCGCTTCCTTCTTCATGTTACAAACAAATGCACAAAGATATAATACCCTCTGGGGTATAAACAAGATCAAAAAGTTGACTCGCTATTGGGTTGAAATTTTCGACGAAAATGTTCTTTTTATTTTTATCTGCAATATTCCGCAAGATACTATATACCTACAATAAACGGATTTCAAAAAATGTTAATCCGAAAATTTTGAAAAATGTGGAAGAGGTGGGAATTTATCCTCTCTATTTTTGTAACTTTTCGATGTAAACTTTCCAAACTCCGATACACGTGTCTTTTTTATTAGTTCTACTTTCATAATCTGCTCGATTTTCCTCGTAATTATACAAAAAAAAAAATAAATAAATAAATAAATAAAATAAAAATAAATAAATAAAAACCACTGTTGAACATTTGTTTTACATATTTTCTTTCCTCCTCTACAGTGGTCATATAAGAGAGATCATTGATTAGCTTTAATTTATGAGTGAACTAATTTTTTTATCAAAACGAAATTGAAATGAAAATAGAAATCGACAACTGCAGACGAACTGCTTGCCAAGAATTATAGAAAGAAAAGAAAATAGAAACAATTTAAATGAGAAATGGTTGTGGTCATTTAGGGAAGATGCAACAACGTCAGATTGTCAATAGCTATTTCTTTGATTTATTCAATTTTTTAAATAATGATCTGAGATAAACTTCCCTCTCAAACCAGAAACCAGACACAAAGACAACGTTCTTATTTTGGGTTAATAATACATTATAATGGCAATGCATCGGAGTCCACAACAATCATTTCAGATTTTCTGTTTCAAAATGTATACAAATTATTTGATCGATTATGATGAAGTGTCTGGTTTTTGTGGCCTGGCCTTTTTTTACAATTAGACAATTGCAAACATCCGTTGTCGCCGATGTGCATAAGGTGTGGGGTGGGAGATTTTCTAATGCATCTCGCATACATGTCAGTAATTGTTTTGTGATTTTGTAACTGCTTTCTTTCCGTATTTATTCAATCATCCATCCATCCATTTCATTTGGTTTTGTGGGTTGGTTTTCGATTTCGTTCAGTTTAATCAGCTTACTGTAATAGATCGACTCAAACATTTGCATTGTCTCGACTATGAAAATGTCAACATTTTAATGAAGAAACAAACAACTCAATTAAAAAATGACAGTTTTATGATTGATATCGACGGATGATTGATATCCTGATAGTTTTCGTTCAGTTGAAAGTCAAAAACGGAAATAATATTCTTTGAGTGTGGACAATTAATTAAATAGGGATATAACAAATAACGGAGTTTATGTATACGTCCATACATTAATTTATACTACATACAAATGAGCCAATGTTTAAAAAAACCCTCATCCTCTGACATTATGATATTTTTATACCCACCACCATACTATGGAGGGTATATTAAATTTGTCATTCCGTTTGTAACACCTCGAAATACTCATGTCAGACCCAACAAAGTATATATATTCTTGATCAGCGTAAAATTCTAAGTCGATTTAGCCCTGTCCGCCTGTCTGTCTATTGTAATCACGCTATCTTTCGAACGAATTGAGATAGAAGGCTAAAATGTTGCACATGTGTTTATTTTTCCAGTAGGCAGGTCAAATTCGTAAATGGGCCATGTATGTCCACGTTTTCATATAGCCCCCATATAACGATACCTCACGATATTCGGTATTTTGACGATTTTAGCGACATTATTCACCGGAATTTTTTCAACTTTGGTATTTGAAGTTCGAAATGGATACTACAGCCAGTCGTATAGCCCCCATATAAGGGTACCTCCCGATATTCGGTATTGTGATGATTTTAGCGACATTATCCACCGGAATTGTTTTAAATTTGGCATTTGAAGTTCGTAATGAATACTAC
Organism: Musca domestica; assembly: GCF_030504385.1. Taxonomy (NCBI): domain Eukaryota; kingdom Metazoa; phylum Arthropoda; class Insecta; order Diptera; family Muscidae; genus Musca; species Musca domestica. The sequence continues at coordinate 22,703,121 of NW_026712299.1, forward strand.
AGCATAAGGCAGAAATTTGTCGGTGCAGGTCCACGTCTTCGTATAGCCCCCATATAACGGTACCACGTCTTCGTATAGCCCCCATATAACGGTACCTCCCGATATTCGGTATTTTGATGATTTTAGCGACATTATTCTCCGGAATTGTTTTAAATTTGTTATTTGAGATTCGTAATGGATACTATATGACCTATGACAGAAAATTGCCTATGCAGGTCCAGGTCTTCGCATAGGCCCCATATATCAGTACCTTCCTATATTCGGTATTTTGACAAGTTTAGGTACAATACACACCGAAAACGTTTGAGATTTCGTATATGATGTTAGTAATGGATGCTATAGCCGGTGACAGAAAATTGTCTATGCTGTTTCAGGTCTTCGCACAGCTTCGATATAACGGTACCTCCCTATATACGATATTTTGATGATTTTAGCTACATTATTCACCGTTTATTTCAAGTTTCGAATCTGAATATGGTAATGGCTAATGGCAAACAATGCCTATATAGGTCCATGTCGTATAGACCACCATATAATGGGTATATTCGGTATTTTTAAAATTTGAACAAAATTTTTTAAGGATTTTATTTTTTGAAAATTTCCAAATTCGTTCCAAATGGTGAAGGGTATTGAAAGTTCGGTCCGACCGAACTTACTGCTTCTTAACTTGTTACTTTATATTTTGACCATTGTAATTGAAAGAAATATTGTTTTTTTTTTCTATTAAAAAACTTGCTCGTCGTCTTCTCGTCGCCTTCTGGTCTTGCTGAACTTCTGATCTTCTATGTGAAGGCCTTCTGGTTTTCTATGGTAAGACCTTCTGGTCTTCTATGTAAAGATCTTCTGATCTTCAATATGAAGACATTTAAGTCTTTCATATGACATTTACGTCTTTTATATGAAAACCTTTAGGTCTTCTATATGAACAAATTTAAATCCTCTATGTGAAGACCTTCTGGACTTCTATTAGAAGACCTGTCGAACCTTCTGGTCTTCTATGACAAGACCTTCAGGTCTACTATGAGAAGACTTTCTGGTCTACTATGAGAAACCTTCCGGTCTACTATGAGAAGATCTTCCGGTCTACTATAAAAAGACCTTCCGGTCTACTATTTGAAGACCTTCTGGTCTTCGGTCTGTCGGTATTTTTGTTTTTCTTTCCACCTAGACTAAATACAGATTTTCCAATTGTCTCCATCTAACATTCGTGAACATACCAGAACTCTGTTTCTTTCCCTAATTTTTTACGTACCAGGAAAAAGCAGACGAATACGGAATTCATTCAAAATTATATTTTAATTCATGGTGTTTGACGATGAAAACTTTTAAGTGGGGTGCTAGATTGCATTTATGTTTTTGTTGTTGTTTTTAGTGCTACTGTCACGCAAATGTCGAAAAACAAATGACGCTTCTCAAATTTGCGCAATATTATTATTGGTGAATGCAAATTTTTGATGCTAAAAGTTTCGCTGTCTTTCCCATACTGCTTATATCAAATCCAAATTTGGCCTTAATCCAAATTCATTATTAAGAATAATATTTTTAGAAGAAATGTCTGCGAATTAATACGCCTCTTATGAGACATAATGTTTTTTTTAGTAGTCTTGTCTGGCATGTTGCGGATTTGTTTTATTTTTGTGTTTCTTCTTTCGTTAATATCTTTTGTGCAAATGATCAGCTCTTTGCAAAAAATGAAGAAAAAGAAGGCAATTGGAATTGTTATGCTTAGCGTAACTAAGATGACATTTTGCAGCAGACAATTTAAGATTTGCAAATGTTCGGCATCAAGATAAACTCAAGGCATTCATGTAATTTAGAATGGTGGAAGCAGGTTCTGTCAATAAGGAAACTTGGCAATTTTAGAAATAGGAGAAGAGATGGATGTTAGTTTGAATACCCTACGCCACAATAGGATTGTTATTTGACTTAACCTGAAAAACATTAGGCTAAACTCTAATTTTTCGTAGAATACGTAGCCTTTCTGCAAATGTTTTTTGTTTTACTTTGAAATACTGATGCAGGATGTGATATGGTCGGCCTATACAAAGTTTATCGGGCTTATAAATTTTAAATCACGTTTTTAACGGTTATTCGACATCGTCGCTAATATTCGGCATGCCGGGGTAAATCAGACTCACATAATGCCAATCATTGCATTTATATCATCAATGATTTCATCCTGTCATTATCGGCATTGTTCACCTGTAAGTAGTCAAAGAATGGCACGTTCCTATTTTTGAATGCATATCTTCCAACCAGTTTATGCAGTGCAGTTTGCTGCCATAGGTAGACAAAATATTTTCATTCAACGGTAAGGTTCCTCTCTTGCAGCTTTTGACAGCAAGAAGAAATGATACAGGGGCAACAGGAAGATACAGTTCAAGAGATAGACCCATAGTTCCTTTTGATGATCTGCATAGAATCACATTCTGAGTCGATATATGCATGTCCGTCCGTCCGTCCGTCTGTCCGTCTGTCCATGTATTTTTGTAAACAAAGCACATTTCGCATTTATTGCCCTATCTAGATGCAATTTTGCACAAGTCATTTGTTTGGCCCAAGGACGAACCCTAATGAAATTGGAGATAATCGGTCAAAATTTAGATATAGCTCCCATCTTCGTCCGATTTGCCTTTTATTGTGCACCAAACGTGTAATATCAGCCTGAATAGGCCTGAAAATAAGTATGCCAAATTTGATCGAAATCGGTTCAGATATAGGTATAGCTCCCATATATATTGTTCATCCGATTTGTTATTTTTGTCCTCTGCAGCCGTAATATGCACTCTGCAACAACAATATTTGGGGAAATATATCTAATGCAGCTCAGAAATACCTTTGCTAAATTTTATCGAGAACGGTTCAGATTTGGATATAACTCCCATATATAACTTCGTCCGATTTACCTTTTATTGTTCACCAAATGTCTAATATTTGCCCAAATAGGATGGAATTTGGCACATACGACTGAATTGAGTCTAGAACCTAGTATGCCAAATTTGGTGAAGATCGGTTCTGATATAGCTATAGTTCTCATATATATTGTTCATCCGATTTGTTATATTTGTTACCCATAGCCGTAATATGTACTCCGTAACAACGATATTCAGGGAAATATTTCAAATACAGCTCAGAAATATCTTTGCCAAATTTTATCGAGATCAATTCCGATTTGGATATAGCTCCCGTATATATTTTTATCCGATTTCAAATTAGTTGTGCACCAAATGGGCAATACAAGTCCGAATTTAAAAGATACAAATGCTTCGGCATATTTGGTCCTTTCAACTTTAAATTATAATTATATGATTGAATTCTCCCATAAAAACTTTTAGTAGATATGCGGAGCTCTACTAAATTCGCAAAGTTGTGTAGGGTATCATAAAGACGGCCCCGCCCTACTTTAAGACAAGTAAGAAAATTTCATCGCAAACCTCACAACTTTACCTGCCAAAACTTTGGTAACCATTTCTTCCAAACCGGGATTTCATTCATAAAATTCTTAGTAGAATTTTTCAGTGCGGCCTTTTGAGGATTTTAACTACCCTTTAATTGCAACACTTTTAAGATGTCATTAATTTCGTTTTAATGATAGATTACCACCACTGCAATCAAATGTTACTATTTTCTTGCATTAGAATTAAATGGAGTGAGTTTCACTGGTTTATTGCGGCCACACAATTGTCCATACACGAGAAATGTCTTCGTATCATTCAATTCCTCTTTCAATCTGGCATTGTCTTGACTCTTTACTAACGCATGTGCCAATGGATGATTAATTACGGCCCAACTTTAATGGGTCTTCTTTCACACACAAAGAAACAATAGTAAGTTAAAGGTCGTGTTAATGATTCAATATCACACAAATGAGGATCTAAACACAAATGCATTTGACAAAGAAGATCAGGTACATTAAAGGTTAGTCATAGTGGAAGTAAATACTGATTAACCTGCGGTCAATAAAAGTTAATGGAAATATTTAAAGGGTTGTTTACAATTTTTGTTTTATCTTGGGATTTTTTGTGTCTATGAATCCATATCAAAATGATAAAGTTAATAATAATAATGTGGTCGGAGAGTATACTCTGACCCGTAACACAACAACACTCAACCTCGAGGAAGGGAGCCAGACCAAAGGAACATAAATAGTGTTCACACTATACAAACTCGGCAAATATTATTCCAATTCCATTTAAATTTTCCATCCCAATATTCCATTTTTGTTCTAAACCATGTAGAGCGACTGCTAAATCAAAAAATAATTCCCTTTTTGGAAAATTTCCAAAAACAATAGCTTTCTATTCTGACTCAAGACCTAATTTCATTCCAAATTTCTTGTTTTTGTGGAAACCCTTATTTTGAAGATTTTGACCAAATTTTCTAAGAAAAATAAGTTTTGAATATATCGCCATATAACGGTTCTGCCAGATGTAAGATCTTTTGAAGTTTTTCAGATTATTTTCCACCATAAGCACAGGGTGGAGGCACCAAAAGTCTGACAAAACTTACCCCATTTTTATACCCTACAACACTTTGTGTTGGGGGTATTATAAGTTTGATTGGGCCAAAAATGATGTAACACCTCGAAATATTGGTTTCCCACATAGGAAAGTATATATGGATCTTCTTATCTCGCCGAGCTGAGTCGATCTAGCTATGTATGTCCGTCCGTCCGTCTGTCCATGTTAATTTGTAATCACTCTACAGGTCGCAATTATGGCCCGATCTTCACGAAATTTAGAATGAAGGTGTGGATAGGGCCAGAATAGAACCCTATTGCATTTGGAGATGATCGGATAATATCTAGGGGTTGAAATGGACCAAAAACTGAAAAAGTCTTGATTTTGTAATAAACCAATCGAAGCGGAAGTTTGCATAGTTCTAGAGCTTAGGATTGGGCAGAAGCCTTCCAATTTTGATGGTCATCGGGTAATATTTAGTGGGTGAAAAATGTCATGACATTTGTGTTAAATAAAATTAAATTTTTCATTAAAAGGCGAATAGTTTTTATCCCGGCGAAATAACAAATAGACGAATAGGTCAATCCTTACGTCCTTAATAGTAAATATATCGGATATGTATAGCGAAATATGTACAATACATATATACAAAGGAAGAAGATGTTAGCTAAAATGCTTATATCTCAAGAATGGCTGGACCGATTTTGACAAATTTTGTCAATTCAGAATGCCCTCTTGGCATAAATGTATAAAATCTAAAAAAATCGCATTAAAAGATGCCAGTAATGATGTTAATATAGATTTTGTTGTATTTTGTGACATTTTTTATTTTTTCATATTTTTTATCGCATGCTTTTTTTCATTTTGACTTAAAATAGAAGTATACATTTTGTAATATTTTTTCACCTTACAACACAGGTTGGGGTTATTATATACAGATTGCAATTATCGTCCGTTGCTCACGAAAATTTTCACAAGGTAGGGTTAGGCTCAGAAGGGCTGGGTCTAATGTTTTCAAAGATGTCCGCAATATATGAACCGACATCTAAAAATGTTCTGATTTTGCAGCCGTTATAAAGGTCACAAATAGAAACCAAAGGACACGAAATCTCGCATTAAATTATAGTTTACGACAGCGCGTAGAATGGACCACTACTTTTGTGTGAAAAAATACTAACATTACTCACAGGCAGTGTTTTAGGGTATCACATGGTCGGCCCCGCACGACTGTAGCCTTTGCTTACTTGTTTATTTTATTCCGAAATTATTTGCAATTTTATTGATATATTGAGGTAGTGCATACTTCGAAGCCTTTGCGGTTGAATACAAAGCTAATGCAAATTTGTTCCCAACGATAAAACTTTTTGGAATTTATTTATCTCATCTGTATATTTCGATGAGTTCTGCATACTTTTTTTATCTTTACATTCACCCTCTCCAATTTTCCTCATAGCAATTTTTGCGCTTTGCTAAACAAACGCAGCAGGTGACTTTTTATGAACTCCTCCTTAATGATGTAAACATTTATGTGGAAAGGTTGCATCACACAATTATTATCCCAAATAAAGTCTTACAAGCACACATACATCCATAGAGGGGATAAGTGCACCCCTGGTGCGGGAGGAAAATCAAGTCCTTTGTGTTTAAGGTCGACCGAAAGGTGGCATCAAGCTGAGTCGCTAGGTTGGATTAGATATGAGTGTTTTTTGCACTTCTTTGTAGCGCTTCTTCATTTCTTATGTATTGTTTGGGAGGTTGTGATGATTGTTCATCCTGAAGATATGGCAAAACATAATTAAATTGTTTTTCTTCTTTTACAGATTTTGCTTAGTTAAATACGAGAGCGGATGAAATAGGTAGTTTTTTTTGCATTTTCTTCTCTTGTTCAAAACCCGAACCATTGGTTGTGAATGATTTAGATGATTCAGAGGTATTTTCGATTATATATTCGATTTTTCACTCCATTTCGGGTTGCAATTAAATTGGTAAGATTAGCTTCTTGTGTAGGGGTTTAGATATTGAATAAATGATTTGGTAGATGAAGTTCTTGACGTAGGACAGAAATATTTTTTAGAAAGTGATATCGCACCACTGGGGCCCGGAATAATTATATGAATTTTGTTGTACTCAAAAAAAAAAAAAAAATCCGTCAAAAAATGCAGGTAAAATTATCTAATCATTTTACAAGAGCACCGACTTCAATCTTCCTTCCATTGTCATACACCCCACTTTCCAAATCAATCATAAAGTCTCTGCAACTCTTAGCATCTTCCTCATGTGTTAACAGCTGGATATAAGGAAAAAAGGCGGTTGTTTATCACCCAAATTGACAAAGTTCAAAGTGGGAGTCTTCGGAATCGTTTTAACTAATCAACGAATATATCAAGTCTACGAGATTTCCACGATTATTAATGACCTATATATGAAGGCGGGAAAAAAGTTGCAAATAGACAAAGTTTGAAATATTTCAATAAAAGTTGAAACAAGTAAATTTTATGTTTGTCTTTCATTGGCTGTCTACAACAATCTTTTTTATTTTTCAAGAGACATGATGTGGGATGTTTTCCAAATGAATTCCGCAAACAAGTGACGTTCGATTTTCAAAACTCAATCCAAAGTGGAACATTGATTTTATGAAATACATGATAATGATTATAGACATTAAACATTGCCAGAAATTTAAATCTCTAAACAAAGTTGACAAGTGAAACAAGTAAAAAGCTGTAAGTTCGGCCGGGCCGAACTTTAAATACCCTCCACCATTTGGTACAAATGAGGCAATCCGTTAAAAATTATGTAAAAATATTAAAAATATTAAATGTAGCCGTATATTAGGGTCTACGACGATGTGGATCTGCATAGGCAACTTATATACCAAAAGTCCTGCAGACATAGTACACATTTGAGTGCATTTTTATCTACTTACTTCATTTTGTTCGGAAGCTAGAGTAATTTCCACAGACGGATAGACGGACAGACGGACGGGCATTGCTAATATGTATATTTCCATACTATGGTGGAGGGTATACAAACAAAATGCCTCTAATGCTTTTGCAGGCATCTATATTAAAGCACTTTTGGTATCTTTGGGATTCAATACGTTACGATGTCAGATGAAAAATGATGCTAACGCCAATTCCAGGTATGTCATCTATCAAAATTTTTATTGTTTTCTTGTTGTTTTGTCTTAAAAATTTTGGAATGGGTATACTGTTTTGATTTTCCGAATTCCATTTCCCCAACCCTCTGGGCCTCCGCTATTGCCTACTCCACTTATCCACATCTATTCAAATGATTGGTGCACGAAGATGCGCAAATACAGACAACTGTTTTTGTTTTGACAGCGGAATACAGCTCGATTTCACTGCTTCCATTGTATAAACAAATGATTGTTCTACGTTCTTGTAAATGCAAACAATTTGCGAGGATCTGAATAAACCACCGCCACATATTGACATAAAATAATTTTCAACAATTCGTGGTGTGTGTTTTTGAAATTTTAGCTACTGCTAAATTTTTTAACTTCTTCTTAGAATTGATATCAACCATTTGAATATTCAGGTTACATATTTCTTACTTTTTTTTTTAAATTTATTTGAAAGTTTTTAGAGAATTTAAGAAAGTTAAGTGCCGTTCACTTTTCATTTGTTTGATAGAATTATGATATTTCAACAAGACCATGAAAATGAATTAAATATTACGTTAAGTTCGGCCAGGCCTGACTTTTGTACCTTTTTCATGTGAAAACTTAATAAATGGAGGAATAAATTATCCTCAAAATTCCTAATTATATGGGGTTTTTATACCCTCCACCAAAAAAAGTATGGAGGGTATATTAAGTTCGTCATTCCGTTTGTAACTCATCGAAATAATCATTTTAGACCCAACAAAGTATATATATTCTTGATCAGCGTAAAATTCTAAGACTATTTAGCCCTGTCCGTCCGTCTGTTCGTCTGTTGTAATCACGCTACAGTCTAAACGAATTAAGATAGAAAGCTAAAATTTTGCACAGATCTCTCTTTTGTCTGCAGGCAGGTCAAGTTCGAAGATGGGCTATATCGGTCCACAATATCGTATAGCCCCCATATAACGGTACCCCCGATATTCGGTATTTTGATGATTTTAGCCACATTTTTCAATGGAATTGTCTGAAAGTCCACAAAAGTAGTTCCCTGTGGGTACTTTACCCGCTGAGGGAGAATTGTCTATACAGGTCCACGATATCGTATTATCCCATATAACAGTACCCCCCTTTATTCGGTATTTTGATGATTTGACCCAAATTTTTCATCGGAATTGTCTGAAAATCCGCACAAGAAGTTCCTTGTGGGTACTTTATACCTCGGCAGAGAATTATTTATATAGGTCCCCCATATCGTATAGCGCCCATATAACGGTACCCCCGATATTTGGTATTTTAATGATTTTAGCCACATTTTTCAATGGAATTGTCTGAAATTCCATAAAAGGAGTCCCTTGTGGGTATTTTACCCCCTCAAAAAGAATTGTCTATATATGTCCACGATATCGTATATCCCCCATATAACTGTATGAAATTAAACCTAATCTTATTGAAATTTCGGAAATAAATTTTTAAAATAACGAAAATCCGGGTGCTTTTACATAAAAGTGGACCTAGATTATTATATTTTTTTTTGCGGACATAATGGTAACCGGAGATATACAATAACACCTGATCTGTCTGAAAACGGACACCAAAACCTTCCAAATACCAAAAATCGGGTTGTACCGTAATATGGGGTCTATACTTAAATACAGCCCATTTTCAATACCAAATTTTTAGAAGTATTAGAATATCTGTGTCAAATGTTATTCATTTATTTTGAATAAATTGGTTTAAAATTTAATAAATTATTTAAGTCTTCGCAAATCGAAGCTAAACGCTTCAATTACTTAAATTTAGTACGATGTATTGTAGCATGTTCAAAAGATGGGCATATAAAGAGTGATATAAAATAGCAACAAAGTCAAAAGCCATAATTTAATTTTTATACCCTACAACACTTTGTGTTGGGGGTATTATAAGTTTGATTGGGCCAAAAATTATGTAACACCACGAACTATTGATTTCCCACATAGGAAAGTATATATGGATCTTCCTATCTCGCCGAGCTGAATCGATCTAGCTATGTATGTCCGTCCGTCCGTCTGTCCATGTTAATTTGTCATCACTCTACAGGTTGCAATTATGGCCCGATCTTCACGAAATTTAAAATGTATATGGGGTTAAGGTCAGAATAGAACCCTATTTCTTTTGGAGATGATCGCATAATATTTAGGGGTTGCAATGGACCAAAAACTGAAAAATTTCCTGATTTTGCAGTTGCACTACAGGGCACAATTATAGACCAATCGAAGCGAAAGTTAGCATGGGGCTAGAGCTTTGGGCTGGGCAGAAGCCTTCCAATTTTGATGGTCATCGGGTAATATTTAGTGGTTGAAACAGACCATAGCATTTGTGATAAATAAAAGTCAAATTTTCCATTAAACAGCGAATATTTTTGATGCCGGCGAAATCACAAATAGACGAACAGCTCAATTCTGACCGTAACGTAGATGCCGATGGTAAAAATATCGGATATATATAGCGAAATATATACAAAGCATATATACAAAGGCAGGTGATGTTAGCTAGAATGCTTATATCTCCAGAATGGCTGGAGCGATTTTGACAAATTTTGTAAATTTAGAATGCCCTTTTGGCATAAAAGTATAAAGTCTAAAAAAATCCCATAAAAAGATGACAGTAATGAGGTTAATGTAGATTTTGTAGTATTTTGTGACATATTTTTATTATTTTATCGCATGCGATTTTTTCAATTCGACTTATAATATTGAAGTGTATATTTTGTAATATTTTTTCACTTTACAACACAGGTTGGGGTTATTATTTATATACAGATTGCAAATATCTTTCGATGCTTATGAAATTTTTGATAAAGGTAGGGTTAGGCTCAGAAGGGCCAAGCCTATTGATTTCAAAGATGTCCGCAATATATTTAGGGGTTGAAATGGACCAACAACTAAAAATTTTCCTGATTTTGCAGCCGTTATAAAGGTCACAATTAGAAACCAAAGGACACGAAATCTCGCAAAAAGTTAGACTTTAGGACAGCGGGTACAATGGACCACTAATTTTGTGTGAAAAAATACCAACATTAATTACAGGCGATATCCGAAATACACAATAGGTGAACCTCTGGTTTTTTTGTGGTGATTTCGTTGACGAATATAGCCAAATTGTTTTTGGAGATGATCGCAAAATATTTAAGGGTTTAGAGAGAAAATAATTAAGCACAGTGAAGGATTCTAGCATTTTTGATGACCATTGGGTTATGTTTAGCCATAAAATGAACCACAAAAACTAACAGAACGGCGGAGTGCATAAATATTGGGAAAATGTCCCTGGTCAAAATGCTAAGGGTAATATCTGGGCAGTGCTTCGTGACATAATTTCAAAAGCGAAATCTTCCAAAATGAATTTGGACATAAGGGGGCTTCTAACATATTGTAGTGTTGTAGGGTATCAAATGGTCGGCCCCGCACGTCTATATACTTGTTTTTTTTTAATTTTATTGAATGAAAGCAAAAAATGTCGGAAATAGCATCAAAATTTAGAATAAGTTTAGATATGGCCGAATTGGTAACCTTTGGCACGAATTATGACCTTCAAACCGCCAATGAAACCGTCAAACGCTGCCCGAATGTTGCTCTGCGGTATTTTGGCCCATTCCCGGCAAAGCGCTTGCTTGAGGTGGTCGACACATTGGTATTTTTTAGTGAAAACCTTACTTTCCAAAATGCTCCAAACACAATAGTCCAACGTATTGGTATCTGGAGATTTTGGTGGTCATTGTGCGTTGGAAATGATGCGAGGAACTTCATTTTGTAACCATTCTTGGGTGGCGCGTGCTGAGTGCTATGGTGCTGAGTCCTGTTGGAATGTCCAAGGTCTGCGGCCAAAATGTTTGCGTGCCCAAGGTTTTAATACACCCTCTAGAATATTTTTGCGATAATATTCGGCATTTGTTCTGATGTCACGGTCAATTAATACGAGCGTAGAGCGATCATCGGCTGTTATGGCGGCCCACACTATCACCATGGCCAGATTTTAAGCCACAATATGCTACAAATTTATCCTAAAGCACAATTTATCACTTCCCTGAAGTCCAGAGTTCAATGAAATGGGTGATAGTCGGTTTGGAATTATAAAGGAATAGCTTCTATACATTTTTCATAAGATATTCGACAAAGTCTAGAAATACTGATCCCAAATTTTGCATAGATCAGTTCAGATTCGGATATAACTCAAATGTACGTAAATTTACCTCTGAATTTGAGGTTAGTGATACACCATACGATTATGTTTCGACTAGAACAAAGTCTTCCGTACATCTAAATTCAAATTTAAACCTCTCTAAAGATGATTTATTCATAGTTGGCATTTAAATCCTATCCTCAAACCTCTACAAATATTTTTTTTTTCAAACCGATGTGAAATTTCGTACATGATTGGTACATATGTTAGAGTTTAGAACACCAAAATCTCTGTTAGAAGAAAAGTAAGTGGGCAGTTTTGATTTCGATGTATAACATAGAATGAGAATTCCAACATAATCTAAATTCTTGTTGTATTGCCTGCTTTGGGGCGATTTCGCCTAAGGTTATTATAATTTGATTTCTAAAAAATTCGATTTACAAATATGCTGCCCACTTCAAAATACCTTTTTAACAAAATGGAATGACTAAATAATGACACATCGTATACCAAGTGTCAACACCTCACGTGTACATTGTATGATGATGTGACTAGGCTCAGACACCAAGATAAATCAAAACAAAATTTCCTTGCAAAAAAGAGGCGCATGTTAATATTTTATTACTTCTAGGGCAAGTCTTTAATAAAAACTGGTTGTAAAAACGGTTTTTAAGAAAACCGGCTAACGACAAAAAATGTGCCGTACACTCTATTGCCACATAAATCAGCGCCTTTGCGAAATAGCCACAACAATCCACAGCACACGTTGCATAATTGAGTTAAAAGTAACGATCGTTTAAAGACACAGACAAACATTAAAGAAACAAAGTTTCTTCTTCTACTCGTCACTTTGCAAATCCGTCTACAGAGAGGATATTAAGGAAGGAAATATTGTTGGGAAGTCAAGGGATTGTGTGACAAAAACTTGTAGCCTGAAAAAGCAATAACATCACAAAAATACTAATTTCAATTTTCTTCGCAGAGAAAATAATATGAAATTTATGCAAAGACACACATAAAAGGCACTTGGAGAGAATATTCTGTACCTACTAGTTGTCTATTGGATATTTGACGACACAAATACATATATTGTTAGTACTGATGTTCTTTTGTGGATGTGAATAGTTAGCTTCGTTTTTTTAGTCGTAATTAGATGTTATTTTCCAACGGCAATGTTGACACTGGGATAAAGTTAGTACTTCATCTTACATGATCCTATTAAAATATATATATTCTTTATCAGATTAAAACTAAACAAGTTAAAAAGCAGTAAGTTCGGCCGGGCCGAACTTTGAATACCCTCCACCATTTGGAACGAATTTCGAAATTTTCAACAAATAAAATCCTTAAAAAATCTGTTAAAATTTGAAAAATACCGAATATAGTCGTTATATTGGGATCTATACTACGTGGACCTTCTTAGGCATTGCTTGTCATAAGCCATTACCATATTCAAACTCGGAACTTGAAATAAAGGGTGAATAATGTAGCTAAAATCATCAAAATGCCGTATATGTGGAGGTACCGTTATATCGGAGCTGTGCGAAGACCGGGACCACCATAGACAATTTTCTGTCACAGGCTGTACCATCCATTACGAAGTTCAAATACGACATCTCAAACAATTTCGATAGATATTGTACCTAAAATCGTCAAAATATCGAATATCGGGAGGTACTGATATATGGGGCGTATACGAAGACCTGGACCTGCGTAGACAATTTTCTGTCACAGACTGTAGTTCCCATTACGAACTTCAAATACCAATTTTAAACAATTCCGGTGAATAATGACGCTAAAATGATCAAAATAACGAATATTGGGAGGTACCGTTATATGGGGCCTATATGAATACGTGGACCTCCAGAGACAGTTTTCTGTCATAGGCTGTAGTATCCATTACTAACTTCAAACACCAAATTTGAAATAATTCCGGTTAATAATGCAGCTAAAATCATCCAAATACCGAATATCGGGAGGTACCGTTATATGGGGGCTATATGAAAACGTCGATCTACATGGCCCATTTACGAACATAACCTGCCTACTGCAAAAATAAACATGTGTGCAAAATTTTAGCCTACTATCTCAATTTGTTCGATAGATAGCGTGATTACAACGGACAGATGGACAGAGAGACAGACGGACAGACAGACGGACAGACAGACATACAGACGGACGGACATCGCTAAATCGACTTCAAGAATATATATACTTTGTTGTTGGACATGAGTATTTGGAGGAGTTACAAACGGAATGACAAAGTTAAAATACCCTCCATAGTATGGTGGAGGGTATAAAAATGATGTACACTGTGGTTATGAAATTATTTTAAAACTTTTTTTCGGAACACTAAGTTATTGCGATGCAATGAATTTGTTGTAACAATTTTAGGCGTTTTGAATGTTTTAGAGGGGTTTTCCTTCATTTCTGATTCCCGAACTCAGCGGAATTCAAACTTTCTTCTGCTAACAAACTAAAACTCAGATCATGCACTTAATGCAAACTAACACAGTTCTTCACATTCTACAAACATAATCATCAGCGTTCTACAAACATAATCATCAGCCTGGTGGTTAAGACACTACGTGTGAGTTGATTCAATCGCTTAGTTGCTTTGCTTCTGGTTAGAAGTAGTGAAATTGTTTTAACCTGTTGCATTGTACTTCATTTTTCATTCAAACGCCTTGACAAGAAGATTAGTAAATTATTTCAACAAATTTTAGAATCTTGTTGTCAGTTCGCCAAGAGGTGACGCCTACTTCTGTGAATGTGGCATTACTTAAGAAAATGTTTATAAAGAGCAAAAAACAAAAAAAAAAACAGTAAAGAAAGTCTTAAAGTCGGGCGGGCCGAATTTATGATACCCTACACCACTATGCTAATTTAGTTGAGCTCCACTTAATAATTAAAAGTTTTTATGGGAGAATTCAATCATACACGCTATGATTATAATTATAATTTAAAGTTCAAAGGACTAAATATGCCGAAGCATTTGTATCTTTTAAATTCGGAATTGTATTGCCCATTTGGTGCACAATTAATTTGAAATCGGATAAAGATATATATGGGAGCTATATCCAAATCTGAACCGATCTCGATCTGAACCGATTTGATATATTTCCCTGAATATCGTTGTTACGGACTGCATATTACCGCTGTGGGTAACAAATATAACAAATCGGATGAACAATATATATGGAAGCTATAGCTATATCTGAACCGATCTTCACCAAATTTGAGACTCTAGCTTCTAGACTCAATTCGGTCGTAAGTACCAAATTCCATCCCATTTAGACAAATATTAGACGTTTGGTGCACAATAAAAGGCAAAACGGACGAAGTTATATATGGGAGCTATATCCAAATCTGAACCGATCTCGATAAAATTTAGCAAATATATTTCTGAGCTGTATTTGATATATTTCCCCAAATATTGTTGTTGCAGAGTGCATATTACGGCTGCGGAGGACAAAAATAACAAATCGGATGAACAATATATATGGGAGCTATAGCTATATCTGAGCCGATTTCGATTATATTTGGCATACTTATTTTGAGGCCTAATTTGGGTGTATATGCAAAATTCCATACTATTCGGGCTGATATTACGCGTTTTGTGCACAATAAAAAGCAAATCGGACGAAGACATATATGGGAGCTATATATAAATTTTGACCGATTATCTCCAATTTCAATAGGGTTCGTCCTTGGTCAAACAAATGATTAGTGCAAAATTTCATCTGGATAGGGCAATAAATGCGAACTGTACTTTGTTTACAAAAATACATGGACAAACGGACATACGGACGGACATGCATAAATAAAAGACATTAGAAATAATTGACACAAACTATTGTGCCAAATTTAAAATAAAATGGGCTGTATCTTAATTTAAATAGATAGACGGACATAGTTAAATCGATTGCACTTACTTCTTACCAGATCATGGTCAACCCTGTTCTTCACCGGATTTTCGATACTTTTTACAACATTTCCCAAAAAATTTAACTATTATTTGGTATTTCTAATTACCAATGGTAAAGGCAAAAAAAATTGACCGAGCTTAAAAATTTTCCTCGTTTAACTTTTAAATGTGTAGTTATTTGGGGTACTATGTAACACATAGTCGATACTTTAACTACGCAAGCTTCGACCTTTTTCCAAAAAAAAAAATATATTTAAAATTAACTCCAATTTTTCTCTCCCTTTTTTTATTTCCACAAATGTCATCTTTTCGTAAAATGAATTTTCAATGTTGATGTCTGTTATAATTAAGTGAATCTTAATGGGGTACAAGTGAAAAAGAAAATTCCGACGAACTATACTTTTTTAAGTACATTTTTTCCAAATGCATTCGTTCCCACTACTGACAACTGTTCATAAAAATCATACGATAATTATGTGGACACATACTTACAACTCCATTATTTCATTTGATTATTCAGCACGAAGTCATCATCGGACAAAACAAGAAAAAGTGTCACTTCTTCTTTGCTGTAGACGTCGTCTTTATAAAACAGCAACTATAATACTTGCATTATGAATATCAATTCTGTGGCATTGTATAGTTGCAGCTATTGGTGTCGGTGGTGTTGATGAAGTTGCTTATGTTAATGATGCTGTCACTCAGATGTGTGATGGTTCCTGAGCATGTGTTGCTGTGTTGTCATCGTCGTAATCATCGCAGTCAACGGTAAGCTACAGGGATGCAAACTAAGAAAAAACAGTAGCAGCAACACAAGTAGCATCATCAGCATCGTTGCTGCTGCTGTGTGATGCGTCAAAACTAAGAGTCATCATTGCAATCATATGAAGTCATATTCAGTACTACGGCTGACAAGTTTGTATGTTGATATTACCATTTATTCGTCTTGGGATTTTGTATTTATATATGTGAAAGAGTGTGCATTAACTTTAAAATGCACTCACAACTTCATTGAAACGTCAAGTTTTTTTATTTTTATATTTGTTGTTGTTCGCATTTATGGCAAGGTTAATTGAAGTATTTTAGACTTCTTAAGGTAGACAATAAAACAAGTCGAGAATAGTCAATAGTCGAGCGATGTCGACTATTTGATACCCTACACTACTATGCATTTTTAGTAGAGCATATTAGGGCTTTGGCTCTGTTATAATTTGAAATCGAAAGAACTAATATATACGAGGTATATATGTCCTACTCCAAATCGATTTCCAATAAATATGACGGAGGCATTTATACTTCGATTTCCAAATACAAATGCTATAGAGTGCATGATATGATTTTGAGAAGGCTGAAATTATGAGATGTATACTTGTTACGTAGCGCATAGTGAGGATGACACCAGTAAAGAAAGTCCTAAAGTCGGGCGGGGCCGACTTAATGATACCCTACACCACTTTGCTTGTTTTGTAGAGCTCCATATAACATTAAAAGATTTTATGGGAGAATTTAATCATATACGCTATGATTATAATTGTAATTTAAAGTTCAAAGGACTAAAAATGCCGAAGCATTTGTATCTTTTAAATTCGGATTTGTATTGCCCATTTAGTACAAAATTAATTTGAAAACAGATAAAGTTATATATGGGAGCTATATCCAAATCTGAACCGAGCTCGATAAAATTTGGCAAAGATATTTCTGAGCTGTATTTGATATATTTCCCTGAATATCGTTGTTACGGAGTGCATATTACGCTGTGGGTTACAAATACAACAAATCGGATGAACAATATATATGGGAGCTATATGTATATCTGAACCGATCTTCACCAAATTTGGCATACTAGCTTCTAGACTCAATTAGGTGGTGTACAAAAAAGTTAAATCGGACGAAGTTATATATTGGAGCTATCCAAATCTGAACCGAGCTCGATAAAATTTGGCAAAGGTATTTCTGAGCTGCATTTGATATATTTCCCCAAATATTGTTGTTACATAATGCATATTACGGCTGCGGAGAACAATAGTAACAAATCGGATGAACAATATATATGGGAGCTATAGCTATATCTGAACCGATTTTTAACAAATTTGACATACTCAGGCTTAATTTAGTTGCATGTGCAAAATTCCATACTATTACACGTTTGGTGCACAATAAAAGGCAAATCGGACGGATTTCTAATGATTTGACAAAATTATTATTGTAACCAAATTCCGCCACACATTCTGAATTTAATTGGAATCAGACATACATTTTGTTTTTGGTACATAACATACATGAGATCTGCCGCAAAAAAAAAAAAAAAAAAAAAATATATATATATATATATATATATATATATATATATATATATATATATATATATATATATATATATATATATATATATATAAATACCGATTTCAATATAATCTGGCAATTTCTTTTTGGTAATAAATCTGGCCTCTCTGCCAGATTTATTACCAAGGAGCTATATCTGTTCTCTAAGGAGCTATATCCAAATCTGAACCGATTTAAATTTATAATTTGACAAATTTATTTTTGTACCACATTTAGACACTCATACCGAATATCATTGGCATCGGACATACATATCGTATTGAGGGCATCAAATAAACGAAGTCGGACGAAAATATATATTTCAATATAATTTGACAAATTTATTTTCAGATCAAATTTCGTCATTCATTCCAAATTTGGAGACGCTGAGCTTTAGTCAATATTCTGAAAAGAAACTTAATGAATTCACTTTGCAAGGCATTTGTCTTCCGCTCTTCACCACTTAAAATATGTTTGCATACGAGTCGTAGCAGATATGACATCTTCTATATGGCATACGACATGTTTTTTTTATACCCTCCACCATGGGTAGGAGGGTATATTAACTTTGTCATTCCGTTTGTAACACCTCTAAATATTCGTCGTAGACCCCATAAAGTATATATATTCATAATCAGCATAAAATTCTAAGACGATTTAGCGATGTCCGTCTGTCTGTCTGTCTGTCCGTCTGTCTGTCTGTCTGTCCGTCTGTCTGTCTGTCCGTCTGTCTGTCTGTTGAAATCACGATAGAGCCCACATTATTTGACGTAGACCTTTGAAATTTGGCACAAGTATGTGTATTGTCCCTAGGATGGTTGGTATTGAAAATGAGATATATCGGTCCACGTTCTGGTATAGTCCCCATATAACGGTACCTCCCGATATTCGGTATTTTGATGATTTATGCCACATTTTTTCACGGATTTATCTTAAAATTGGTATTTGTAGGTCATGACGGGTCCCTGAGCGTGTGGCGAAACATTGCATGTATAGGTCCACGTTTTGGTATAGCCCCCATATAACGGTACCTACCGATATTCGGTATTTTGATGATTTATGCCACATTTTTTCACGGATTTGTCTGAAAATTGGTATTTGTAGGTCATGACGGGTCCCTGAGCGTGTGGCAAAACATTGCATGTATAGGTCCACGTTTTGGTATAGCCCCCATATAACGGTACCTACCGATATTCGGTATTTTGATAATTTATGCCACATTTTTTCACGGATTTGTCTGAAAATTGGTATTTGTAGGTCACAACGGGTCCCTGAGCGTGTAGCAAAACATTGCATGTATAGGTCCACGTTCTGGTATAGTCCCCATATAACGGTACCTCCCGATATTCGGTATTTTGATGATTTATGCCACATTTTTTTCACTGATTTGTGTAAAAGTTGGTATTTGTGGGTCATAATGGGTCCTAGCTCGTGTGGCGAAACATTGTAATTATAGGTGCACGTGTTGGTGTAGCCCCTATATAACGGTACCTCCCGATATTCGCATTTTAATGTTTTTTGCCACATTTTTTCTAATGTTCTTTTACCCTAGGGTGGAGGGTATTAAAAGTTTGGCCCGGCCGAACTTAATGTTTTTTTACTTGTTTTTTTTTCATTCATTTACATGTCTGTCCAATTCGTCGTGCTTACGCTTACGTCTGTCTTCGGATGTGAACTTGAACACACGGAGTATATGCAAAATAGACTCATACAGTATGTCGGTCCATCTTCATGTGTCATGGACTCCTCACCTCTCATACTCTCAACCATTAGTACCATATGTGTTGGTATAGCAGGGATTACTCGCTGCGTCTGTGATGATGGTGGCGGAGAAGAAGTCCGCACCTCAAATAAGGTGCGAAATAAAATAAACTGAAAGTGAATTCATCCAAAATGGTGGAGTCTGTTCTAAATCTGCCACACCGAATAGATTCCTCAGATCATTTGTTTACAAGTTATTGTGAGGGAAAAAGAAAAACATAACAATATAACATAACAGGGGGAAAGTGTCGCTAAAATATCTAGGCAGATGTGAAGGGGACAGCACGTTAATTATCATGTTACACTGGTAGGCATCTTTACGTCACCATAAAGATTCTTAATCTTCAATCCACATTAC
Organism: Musca domestica; assembly: GCF_030504385.1. Lineage (NCBI taxonomy): Eukaryota > Metazoa > Arthropoda > Insecta > Diptera > Muscidae > Musca > Musca domestica. The sequence goes on from NW_026712299.1 coordinate 22,723,232, forward strand.
CAGAAATTTGCATTTCTAGAGGTTAGGAAACCTCCGTTAAAAATTATAAGGAAAATCTTGTTAAAATAGAAAATAAAATTTTTTTGCCTTTCATGTTCCATTATAGATTGTAATATGCAAGTCACCCATATGTATATATTTAATCCACCTCCACAGATTTGGTAGACATTGTTGCATATGATTTTGAAAATTTCAACACCCATAAAAACGCAAATTTACAACAGGCTTTGGTTTGTGTTCTCCTTTAGGTCATTGTTATTGTTTCTCCTTTAGGCGATGATATGAAATTTAACTCGTATCAGATGAACAATTGTTATACCCTCCACCATAGTATGGTGGTATATTAGAGTTGTCATTCCGTTTATAAAACCTCGAAATATACATTTTAGACCCCACAAAGTATGTATATTCTTGATCAGCGTAAAATTCTATGTTGGTTTAGCTTCGTCTGTGGAAATCACTCTAGCTTCCAAACGAAATGAAGTAAGTTGATAAAATGTTACGTATATTAAGTCGGCAGGAGTCCATGTTTTGGCATAGCCTCCATATAATGGTACCTCCCTATTTGCGGTATTTTGGTGATTAAACCGACATTATTCACCGGAAATATTTCAAATTTGATATTTGAAGTTTGTAATGGGCACTACAGCCTATGAATGGAAATGGTCCGTGCAGGTCCACGCCTTCGTATAGCCCCCACATAACTGTAACTCCCGATATTCGGTATTTTGATGATTATAGCGACATTATTCACTGGAATTATTTCAATTTAGGTATTTAATATTCGCAATGGATAGTACAGCCTATGACAGAAAATTGTTTGTGCAGGTCCACGTCTTTATATAGCCCCCATATAATGGTACCTCCCTTTATTGGGTATTTTGATGATTTTAGCGACATTATTCAGCGGAATCGTTTCAAATTTTGGTATTTAAAGTTTGTAATGGATACCAAAGCCTATGACAGAAAAGTGTCTATGCAGGTCCTCGTTTTGGTATAGCTCCCATGGTACCTCCCTATATTAGGTGTTTTATAATTTTAGCTACATTATTCAAGGATTTTTTTTCAAGTTTCGCATTTGAATATTGTAATGGCTTATGACAAAAGTTGCCTATGCAGGTACGTCGTCGTATAGACGCTGATACAACGGCTTCATTCCGTATTTTTAAGATTTTAATAGAATTTTTAAGGGATTTTATTTTTTTGAAATTTGCCATACTCTTTCCAAATTGTGGAGGGTATTCAAAGTTCAGTCCGGCCAAACTTACAGCTTTTTTTATTGGGTTTTCGCTGATATGTCTTTTGTATTATGCGACACATTCGTTGCTTTCAACCGGATAGACGGATGAATAAATGAGTTCTTCTTGATATTCACTATACATATATTTTGATATTCACTATATTTCTCACGAATTTTTTGAAAATTCTTACTTTAACCCTCGAATACTATCGTCTATTTCACTTACGTCAGTACTATAGGTGGGTGGTTTCCACCCATACAACGATAGTATTTGGTTTTCTCAAATGACAAGCGAAACTTATATAATAATTGATTTGTTTTTAAGAATGAATACCCAACTACTGAAAAACAGCAAAATTCTATGTTTAATTCAGTTATTTTATTTTATTTAATGATTTGGTTAGGAATATAACAATTAGAGAAAAAAATAAAAAAAATTAAAAATGTACTTTGCAAAATTAGCTCCAACTTCTTGAGTTTTTGCATCATGATCCTTTAACGGACTAATTTGGAAAGCTGAGAATATATAAAAGAAAAAGTTATTTAATAATTTTTTTTGGCATAAAGTAATTTTTTTTCTTAAACGTGATCTAAATACTTACAAATTTAAGTTACTCATTACAGCATGTAAACATATCGTCATATATTAAGTTCGTATCTTGCAAAGCTGGTCCATAGCAGTACGTACAAAGAGGGTTGGTGTGACTTTTGCAAATAAAAATTTCACATTTGTAGCATGTCGTCTTAGTTTTTCGATCCTTTGCATTACCGCATACCTGGCAGCGGGATTGTTTAAGTCTTTTGGCTGGTTGAGGTATGTTCTGCTGTTCGTCAATGTTAGCACAGAACTTGTTCGCAAATTTTTGACAGCTTAATTTTAGGTTATTTGATAATGTGCTAATTTTGCTACGCTTTTCTATCTGTGGTGCAATGAGACTGAATGCAAGATCTTTTATAAAAAGAGATCGCCTTTTATATTTCAGTGGCGGATTTTTAGTGCATAACAAAACTATACGTGCATTTATGGCAGCCAAGTTCATAAGCGAATAGATTACCACCAAAGGCCAGTGATTTGAAGCTCTGGCAACATTATATATAGCACATAACTGGTTAGTCGTATCGACTCCACCTTTAGTTTTATTGTAAAATTCAACAATCTCTGGTAAACACTTTCGACCATCCAGTATTTTTCCATCTCTATGAAATGTAGAGAGCAACAAAACACACTTATTCCGTTTTGGAATATAACTATTTCATTCATTATCTGCAGCCCTGCTCAAACCCGTGCTCTAGAACATGAGCAGAAGAAAGAGTTAATTTAAGAAAAATTTTAATTCTGTTTTCTTTATATTTTACGATTTCATTTAATTGATTTTAAACATGAATGTTTGTCAAAATTATTTTATAGCAAATTGACATAAAATATTTGTATAAATAATAACTTAACACTGTTCTGTTCTTGATTTAAATAAGCAAAGAGAAATTTGACTGGAAAGAGATATTTTTTCTTGAGCAGCGCTGATTATCTGCCACTGCCGTACCTTTTGTGTACCAATTCCAAAGAAAATATAATACTATTTTATACTGATATATTTCAATACTGAGAACTATCGTGGGTGTAAAACACCCACAATTTTGAATCGCCATTACTATCGAGGGTGTAAACCACCCAAGGCTTTGAATAAACCTGCTTTATGTAAAACTTACCATACTAGTAGCTGTAGATAATGCTTTTTTATATCAATAACTATTTAAATGAGGATTACATTATAATTTAGTTAGGATTTTCATGAAAAATTATAAACTTCTCTCAGAAATTCAGCTTTATGGGTGGATTCCACCCAGGCGATAGTCCTTGAGGGTTAAAAGATCAAAAAGTGTATAATGGTACAACCATCTTAATGAACGATCCATTAGAGTTATAACTTTGATATTGAGAGCCACTGTTAATTATATTAATTATTCTTAATACGTTCTTTTAAAGAACTAAAAGTTTCAAAATGGTAAGATATTGTTGTTTAACGTTCCATAAGAAACTTTAAATTTTCACAATTGTTGTAGAGATTAGGCGGGATTTTCGAACCTTTACTGAAAGTGTACTTAAAGTTATAAACTATTGTCATTCATTGACCTATTAAGCTTAGAATTGGTTGAGATGGACGAAATATTCGGAAATACATACTTTAAAGATACTAATTTATTCAAAAAGCTCAACAGTGTTACAGGGCAATCGATGAGAAATTGTTTACCAAAGTTAGTATGTAGTGTACAGAGGTAAGTTGAATTTTGTTCTTTTAGGGAACTAAGATGTATTAAGTATAACGTTATTAAAGAACGATCGAAAAGACTTAGATCATTGATGATGATGTTCATTTTTGGGTGAGATAAGGTGAAAATACATTCTTTAGAGGCACGAAATCTACTAAAGGGTTTAATGTGGTATTGCATAGTGGTAGAACAATCAACAAAAGCTAGTTCTTTGAATTCAAAGTACTGATTATATCACTATAAATATTCGATAAAGGGATATAAGTAATACTGTAAACAATCTTCATTCAAACTGTATTATAAGTGTACGATAATCAGTATATGATTCTATTTTTTTAGCAAAAACAAATGTGCCGAATTTCCAGATACGTTAGTACGAATCTGTTTGTAGGATTTTCTATAAACAGAAAGTACTGTAAAGGTATTTTGTTCCACTGTTGCCCCCATCCTTAGCTATTTACTATATTGTGAAGAGTGTCTGCTAGGCAGAGTTATGCCCTTTTTACTCCAAGTTTTTGACTAATTTATGCCTTTATAATTGCTCTTGAGAGGGCGTATTTTTTTAATAATAGTGTTGAATATTTCATGAATTGTTGAACATGGAGAGGCTGCTGACGGCACCTCATTTCCATACATTGACATTGGACCGACTGCGAAGCAGGCAACATTTTACATTTGTCATGGTCATGTGGGGAGGATGTGTTTTCTTTTTTATACCCTCCACCAAAAAAAAGTATGGAGGGAATATTAAGTTCGTCATTCCGTTTGTAACTCATCGAAATAATCATTTTAGACCCAAAAAAAAATATGTATTCTTGATCAGCGTAAAATTCTAAGACGATTTAGCCTTATCCGTCCGTCCGTCTGTTGTAATCACGCTACAGTCTAAACGAATTAAGATGAGAAGCTAAAATTGTGCACAGATCTCTCTTTTGTCTGCAGGCAGGTCAAGTTCGGAGATGGGGTATATTGGTCCACGATATCGTATAGCCCCCATATAACGGTACCCCCCATATTCGCTATTTTGATGGTGTTAGCCACATTTTTCAATGGAATTGTCTGAAAATTCACACAAGGAGTTCCTTGTGGGTACTTTATACCTCCGCAGAGAATTATCTATATAGGTCCACGATATCGTATATCCCCCATATAACGGTACCCCCGATATTTCGTATTTTGATGATTTTATCCACATTTTTCAATGGAATTGTCTGAAATTCCACAAAAGGAGTACCTTGTGGGCATTTTACCCCCTCAAAAAGAATTGTCTATATATGTCCACGATATTGTATATCCCCCATATAACTGTACCCCCCGATATTCGGTATTTTGATGATTTTAGCTATATATTCTAATGGTATTCTCTGAAAATCCACACAGGGATTTCTTTGTGAGCACTTTAACCCCTGAAAGGTATTTGTCTATATAGGTCCACAATATCGTATATCCCCCATATAACGGTACCCCCGATATTCGGGATTTTGATGATTTTAGCCACATTTCCCAATGGAATTATCTGAAAATCCACACAAGGAGTTGCTTGTGAGTGCTTTACCCCCAGACATAGATTTGTCTATATAGGTCCACAATAGCGTATATCCCCCCATATATCGGCACCTTCCGATATTAGGTATTTTAAAGATTTTAACAGAATTTTCAATGGATTTTATTTTTTTGAATATTTTCTAATTCGTTCCAAATGGTGGAGGGTATTCAAAGTTCGGCCCGGCCGAACTTACTGCTTTTTTACTTGTTTTTTTTTTTTTTTTTTTTTTTTTTTTTTTTTTATTGGAGTAAATTAAGAACGAATAAATGAAAATAATTCACAGTGTTTCTATTGAATATTTAAGTGATGATGGGATGATGGGCATCTATCCCACTTCGTAATGCTCCACATTGAGATTGATGGGTTCATGATGTTCTATTAACTTATTTGTAATGACATTTCTAAAGCGAAGGATTATTAAAAATTATCTTCCACTTCAGTCTGATGTTAAAAAAATGCAATAAGGTGCCAATATTATCGATTTTGAATACGTATTTTCCATGCTAATTTTTATATGATCATATATGGTAGAAAATTTAATTTCAGTTTAATAATTTGTTTCTAAATAACAACAAAATAACCTAAGGAAAAATGTTTCCTTCCTAGATGTGCTACTTTATTTTTAAACATTTATTTTTAAAGAAACAGATTTTTCAAAATGAAAAAATTTTTCAAGATGTGCTTCTTTAAATACACAATTAATCATTCGCAAACTTCAAAGACAGATCGTTTTTTCTTTAACTGAATGAAAAAAAACTTTCAGTGCTCTTCCACTAAGAAATTAACTAAGTGATATAATTAGTGTCAACTTAAAAAATTTAATGAACTAAAAATACTAAAGACAAAATGTAATGTATTGCAGCTTAATGTAGTCTTCCAGTTGCTCATATGAACGTTACATACAAGTGATTAATTATACTCAGCAGAAAATTTGTAAAATTGCATCATTTCAAGAAAAATAGAGGGAGAATAAAGAAAGTTATAAAATGGAAACAAAAGAAAAGAAAAATTTAAGAACATTTCATAGACGTTTTCTTGGACATTTTAACTATTTACTAATGATGAAATTATCAACGGAGCACAACCAGCAATGCAGCGCTTCTTAGCTAAAGCAGCTGCTAGACGATATAGCCATAAAGCAATTGCTGACACTTAAAAGAAAACTAAGTGTCGGAATTAAAAGTCAATTTATTAGCAGGCAAAACTGAATGTAATTTGGATCATTTGCAGCACGACCAGGGTTGCCATTGCAATTACAGTGGAGTCGAATGATAATTATTCAAGTCGGTCTTCCGACATATATGCTCCTTCAGCCTATGCGTCTAGGAGAATACGGAGAATAAATCGGTCCACGTTTTGGTATAGTCTCCATATAACGCTACATCCCGATATTCGGCATTTTGATGATTTTTGCCACACTTTTTCATGGATTTGTCTGAAAATTGGTATTTGTAGGTCATAATGGGTCCTAGTTCGTGCGCCGAAACATTGTATGTATAAGTTCACGTTTTGGTATAGCCCCCATATAACGGTACCTCCCGATATTCGGTATTTTGATGATTTTTGTCACTTTTTCTCACGAATATGTATATGTAGGGTATTAAAAGTTCGGTCCGGCCGAACTTATTGTTTTTTTATACTTGTGTCTTTTTAATTTTATTGAATGGAGGTAAAAAATGTCCGAATTGTTCAAATTGGTCACCTTTGGCACCAATTATGGCCGTCACACGCTCCCCGAATGTTACCCTGCGGTATTTTGGCTCATTCCCAGCGAAGCGCTTGCTTTAGTACCTTGGTATTTTTTAATGCCAACCTTGATTTCTAAAACCCTCCAGACACAATAGTCCAACGGATTGGTATCCGGAGATTTTGGTGGCCATGAAGTGAGGAACCACATTTTGTAACCATACTTGGGTGGCGCGTGGAATGTCCAAGGTCAAATTCGCCAGTTCACCATTTTCGGTCAAGCGAAGCAACTCTTTAGCTTTTTTGAGTCTAATTTCTTTCTGTTGCGATGTAAGATCTTGCACTTTTTGCAATTTCAATGGCTTTACCCCGAGCTCATTTTTCAATATTTGCCGAATGGAATATTGCGATATGCTCAGCTCACGAGCCATTATCCGGCCACTGCGAGGCGAGTTTCGACCAAGTCGTAAAGTCGTTATGTTGTCATACAAAGCGAATGAGTGTGTAATAACATTTGGGTAGATTTTTTTTTAAGTCTTGCCCTTTGTCCTAACTTCTGATAAAATTTTAACAAACGCGTTCAGACGTAGAAGAAGAAATAGAAATATATTTTCTATTTTGAACCTGACGCATACAACCGCTCAAATTTTGTGGGTTTCAAGAATTTTTAGAAGGAGTAAATCTGATTATCACCTCTCACATTTCATTTAAATTAATGAAAACGATACATAGTATGGAGGGTATATTAAGTTCGTCATTCCGTTTGTAACTCATCGAAATAATAATTTTAGATCCTAAAAAATTATATATAATCTTGGTCAGCGTAAAATTCTAAGACGATTTAGGCATTTCCGTACGTCCCCTGTCCATCTGTTGTGATCACGCTACAGTCAAAACCAATTAAGATAGGAAGTTAAAATTTTGCACAGAACTCTCTTTTGTCTGCAGGCAGGTGAAGTTCGAAGATGAGCTATATAGGTCCACGACATCGTGTAGCCCCCATACAACGGTACCCCCCGATATTCGGTATTTTGATCATTTTAGCCCAATTTTTCAATTAAATTGTCTGAAACTAAACACAAGGAGTTCCTTTGGAGTACTTTACCCCCTGAAAAATAATTGTCTATAAAGGTCCACGATATCGTATAGAACCCATATTACTGTACCTCCCGAAATTCGGTATTTTGATGATTTTTAGCCACATTTTTCAATGCAATTGTCTGAAATTCTACACAATGAATTCTTCGTAACTACTTTACAACCTGAAAGAGAATTGTCTAAAAGGTAATTGTAGTCAAAATTATTCAATGAAATTGTCTGAAAATCCACAAAAGGAAGAGTATTGCCTATATAGGTCCACGGTACCGTATATCCCCCATATAATGGTACCTCCCTATATTCGGTATTTGGCTAATTTTAGCTACTTTTTTAAATGGAATTGTCTAAAAATCGATACTAGAATTTCTTTCTTAGCACTTTACTCCCTGGAGGAGAAAGGTCTATATAGGTCCACGATATCGTATAGCCCACATACAACGATACCCCCGATATTCCATATTTTTACGATTTTAGGGACATTATTTTCCGGAGTTGTATCAAATATCGCATTTAGAGTTCATAATGGGAAGTAAATTCTATCATAGGTCTAGGACTTCGTATAGGCCCCAAATATCAGTACCACCCTATATTCGGTATTTTGACGAATTTACCGAAATTGTTTGAAATTTCGTATTTGAAGTTCCTAATAGGTAGTACATACGGTTACAGAATATTGTCTATGCAAGTCCAGGTCTTCGTATAGTCCCGATATGACGATACGGAATGTAGGGAACATTCGGTATTTTGATGGTTTTAGCTACATTATTTACCTTATTTTTTTAAGTTTCGTATTTGAATATTGTAATGGCTTATGACAAAAGTTGCCTATGCAGGTCCATGTCGTCGTATAGACCCTAAAGTAACAGCTATATTTTTTATTTTAAACGGATTTTATTTTTTGAAAATTTCCAAATTCGTTCCAAATGGTGGAGGATATGCAAAGTTCGGCCCGGCTGAAGTTACTACTTTTTTACTTGTTGATATTAATTGTAGTAAATTTAAACTTTATTGGATATTCACAAAATGCAACAAAATCTTTGAAAAGTCAACCATTTAAAACAATCATGGCAACACTTATAGCCAGAAAAACAAAGATAAATAATCTCGTTTTGAATCCTGAAAATAAACATACAAATTATATATCTTTTATATACCGCATACTACGACATTAAATTTTCTTCTGTTCTGAAAAAAAGAAAAAGACAATTACTCTACACCAAAGATGATATCTTAAAACTCTGTTCATACGAATGAGGAAGTGTTATAAACCTTTTTATATTGTCTATACTTTTAGCCAAGACATCAGAGCACTTTACACACTCTTACTTCTACATCACTGTACGATGTCCAGAGGAAGGCAATCATTGAATTGAATATGTTTCATATCTGCCACTCGTTGAATGCCATTTATTCGTGCTATACATATACACACATTGTTAATAATGATTATTATCATCATGGTATCCTAAGTGAGAATATCATAAAATAATTAACACACTCATAATATGTTCGTTTCTTATATTTTTCTTTTCGCAAGTGGTAATATAAATGACGTCTGGTACGTCCAAAAGCCAGACACAACAGAATTTGATTTCTAGGAAAATATATGGCTCACAAGTGTTGATGGCAGGGTATTCTGTGAGGGTGAATTATTGTAAATATTACTAATATGTTTTGTCTTTATTTTCGTTGGAACAAATAATATTCAAATTTATGATACAATTTCTGTAACTATGAACAAAACCCTCATAGTATATCATTATTGTACCACTTTAAAAATAGTTCGAAAATGTGTTAATTTCCAAATTAAAAGAAAATATTGTAATTATTAGACCATATAGATCTAAACCAGTATTATTCAAAAAAAAAAAAAAAGTAAAGCATTGGAATTTGACGTAATATGTACATCGCCCCAAATGACCCCAGCAGAAAGATTACAAATTTCACATTTGAAACACTTGTTTTAAGCATAATGAAATTTTCAAGTAAATATATCCTGCACATGATTTTGGCCCACTTTGTCCACATTATTGTGTCTAGGATGGTTGATATTGGAAATGACGATACCTCCCTCATCCCTCATATCTGGTGACTGAACATAGTCAGTAGAGGCCTACCTTTTACTATAGCACCATAACGATACATCCCTATATTCGATATTTTTATTATTTTACCTAAATGATTTCACGATTTTTGTTTTGCATTTGGTATTTATATTTTGGACTGGGTTTTACCTCCTATGACCGATCATTGAATATATATGTCCATGAATTCATATAGCTCCCATATAATGGTACCTTCCGATATTTGGTATTTTTATACCCTACAACACTATGTGTTGGGGGTATTATAAGTTTGATTGGGCCAAAAATTATGTAACACCACGAAATATTGGTTTCCCACATAGGAAAGTATATATGGATCTTCCTATCTCGCCGAGCTGAGTCGATCTAGCTATGTATGTGCATCCGCCCGTCTGTCCATGTTAATTTGTAATCACTCTACAGGTCGCAATTATGGCTCGATCTTCACGAAATTGAAAATGGTGGTGGGGTTAAGGTCAGAATAGAACCCTATTTCTTTTGGAGATGATCGCATAATAATTAGGAGTTAAAATGGACCAAAAACTGAAAAATTTCCTGATTTTACAGTTGCTCCACAGGTCACAATTATAGACCAATCGAAGCGGAAGCTAGCATGGGGCTAGAGCTTAGGGCTGGCCAGAAGCATTCCAATTTTGATGGTCATCGGGTAATATTTGGTGGGTGAAATAGGCCACAACATTTGTGTGTAATAAAAGCCAAATTTTCCATTGAACCGGCGAATATTTTTAATCCCGGCGAAATCACAAATAAGGGAACAGGCCAATTCTGACCATTACGTAGATGCCTATAGTAAATATATCGGATATATAAAGCGAAATATATACAATGTATATATAAAGAGGAAGGGAATGTTGGCTAGAATGCGTATATCTCATGAATGGCTGGACCGATTTTGATAAATTTTGTCAATTCAGAATTCCCTCTTGACATAAAAGTATAAAATCAAGAAAAATATGCCAATAATGATGTTAATATAGATTTTGTGACATTTTTTTAATTTTTTTCATATTTTTTATCGCATGCGATTTTTTCAATTTGACTTATAATATTTTGTAATATTCTTTCACCTTACAACACATGTTGGGATAATATACACAGATTGCATTGGGGATGAAATGGATCAACAACTAAAAATTTTCCTGATTTTGAAGCCATTATAAAGGTCACAAATATAAACCAAAGGACACGAACTCTCGCATGAAGTTAGAGTTTAAGACAGCGGGTAAATGGACCACTACTTTTGTGGGAAAAAATACCAACATTTCCATTCTACCGAAACGCTGAAAATAACTTACAAGCAATATCCGAAATGCACAAAAGGCGAATTTCTGGCTTCTTTATGCTGATTTCGTTGACGAATATAGCTAATTATCGTGAACAAGCAAATCATTTAGATTAGTTTAAATTTAGACACACAGAGGGGCCTCTTGCTTTTGGAGATGATCGCAAAATATGACACAAAAACAGAAAAAATCCTGATCACACAATTGAAGCCGTCGACACGCCTGAGAATAGAGTTAATGACAGGGAAAAGTTCTAGCATTTTGGGAAGAGTTCTTGCATTTTGGTTGACCATTGGATTATATTTAGCTGTAAAATGGACCACAACTACTAACACCACGACGGAGTGCGTAAATGTTTGGAAAATGTCTATGGCCAAAATGCTAAGGGTAATATCTGGGCAATATTCCGTGACATAATTTCAAAAGCGAAATCTTCCAAAATGGCTTTGGACATAAGGGAGCTTCTAATATATTGTAGTGTTGTAGGGTATCACATGGTCGGTATCACATGGTCTATAGTCTTTGCTTACTTGTGTTAATGAGTACTCCAATAAAATTTGATCATTTAAATTCTTCTATGTTTTTATCTATATCTCACCATGCAAAATCACCACCAATATATAAATAAGAAGCCCCTTTTCAAGAATTTGGATTATAAAAGTTTAAGATGCTCACTGCATTGAAAAAATTGATAGGCTACGGTCCTGCCATAAACCCTAAGCCCATGCCAAATTCAGCGTCGATTATACTATGGTTGTGAGTGACTGCCCTGTAGAGTGACTGTCTGACTACGTCTTTAACTTCATGTAGAACTTCGTGACGATCGGTCCATGAATTCGTCCTGCAATTACAAATTAATATGGCAGCCAACATAAAGGTTGGTCTAGCACATTTTTTTCTTTGGCCTTATCCACAATTTTTTATTCAATTTTTATTATTTTCTATTCAATAAAACATTGACACGCAATTCTGTACCCACTACATCAATAAATAAATTCCGAAATTAGAATGAGCAAAAAATATGTCGACGATTACTAGAGTACTTGACATTTAAGTGAAAAATCACGTTCAAAATAGTGCACTTTACAGCAGCAACAGCTCTAAATGACACAATTTTAGCTAGCCATCTATACAACAATATAAGATAGAAGAACAACAATGTCTCAACAATGAATGTGTGCAATAGGTAAGTGTTGCGTATGTATGTTATACTAAAAATATAAATCACTTTCAAATCACATATTAAAAGGATAACTGTGTCAAACGTGTTTAGCCATTGATTATAATCACCAGCAAACGCCACAAAATTGCCGATGCTCTTGAGATGGCATGACGATGATGAAGATGCAGTTGGGGGCTTAGCTGATGCCTATGCATGACATATAATAACACAGGCTTCAATGGCACACTCACGCTAGGAATAAGTGAATCAGCCAGTCATCCAACGAAGCGATTATTTACAAGTGACACTTGAAAATGGATTTAAAAGTGGATACGGTGGGGTTGATATGGTTGACGGCATAAACGCTAATAGGAACAAACGAAAGACATCAATTGTATCAGAGTTTTCTTTAAAATGCTTTATTTCTCCTATTGTTTTTTTCTGAAATTTTCTACCGCATCTCTACTTACCTACTAAACATGACATAGAAGTTGCTGTTGTTGCAGCTCCTTAGCAGTTTTCTTGTAGTAAAATCAAAATAGTTCAACGGGTGATAAAAAGTATTGAATGTGCTCATTGGCGCCTCTATTCGAAGGCAACGACCGTGATTTTCAATTTGAAATGAAAAATATTTGAGGTTTTAATTGAAAAATTATGTTTTCCGTTGAGGTATTTAAATGGACACAAATGTAATTTGCCATCCTATCTGTCGATAGTGAAAAATAGCCTTTGGAAATATTCCTGTCGTCATCGTAAGTCGTAATGTGGATTTTTATGTTCTTGTAAGACTTTGCATTGGTCATTAAGAATGCCCCAAATTGTTTAACATTTTAGAACAATTTTAGGTTTATGGTTCGGGATTAGTCATTTCTTGTGTTCGCTTTCAATTAGCACATCGTAAAATTAAAACTTTAAATAGGATTTTCTAAATGGGAAAGTTATGATAGGGATTACGGGATAATGGAAAAAGTCATACTTTAAGAGAGTCCTAAATTTGACCACAGTGACATCATTTATATCCGCAACACACTGTGGTATAGGGTATTATGTGTTTGCGTATTTTGTTGTAACAGGCAAAAGGAGACAAGATAAAACCTTGGTTTCTTTTGATGACCTATATAGTAACACTCTTTTAGTCAGTCCATATATTTTTGTAAACAAAGTACAGGTTGCATGTACTGTCCAATTATTGTCACAATCGGAATGAGTGATAACCGGTTCAGATTTAAATATAACTTAAATACACATCTTAGACTAATTTCAAGTTTATTGTGCACTAAATGTGTAATATCAATTCAAATAGGTTGGATTTTTGCACACATGACCGGGTTGAGCATAGAAACAAGTATGCCAATATTATGAAGCTATACATGTATATGTTTCATTCGATTTGGTATTGGCGTTTTTCAAAACCGTCATATTATAAAACCCTTTGCTAAATTCAGCCAAAATATACCATAATTTGCAATTATGGTCTATCCCCAAAAAATGTTGAATGAGGGAAGATTGGGATAGAATAGAAGTTTATAATTTTTACAGATGACCGCAAAATATAATGGACATGGAGTGATCATCGAATAATATTTGGTGAGTGAAATAAAACATATCTTTTGTGTGAAAAATACTAATAAATTCATGAATATTGCTATGAATCCCTTTTAGCACGATAAAGGATATATATTTTTTTGAAGTGCAATTTTCACGAAATTTAGCTTGGTCCCGCGATTCTGGTCAAAATTAGAATTTTTTCTGCTATGGCACAACATAATCTAATCCGTATAACACCCAAATAACGGTACCTGTCTGTATTTGAAATTTTGACCGTTTTAGGAACATAATTCAATGGAATTTTTTCAAACATAAAATTTGATATTCGCCATCAATATAATCGTATAATATTTAATGAATATGTGCTTGAAAAAAAGATATGCCCTGTGACGAAAAATTTGTCAATGTAGATTCACGTTTAGTTCCATATAAAGGCCCACACATTGTGATATTTACACAACACTGTACACAATGTTGCTACACCCTTCCCCCACAAAGGCTCAACTCTCTTTTGCAGTACTTTCGCCACATAATTCTAACAAGTAACAAGTAAAAAAACATTAAGTTTGGCCGGGTCAAACTTTTAATACCCACCACCTTAGGGTAAAGGAAACATTAGAAGAAATGTGGCAAAAACCATTAAAATGCCGAATATCGGGAGGTACCGTTATATGGGGGCTATATCAAATCGTGGACCTACACATGCAATGTTTCGCCAACGGAGCTAGAACCCATTATGACCTACAAATACCAATTTTCAGACAAATACGTGAAAAATGTGGTCAAATTACCGAATATCGGGAGGTACCGTTATATGGGGGCTATACCAAAACGTGGACCTTTAATTACAATGACTCGCCACACGAACTGGGACCCATTATGATCTACAACTACTAGTTTTCAGAGAAATTCGTAAAAAAATGTGTCAAAAATCATCAAAATACCGAATATTGGGAGGTACCGTTATATGGGGGATATACCAAAACGTGGACCTATAATTACAATGACTCGCCACACGAAATGTGACCCAATATGATCTACAACTACCAATTTTCAGAAAAATTCGTCAAAAAATGTGTCAAAAATCATCATAATACCTAATAGTGGGAGGTGCCGTTATATGGGCTATACCAAATCGTGGACCCATATATGCAATGTTTCGCTACCGGAGCTGGAACCCATTATGACCAACAAATACCAATTTTTAGACCAATCCGTGAAAAATGCGGCAAAAATAATCAAAATACCGAATATGGGGAGGTACCTTTATATGGAGGCTATACCAAAACCTGGACCTATACATGCAATGTTTTGCCACACGTATAGGGACCCGTTATGAATTATAAATACAAATCCGTGAAAAATCGTGGCATCAATCGTCAAAATACCGAATATCGGGAGGTACCGTTATATGGGGACTATACCAGAACGTGTACCGATATATCTCATTTTAAATACCAACCATCCTAGACACAATACAAATTGCTCTGCTAAATTTTGGCGCTCTACGTCAAATAATGCGGGCTGTATCGTGATTTCAATAGACAGACAGATGGACATCGTTAAATCGACTTAGAATTTTATGCTGATTATGAATATATATACTTTATGGGGTCTACGACGAATATTTAAGGATGTTACAAACGGAATGACAAAGCTAATATACCCTCCTTTCCAAGGTGGAGGGTATAAAAATAAATATAAGATAGACCGGACCGAACTTTGAATACCCTCCACCACTTGCAACGAGTTTGTCAATTAAAAAACTTTAAAAATTCTGTTAAAATCTTAAAAATATTGAATGTAGACTTTAAAATAGGGTCTATACGACGACGTGAACCCACATCATAAAAATCATCAAAATACAGAATATAGGGAGATAATATTATATGGGGCTATACCAAAACGTGAACCTGCACAGACAATTTCCTGTCATAGACTGTAGTACCCATTACGAACTTCAAACACCAAATTTTAAAAATTTCCGTTGAATAATGTCGCTTAAATCACCAAAATACAGAAATAAGGAGGTACCATTATATTATTTTAAAAATCTAAACTGTATTCTTCTACCGATTTCACTTGCATTTGTAGTTTAAAATGGAACTCCTTCAAATATTGAAGGATTTTTGTTTTTTTTGGTTGTTCGCCACGGCCAAATAAAAGTCTTTTTTATTTGTTTAAGTATCTTGATTTTTAATGTTTTAAAAATTTAATTTATTTAAGTAAAGAAGTTTTCAAAACTGCAGAACATTTAAGTTTATTTTAGGTGGTGTAGGGCAAAATATAATCAGTCGCGTTAGACTGTGGCCTTCGATTACTTGTTATACCCACCACCATAGTATGGAGGATATATTAAGTGTGTCATTCCGTTTGTAACATCTCGAAATATACAATTTAGACCCCACAAAGTATATATATTCTTTTGGTACTAAAAATGGGCCATGTATACGTTTTGGTATAGCCCCCATATAACAGTACCTCCCGATATTTGGTACTTTGTTGATTTTAGCGACATTATTCACCGGAACTATTTCAAATTTGGTATTTGAAGTTCGTAATGTATGCTACAGTCTATGACAGGAGATTGTCTGTTCAGGTTCACGTCTTCATATAGCCCCTATACCTCCCTGTATTCGGTATTTTGATGATTTTAGCGACATTATTCGCCGGAATTGTGTCAAATTTGGTATTTAAAGTTCGTAATGGATACTACAGCCTATTCGGAATTTTGATGATTTTAGCTACATTAATCACCGTTTTTATACCCTACAACACTATATTTTGGGGTATTATAAGTTTGATTGGGCCAAAAATTATGTAAGTTTAGGACAGCGGGTTGAATGGACCACTACTTTTGTATGAAAAATACCAATATTTCCATTCTACCGAAACGCTGAAAATAACTTACAGTCGAAAACCAAAATACACAAAAGGCGAACTTCTGTCCTTTTATGATGATTTCGTTGACGAACATAACCAAATATCGTAGAGAAGATTTGTCTAAATTTGGCAACACAGTGGAACCTCTTGAATTTGGAGATGAACCAAAAACAGAAAAGTTTTCCTGATCACACCATAGAAACCAATCCAGACGGAATTTTGCCTGAGAAGAGAGTTAAGGACATGAAGAAGTCTAGCACTTTGGATTTTATTTAGCTGTAAAATGGACCACAACAACTAACAACAAATGGAGTGCGCAATATTTGCAAATGCCACTGGACAAAAAGCTAAGGGTAATATCTGGGCAATGCATGGACATAAAGGTGCATGGTCGGCCCCGCAAGACTATAGCCTCTGCTTACTTGTTTTTTTTTAAGTTTCGCATTTAATAATTGTGATATCTTATGACAAAAGTTACCTATGCAGGTCCATGTCGTCGAATAGACCCTAAAATAACAACTACATTCCGTATTTTTTAAAGAATTTTTAACGGATTTTATTGTTTTTGAGAATTACCAAATTGGTTCCAAATGGTGGAGGGTATTTAAAGTTCGTCCCGGCGGAATTTACAGCTTTTTTACTTGTTTATTATAACTTCGGTGTTAAGGCTGTTCAAAATTTTTGCAATGAAAAATAGCAGGCAAAGCTGTTTCCTTTGTTATTCATATTGATGACTGAAACTGTTCTATAAACAATATTGTTTAGCAAATGCTACATGGATTTAACTTCTTAGATAAGAAATATGTTTGCAGTGTTGATGGTTATGTATTATACAAAATAGTTATATCGTTATATTCTTATATATGTTGTTTAAAAAGCTCCAAAACACAACTTGTGCACATTAAGGACACATAAAATAAACATATTTTCGAAGCCATCGCATCTGAGGTCTTCCTTTGGACAAACCATTGGTATTCATGCTGATATTATTCATGAGCGTAGCTTTTGATCCTATGTTGTCGAATGTATGGATGAGATCCCAGTGGTAAAAATGCAAGATATAAGTATAATATAAAATACAGCAAACGATATAAGGATTAATATGGCTTTACGAGTGAGTATGTTAAAAACATGTTCTCACAATTATTTTAAGATTTTTCGTTGCCTTGTTTTTCCAGTTGGGTTTGCAAAAAATTTTTAAATTCTTATGTATATTTAGATGAAAAATAGGATATGCTTGTATGTAAGCATATTTCAGGACATATATGATAAATATAATGGCAAAAATAAAAATCTTGAAACTAACGAATCGTCTTTGAAAGCATATTGTTTAGCTTTTTGTCAGTTGATAGTATAAATTATGTAAGCAAACAATAGCTTGGAATACTAGAGCCATCTAGTTAGCATCGCAAAAAGTTTGAACCTTTAAAAATTGCAATGGAAACATGATGTACATATGCGTTTGTAGACAATGTTATTCTCTTCAGGAAAAATCTTAAAAACTTTGCTATTCATAACAGCGTTACTGTCAAATATCATTGAACAATACGATTACTTGAATGCAAAATTTCATGAGACATCTTTAGTCTTTAATTGCAAATATTGGTTGAAAATCTGTTAATTTTAAATCAGAAGAACAAAAAAAAAACAATGCTCGGACGGAACCCTTAATACGCTCCATCATTTGAAAAGATCTTGCAGCAATTCGAAAAATTCAGTTGAAAAAATTATGCTAAAATTATTCAAATATAGTTGTATAGGAAAAGTAGTAGTAGTGTCAAATTTAAAACAATTTGAGTTAGAAGTGTGATGGAATACGGAATATTTGGAGGCCATACCAAAACGTGTGCTATTCCAAAACATGTGCCCATATGACCGATTTGTTATACCAAAACCTCAAAAGACCTGGTTTATTTGATAATATGTTACTTAATGTTAATCCACCATTCGGAAGCAAGAATAATTTCTAAAAAAAGGGCGGACGATTAAGAATGTGTGTTGGTACTTCAGTAGTATATCGATCAATCAACATTGTATCGATGGTCTATTTAAGTTTTTATTGCGAATTCGATACTAAGAAGAGCAAAAGTAGAAAAGTTGGACAGCGGTATTACCAAAACAAGTTAAAAAGCAGTAAGTTCGGCCGGGCCGAACTTTGAATACCCTCCACCATTTGGAACGAGTTTGGACATTTTCAAAAAAAAATAAATCCTTAAAAAAATCTGTTAAAATTTTAAAAAAATAGCCTGTAGCATCCATTACGAACTTAAAATACGACATCTCAAAAAATTTCGGTGGGTATTGTACCCAAACTCGTCAAAATACCGAATATAGGGAGGTACTGATGTATGGGGCCTATACGAAGACCTGGACCTGCACAGAGAATTTTCTGTCACAGACTGCAGTTCCCACTACGAACTCTAAATACATAATTTGAAACAACTCCGGTGAATAATGACGCTAAAATCATAAAAATACCGAATATTGGGCGGTACCGTTATATGGGGGCTACACGAAGACGTGGACCTGCACAAACCTTTTTCTTTCATAGGCTGTAGTATTTATTTCGAACTTCAAATACTGAACTTGAAACAATTCTGGTGAATAATGTCGCTAAAATCATCAAAATACCGAATATCGGGTGGTACCGTTATATGGGGGCTATATGAAAACGTGGACCTACATGGCCGATTTACGAACTTAACCTGCCTACTGGAAAAATAAACATGTGTGCAAAATTGTGGCCTTCTATCTCAATTCGTTCGAAAGATATCGTGATTAAAACAGACAGACATACAGACGGACTGACAGACAGATGGACAGACGGACATCGCTAAATCGACTTAGAATTTTACGCTGATTGAGAATATATATACTTTGTTGGGTCTGACATAAGTATTTCGAGCAGTTACAAACGGAATGACAAAGTTAATATACCCTCCATAATATGGTGGAGGGTATAATAAAAGATATTTTTATACGTTACAATGCAATGAGTCATTCGTTGTAGACGATAGTGTGTATGCCGATTCATTTATGAATCTGATGTACCATTATCATTTGACAACAAGTCACATTATGTCTTTGGCAACCAAACAGACCTAAATAAAGGAAAAAAAGTTAACAAGTGTATCTTCATTCAAATGGTCTTCATTATTTCACCATAGTCGCATTTATCATCTCGGAGTGGACGACTGTAATCTTTTGTTACGTATTTTCGTTTTATTTGAATAATTCACGCACATCCTATTCCACTAGTTAGATGCTCAATCTTTTCTGGGTTTAAATGTTCAATTAACGTAGGAACATACTGAAGGCATGGGAGAGAGAACACAATCAGTTCATACGTAGCTGCAACATACATTATGGCTGCAACGATAGCCCCATGGTCAAGATCGTATTATAACAACAACAGCAATTCACTTGTTCCTTTTGCAATGATCTAAAGCTACCAATGAACTGTGTCTAACAAACGACTAGCAAATGCAATGTGCTTTAAAACCTAACTAACGTTTTTCTGTAAACGATCACATGGCTTAGTGTAACCAGCAAAGCTAAATTTGGTTAAAATGTTTGCACTACCGTACCATGCCAACAAATGCAACACAACGGCAATAATATATAGTCGTTAAGGACGAATATAATAGGACCTGCATTCGTAATTGCTGACTTAGTGTAAAGAACATTTCAAAATTGTGATAAGAATATTTTCTCAGCTTCATATGAAAATAGTGTTATTTCCCCTCCCACTTAAAGGAGTAGGTCAACACTTTAGTCAAATGTATGAGGGCTCAGTCAAACATGGACTGGCCTTTTATACCAAACTCTACTAACTCAAGCCTCTTTTTCTGAATATTTTATTTATTCATTTACATTATTGAATTAGCAATTGCAGCGTTATTTATATCTCACCTTCAATTCCCTTTTAACACCTACAGTGCATATTCCAAGCACATTGGCGATCACAAAACACTCTCCTTTATGTAGCTGAAATCATAAAAAGAAATAACAAAAACCAAACACCGATCTGAAACATTAAACCAAAAGAATCACCAGAAAAAAAAAAACAATTCCAATATGGACCAACACAAGCCAACAACAAGACCCGCATTTAAATCTTAAATCTGCAACAGATTTGGGAAGGAAGCAAGCCACAAAAAGACTACGACAACAACACCAACAAATATAGAAACGTAACCTAAAACTGGCTACATAGATTCAAAATGCACTAATTTGCTTAAAATTTCAATATGGTAATGCATTGGCATTGAATGGATAAACATCTCACATATTTTCTTGAAAAAACAGGACGGCATTTTTATTTGTGTTTCTTAATAGTGGCCACCAGATTATATGATATTTATTGGCACAATAGCCCAAAAATAATGGGTGGAAAATGCCAAAAATTCTATTCGATCACGAATATCCTATGAAAGGAAATGTAATGAATTTCCATTAGTACAATAAAAGATGTAAACATGGGACAATTTTCACAAATTTTTTCGATTCTTAACACATAACAAACCCAATTTTCTAAGCCAAATAAATAAATGAATACGTCGATACAAATAAGCTATATAGACAACCGGAGCCTAACGCGTGATATCCTACAACACCATAATTTCCGGTAAAGTTTTTTATAGACATAGATGAAACCCTAAAATATAGATAGCCCTATAACCACTGCTTATAAAATATAACGGATAAATATGGACGTAGATAATGCAATAATTCCTAATTTAAATGTCAGATGTAGTCATTATCATATTTATCCGTTCGAACAATCCGAAAATGACTGAAAACAATATTATCCAGAAAACTACATTCTTTACAAGAATATTTCATATTTCACATACATAGTATGGAGTCAAGTTCGTCATTCCGTTTGTAACTCATCGAAATAATCATTTTAGACCCAACAAAGTATATTCTTGATCAGCGTAAAATTCTAAGACGATTTAGCCATGTCCGTCTGTTCTAATCACGCTACAGTCTAATCGAATTAAGATAAGAAGCTAAAATTTTGCACAGATCCCTCTTTTGTCTGCATGCAGGTCAAGTTCGAAGATGGGCTATATCGGTTCACAATATCGTATAGCCCCCATATAACGGTACCCTCCGATATTCGGTATTTTGATGATTTTATCCACATTTTTAACGGAATTGTCTGATAATCCACACAAGGAGTTCCTTGTGGGTACTTTATCCCTTGAAATAGAATTATCAATATAGGTCCACGATATCGTATACCCCCCATATAACGGTACCCCCGATATTCGGTATTTTTATGATTTTAGCCACATTTTCCAACGGAATTGTCTAATAATCCACACAAGAAGTTCCTTGTAGGTACTTTATCCCTTGGAAGAGAATTATCAATATAGGTCCACGATATCGTATACCCCCCATATAACCCTCCGATATTCGGTATTTTGATGATTTTAGCCACATTTTTCAACGGAATTGTCTGATAATCCACACAAGAAGTTCCTTGTAGGTACTTTATCCCTTGGAAGAGAATTATCTATATAGGTTCACGATATCGTATACCCCCCATATAACGGTACCCCCGATATTCGGTATTTTTGTGATTTTACCCACATTTTTCAATGGAATTTTCTAGAATTGTACACAAGAGTTTCTTTGTGAGCAGTTTACACCCTGACAGAGAATTCTCTATATAGGTTAACGATATCGTTTATCCCCCATAAAGTTTATCCCCCATTTTAGCCATATTTTCCTATGGTATTGTCTGAAAATCCACACAAGGAGTTCTTTGTGAGCACTTTAACCCCTGAAAGGTAATTGTCTATATAGGTCCACAATATCGTATATCCCCCCATATATCGGCACCTTCCGATATTAGATATTTTAAAGATTTTAACAGAATTTTTAATGGATTTTATTTTTTGAAAATTTTCTAATTCGTTCCAAATGGTGGAGGGTATTAAAAGTTCGGCCCGGCCAAACTTACTGCTTTTTTACTTGTATATACCAGATTTTTGCCGAACCACTTTACACTTCAAAATTATAGATATATAAATTATATATATCAGACAACCATACAAACTTGTAGGCTTCTCTCCTCTGCTCAACTCTAGAATTCGATTCCGAACCGAGCCCTACCTCACATTACTGGGTTCACTCAGCTCGGCGAGATAAGAAGATATATATGTTACAATAAATTAAATAATGTGCCTGACCTATATGGATCGTTCCGTTGGGAATGCAAACTGAAGATTCATGGCCAATTTGGTTGAAACATTAATTAAACCGCCAATAATACCTTAATTCACGCTGTATTATAATATGGAGACTATAACAAATAGTGGACTTGTATAACAGTTTTTAATTACAAGAAGTAAAAAAGCTGGCCGCTATTTTGAAGTAATTTCAAAAAAAAAAACCTTTGAATCCTGGACTTCTATATGAAATTTTATAGATATTAATAACCGGATTTTTTTCAAGAATATTGAATACCGTTTGGCCTATTTGTGATATTCAAAACCGAAACTTGAAAAAAAAATCCGCTGATTAATATCACAATACTGAATATAGGGATGTATCGTAATATGGGGGCTATACAAAGACGTGGATCTGTTCGAGCAAATTCGTGACATATTAACTTCAACTTCCAAATTTTAAATATTTCTATGAAAAGTGTGGCACAAATTTTCAAAATACTGAATATCTGGATATATAATTTTATGAGGACTATACCAAAACATAGATTTATATTGAATGATCTATGTAAAGATTTTTCTTGCATAATGGGAACACATGCTCCCAATTTACATCAAATTCGGTTTAAAATTGTGAGTTAAACACCCAAGAAACCTTAAAGCTGTCGGTACAGTTGTATGGGGGCTATACCGAGACGTGAACCCATTTTCCATAAATAGTAAACATTTAAACGCGCAATTCTTTATGCATACCTGCAGTTATTTGCTTGTATTCAATGTTTACACTAGTCCACCCCACCTACCACGAGACTATACAATTTCAGTAACTTCAACCATTGTTGCTGATGTTGTTGTTATTTCTCTTAAAAATAACCACAAACTTGAACATGCCGACTTCGTAATCTCAAAGCCGCTCAATATTACCAACAACATCAACAGTACCACCAGCTTCAGTCTGCACAAACTCTATTGGTGGTTTTTAATGCATTTGATGTATTTGAAATGGCGTATTCTTTAAATTCTCGAATGTATAGAAAAATTTTCCTGTAGTTACCGCAATGTCGCTGAAGCTTAGACCGAAAAGCACATGGTTAGATCCATTCGTTACCATATTGAGAATTTGTTACAGTATTTAGAGCAACCATGCACCATGCAGCAAATCTATGGAAATGGAAATAAATGTTTGTTTTCAGAGATGAAGCTTTTTAATTTTGTGGATCTATTTTTTCGTTAGAGTGTGTGAAGTTTTTAGTCCCTGAATTCGTTCCTCCTGGCTGTCGCAAAGATGATAGTACTTTGGAATCCCCATACACATCATACTACGATGCATTGCAAAATCCAAATTCTTATTGTCTTTATGCACATGAAGCGCTGCTATTTCCACTGGGCATTGGCGTTTAGTTGTGACCATTTTGCCAAAAAATGAATGGGGTAAGACAACGACGAAGTAGGAGATTCACTACAATATTATTCAATTAGGATTCGCTGCCAATAACATGTCAAAAATTTTTCCAAAGATTCAATCCATCATTTTAGATATTATTTATAATACTTTTATGACTTCGGTTTTAAATCTTACGTGTGTTAACTCTTATATTTTGGATACTTTTACAGCATATGATAGTTATTTGTACCCTACATTTTGTTGACATAAATATATAACTTTATTTCCGCAATTTTTCTCACTTTGTATTTTGTTATTTTATTTTATGGATGAACATTGTTGGCAAATAAGATTGATTTTTTTATGCCCTCCACCATACATTGTACGGAGGGTATATTAACTTTGTCATTCCGTTTGTAACTCATCGAAATAACCATTTTAGACCCAACAAAGTATATATATTCTTGATCAGCCTAAAATTATAAGACGATTTAACCCTGTCCGTCCGTCCGTTTGTCCATCTGTTGTAATCACGCTACAGGCTAAACGAACTAAGATAGGAAGCTAAAATTTTGCACAGATCTCTCTTTTGTCTGCAGGCAGGTCAAGTTCGAAGATGGGTTATATCGGTCTATGATATCGTATATCCCAAATATAACGGTACCCCCCGATATTCGGTATTTTGATGATTTTAGCCACATTTTTCAACGGAATTGTCTGATAATCCACACAAGGAGTTCTTTGTGAGTACTTTACTCCCTGAAAGAGAATTGTCTATATAGGTCCAAGATATCGTATATCCCCCATATAACGGTACCCTCCAATATTCGGTATTTTGACGATTTCAGCAACATTTTTCAATGGAATTGTCTGAAATTCCACACAAGGGGTTCTTTGTTAGCACTTTACCCTCTGACATAGTGCTCTTCATATAGGTTAACGATATCGTATAGCCCCCATGTAACGGTACCCCCGGTATTTTGATGATTTTAGCTATATTTCCCAATGGTATTGTCTGAAAATGTACACAAGGAGTTCTTTGTGAGCACTTTAACCCCCGAAAAGGGATTTGTCTATATAGGTCCACAGTATCGTATATCCCCCATATAACGGAACCCCCGATATTCGGGATTTTGATAATTTTTAGCCACATTTCCCAATGGAATTTTTTGAAAATCCACACAAGGAGTTCCTTGTGAGTACTTTACCCCCAGACATAGGTTTGTCTATATAGGTCCACAATATCATATATTCCCCCATATATCGGCACCTTCCGATATTAGGTATTTTAAAGATTTCAACAGAATTTTTAATGGATTTTATTTTTTTGAAAATTTTCTAATTCGTCCAAATGGTGGAGTATGTTCAAAGTTCGGCCAGGCCAAACTTACAGCTTTTTTTTTTTGAATTTAGAAATCTTCAATCTAAGATACGCATTCCGTTTTTCTTCGTTTCTATATTCTTTGTTTTTTCATTCGTTGCAACTCAACATGTGGACAAAGGCTACTATAGCAGCACCGTCTTTAGCAGAGATACTTTTGCATAGCATTATGGTCTCGTTCTACAAACAAACGCAATCCAGAATATCCGATTATTCGTTTCGTTGGACCGCCGCAAAAGAACTAAGTTAAAGCGTAACTTTTAGTTCCCTCTACATCCCACTGAATAACCATTTACTGCGAGGGGGATTTATTTAATTCCTCTTCGGAATGACATGTGCAGCATCTGTGTAAAAATGCTCAAATGCATCCAAAAAAGCAGCAAAATTTCAATTGAATAAAGAAAGTAAGCGACTACAAAGAGGAAGAAGAAGGAAAAAAACAACAAAGCGATTCGTTGCAGTCTAGCGGATCTTTTGATAACCATTGGCATGAGAGCATGCAAAACGTAAATTAAGCTGGCGAATATACTGCAATCGCTTCTCAGCCAATGGTATAAGTCTTAAAATAGAAGTAACAGGGGAAAGTTGATGAAGTCCCCTGAGTGATTTTGAATGTTAGCCAAACCGTCTTTGAGACATCAATCAAAACATTGGTAATACCAAACGGTAATAATAGTTTGCTCTTATGTTGATCATTGGGAAGCTTACACAATATATTGTACTGCTTAAAAAATATACCCTTTTCGGATGGACAATATAATAGGTTAGAGTTGGGCAAATCGAGGTTATTAAATCTTAGGTCTAAAAACTAATTAGGGCTCATACACAAAGAAACTGCACCTAGGTCTTCAAAAATTCATATTATAGAGAGGCATATGATAAAATATTTAAAAAAGTTTCACCCAGAATTGCTGCCATTAATGAAGTTATTTTAAGCTGTACCAATAAGTGGACCTGGATTATACATGTACCGCCCAACCCCTGTGTATGGTTTTAAAAATTAGACATAAGTATGATGCAAACAGTGGGATATGTAAGGTTTCAGAAACAATTTACTTTTGAAAATATTTATATTTATACCCTACAACACTTTGTGTTGGGGGTACTATAAGTCTGATTGGGCCAAAAATTATGTAACACCACGAAATATTGATTTCCCACATAGGAAAGTATATATGGATCTTCCTATCTCGCCGAGCTGAGTCGATCTAGCTATGTATGTCCGTCCGTCCGTCTGTCCGTCTGTCCATGTTAATTTATAATCATTCTACAGGTCGCAATTATGGCCCGATCTTCACGAAATTTAGAATGGAGGTGGGGATAAGGTCAGAATAGAACCCTATTTCTTTTAGAGATGATCGCACAATATTTAGGGGTCAAAATGGACCAAAACTGAAAAAAATCCTGATTTTGCAGTTGCTCTACAGGCCGCAATTATGGACCAATCGACGCGGAAATTAGCATGGGGCTAAATCTTCGGCCTGGCAGAAGCCTTCCGATTTTGATGGTCATCGGGTAATTTTTAGTGGGTGAAAAAGACTATAATATTTGTGATAAATAAAAGTCAAATTTCCATTATACCGCGAATATTTTTAATCCCGGCGAAATCACAAATAGACGAACAGGTCAATTCTGACCGTTACGTAGATGCCGATAGTAAATGTATCGGTTATATATAGCGAAATATATACAATGTGTATATACAAAGGAAAGGGATATTGGTAAGATTGCTTATATCTCAAGAATGCTGGACCGCTTTTGAAACATTTTGTCAATTCAGAATGCCCTCTTGACATAAAAGTATTAAATCTAAAAAAATCGCAGAAAAATGTGCCAATAAAGATGTTAATATATATTTTGTATTATTTTGTGACATTTTTTTATTTCTTTTAATATTTTTTATCGCATGCGATTTTTTCAATTTGACTTATAATATTTTTTTTCATCTTACAACACAGGTTGGGGATATTAAAAAAGTATTGCAAATATCGTCCGATCCTCTCTAAAATTTTCACAAGGGTAGGGTTGGGCTCAGAAGGGCTAGACCTATTGATTTCAAAGATGTCCGCAATATATTAGAGGGTTGAAATGGGCCAACAACAAAAAATGTTCCTGATTTTGCAGCCGTTATAATGGTCACAAATAGAAACCAAAGGACACGAAATCTCGCATGAAGTTAGAGTTTTGGACAGCGGGTACAATGGACTATTAATTTTGTGTGAAAAAATACCAGCATTACTTACAGGCGATATCCGAAATACACAAAATGCGAAGTTCTGGCTTTTTTATGCTGATTTCGTTGACGAATTTAGCCAAATATCTTAGACAAGCAAATCATATAGATGAGTCTAAATTTGGAGACACGGAGGGGCTTCTTGCTTTTGGAGATGATTGCAAAATATTTAGGAGTTGAAATTAACCAAAAAGAGAAAGGTTTTTCCGATCACACAATTGAAGCCAATCGACACGGCTATGAAGAGATTTAAGAACAGGGAAGAATTCTAGCATTTTGGATGACCATTGGATTATATTTATCTGTAAAATGGACTACAACAACCAACAGCCCGACGGAGTGCATAAATGTTGGGCAAATGTCCCTAGTCAAAATCATAATTTCAAAAATGAAATCTGCCAATATGGATTTGGAAATGAGGGGGGTTTTAACATATTGTAGCGTTGTAGGGTATAACATAGTCGGCCCCGCACGACTATAGCCTTTGCTTTTTTGTTTTTTGATTGGAAATGTGCGGCCGACCATGTGATACCTTACGCCACTATACACTATATTGGAAAGCCCCTTAGGTCCAAATCGATTTGTGGATTTCGTATTTGGAATGAGTCCATTCAGTCCTGAAAAAGTTTTACCTCCGGTGCCATTTGTCTCTATATTTCCGTGTCGATTGTTCTTTAATTGTGAGACCCTTAATGTATCACTCTTAATGTTTTATTAACATCTACAAAAACAATAGGCTTCTATTCTGGCCCTAACCCAACTCCCATGCTAAATTTCATGAACATCGGTTAATAATTGCATCGGTTAAAAATTCAATATTGTAGTTCAAATTCAAAAAATTGCATGGAATAACAAACAAGTATTAATTTCCGCAGACCCTCCACCATTAGGTAAAGAAAACATTTTTATACAAAATTGTCTGGATTCAAACGTGTTCCACTTTAAACAACAAAATCGGTAGGAGAATGCAGTTTCAGTTTTCAGAAAACAATATAGTGGTTGGAGCCGTTGTATTGGGGCCATACCAAAGCGGGAGCCTATATAGACAATTTTATACTACATAGGATAAATACCAAATTTGACATAATTTCGTGGGTAAATGTGACTAGGATTATCAAAATACCAATATAGGTCTATATATCAAATACCTAACCGTTGTATGGAAACCATTGACCAATGGACAATGCTTTGACACCAGTTGAACAACCCATTAATAAGTACAAATACCAAATTTCACACACATCTATTATAAAATATGGATAACATCGTCAAAATACCGAATATCCAAAGGTACCGTTATATGTGCGCTATAAGAACCCATTACGAACTGCAAATACAAATTTGTAGACAAATCCATGGAAACATTTAGTTTTTTCCATTCCCTAACAATAATCCTAATACAAACGACCAAATCCTTTGACTCA
Organism: Musca domestica; assembly: GCF_030504385.1. Lineage (NCBI taxonomy): Eukaryota > Metazoa > Arthropoda > Insecta > Diptera > Muscidae > Musca > Musca domestica. The sequence continues at coordinate 22,752,655 of NW_026712299.1, forward strand.
CATTACATCGGTATCATTCCAGTGATTCATTGAAGCCTCAACAAAAATGAAGCAATCATCCCAACATTTTCTAAATTTATAAACCAAAACGTAAATTTAATGAAGCAATTGGCCCTGAAGGCAAATATGAAGACATCATTGTCGTTGCACATGGCTACACTCTCAGCACAATCTTAAGACAGTCTGTTCGTATTCAATTTTCTGTTGAAAATTATGCATAAAAATTTCATCACGATTTCGACACATGAGCCAAAGTCAAAGAAGAGGAAAGCCAACCACTTAACAAATTGTGCAACTTGAAACCGTTCTTATGTTCGATACTTGAGACTTCAAGTAAGTGTAAAATATTCTATTTGGGCAAAACTTCTTCAGGCGGAGCGCAACAAACCAGATGAGACAGCCGACACTTGAATAAAAAATCATGTTATTCGTTGTTTTTGATTTGTGATGTGAACTTTTGTGACAAATCGTAAATGTTGTGTCGATATTGGAAAAAAAAGAGAAACATCAAAAAGGAAATGTTTCTCATATGTTGTTTTTCTTTGCAGAAGGGAGTTTTTGGCCCTAGGCTATAAAACTCGAGACAAGATGAGACGTTCATTACGTCTTTGCAATAAAATACCGCTTGATTTTTAATAAAACATATCTACCTCATGTCAACAAGCGGTGTTTTCTAGTATGCTTTCGATTTAGTAATATCCTTTGGATGAATGACAGGCTTAAAATATTGCATTCTTCCCCTGGAGTCATAAAATATGAAAACGATAAGAGCTGAATCTAAATTTTGTTTTTTAATGATTTCATTTTTTAATAACCCTATAAAATTTCATATTTAGCTGCTGGTTGTTTGTGCCTGCAAATATTGTTTCTTCTCTGTCATTGCTTGGCAAACAAAACTACTTCGGTGTAGTCAATGGTAATATTAAGTATGAAACAAGTAAAAAACAAGTAAGCAAAGGCTATAGTCGTGCGGGGCCGACTATGTAATACCCTACAACACTACAATATGTTAGAAGCCACCTTATGTCCAAATCCATATTGGAATTATAAAGTAGGATTTTGACTAGGGACATTTGCTCAATATTTATGCACTTCGTCGTGCTGTTAGTTGTTGTAGTCCATTTTACAGCTAAATATAATCCAATGGCCATCCAAAATGCTGGAATTCTTCCCTGTCCTTAACTCTCTTCTCAGGCGTGTAGATTGGCTTCAATTGTGTGATAAGAAAAACATTTCTGTTTTTGGTTAATTTAAACCCCTAAATATTTTGCAATCATATCCGAAAGCATCTGCATCTCCAAATTTAGACTCATCTATATGATTTGCTTGTCTACGATATTTGGCTATATTCGTCAACGAAATCAGCATAAAAAAGCCAGGTGTTCGCATTTTGTGTATTTCGGATATCGCCTGTAAGTAATGCTGGTATTTTTTCACACAAATTTAGTGGTTTATTGTACCCGTTGTCCTGAACTCTAACTTTATGCGAGATTACGTATCCTCTGGTTTCTACTTGTGACCTTTATAACGGCTGCAAAATCAGGAAAATTTTAAGTTGTTGGCCCATTTCAACCTCCTAATATATTGCGGACATCTTTGAAAACAATAGGCCTAGCCCTTCTGAGCCCAATCCTACCCTTGTGAAAATTTTCGTGAGGATCGGATGATATTTGCAATCATTACATAATAATCCCAACCTATGTTGTAAGGCGAAAAAATATTAAAAAATATTATGAGTCAAATTATAAAAAATCGCATGCGATAAACAATATGAAAAAATAAAAAATGTCACAAAATACTACAAAATTTATATTAACATCATTATTGGCATTTTTTTCTGCCCTTTTTTAGATTTCATAGTTTTATGTCAAGAGGGCATTCTGAATTGACAAATTTTGTCAAAATCGGTCCAGCCATTCTTGAGATATAAGCATTCTAGCTAACATCCCCTTCCTTTGTTTATACACATTGTATATGTCCGATATATTTACTAACGGCATCTACGTAACGGTCAGAATTGACATGTTCGTCTATTTGTGATTTCGCCGGGATTAAAAATATTCGTGCTTTAATGGAAAATTTGACGTTTATTGAACACAAATGTTGTAGCCTATTTCACCCACTAAATATTACCCGATGACCATCAAAAGAGGAGGGCTTCTGCCCAGCCTTAAGTTCCAACCCCATGCTTACTTCCACTTTGATTGGTCTACAACTGCGACCCGTAGAGCAACTGCAAAATCAGGAATTTGTTCAGTTTTAGGTCCATTTCAACCCCTAAAAAATTGCGATCATCTCCAAAAGAAATAGGGTTCTATTCTGACCCTAGCCCCACCTCCATTCTAAATTTCGTGAAGATCGGACCATAATTGCGACCTTAGAGTGATTACAAATTAACATGGACAGACGGACAGACGGACGGACGGACATACATAGCTATATCGACTCAGCTCGGCGAGATAGGAAGATCCATATATTCTTTCCTATGTTGAAAACCAATATTTCGAGGTGTTACATAATTTTTGGCCCAATCAAACTTATAATACCCCCAACACATAGTGTCGTAGGGTATAAACATTAAGTTTGGCCCGGCCCAATTTTTAGACATACTCATCAGAAAATGTGCCAAAAATCATCAAAATACCGAATATCGGGAAAAAGGCTATATGGGGCTATACAAAAACGTGGACCTATACATACAGTATTTCGCCAAAAGAGCTAGAACCCATTAAGACTAAAAAATACCAATTTCTAAACAAATCCGCGAAGAAATGTGGCAAAAACCATAAAAAACGGAATATCGGGAGGTACCGTTATATGGGAGCTATACCAAATCGTGGACCTGTAAATGAAATGTTTTGCCAAAGGAGCTAGAACCCGTTATGACCTACAAATACCAATTTTCAGAAAAATCTGTGAAAAATGTGACAAAAATCATTAAAACACCGAATATCGGGAGGTACCGTTATATGGGGTCTATACCAAAACGTGGACCTATAATTAAAATGATTCGCCACACGAACTGAGACTCATTATTACCTACATATACCAATTTTTCGAGAAATCCGTGAAAAAATGTGTCAAAAATCATCAAAATACCGAATATGAATATGGGGGCTATACCAAAGCGTGGACCTATACATGTAATGTCCCGCCGCACGAACTAGGACCCGTTATGACCTACATATACCAATTTTCAGACAAATCCGTGAAAAAATGTGCCATAAATCATCAAAATACCGAATATCGGGAGGTACCGTTATATGGGGACTATACCAGAACGTGGACCGATATATCTCATTTTCAATACCAACCATCCTAGACACAATGCAAATAGCTCTGCTAAGTTTTGGCTCTCTACGTCAAATAATATGGGCTGTTTCAACAGACAGATGGACATCGTTTAATCGACTTAGAATTTTATGCTGATTATGAATATATATACTTAATGGGGTCTAAGACGAATATTTAAGGATGTTACAAACGGAATGACAATGTTAATATACCCTCCTTTCCAAGGTGGAGCGTATAAAAATACAATTAAATCTTGCATATTCTTTTTCTCAGTAAAATGCAATACAAACACGCACTCTGTACGCTTACTACATTTGTCTGCTTAGCTGAGCATGTATCGCCATCCAACATACATATGCAAACTCTCAAAGCATAATCCTAGTTATCACTTTTATTACCACCCACATCAATGCATTCTGCATGCAACAACAAACACAGAAATTCTAAAAGAGTTAATTAAAATATTTTTAATTATGTTATAATCAACTTACTCTTACTATTTGTTTTACACCGACAGTAATGGAAAATATTTTCTTTTCGCATATTTTCAAAAGCCACACAGTCAGTTTTCCTTGTATTTATGGTGAAGTAGTAACACAAACTAAATGAGGAACTTTTGCCCAAAATTCCGTAGACAGTTTGTAGATAGGATATTTCCTTTGGGGATTTTTATAGCCTCCACCATATAATGGAGGGTATATTAAGCTTGTCATTCCGTTTGTAACACCTCGATATATATATTTTAGACCCCACATTCTTGATCAACATAACATTCTATGATTTTTTTAAGTTTCGAATTTGAATATTGTCGAATTAAAAATTTTATTTCTTTTTATACCCTCCACCATAAAAAGTATGGAGGGTATATTAAGTTCGTCATTCCGTTTGTAACTCATCGAAGTAATCATTTTAGACCCAACAAAGTATATATTCTTGATCAGCGTAAAATTCTAAGACGATTTAACCTTGTCCGTCCGTCTGTTGTAATCACGCTAAAGTCTAAACGAATTAAGATAGGAAGCTAAAATTTTGCACAGATCTCTCTTTTGTCCACGATATTGTATAGCCCCCATATAAAGGTACCCCCGATATTCGGTATTTTGGTGATTTTAGCCACATTTTCCAATGGAATTATCTGAAAATCCACACAAGGAGTTCCTTGTGAGTACTTTACACCCAGACACGGATTTGTCTTTATAGGTCCACAATATCGTATATCCCCCCATATATCGGCACTTTCTATATTAGATATTTTAAAAAAATTTTTAACGGATTTTAACTTTTTGAAAATTTTCTAATTCGTTCCAAATGGTGGAGGGTACTCAAAATTCGGCCCGGCCGAACTTACTGCTTTTTTACTTGTTTTTTTTTTTTGAAGATTGCAAAATTCCTTCCAAATGATGGAGGGTATTCAAAGTTCGGCCCGGCCGAAATTACAGTTTTTTTTAATAGTTTGCATTGTATTATTCCCTCATAAATATTTGAAGGATGATAGTTTGTTTGCATACCCAAAAACTCAAATTGAAACCTCCCACCCATAATTATGAAATTGATTTGCTACTATGACTATACCTGAATTAAATAACTGCTTGTTATGCGTATGATGTGGTTATTAAAAAAATATAAATCTCAGAAGCCATAACTTTTTCAATATTTTTGATATAACCTACAATTTTCAAGAACAACTTTAAGATCTTGGACCCGGAATGGAATAATAGAAAATTTCCACCTCTTATTTTAATAGGGTTTCTTCCAAAAATTGATTTCGTTTTCTATAACACACATACATTTTCGGTGGACTGCAATAAGTGAATGCAAAAATATAACAAAGTAGTACCTAAAAGCCGATGTACACATGTACACACTAGTAGTAATCATATAAACCCTGAAACGGATCGATCTAGATGACTTGGATTAAGTTTGTGATTATATCGCTACATGACTAGCTACATAACTATGCACATTTAGCTGCAATATATATCTATATCTATAAAAGAGGAAAATATGTTTATGTTTATTTGTTTGTAATTTATGAACTGGAAATCCGCTGAACAGATTTTCTTGAAAATTTCCAAGTATACTACAACATCGCCTTAAAGTAACATACGCTATATCAATTTTTGAAATTCCACTTCCACAGATATAGCATCAGAATCGGATGTACCTCCCAAAATTATTGATTTTTTATACAGTCTCCAAATTTGACTATCTCCCATATATATTTTCGATCGATTTCATCTATTTGATTCACTAAACACGATATGTGTGTTGGATTCCAATGAAATTTGGAATGTATGCCGGGATTTTGATCAAAAAATAAATTTGTGAAATTATTTTGAAATCGGTTTAGATTTGGATATAGCTTCCATATATATTTTCGACCGATTTCGTGTGTTTCATACACCAAAAAAACGATATGTACGTTCGATTCCAATCGAATTTGGAATGTGTGCCGGGATTTTGATTGGAAAATAAATTAGTCAAATTATATTACAATCGGTTTAGATTTAGATATAGCTCCCATACATATTTTCGGCCGATTTCACATATTTGATGCACAAAACACGATGCGTATGTCCAATTCTAATGAAATTCCGCATGAGTGACTATATTTGGTACAAAAATAAAATTGACAAATTATATTCAAATCGACTCAGATTTAAGTATAGCTCCCATATATTCGGACAGAGAGACGAAAAAAAAGTTGCCAAAATTATATTGAAATCGGTTTAGATTTGGATATAGCTTCCATATATATTTCGGCCGATATCATATATGTTATGCACCAAACACGATATATATGAACGATTCCAATGAAATTCAGAATGTGTGGCGGAATTTGGTTACAATAAAAATTTGATAAATTAATTGGAAATCGGTTATGATTGGATATAGCTCCCATATATATTCAAGGCCGATTTCACTAATTTGACGCATCGATTTCAATGAAATATGGAAGGTGTTACGATATTTGGTTTAAAAGTAAATTTTATTAAGCTGCCCTATCCTATATGACCGTATCTGATATTCCTGTCCGTCCTGACTAAATACACTCCATAACCTCTCCATTTCGCTGTATGTGATAGATTCATTTGCTTTTTAACTAGGCAGTTCATACCAAATAACGTTGTGATGTTCGTTTCTTCATCATTCTCCTGATATATTGATTGTAACGTCAAGTAATTAAGTATCAAATATGTATCATAAGCAACCAATTTTTCACAATTATTTAAAAACATCTATGTTGTCGTCCAAATAACTTTGATGACTAAATTATTACGAAATAATCTAATCATCATCATATATGACCGATTATAACCATCTTTCGTTGTTTCATTATTTGGTATGGTTGACATTTGGATTTACTTTACGCGATATATACGAAATTACACGCAATATCTTACCCAATGAGAGAGCTGCACATGCATGCATATATATGTATACTGTTTAGAATAGAACGACATTTGTTTGAAGTTGGCATATACTGCTGCTTTCATTACAAATCAAGTGGGAGCCAATTGAAAGCAAAAAATCTTTAATAATTTTATATGGCTATTTATTCTCTCGATAATGGAAAGAGGAGTGTAGTACCGGGTGAGATAAAAACTCAAACAAAGTCAAAAGCAATAATTTTAATTTTTTTTTTTTTAAATTTCATTGAATGAAAGCAAAAATGTCGGAAATAGCATTAACATTTAGAGTAAGTTTAGATTTGTTCGATTTGGTCACCTTTGGCACGAATTATGGCCTTCAAACGGCCAATGAAACCGTCACACGCTGCCCGAATGTTGCTCTGCGGTATTTCGGCCCATTCCCGGCGAAGTGATAATATTCGGCATTTATTCTGATACCACGGTCGACACGATATAATACGAGCGGAGAGCGACCATCGGCTGTTATGGCGGCACACACTATCCCCGTGACCGGCGCTTGAGTTCTGGTGGCCAACCGAAGGTGCATATTTTCATGTGACCTCTTTGGCAAGTAAATACGATCATTTGGTTTGTTTACAAACTGCTGGACAAGGAATGTTTTCTTATCGGAGGAAACCAAATTCGGCAATTCACCACTTTTGGCCAGGCGAAGCAACTCTTTAGCTCTTTTGAGTCTATTTTCTTTCTGTTGCGGTTTAAGTTCTTACACTTTTTGGAATTTCAATGGCTTTAACCCGATTGCTATATGTTCAGTTCACGAGCCTTTTTTCGGCCACTGCAACGCGGGTTGCGATCAAGTCGCTTCTTTACTTTTCAAACTGTTTTCTTCCGTCCACTTCCTTGACGTCGGGCTACGCTACCATTATCACAGTAAATAGCTATGGTACGAGACACAAAAGATTTATTTACATATAAGTGCTGGAGTGCTTTAACGATTGCCACTTGTGGTTTTACAGCCAAAAATAAAGAAATCACACTATCACGCTTGAATTCCATCTCGAATAACTTTTTTTCTGGAAATTTTTTACCAAAATGGATTTGTACGCTTGTAAACAATATAATGAGCAGTCTCTTGGATAATTTTAACAGATGTCGGATGAGTGGCTTAGAAGTGACAGCAGTCTGAATTTGGTTACAGTTTTTTCATCTCACTCTGTACATTTATTTATATCTTCGAAAATTATTGAGAAAACATAGTGATATAAATAGTAATTTCACTAAATTTTACTAAATTTCAATTACTTCTCTCAGGTGGTGAATGAAACATAAACTACTGGGTGAATGCTTTACGATGCTTTTACCAAAAATAGCGTTTTTAATCTTCCGATGGTCGTACTGGATATATTGTTCTTCAGTCATGACAGCGTGACTGATTCATCAACGCCCAGACGAAAACAAAAAAAAAAAAAAAAAAAAAAAAAAAATAAGTAAAAAAGCTGTAAGTTCGGCCGCGCCGAACTTTCAATACCCTCCACCATTTGGTACAAATTTGGCAATTTCCAAAAAAAAAAAAAAAAAAAAAAAATCCGTTTAAAATTCTGTTAAAATCTTAAAAATTCCGAATGCCTATACGATGACGTAGACCTGCATAGGTAACTTCTGTCATAATATTTAAATGCGAAACTTGTAGCAAAATCTGTTTATAATGTAGCTAAAATCATCAAAATACCGAATATAGTGGATACCGTTATATGGGGGCTATACGAAGGCGTGGACCTGCACAGACATCAAAATACCGAATATCGGGGGTATGGTATATGGGGGCTATACGAATACGTGGACCTACATGGCCCATTTTCTGTTTTATGCGGAAGTATCTATTACGAACTTAAAATACCAAATTTGAAACGATTCCGGTGAATAATGTCGCTAAAATCATCAAAATACCGAATATCGGGGCGTACCGTTATATCGGGGCTATATGAAGACGTGGACCTACATGGCTCATTTTTTGACTTAGGGTGTATTATCCATTTCGAACTTCAAATACCAAATTTGAAACGGTTCCTGTAAATAATGTAGTTAAAATCATCAAAATACCGAATATCGGGGGTACCGTTATATGGGGGCTATACGAAAACGTAGATCTGCACAGACAATATCCTGTCACAGGCTATAATATCCATTACGAAATTCAAATGCCAAATTGGAAACAATTCCGGTGAATAATGTCGCTAAAATCATCAAAATACCGAATATCGGGAGGTACCGTTATATGGGGGCTATATGATAACTTGGACCTACATGGCCCATTTACGAACGTAACCTGCCTACTGGCAAAATATACAAGTGTGCAAAATTTTAGCCTTCTGTCTCAATTTGTTCAAAAGATAGCGTGATTACAACAGACAGACAGATAGACGGACAGACAGACAGACGGACATGGCTAAATCGTCTTAGAATTTTACGCTGATCAAGAATATATATACTTTGTTGGGTCTGACATGAGTATTTCGAGGAGTTACAAACAAAATGACAAAAATTAATATACCCTCCATAGTATGGTGTAGGGTATAAAAATATTATTATCAAATTTTGAAACAATATTAACTAATTCAAAGTCTTGTTGTGAAAATTTTGGTTAAATTATAACGTTATTCGAAATCTACCACAAAGGTTATTGCCTCAATATTTGATCATTAATACATCCAGTCACATACATCCAGTCACAATTTAACCTTAAGAGATCAAAGACGTTCACCCGCGTAATGCAAAAAATATCCCATATTCTTTTTAATTTTTTTACAAACTTAACTCTGTCATTATATGCAACGTACTCCTATAGAATAAAAACAATGAATGGAATAATAAAGTGGACAAGTAATAAATAACTTCCTCTCTACAACACAATTTGAACAATCAAAGTGAACACCAAACAAGCAAGTAGAGAAATTTAACTATGTAGTACATCAATGAGTGGTTGGGTCAACATCCATAAAACCTGATACTGTGACATTGACCTCTTATGGCTTTATGACACACAACACAATCAAACAATGTAACTCCAGCATTTTCTAATGAAAGCAGTTCCATACAAACTCCTATACAATTTCTAAAAATAAGGGACCAACAATTACGTATAATCTTTAGTGGTTCCTACCAAAGTGGCACTTTTGACTAAACACAGTTGATTTTATTTATTTTTGTCTTTATTACTGTGTTTGTTTTGTTTTTTATTTGTTATAGCAATGTAAGGGTTCATCAGTTGCCATTCATTCATAAAATTATGAGGATCCATTTTTTATTGTTACTCTGCTCGGCGGCTGCCATTCAAAAGAATGTTTTCTACAATTTCATTGAAAAAATTTATAGTTCTTTTTTACTTGGTTGCTTTGGTTTTAAGAATAAACGTTTTTTAAGAGTGTCAAATTTATTTATGATTGCTGATGGTGGTGGTCCACAAAATCTCGCAATCTTCAATAGTTTTTTTTTCATATTTTTATGAAATCTCTTCAGTGGTATTCCATGTAGTAAGATGTTTTCCAATGTTTTGTAAAATGTATCGTTTTATGCCATAAAATGTAAGAACAGTCATAAGATATTGTTTAGGATATATATATGCACCTAGTTATGTGCTTGTGTGTACCAGCGGCTTTTAAGTCGCTATTGTTAAATAGTAATAAAATGTCTTTGTTAGGAGAAGGGTATTATTTATAACGAGGACATTTGTTATTGAATAAAGTAGTAAGTATAAAACTATTAATTAAATAATGAAAAGCTGTTCAATAGTATTTTATAAGATTTCAATAAAATATTCAGTGAATCATTCGACAGTACCCTTCTGCTTTATACAATCAGCAATCAATCAATACAATTAGACATCTGTTTCGGCCATTTATAAATTTCTATTTTTATACCCTACAACACTATGTGTTGGGGGTATTATAAGTTTGATTGGGCCAAAAATTACGTAACACCTCGAAATATTGGTTTCCCACACAGGAAAGTATATATGGGTCTTCCTAGCTCGCCGAGCTGAGTCGATCTAGCTATGTATGTCCGTCCGTCCGTCTGTCCATGTTAATTTGTAATCACTCTACAGATCGCAATTATAAAAGAATAAAATCTAGAAAATCGCATTATATACAGATTGCATTTATCGTCCGATCCTCACGAAAATTTTCACAAGGGTAGGGATAGGCTAGGAAGGGCTAGGCCTATCGTTTTCAAAGATGTCCGCAATATATTAGAGTATTGAGATCCACAGTAGTAGTAGAGATCCACATAACAATTAAAAGTTTTATGGGCGAATTCAATCATACACGATATGATTATAATTATAATTTAAAGTTCCAAAGGCTAAATATGCCGAAGCATTAGTATATTTTACATTCGGACTTGTATTGCCCATTTGATATATATGGGAGCTATATCCAAATCTGAACCGATCTTGATAAAATTTGGCAAAGATATATCTGAGATGTATTTCATAAATGTTCCTAAATATCGTTGATACGAAGTGCATATTACGGCTGTGGGTAACAAATATAACAAATCGGATGAACAATATATATGGAAGCTATAGCTATATCTGAACCGATCTACACCAAATTTGACATACTAGCTTCTAGACTCAATTCGGTCGTAAGTGCCAAATTTCAGATTTTGGGAAATATTAGACGTTTGGAGCACAATAAAATGTAAATCGGACGAAGTTGTATATGGGAGATGTATCCAAATCCGAACCGATCTCGATAAAATTTAGCAAAGGTATTTCTGAGCTGTATTTAATATATTTCCCCAAATATTGTTGATACAGAGTGCATATTACGGCTACGGAGGACAAAAATAACAAATCGGATGAATAATATATATGGGAGCTATAGCTATATTTGAACCGATTTCAATCAAATTCATACTATTAGGGCTTATAATAAAATATATAATAAAAGGGCCTATTAATAAAAGGCAAATCGGACGGAGATAATTTTTGCCGACAATCTCCAATTTCAATAGTTCATCCTTGGGCCAAACAAATGATTTGTGCAAAATTTCATCTGGATTGGGCAATAAATGCGACCTGTACTTTGTTTACAAAAATACATGGACAGACGGACGGACATGCATAAATCGACTCAGAATGTGATTTTATGCACATCATCAAAAGGAACTATGGGTCTATCTACTTTCCTTTTGCCTCTTACCAAGAAATGCACAAAGACACCTTGTGGGTATAAAAATAATATAATTTTGGTCTGTTCGAACTTTTAAAACCCTCCACCATTTGGAAGATTATTGTAAAATGTAAAAAAAGTTCCGTTGAATAACAATCTCTAAAATATTAAAATACCATTATATGCTTGCTATGGACATTTATTGTCAATTATCTGCCAGAAAAAGCTTATTTTGTACTTCAGATACCAATTTTTAGATAATTATGTTGAAAAATGTGCCAAAAATTGGAAAAATACCAAGAATCGAAAGAACCTGTACGAAGACGCAGGTATTTAAAGGTTATTTTCTGTCATAAAAAATGGTACTCAATACAAACTCCAAATACCAAATTAAAAAAAATTACGTCCAAGAATGTGGCTAAAATCGTGAAAATATCGAGTATCAGGGGATACAGTTATATTGGGGTTATATGAAAACATGGACCGAGAATATCTACATATATATATATATATATATATATATATATATATATATATATATATATATTTACTTTCGCATATTGTCTCCGCTTTCGATCTTCATGTTAACCATTAATGTAAACCAAAGTTTCTCCTTTCCGCGAATCGTTTAAAATTCAGTCTAAATGAATTAAATCCCTTTCCAGCTCTTTAATATAACATCACAAGAATTCTATCAATATATACAATTCTAACATTTTTAGGTAAGTACATTTTTACACTCTCCTTCGTACGACTACTGTTTATCAAACTATGAACTTTCGATTGGCCAAGATGTACATTGGTTGATGGCCTGACAGCCTTGACGAATGCATTGTACAGGCATTTGTGTTGGCACCAGGTGAAAGCCTCTGATGCAAAAAATATTCAAGCGTCATCAGTGGTCAGTTCATACAATCTGCGAAAGCAATTTAATTTACGTTTCCAAACACTCTTCGTTCTTTCGAAATAAATTGAGTTAAAAGTGTACGGACAAAGGCCAATGGATGGATAATGTTACGTCCATGGATATGCACAGATAAAAGATGGTTATATCCGGCTGCGCTTATGATTTAATTTGTGGTTTATTAATATAATTTATGGTTGGAGATTGTTTAAATCACGAAAGTGAACAAAAGTTTTTTTCAGGCAATTGATGCAAATTGTGGCCAATAACAAAGCTGACGTTCAGAATTAAATATTATTTAGTTTAATTGGAATGTTAAAAGCGTTTCTGTTTTTTTTTTTTAACATTTTTTAAAACTTACAATTTAGTAAAATGGGATTTAATTCTCACTAGGATCATTTACTCATCATTTCACTGCAAATTAAAGACTTTCGCCAAATTGGGTAGGGAATCAGCCCTTAAAAAAATAAGTCCATATGTTTTATTTATTCCAAAGTATTAACTCTTTCTGTAAAAATTTATTAAGACTTATAATTAGTTAAATTGGCTATTATTATTCCTTATGACTCATAAGCATTTGTGCCCAAAACAAATGTCCTTTATTTTCTCTCCATATGTTTAAAATGATGCACACTACATTTGTTTTGAATTATTTGTCTCATATATTCTCAACTGTGAATAGATATTCAATCCTGACAGTTGTTGAGTTAATCCCCTCGTAATAGCCGGAAGTTTTGCAACAAAAACTGCAAAAATCCTTAAACAAATTGTATATCCTTCATCATTCATGTATTTGTAGATGCCGGCGTAAGAACACACACCCTCACATTTGGTGCGATCACATATTCATCTATTTCCTTTTTTTTATTTTTTGACTCAGGGATAAACTGGACAATGCTGTATTCATTTCATATTTGTTGGTGGGATTAGAAATGTTTTGTATTTTACTAATGTGAGGTCTTGGTGGTGATGCTGTTTTGATTGTTGCTGTTGGTTTTCCTTCTTCCATTTACAGCTCTATTTCTGTTTCAAAGTTAAGTACCCGAGCATTTTTTTTTCATTGTTGGGTTTCAAATATCACCTATTTCTGGTTGTTAGTTTCGGTAAAGGTTTTGTTTTGTTTTTTTTTCGCAAAGGTGTTGGAGAAAATTTTATATTCCATTGGCCAGATAATCATCGGATTAGGTTACAATAAGAGAGGATACAGAAGTGTGTTGTTTTTGGTTTCAAAGGTGTTGTAATTATTTTGAAAATAGCGGAGGCTTTTGCATTTTTGCACCTGGAATCCTTCACCTCAACAAGAATAAATAAAAACACCAGTAAAGAAAGTCCTAAAGTCGGGCGGGGCCGACTTTATGATACCCTACACCACTTTGCTAATTCTGTAGAGTTCCACATAACAATTAAAAGATTTTATTGGAGAATTTAATTACACACGCTATGATTATAATTGTAATTTAATGTTCAAAGGACTAAATATGCCGAAGCATTTGTATCTTTTAAATTCGGACTTGTATTGCCCATTTGGTGCACAATTAATTTGAAATCAGATAAAGATATATATGGGAGCTATATCCAAATCTGAACCGATCTCGATAAAATTTGGCAAAGATATTTCTGAGCCGTGTTTGATATATTTCCCTGAACATCGTTGTTACGGAGTGCATATTACGGCTGTGGGTAGCAAATACAACAAATCGGATGAACAATATATATGGGAGCTATAGCTATATCTGAACCGATCTTCACCAAATTTGGCATACTAGCTTCTAGACTCAATTCGGTCGTATGTGCCAAATTCCATCTCATTAGACGTCTGGTGTACAATAAAAGGTAAATCGGACGAAGCTATATCCAAATCTGAACCGATCTCAATAAAATTTAGCAAAGCTATTTCGGAGCTTCATTTGATAAATTTCCCCAAATATTTTGTTACGGAGTGCATATTGCGGCTGCGGAGGACAAAAATAACAAATCGGGGAGCTATAGCTATATCTAACCGATTTCGATCAAATTTGGCATACTTATTTTCAGGCCTAATTTGGTTGTATGTGCAAAATTCCATACTATTCGGGCTGATATTACACGTTTGGTGCACAATAAAAGACAAATCGGACGAAGATATATATGGGAGCTATATCTAATTTTTGACTGATTATCTCCAATTTCAATAGGGTTCGTCCTGGGCCAAACAAATGTTGTTTGCAAAATTTCATCTCAATCGGATAATAGATGCGATCAGCATTTTGTTCACAAGAATACATGGACAGGCGGACGGACAGACGGACTGACATACATAAATCAACTCAGATATTGATTCTATGGAGATCCTCAAAAGGAACTATTGGTCTATCTCGCTTCCTTCTCCATGTTACAAACAAATGCACAAAGACATAATACCCTTATCACTATGTGGTGTAGGGTATAACAAGTATGAACATTTGGGGAGATCCGAACTTATGAAACTCTACGACTATTTTCGATGAAGAAAAAATTCTCTAGACCTGAAATCTTAATAACAATCAAGTACGAAATCCTATAACAATCCATACCATTTAGGCTCGGCCCAGCCGAACTTAATTGCTTTTGTTTTTGTTCATTATACCCTACACCACATAGTGATAAGGGTATTATATCCTTGTGAATTTGTTTGTACTATGGAGAAGGAAGCGAGATAGACCCATAGTTACTTGTGAGCATTTATTATACGATTGAGATGAAATTTGGATCAGATATAGCTAAAGCTCTCATATATATGTTGTATCAGATTGCATTCTAGAATAATGATATTTTGTACAGGATATCGAACACTGCTCGAAAATACCTGTGTCAATTTTTTATCGATATCAGTTCAGATTAGGATATAGCTCCCATATATATCTTTATTCGATATCAGGTTTATTGTGCGTCTATAAACCAGTTCATCAAATTTTGTGTAAATCGATTAAGATATAGCTATAGCTCCCATATATATGTTTTATCCGATTTGGAGTTTGAAGTCCCTCACATGCGTAATATATACTAAACAACAATGATCTTTGTTACCAGATATCAGATACAGCTCTGACATTAGTGTGTCAAATGTTGTCAAGATCGTTTCAGATTTGGATATAGCTCCCATATATATCCTCAAACGATTGCACCAAATAGCCAAATTAAGTCCAAATGACCTGACTTTTGGCATATCCTACCGAATTCAGTCTGGAAGCAAGTAAATTAAATTTGGTAAAATGGGCTGAGATATAGCTATAGCTCCCATATATATGTTTCATCTGATTTAGTGTTTAAGTCGCTCACATTCGTAATATGCATTAGGCAACAATGATATTTGATACCGGATATCTTTTAAAGCTCGGAAATACCTTTGCCAAATTTTCTCGAGAACTGCTAAGATTAGGATATAGCTCCAATAGATATCGTTAATTCGATTTCAGGTTAATTGTGCAAATTATGGCTAATATCAGCCCAAATAGAGTGAGCTTGTAATCCGTTTTAGTTTCGTTGTATTGCAACATTGACTTTTTGATTCATCCAATGAGGAAATGCCAAAACTGAAGTAAATACCAGTTTTGGCAACGTTCACTTAAATACAAAAAAATCAATATTTATTTAAAGAAATTTCCCAACAATTCGCATTGTATTCAAATGAAAATACAACAATTCACATTAAAATAAACACACAAACACGGATATCTCACTTGATCAACTCTCATCCTGTCCCTTAAAAAGTGTGATTTCTGTCAGTTAGGCTAAGCATCGTTGAACATATGGTGTCGCAAATGGAATGACAGCACAAAATAAATTTGCAATTTGTTAATGTCATCCAGAAATATACACATTAAGGCAGCAGCGGCACATTGTATGAAAAAAAGAGCCAAATAACTTAAAAAAAGAACTCAATATAGAGAACAGAAGTAACTGGCGAATAAAGATCACAAATTTAATTTCTATACCCAAAATCAACAGCGTTCTGGAGATACCATGTCGTTTTGAACTCATTTTTAAGAAATATTCATAATAGGCCCAAAAAATATATGTATTTTGAATCATCGTGAAATTCTAAGGCCATTAAGCTATGTCCGTCTGTCTCTCTGTTGTAATCACGCTATCTTTCGAACGAATTGAGATAGAAGGCTAAAATTTTGCATACATGCATAGTTTACCAGTAGCAGGTTAAGTTCGTAAATGGGTCATTTTGGTATTGCCCCGTATTATAGTACCTCCCTGTCTTGGTCCACGTCTTCGAATCACCTACATATAACGGTACCTCCCGATACTGGGTATTTTGATGATTTTAACGACATTATTCACCGGAATTGTTTCAAATTTGGTATTTGAAGTTCGTAATGGGTACTACAGCCTATAACAAAAAATTTCGTAAGCAGGTTCACGTCTTGGTATAGTCTCCAAATAACAGTTTTCATTTAAATGGTAGTATCTGGAAGTTTTTCGAAAATTTTTAAGTTCCTTCCAAATGGTGGAGGGTATTTAAATTTCGGCTCGGCCGAACTTAGCTGCTTTTTTACTTTTTAATGTAAATATTTTTCTGCTATTCAGTTGTTTTATTTGACAAAAAAATGTGCCGAAACTCCTGCCAGTGTTTATAAAAAAGTCTACATTTTACAAACAAAAAACATTTCGCTGGCGACATAAAACATGTGTTTCTGTTACTCTCTCAAAATCCTGAGGATGGAAGTCATACGTGGATGTCCACATTTCGAATATGATGCTGCAGAGTGACAATAAACATTCTTCGCCTTTTGAAATTAACCTCTAAATAAATTTTAAATGTAGGGGGCATAAACATTCTGCTAATTATTGCAACAAATGTTGCATGAAACAGTGACGCCGCAAATTGAAATGCTTTTGGTGTGACCCATGAATGACACTTTTTGTTTGCAAAAATACAAACTGCTTTTGTTGAGTGTTCGTGCTGATAGTGTTTTTGCATTTGGAACATTAAGATTTTCTTATGAAAACTTCATAGTAAGGGTTTAAAGTTCAAACGGGCTTAAAGTACAAGATATCATATTTTGCGAAACATAGAGATTTTGACAAATAAGGTAACCCATCGTGGATAACTCTTTCAGAGGACGACGCTGTGGGATATTTTGTAGAAAACCATTAAAGAAAAGACAAAAGTCGGGTCGAAAAATAACATTTTATATTAGAATTTTATGTGAAGTAAATCATACGAACTTTGGATGGTACTAACATGTGAAAGCTTGAAATCAGATGTTACGAACATATGAAAGATATATCAAAATGGATTTCCACTAAATTTGATAGATGTATTAATACCCTACACCACATAGTGGTAAGGGTGTTATGTATTTGTGCATTTTTTTTGTAACATGGAGAAGGAAGCGAGATAGACCCATAGTTACTTTTGAGGATCTCCATAGAATCACTTTCTGAGTTGATTTATGTATGTCAGTCCGTCTGTCCGTCCGTCTGTCCATGTAATCTTGTGAACAAAATGCAGGTCGCATTTATTATCCGATTGAGATGAAATTTTCCAAACAACATTTGTTGGGGCCAAGGACGAACCCTATTGAAATTGCAGATAATCGGTAAAAAGTTAGATAAAGCTCCCATATATATCTTCGTCCCATTTGCGATTTATTGTGCACCAAACGTGTAATATCAGCCCGAATAGTATGGAATTTTTCACATACAACCAAATTAGGCCTGAAAATAAGTATGCCAAATTCTATCGAAATCGGTTCAGATATGGCTATGGATATAGCTATTGTTCATGTGATTTATTATTTTTGTCCTCTGCAGCCGTAATTTGCACTAGGTAACAACAATATTTGGGGAAACATATAAAATGCAGCGCAGAAATACCTTTGCTAAATTTTATCGAGATCGGTTCAGATTTGGATATAGCCCCCATATATAACTTCATCCGATTTACCTTTTATTGTGCACCAAACGTGTAATATTTGCCCAAATGGGATGAAACTTGGCACATACGACCGAGGTGGCGTGCCAAATTTGGTGAAGATCGGTTCAGATATGGCTATAGCTCCCATATATATTATTCATACGAATTGTTGTATTTGTTACCCACAGCCGTAATAGGCACTCTGTAACAACGATATTCAGGGAAATATATCAAATACAGCTCAGAAATATCTTTGCTAAATTTTATCGAGATCGGTTCCGATTTGGATATAGCTCCCATATATATCTTTATTTGATTTCAAATTAATTTTGCACCAAATGGGCAATACAAGTCCGAATTTAAAGATACAAATGCTTCGGCATATTTTGTCCTTTGAACTTTGAATTATAATTATAATCATAGCGTGTATGATTTAATTCTCCCATAAAAACTTTTAATTGTTATGCGGAGCTCTACTAAATTAGCAAAGTGGTGTGGGGTATCATAAAGTCGGCCCCGCCCGTACTTTAGGGATTTCTTTACTGGTTTTATGTTGTATGTGATGAGCAATTATTGACAAATAATGTACGAATTAAAGACATTGCTGACTCACTGCACATGGTGGTAATGGTAATATATCTATGTGTATTTGTTTGTAACATGGAAAAGATAGGCCCATAGTTTCATTTTGAGGATCTCACAGAATCACTTTCTGAGTCGATTTATGCATGTCAGTTCATCAGTCCGTCTGTCCGCCCGGAGCTTCGTCTGTCAGTGTATTTTTGCGAAAAAAATGCAAATTGCATTTATTATCCGATTGCGATGAAATTCTCCAAACAATATTTGATTGGCTCAAGGCTGAACCTTATTGAAATTGAGAATCGGTTGAAATTTCGATATAGCTCCCATATATATCTTTAACAGATTTCGGGTTTATTGAGCACCAAATGACTAATATCAGCCCAAATGGACTGAATTTTGGCACTTCCGATGGAATTCAGCCTAAAAGCAAGTGCTTCAAGTTTTCGTGAAAATCGCTTCAGATATAGCTATAGCTCCCATGTATATGTTTCATCCGATTTAGTGTTAAAGTCCCTCAAGTGAGTAATATTCACTCCATAACAATGATATTTGATACCCGGCGTTAGATACTGGTCAAAAATACTCCTATACAACTTCATCCGATTTTACGGTTAATGCTCATCCAAATTGAATAGATTTTTTGTTATGTGAGCTCTACTAAATACGCATAGTTGTGTAGGGTATCAAATAGTCGGCGCCTTTTGACCTTTCCTTACTGGTTTACATTGTCATGGCCCTACCTAGAACAATCAAACGTTATGACAGTTTTAACAACCTCTCCCCTCACAGTTTATACACACATACCAACAGCGGGGTTTGCCTCATATCGTTTTGTTACGCTAGTGTTTTTTTTCCATTTCCCTTAAACTCGGAAAGTGCATTATAATTTTTTGACAACTGAGTGACATAGAAATAGAAATTATTAAAACAATAAAAAATATGTGAAAAATCTATTGTTGTAAGACGGCGCTGCCCTTATGCCGCAAATGCATAACCATAAAATTTAAAAACTCCATGGTTTTTTCTTCATTCCTGGAGTGGCCTTTTGACATGGTCGTTGACCGACAGTGTCAGTACTGAAAAACAGTGGAGTATTGTTTAGTGCTGTTTTGGACGTTTTGTCTGTTACATTTCTCGGTCAACAGACCCTTAGTGAACAAACTCAAAATAATGATAATAACTTTAGCAGTTTGACATTTATGGAAAAATGCGACAGACATTAAAAAACATTTATAGATACAGGCTGCTCTCGTAAGGGTGTAAATTATTAAAAAGCTGCACAAGAAAATATATAATATAGCTGCCGAAAAGTTTTGAAATATATATATAACAAATAAAGTGAGCATATTTTAAAAGCTACAGATGTGTGCTACAGATTTTGGTACAAACCCAGCTAACAATTTTTTCCGAGGGCTCTGATGTCCGATTTTTTGTCGAGATTTTCTGCCGTTTCTTCAGAAAAGTTTCCGAGTAATCTGCACATACTCGTTTCTTTTGTTTCATTTGAAAAAAAAAACACAAAAATTCTGACATTAGCAGAGAGTTAACTTTTTTCTATTGAGATTTATTTTACCGTTCCTTTCGAAATGTTTCCGAGTACTCTGCACATGCTCGGTTGAAATTATTTGAAGAATTTTGTGTATACAATTTTTTGGTTTTTTGATTATGATCAGTTTGTCGTCAGAATTTGAACGGAGCACGAGTGCAGTGCAGTGTGTGTGCAGTGAAAAGTTAAAATGAAAATTAAGGGAAGATTTGGACCTTCAGTACCTTATGGTAAGTAAGCACCTTTCTACAATTACTACTTTTATCAATATCTTGAATTGTTTAGGACATCTATTTTATTAGGCTCGTTAAAGGTTTGTATCCTTGTGTTTTAAACTCTTTGATAATATAAATAATATTTTTTTCATTTTTATTATTTAGATGCGGCATTGGAACATATTCCGGGAACTATGGGAAGTGCCATATAAACCCATATAAAACATTTCTTCAACTCGGCTGAAGATAGGCTTAACAAACCTTAAGCAGGGCCGAATAAGCCAGCCGTTGACTTGAGCCAGCCAAATATACGCCTTATATATTTCCATCCTTAATTATATTGATTTACATTGAATTGAAACTTTTTATGCTTTTTTTAATTTTTAATTTCCGTATTCCTTATATTTTACAAAAAAACTGAATATGTACAAATGTTCTGTCATTAAATTGAAAAATATAAACATAAACTATTATCTAAAAACTAGATAAAGTTTTATTATTTCGGTTTTTCGATTACAACTATAGAATAAATTCAGATTTTTTTCCGAATTTCGAATCAAACATCCGAAAATTTTCAGAATCTCCGATCAAACATCCGATATGTTTCCGAATATCGCATCGAACATCCTATATTTCTCCGATTTTCCGATAAAACTATAGAACAAATTCAGATTTTTTTCGAATTTCGTATCAAACATTCGAAAATTTTCCGAATTTCCTATCAAACATCCTATATCTCTCCGAATTTTCCTTTTTTCTTTGCCGAATTCTATACGAATTCGCCCCGAAACTCTTACGTTCTTTCAGATTTTTTTCCGCAAAATCTTTCAGAATCTTGGGCAATCTCACACAATTTTCTTCCGATTTCTTTCCGAATTCGACATCAGAGTCGGAAACTTGTGCAGAGTTTTTTTCCGAATTCGGAAGAAAATCGGAAAAAAATGTTTGCTGGGAAACTACATGTCTTAAAAGGTATGCCTGTACCTACAAATGACATCAAGCGCGTGTCGCAACTTTTGATGTTAATTGAGTGATTTTTGTAGAGCGACAATATTCAAGTAAATGGAATAGCAAAGGAATACAACAAATAGTTAGAAATAACAGAATGAAAACAGCAGTCATTTTAAACGAAAAATTGTCCCTTAAATTTGTTAGCCATATATTGCGAGGCATGTGATTTCGAACTGCTGTCGTTATGAGAATATAATGGTAATTTAGACAGAATACAATATAGTAACGAAGTATTTTTGATATAAAAAAAAATTAGTAAGGAAAAGTCAAAAGTCGGATGGGGCCCACAATATGATACCCTACACTACCTGGCTTATTTAGTAGAGCACCCGTAACAAAAGAATTTATTTGAAGAAGATCATACCATCTATCAACATTTGGCTTTAGAGCGGTTAAGCTTTGGTTTCAGAGGGAACTAATATATGGGAGGCATATCCATTTCTGAATCGATTTCCACTAAATTTTACGGAGGCATTTTTTACTCTGAGAAGGATTATATTAAAAACCAGTAAAGAAAGTCCTAAAGTTAGGCGGGGCCGATTTTAGGATACCCTACACCACTTTGCTAATTTAGTAGAGCTCCACATAACAATTAAAAGTTTTTATGGGAAAATTCAATCATACACGCTATGATTATAATTATAATTTAAGGTTCAAAGGACTAAATATGCCGAAGTATTGTATCTTTTAAATTCGGACTGCTATTGCCCATTTGGTGCACAACTAAAGATATATATGAGAGCTATATCCAAATCTGAACCGATCTCGATAAAATTTGGCAATGATATTTCTGAGCTGTATTTGCTATATTTCCCGAAGTATCGTTATTACGAAGTGCATATTACGGCTGCGGAGGACGAAAATAACAAATCGGATGAACAATATATATGGGAGCTGTAGCTATATCTGAATCGATTTCTATCAAATTTGGCATTACTTACATACAGGCCTAATTTGGTTGTATGTGCAAAATTCCATACTATTCGGGCTGATATTACACGTTCGGTGCACGAAAAAGGCAAATCAATATCTATGCTATATCTAAAATTTTACCGATTATCTCCAATTTCAATAGGGTTCGTCCTTGGGCCAAACAAATGATTTGTGCAAAATTTCATCTGGAGCGGGACAGACAGACATACGGGCGGACGGACATGCATAAATCGACTCAGAATGTGATTTTATGCAGATCATCAAATTGAACTATGGGTCTATCTCGTTTTCTTTTGCCTGTTACAAACAAATGCACAAATACATAATACCCTGACCACCTTGTGGTGTAGGGTATAAATATAAATCGGAGCCGATTTGCACAATAAACCTAAAATCGGATTATATGGAAACTATATCCAAATCTAAGCCGACCTCGATAAAATTGGGAAAAGGTGTTTCCGAGATCTACAAGATATCTGGTACCAAATATAATTGAATGAAATATATAGATGGGAGCTATATACTTGTACTTGCTGTACTTGCTTCTAGACTGAATTCTGTCGAATGTGCCAAAATTCAGGACATTTGAACTGATATTGGCCACTTGGTACATAAATATATGTCAGTTATTATTACATCTGGGCTTTATGAATTTGCTTTTTGTTGGTACATAATTAAACTGAAGTCTTCTTAAGACAGATCTGAACTTTGCTTACAAAAGTACATTGACGGGCGGATCAGAATTCTACCAAATGGAATTATGAGTCTAACCCTCATCGTTTCCCATATATAATTCCCTCTAGTATGATGTAAATTTTGCTCTGGGCTTTATTTTCCCCATAAATCAAATCTTATGGTTAGAATACCAAATTTGAGGAGGTTGAAGGTTATGCCTTAAATGCAAAAAAAAAAAAAACAAGTAAAAAAAGCTATAGTCGTGCAGGGCCGACCATGTGATACCCTACAACATAGTAGAAGTCCCCTTATGTCCAAATCCATTTTGGAAGATTTCGGTTTTGAAATTACCTTACAGAGCACTGTCAGATATTACCCTTAGTCTTTTGACCAGGGACATTTGGCCAATATTTATGCACCCCGCCGTGCTGTTAATTACAGTTAATTATAATCTAATGGCCTTGCAAAATGTTAAACTTCTCCCCTGGTCTTTACTCCGTTTTCATGCAAAATGCCGTGTGCTTTATTTCAATTGTGTGATCAGGAAAATTTTTCTGTTTTTGGTTCATTTAATCCCCTAAATATTTTGCAAACATCTCCAAATGCAGTAGGTCACTACAAAAATCGATCATCTTCAAAAGAAATAGGCTTATATTTTGGTCCTAGACCCACCTCCATTCTATATTGCGTGAAGATCGGGCTATAATTGCGACCTGTAGAGTGATTAGAAATTAACATAGATACACGGACAGACGGACGGATATACATAGCTAGATCGACTCAGCTCGGCGAGATAGGCAGATCCAAATATACTTTCCTATGTGGGAAACCTGTATTTCGAGGTGTTACATAATTTTTGCCCCAATCAAACTTATAATACCCCAACACATAGTGTTGTAGGGTATAAATATTTAATACATGTTAAGGGTTTCGAGAACAAACTAGAAGTTTTCTCTATTGAGAGGTTTTGTTCAATATTTCTAAGTGAAATTTTTAGAACTGATATTCCCCTTATTACGAATGATACTAGTCATAAGACTTCAACACAAATCTGCAATTCCTTCACATGTTTTAAGTCTCAGGCCAAATAATTTCTAATCCCCACGATGACAACTCACTTAAGTGTTTTGTCACAGACGTAACGCGAAGGAACCCGATTTAAATAACAAATGTTTCTTATATATTCATTTTATCTTATGTTGGTCACGTATGTATCTGTACTTCCTTTGCAAGCGCTTAAGTAAATTCTTCTGAATTTATACCAATTTCAATTTTACGCTTAATTATTTTCTTAAGGAGATATTTCGTGTTTTGTCCCCTTTGCGGTTGTTGTCCTTTTCTGCTCTCCGCCCGGAAGTCAGTCGAATGCAGTCGCTATACACGTTCCTTAATCATTATCATATCGCCGCTGGTTTAAAGCCGCTTCACTTGTGTTTTGTTCTCATTACATGTTTTGTTCTTTGATATGCCACCACAGACGGACTGCTTGACTGCAGTGACAAAACCGCCATGACATACGAAAACATAAGGTGTTACTAATTTCAATTTCAACCACTTAAGGATTTCCGACAGCACGTTTTATTCTTTAAATATGAGCTGGTATCGTCTGAATGGTATTATGCAATACATGTGACCATGTGTGTGTTTTTGTTTCTCCGCTACATTTTCAAGGAAGATTTGTGAAAAAGGTGTTACTTAGTATTAATGTCATTATGCATGAGGATTTTATAATTATAAGTTGAAAGGAAATGAGAGTTTTTCGTTTAAGATTTAAGGAAACATTGACCTCCTTGAATTTGAAATGAAAGTAAGGTTTAAATTGCAAGGTTATACAGGGATTGAATAGGAGCTACTGCTGATCCATTTTTACCATAAATTTTGCTCCTTTTCTAAATTAATTAAATTAACTATATTTGCTTAAAAACATTCCTCATGTATTTAGAAGTGTTGTACTCTTAGTATTAACAATAACTTTAATAGAATTGAAAGAATTCCCCTTCTATATTTATTATAATATATGTGTGTATAGGTGTAACAACCCAAGAGTATTTCATGTGGCCAATTCTGTTTTGTCCCACTCATTATTTGTTGACATAATTTAGGTGACATTTACGTGATCAATTTTCAGGTAATTAAACAATTAATTTATTGCCTTTTATGATTTTGTAAACGCATTTCAGTTCATGCCTCATATATTTCCTGAAGCTGATTGCATATTGGTGTTCGCGCCGTAGAACGTGTTGTTTACGTTAGACATGTGGCCATATGTTCAACACATCTGAAACTCGAAAATTTAGAATCACGCACACGTACATTTGATTTTTCCAGTCCGACACATGCAATTAGACATTACAACAACTTAAAAACGAACCTTAATGCTGGTCTCCATATAAACACTTTCATATATGGAAGAAAACAACATTTTCGTCGGCATTTTTAATATACTTTTGAAAATTATTGGGGGTAAATTTATGTCTCCTGTGCTTTTTGGGCATCATCAGTTGAATTAAAGATGAGTTAAATGACCTCTGACAAAGGAAAAAATAACTTATGTAAGCAAGAGGATTAGATTATTATTACCATGAGGACTCCAAAATAATAAGTTTATTTTCAGAAGATCGTATGGAGAATACATACGGGAACTACATGGAAATTCTAGTATTTTTTTTTTTTTAAATTGAACATTTTCGATCATGAGTAAATTTTTATTTACTTATGTGTAAAACATAATTAACATATATACCTCAGTATGAAAACTTTTCCAAAATTGGTCCAATTTTAATATCTTTTCATGAAAACTTTTGTCCTCAAATGTGAGTAAAATTAGCAGAGGATTTAAATCCGGCAGCATCCTAAGTGGCAGCATCAAGTTAATAGTAGGCTGATAATTTGTAAGTAGTTTCTGGTTTCATGATGTACTTTCTAAACCCACTATTATCTTACCGATTCGAATATAATTTTTGGGAGGTACCTCTGATTCTGATGCTATATCTCCAGTTCCAAAAAAATTATATAGCTTATGTTACTTTCAGCCGTTGTTGTTGTATACTTGGAAAATTTGTTCAGCGGTTTTCGAGTTCATATATTACAAACATACAAACATTTTCCTCTTTTATCGATATAGATTTTCAACGATTTCCTCTGAGAATCGTCAAATCTAGGAAAAGTTGAACCTATATATACATCGATCTGTGATAGGAGATTGAACTCGTTACGATTCCATGAGAAAATGTGGCTTTAATCATCAGTATACCATATAATGGGTGCAATGGTAAAACCTATATAGACAATGTTCGAGCAAAAGAGGTAGATCCCTTACAAACAATAAATACCAAACTTTTAACAAATCCGTCTAAAATATAATTTGTTGTAATAACTCATCGCCACAAATATCGAGATTTCACCCTGGCGAAGGAAATTGTCAATTGGTTTTTTCAACACTTCCATATGACGATTTTAAGTTCCCAACCCTCCATATAATTATTTTGCACGTTGCGGGTATTGAACTTTCAACTTTATGATATTGTTGGCCAGATAAATTGTTTCTTCGTTATTGCAAGTTTCGTTTAAATATCTTTTAAAGTAGTTTACTGAATTCATATTGCCAATATGGCAATAACGGTAAAATATATTCAAATAAGACAAGTAAAAAGTCAGTTAAGTTTAATACCCTTCTCCATTTTGAAGGAACTTGAAAAATGCCCCAAAAAATTCCGTCGAAGAATACCGCTCAAAGGAAAACCGTTATATGAAAAATCTTGCTAAAATCATCAAAATACTAAATATCGGGCGGTACCGTTATATGGGGGCTATACGATATCGAGGACTTAAAGGGTTGCCCATATTCGCCGGACCCATCTGGCAACGCCATAACTTTTGACAGAGACATGACATCGCTAATTGACATACCACGTTTGAAGCGTCAGTCCAAACAGATTTTTGCCATGAACCAACACATGCCACTCTGAAATAGTTGAAATTTACAAGAAGTCAATTGTGAAAACTCAACGTGCTTTTACAACTTTAAACCAGTAAGGAAAGCTCAAAAGTCGGGCGGGGCCGACTATATGATACCCTACACCACTATGCATATTAAGTAGAGCTCTCGTAAAAAGGTTTATACAGGCCATTTCAGAGCTCTATGAGATATTTGGTACAAAATGGGAGCTATATCCAAATCTGAACCGATTTCGATAAAATTACAAACAGCTATTTCTGGGCTGTATCTTATATCTGGTACCAAATATCATTCTTGTGGAGTGCATATTACGAATGTGAGAGGCTTAAACACCAAATCGGATAAAACATATATATGGGAGCTATAGCTGTTTCTGAACCGATTTTCTCCAAATTTGTTGTATTTGCTTTAAGGCTAATCTCGGTCCCATCGGGCCATTTGGGCTGATATTGGTCATTTGGTGGTCAATTAGCCCGAAATCGGATGAAGATATATATGGGAGCTATATCCAAATCTGAACCGATTTCGATAAAATTTAAAACAGCTTTTTCTGTGCTCCATCTAATACCTGGTACCAAATATCACGGTTGTGGAGTGCATAGTAGGAATGTGAGGGACTTAAAGATCAAATCGGATGAAAGATATATATGGGAGCTATAGCTATATCTGAACCGATTTTCTCCAAATTTGATATACTTGCTTCTAGGCCGAACTCGGTTGGGTGTGCCAAAATTTGGACTGATAGTGGACATTTGGTGCACATTTAACCCGAAATCGGATGAAGATATATATGGGAGCTATATCTAAATTTGATCCGATCCTCACCAATTTCAATAGGGTTCGTCCTTGGGCCAAAAAAATATTGTTTGGAAAATTTCATCTCAATCGGATAATAAATGCGACCTGCATTTTGTTCACAAGAATACATGGACAGACGGACGGACGGACGGACAGACGGACTGACATGCATAAATCGACTCAGAAAGTGATTCTATGAAGGTTCTCAAAAGTAACTATGGGTCTATCTCGTTTCCTTCTCCATGTTACAAACAAATGCACAAAGACATAATACCCTTACCACTATGTGGTGTAGGGTATAACAATGTGAGAAGTGCGCCTTCTAAGAACACCATTAAGGGTTTATACGAAAAATTTTCGACTGGTAAGCTCTTTCTAATCCAAAGAGGCTAAAAAAAGAGGCTAAAAAGTCGTCGCTGCCGTACGAGCCAGTGTTGAGAGGTCCTCAAGAACATCCCAAAAACGCCGTTCTCAGCAGTTGGGCATGGCTCGGTCCACTTTACAACGCATTATTCGCATTGATTTGCATTTGTTCCCGTACAAAATTCAATCATCAAAACACCGAATATCGGGGGTACCGTTATATGGGCGTTATACGATATCGTACAAATATATAGACAATTCTCTTCCAGGAGGTATAGTACTCAAAAGGAACTCCTTGTGTGTATTTTGAATTTCATTGAAAAATGTGGCTAAAATTATCAAAATACCGAATATCGGGGTACCGTTATTTGACCTTCATGCTGACAAAAAACTAATCAGTGCAAAATTGTAATTTCCTAAATCAATTCGTTTTGAATCTAGCGTGATAACAACTGACGGACAGGGCAAAATCGCAATAATTAACGTAATTCGGTTTTATACCCTACACCACAAGGAGGTCAGGGTATTATGTCTTTGTGCATTTGTTTGTAACAGGCAAAAGGAAACGAGATAGACCCATAGTTCCTTTTGATGATCTACACAGAATCACATTCTGAGTCGATTTATGCATGTTCGTCCGTCTGTCCATGTATTTTTGTAAACAAAGTACAGTTCGCATTTATTGCCCTATCCAGATGAAATTTTGTACAAATCATTTGTTTGGCCCAAGGACGAACCCTATTGGAATTGGAGATAATCGGACAAAATTTATATATAGCTCCCGTATATATCTTCGTCCGATTTGCCTTTTGTTGTGCACCAAACGTATAATATCAGCCCGAATAGTATGGATTTTTGCACATACAACCAAATTTGATCGAAATCGGTTCAGATATAGCTAAAGCTCCCATATATATTATTCATCCGATTTGTTATTTTTGTCCTCCGCAGCCGTAATATGCACTCTGTAACAACAATAGTTGGGAAAATATATCAAATACAGCTCAGAAATACATTTGCTAAATTTTATCGAGATCGGTTCAGATTTGGATATAGCTCCCATATATAACTTCGGCCGATTTACCTTTTATTGCGCACCAAACGTCTAATATTTGCCCAAATTGGATGGAATTTGGCACTTACGACCGAATTGAGTCTCGAAGCTAGTATGTCAAATTTGGTGAAGATCGGTTCAGATATAGCTATAGCTCCCATATATACTGTTCATCCGATTTGTTCTATTTGTTACCCACAGCCGTAATATGCACTCCGTAACAACGATATTCAGGGAAATATATCAAATACAGCTCAGAAATATCTTTGCCAAATTTTATCGAGATCGGTTCCGATTTGGATATAGCTACCATATATATATATCTGTCCGATTCAAAGTCGGCCCGCCCGACTTTAAGACTTTCTTTACTGGTTTTATATTGAAGAACTGAACTGAAGAATTATTTGGAAAACAAGTAAGCAAGGGCTATACTCGTGCAGGGCCGACCATGTGATAACCTACAACACTACAATATATTAGAAGGCCCCCATTTTAGATGATTTCGCTTTTGAAATTATGTCACGTAGCACTGCCAAATATTACCCTTTTATCATTTTGACAAGGGATATTTGCCCAATATTTACGCACTCCGTCGTTCTGTTTTACAACTAAATATAATCTAATGGTCATCCAAAATTTCTAGAATTCTTCCCTGTCCTTAACTCTCTTCCCAGGCGTGTCGATTAGCTTCAATTGTGTGATCAGGAATTTGTTTTCTGTTTTTAGTTCATATAAACCGCTAAGTATTTTGCGGTCATCTCCAAATTTAAGAGGCCCCTCTGTATCACCAAATTTACACTCGTCTTTTGCTTTTCTACGATATTTAGCTATATTCGTCAAAGAAGTCAGCATATATGGATCTTCCTACCTCGCCGAGCTGAGTCGATCTAGCTATATATGTCCGTCGTCCGTCAGTCCATTTTAATTTGTAATCACGCTACAGGTCGCAGTTATAGTCCGATCTTCACAAAATTGAAAACGGAGGTGGGGATAGGGTCAGAATAGGTCTGCGCAGAAGCCTTCCAATTCAGGTCACAAATAGACGAACAGGTCAATTCTGACCGTTACGTAGATGTCGATAGTAAATATATCGGTTATATATAGCGAAATATATACAATGTGTATATACAAAGGAAGGGGATGTTAGTTAGAATGCTTATATCTCAAGAATGGCTGGACTGATTTTGACAAATTTTGTCAATTCAGAATTTTTCAATTTGACTTATAATATTGAAGTGTATATTTTGTAATATTTTTATACCCTCCACCATGGGTAGGAGGGTATATTAACTTTGTCATTCCGTTTGTAACACTTCTAAATATTCGTCGTAGACCCCATAAAGTATATATATTCATAATCAGCATAAAATTCTAAGACGATTTAGCGATGTCCGTCTGTCTGTCCGTCTGTCTGTCTGTCTGTCTGTCCGTCCGTCTGTCTGTTGAAATCACGATAGAGCCCACATTATTTGACGTAGACCTTTGAAATTTGGCACAAGTGTGTGTATTGTCCCTAGGATGGTTGGTATTGAAAATGAGATATATCGGTCCACGTTCTGGTATAGTCCCCATATAACGGTACCTCCCGATATTCGGTATTTTGATGATTTATGCCACATTTTTTCTCGGATTTATCTGAAAATTGGTATTTGTAGGTCATGACGGGTCCCAGAGCGTGTGGCAAAACATTGCATGTATAGGTCCACGTTTTGGTATAGCCCCCATATAACGGTACCTACCGATATTCGGTATTTTGATGATTTATGCCACATTTTTTCACGGATTTGTCTGAAAATTGGTATTTGTAGGTCACAACGGGTCCCTGAGCGTGTGGCAAAACATTGCATGTATAGGTCCACGTTCTGGTATAGTCCCCATATAACGGTACCTCCCGATATTCGGTATTTTGATGATTTATGCCACATTTTTTCACTGATTTGTGTAAAAGTTGGTATTTGTGGGTCATAATGGGTCCTAGTTCGTGTGGCGAAACATTGTAATTATAGGTGCACGTGTTGGTGTAGCCCCTATATAACGGTACCTCCCGATATTCGGCATTTTAATGTTTTTTGCCACATTTCTTCTAATGTTCTTTTACCCTAGGGTGGAGGGTATTAAAAGTTTGGCCCGGCCGAACTTAATGTTTTTTTACTTGTTTCACCTCACAACACAGGTTGGGGATATTATATAAGTATTGCAAATATCGTCCGATCCTCACGAAAATTTTTACAAGGGTAGTGTTGGGCTCAGAAGGGCTAGGCCTATTGTTTTCAAAGATGTCCGCAATATATTAGGGGTTGAAATGGACCAACAACTAAAAATTTTCCTGATTTTGCAGCCGTCACAGGTCACCAGAGGACACGAAATCGTGCATAAAGTTAGAGTTTAGACAGCGGGTACAATGGACCACTAATTTTGTGTGAAAAAATACCAGCATTACTTACAGGCGATATCCGAAATACACAAATGGCGAACTTCTGGCTTTTATATGCTGATTTCGTTGACGAATTTAGCCAAATATCGTAGACAAGCAAATCATATAGATGAGTCTAAATTTGGAGATACAGAGGGGCTTCTTGCTTTTGGAGGTGATTGTAAAATATTTAGGGGTTCAAATTAACCAAAAACAGAAATGTTTTTCCGATCACACAATTGAAGCCAATCGACACGCCTATGACGAATGTTAAGGACAGGGAAGAATTCCAGCATTTTGGATGACCACTGAATTATATTTAGCCGTAAAATGGACCACAAAAACTCACAGCACGAAGGAGTGCATAAATATTGGGCAAATGTCCCTAGCCAAAATTAGCGAAATCTTCCAATATGGATTTGGACATAAAGGGGCTTCTAACATATTCTAGAGTTGTAGGGTATAACATAGTCGGCCCCGCACGACTATAGCCTTTGCTTACTGTTAAAATCTGAGTAACTGTATCTACAAACTTTTTAAAATTTGAGTTCCAAAAGCCATATAAATATATATATTTATATTTATAACAAACAAAACCTAAGCAATTCATCTGTTAAAAACTTACAACCCATAACATGAGATAAATTGCAGTAAACCCCTTTACATTTACACTTAACATTCTGAGACAATCAGTAGAGATGCGAGAATGAGATATGCTTGACGATTTTTTATTAGGGCCTTGTTGTATTTCCTCCACATGTCTTAAGATGTGAAACACTCAAAGTGTTAGGTAAAGTGCTGATTCCTAAAAAACTTTGCCTACCATGAAATGTGAGGACAGATCGGTAATTGCCCCTTAGGTATGTGTGCGTACGAGGAATGTCACCTTTGTTAATAATTTCAAGAGATTACCAAAGAAAGGTACTGATCGCACAATCCCTGCAACATTTATCTAAGCTACTCAAAAAGGTTTTGCTTTAGACCATACAATTATGTTCTTGTATTGTGTTGTTGTTGTTTTTTTTTATCTCAAATATTCAATTCATTGATAGAAAACCAAAAGGTAAGATAATTAATCATGTCTTCTTTGTTTTACCGTAACACTTTATGTGTAAAATGTAAATATGTTAGGATTTCTTTGTAGATCTTGTTTGAAATATACTTTGACCGCACCAAGATATTGTATAATTTTCGGGAGCTGTCAGTTCCAAATGAATTTAAGCCCGGCAACTTTGAAATGTTATTGTCGAACTTCATGCGTTATGGCAAATTAGGGTTTTGTTTACTCGCTATCCCTTCGCATTTGAACTTAATTGACCGCTTTTATGTTTTCAACCAGCTTTTGATTTGTTTCGTTTTCAATTCTTTTCCGTTGATCAAATTGATACGCATAACTTTTACTTGGAACACTTGAACACTTATTGTTCAAATTAATTATGAAAATCGTGACTTTTTTGTTTAACTATTTTGTTGCCATGGACATAAATCAATTTGTGTACCCAAATATAATAAATAAGATGTATGGGATTATATGACGAATGAGACGTTTTATAAAAGTGACAACCATGATACAATTTGGAATGCGTAAATTTAAGCTGAATTAGACATTAAAAAAACAAAATCACATTAAATTTAAAGTTTTCTTTAGAAGATACTCTGCATTGAATATGTTTAGAAATATCAGTAACTGTATTTGTTTCTATATTGACAATAACAAACCCTAAATCGACTAAGATTTTAATTTCTAATAATTAGATCAACGAACTGAGAAAACAGCAAGGTGGACCCACCTGGTGTTGGGACATAATCTCCAGTGCAATTATAGGAATTATGTTTTTGGTCATAACTCCATAATAATGTGAGGGTTATGTCCGCTTCCAAAACGGATATAATCGCCATTCGAAGTATGATTGTTTGCTGTAGTCAGAAAATAAAACAACCGAACAAGTAAGCATAGGCTATAGTCGTGCGGGACCGACCCCTAGCTTTTTGACCGGAAGAATTTGTCCAATATGTTTGCACTCCGTCGTGTTATAATTCATTCAAAACAATTTCACACGAATTTCGTGGTCCAATTTGCAGCTATGTATAATCCAATGGTTATTCAAAATGCTAGACTTCTTCCCTGTGCTTAAATATCTACTATGCAAAATTCCGTATCAATTGATTTTCAACTTTGAATTGTAGAGTGACTGCAAAATCAGGAAAATTGTTCTTATTTTGGTCCATTTGAATCCCCAATTGTGCATCTTAAATAATAATAGACTTTAATTCTGGCCTTAACCCTACCCCAATGCAAAATTTCGTGAGGATTGGACGATACTTGCGACCGGTATATAATACCCTCCACACATAGTGTTGCAGACTGTCGAAAAACTTAAGAAATTGTAAAGTTCAAATGTAAATGAAAAACCAATAAAGAAAGTCTTAAAGTCGGGCGGGGCCGACTTTATGATACCCTACACCACTTTGCTAATTTAGTAGAGCTCTACATAACAATTAAAAGTTTTTATGCGAGAATTCAATCATACAAGCTATGATTATAATTATAATTTAAAGTTCAAAGAACTAAATATGCCGAAGCATTTGTATCTTTTAAATTCGGATTTGTGTTGCCCATTTGCTGCACAAATAATTTAAAATCGGATAAAAATATATATGGGAGCTATATCCAAATCTGAACCGATCTCGATAAAATTTGGCAAAGATATTTCTGAGTTGTATTTGATATATTTCCCTGAATATCGTTGTTACGGATTGCATATTACGGCTGTGGGTAACAAATACAACAAATCGGATGAACAATATATATGGGAGCTATAGCTATATCTGAACCGATCTTCACCAAATTTTGCATACTTCTAGACTCAATTCGGTCGTATGTGCCAAATTCCATCCCATTTGGGCAAATATTAGACGTTTGGTGCACAATAAAAGTTAAATCGGACGAAGTTATATATGGGATCTATATCGAAATCTGAACCGATCTCGATAAAATTTAGCAAAGATATTTCTGACCTGCATTTGATATATTTCCCCAAATATTGTTGTTACAGAGTGCATATTACGGCTGCGGAGGACAAAAATAACAAATCGGATGAAGAATATATATGGGAGCTATAGCTATATCTGAACCGATTTCCATCAAATTTGGCATACTTATTTTCAGCCCTAATTTGGTTGTATGTGCAAAATTCCATACAATTCGGGCTGATATTACAAGTTTGGTGCACAATAAAAGGAAAATCGGACGAAGATATATATGGGAGCTATATCTAATTATATCCAATTTCAATAGGGTTCGTTCTTGGGCCAAACAAATGATTTGTGCAAAATTTCATCTGGATCGGGCAATAAATGCAACCTGTACTTTGTTTACAAAAATACATGGACAGACGGACGGACGGACATGCATAAATCGACTCAGAATGTAGATCATCAAAAGGAACTATGGGTCTACCTCGTTTCCTTTTGCCTGTTGCAAACAAATGCACAAAGACATAATACCCTGACCACCTTGTGGTGTAGGGTATAATGAAAACCTGCCCAGCGGTTCTCGACTTATAAGCGAAATAACTAACATATATTTCTTTTACATATATATTGTACCTATCTCTCTATATTTTCGATATATTGGCTTTCTGCATTGCTGCAATGGTCAGAAGTGAACTTAACAACATTCGCGGTTTAGTGGCAATTTTCGTATTTTTTTACATACAACTTATACTAGTAGTTCATTTTACCCGCTAAATATTTTCCGTATTGTATTTTCCGTGTTGTAGTAAATAATAATAATAGTTTTTTTTCGAGGGGGAAATACCCGGTTTTCCGCTTATTCGACCCGAAACTTGGATACAAAATCCGGGTTTTATCAGGTTCTGCTATACGTATCTAATTTGTTTTCTTGTGCAAATACCTATCCAACAATTGATCATATGTTAAGATTGTTAGAACCGGTTCAGGTTAAAAATACCTACTTGTGGCAGAAATTTTAGGTCAAACCGATAATAGCCCCTACATATCCGCATAATGGGCCCATTTTGGACTTTTAGGGGGGTTTCAAAAATTACTGTACAAAAATACGGATTTCCTTGTATTTCCACCAGAAAAAAAAATTCCTTTGCCTAATACACTTTTGAAATACCTACCCCATAAAGGGGTTTATGTCCGCAATTATTTTAAGGATTATGTTTCTTTTTTTCTACAAAATCTCCATTCCATAATGGAGGATTATGACCGTTTTTTCGGTATAATTATAATGGGAATTATGTCCGTGAGGATTATGAAACGGTTCCAACCGAACTCACAATTTGTTGGTATGTCGTGGACCACTCTTTTTGCATCGTGGTTCATACTTACATAGTGATATTAAGTCTTCAAAGACTTATTTCTTTCGACATATTAATTCAATATTGTCAATTTATTGATCAAGTCGTATATGTAAATTAATTAACACAAAAGACACTCCTGCTTAGTAAGCTATATCCTAAGACAAATATTTATTTGCATTCATGAATTTATATAATGACGTCCAAAGCAATGATCATTAAATAATTAAATATTGTACGATTTATTAATGCAATGAGCTGTGCAATGGCTAACCAATTGAGAGTTCACATCCTCGGCCTGACGTTTAAATCCTTTATCTGACGACAATGAAGCAGCAGAACTATGCATTCGTAACACGTTGTAGAATACACTAAAAGATTGTGGCACGACAATGCCAAATGTGTGCAAGGCCTTGTTAAGGATGCAGTGTGCGGGAAATGTTGGCATTCGAAGCCATGATTTCTGTTGAACAAACAAATAGTCAGGGTTTCCTTCGTTCTTCGAAAGACCAAAGTAAACACACATTGACCGAGTGAGAATCTGAGTGGCAGAGAATCACACCGGCACAAATTTGCCATAAACTTGGCCATGTATGTATGAAAGGCACTCGGAAAATGCAATAACATTTTCACAACACACAAACATTTTATAAACTCTAAACTGCAATGCAATGAAGAGTGCCGCAAGTGGATTCGAGAAGATAGGAAGAATCTAAAGACCTTATGCAGGCATATATGCACTTGATGGGGAGTGGTACACGGGATTTGATTGCGACAATAACGAATAACGAATAACGAAATAACGAATTCATTGAAACCAGTGGTAAGAGAACCAAAAAATCCGTCGTGGCCTGGATCATTGTTGACATCATTACTGCCCTACCATTGAAAAGCCATAAAATTATTTAAGTAAGTGGTTATCGACCACTTACTTAAATAATTTTATGGCTTTTCAATGGTAGGGCAGTAATGATGTCAACAATGATCCAGGCCACGACGGATTTTTTGGTTCTCTTACCACATCGAAGCAAGCAGGCAAACACACGTCCCGACTTTAGAATTAAGACGGAAGATAATAGCGTCAATGTGGGTATGGCAAACATCAACAATGAGATTTTGGACAAATTAGATGAACTGAAACCTTTGACGGGTCCAACGTCAAATGCATAACAAATACTGTGAATGGAGAGGTGAATTTTAGATTATTTGTTCTGTATTGTCTTGGAATAACTTAAAAAACTTCTTGTTCTAAGATGACTTGTAAAGCATATATGCATGTACATATACATACAGACAGTCAGACAAAAGTGAAAAGTCAAGTGAAATAAATAAGGAATAATTGTCAAATATAGTATAATATATTTAATAATAAAACAAGTAAGCAAAGACTATAATCGTGCGGGCCGACCATATGATACCCTACAACACTACAATATGTTAGAAGCTCCTTTATGTCCAAATTCATTTTAGAAGATTTCGCTTTTGAATTTATGTCACGAAGCAATGCCTAGATATTACCGTTAGCATTTTGACCATGGATATTTGTCCAATATTAACGCACGCCCTCGTGGTGTTATTTGTTGTGGACCATTTTACAGGTAAATATAATCCAATGGTCAACAAAAATGCTAGACTTCTTCCCTGTCATTAACTCACTTTTCAAGCGTGTCGATTGGCTCCAATTGTATGATCAGAAATTTTTTCTGTTTTTGGTTCATTTGAATGCCTAAATATTTTGCGGTCATCTCCAAAAGCAAAAGGCCCCTCTTTATCTCAAAATTGAGACTCATCTATATGACTTGCTTGTCTACGATATTTGGCTATATTCGTCAACGAAATCAGCATAAAAAACCAAAAGATCGCCTTTTGTGTATTTCGGTTATCGCCTGTAAGTAATGTTCTTATTTTTTCACACAAAATTAAATGTCAATTTTACCCGCTGTCCTAAAACTCTGACTTCATGCGAAAGTTCGTGTCCTTTGGTTTATATTTAAGATCCGTTGCAAAATCAGGAAGATTTTTAGTTGTTGGTTCATTTCAAACCCTTAATATATAGCGACATCTTTGAAAACAATTAGCCTAGCCCTTCTTACGATAATTGCAATCTGAATATAATAAAGCCAAACTGTGTTGTAAGGTGAAAAAATATTACAAAATGCATACTTCAATATTATAAGTCAAATTGAAAAAATCGCATGCGATAAAAATTATGAAAAATTAAAAAAATGTCACAAAATACCACAAAATCTTCATTACTGGCATCTTTTAATGCCAATTTTTTAGATTTTATTCTTTTATGCCAAGAGGGCATTCTGAATTGACAAAATTTGTCAAAATCGACCCAGCCATTCTTGAGATATAAGGATTTTAGTTAACATCCCCTTCCTTTGTATGAATACACTGTATATACTTTGCTATATATATATGCGATATATTTACTATCAGCATCTACGTAATGGTCAGAATTGACCTGTCCGTCTAATTGTGATTTCGCCGGCATTAAAAATTTTCGCGGTTTAATGGAAAATTTGACTTTTATTCAACACAAATATTATGGTCTATTTCACCCACTAAATATTAGCCGATGGCCACCAAAATTGGAAGACTTCTGTCCAGCCCTAAGCTTTAGACCCATGCTAAATTCCGCGTCGATTGGTCTATAATTGCGACCTGTAGAGCAACTGCAAAATCAGGAAATTTTTCAGTTTTTGGTCCATTTTGACCCCTAAATATTATGCGATCATCTCCAAAAGCAATAGGGTTCTATTCTGGTTCTAGTCCCACCTCCATTCTAAATTTCGTGAAGATCGGGCCATAATTGTGACCTGTAGAGTGATTACAAA
The DNA here is from genome assembly GCF_030504385.1 of Musca domestica. Lineage (NCBI taxonomy): Eukaryota > Metazoa > Arthropoda > Insecta > Diptera > Muscidae > Musca > Musca domestica. The sequence goes on from NW_026712299.1 coordinate 22,792,010, forward strand.
TTAACATGGACAGACGGACAGGCGGACGGACGGACATACATAGTTTGGAAACGAGTTAGATATCTGTTACTGCAGGACGATAAGGATGAAATCACATCCAAATGTGTAAAAAATAAGCTTTTTGCTTTCCCTTGGGAATTTCGTTGATATTTCTGAAACTTCAAGTCAAATTAATCTTGTTACTTGAATGACTAATCACATTATCAAGTCCTTACTTTACAAAAAAACATTCATTGCAGACGGCCGTGTTTCATTACTTCATTTTCTTAAAAACATTGCGAAGCAATCTAAAACTCTTTAATACGCATTGTTCTTGGAATATATTTATGTAATCAATTTATTTCACTCATAAACTAATTGATTTATGGGCCAAACACCCACATCACAACAGAGGTTATCAAAATATTATTTATAACCATTATTTTATAATTTCTACCCACAACCTTACAAAATTTTTGTCGGAATACATAACTCATACCGACTTCCTTAATTGCTACAAGTGTCAAGACCAAAGAAGCAGAACAACAAGAGTCCGATACACAAAATTATCCCCAATAAAATACATATCAACTTTCAGACCCAAATATAAGCCACATGTAACAGCATAACACTCACAGGTGTCAACAACCCGCACAAGGAATATAAGGAAAAAACTTCTATCGCCATGAGGAAAGCACCGTCGTCGGTAAAAGGTGTTAACGTATCCAGCCACCACACAGTGGCGACGGTATACAGGTATCTACTGACTGTTTACCATTATGATTATTCCACAACATTTATACCGAAACGTGTTACGATTATAAAACATTTTATTGGAATGTTTATGGTTAAGAATTTCCGAGCAACAGCAGTTACAGGATAGCTGAAACAAGGGGAAGCAGCGATGAAACTTATTTTGTATATTATTGTGTGTCTTTAAAAAAAAAAAAAACACTTCCAAATAATACCTGTGACATTTCAACTAACACGTCCATATCAAATCTAAGGTCCCTGAAACAACTCAAAATATTTCAAGAAATATACTTTTGACAGAACTAAACTTCGCTACAAGTGTCTGAGTATTATTTTCTTAATACCACCGAATATGTACAGAATATTAATAAGACACCTTTGTGCAACGGATTTGAAGAGAAATGTCAGCTATAAGTGTTACATTACTCTCAAATCAAATGTAGACATGTAAGAAATGCAAATGACAGGCGCTGAAATGTGTCGAGAAATAATTATGAATTAATAAATCAACAACATAAATTTCTCATGAATTTTAGAGACAACTTTCTTTTTATACCCTACACCACAAGGTCAGGGTATTATGTCTTTGTGCATTTGTTTGTAACAGGCAAAAGGAAACGAGATGGACCCATAGTTCCTTTTGATGATCTGCATAGAATCACTTTCTGAGTTGATTTATGCATGTCAGTCCGTCCGCCCGTCCGTCCGTCTGTCTGTCCATGTATTCTTGTGAACAAAATGCAGGTCGCATTTATTATCCGATTGAGATGAAATTTTCCAAACAACAAGGACGAACCCTATTGAAATTGAAGATAATCGGTAAAAATTAGATATAGCTCCCATATATAACTTCGTCCGATTTGCCTTTTATTGTACACTAAACGTGTAATATCAGTCCGAATAGTATGGAATTTTGCACATACAACCATATTAGGCCTGAAAATATGTATGCCAAATTTGATCGAAATCGGATCAGATATAGGCTCCCATATATATTGTTCATCCGATTTGTTATTTTTGTCCTCCGCAGCCGTAATATGCACTCTGTAACAGCAATATTTTGGAAAATATAACAAATGCAGCTCAGAAATACCTTTGCTAATTTTTATCGAGATCGGTTCAGATTTAGATATAGCTCCCATATATAACTTCGTCCGATTTACCTTTTATTGTGCACCAAACGTCTAATATTCGCCCAATTTTTCGGGATGGAATTTAGCGCATACGACCGAATTGAGTCTAGAAGGTAGTATGCCAAATTTGGTGAAGATCGGTTCAGATATAGCTATAGCTCCCATGTATATTGTTCATCCGATTTGTTGTATTTGTTAAAAGATACAAATGCTTCGGCATATTTAGTCCTTTGAATTTGAAATTATAATTATAATCATAGGGTGTATGATTGAATTCTCCCATAAAAACTTTTAATTGTTATGTAGGGTATCATAAAGTCGGCCACGACTTTAGGACTTTCTTTTATTTCTATCTTTTTTTTTTTTTTTGAAAATACAAATGACATTAATGAAATCACTAACATGATCCCAACCCCACGGTAAAAGTATACAAACATGTTTCGTAATCCTTAAGGATAATTACGATGATTAAGGATTTTTTATAGCAAAATAGTATATATATGAAGTTCCATAATAATACTATATTATTATTATTGAGCTAGTGATAGGAGCTAGGATTTGAAATTCTGCATACGATTCATTCTTGGTAGATGTTTTTAAAAATATGATTGATAAAAGCTAGAGCTTTTCAATTGGTCGGTTATTTTCTTGTGGTGATTTTCTGATTTCTGATTTAAAGGCTAATTTGAAAGAAAGAAGATATTAAATCACTCATTCAGTATTTATATTTAGTGTATTTATAAAAATACTAAAACGTGCATGGAAAATCGTAAAATATACGATTAGTCTTGTCATAAGCAAAATCTAACATTTTCAAATGTTATATTAGTCACTGTTGCTTTATATGATGGTCCTGTACATAACGGTTTTCCAAACAAATCAAGAGTTCTGCCCTCACCTGAACATTTCACATACAACTAATAATAAGAAAAGCAGGAATATGCTAAATTAAGTCCGTATGCACGAAGAGTTTGTCTGACAGGAGATTGTCTGTGCAGATCCGCGTCTTCGTATAGCCCCCATATAATGATACCTCCCGATATCCGGTACTTTGTTGATTTTAGCGACATTATTTCCCAGAATTCTTTCAAATTTGGTTTTTGAGATTCGTAACGGATGCTACAGCCTATGACAGAAAATTGTCTGTGCAGGTCCACGTCTTCGTATAGCCCCCATATAAAGGTACCTCCCAAAATTCGGTATTTTGATGATTTTAGCGCCTTTATTCACCGGAACTGTTTCAAATTACGTATTTTAAGTTCGTAATGGGAACTACAGTCTGTGACAGAAAAATGTCTATGCAGGTCCAGGTCTACGTATAGGACCCATATATCAGTACCTCCCTATATTCGGTATTTTGACGAGTTTAGGTACAATACCCACCGAAATTGTTTGAGATATCGTATTTGACGTTAGTAATGGATGCTATAGCCTGTGACAGGAAATTGTCTATGCTGGTCTAGGTCTTCGCACAGCTCCGATATAATGATACCTCCCTATATACGATAATTTGATGATTTTAGCTACTTTATTCACCGTTTATTTCAAGTTTCGAATTTGAATATGGTAATGGCTAATGGCAAACAATGTATATGTAGGTCCACGTCGTATAGACCTCAATATAACAGCAATATACGGTATTTTTAAAATTTGACAGAATTTTTTAAGGATTTCACTTTTTTTTTTAAATTTTCAAATTCGTTCCAAATGGTGGAGGGTATTCAAAGTTTAGCTTGACCGAACTTACTGCTTTTTAACTTGTTTTACTTGTTTTTTACTGTTCATTGAAATTCAGTTTATCAAATACACGAAATCACGCGAAAAGGAAATTCAATGTTTTCTTATTTATTTATGGGAACAAATGTAAACCGATTGCAATATAATTTCTATTTTTCTATTTTTTTCAAATTCCGTTAAACATTCCAAATTTTAGTGAAATTGGAGATACATAGCGTGTTTGATGCATAAAATATATGAAATAGCTTGAAAATATATATGACAGCATTATTCAAATCTGAACAGATATTATTTCAGGCGATATTTTATTATTCTTGGAAATTTTCAGGAAAATCTGTTCTGCGGTTTTCGAGTCCATAAATTACAAACAAACAATCTAACGTACAAACATTTTTCTTTTTTAAAGATATAGAAGAAGAAGAAAAAAATGTAATGACATTGGAATGGTTAAGCTACATTAGACCTGCATACAAAATTCATATGCCTTTGTGGTAATAGAGTTTTGTAAAGATTCAATTACGACAGGTCTTCTTAGGATATACATTTTAAAGTCAAATCAAGGATTTGGGAAGGATTGCACTATCGGGGATATAAATAGGAACGGCTAGACTAGATCGGTTCTACCATGATAAAAGTCTATCGACAAGCACTTATGAAATACTACTGCAATGATTTTCAGCTCGAGTACTCAAACTTAGCGTAATTGTATAAATTTTCATAGTTTTTTTTTTTTTGACGTCAACTCTTTGCCATAGCTAAGAAGTGAATTACAACTACACCACTTCCTTTTGATTAGCTATTCCAAAGCTACGCATTAACCTGCTTCCACCAATAAACAAATCAAAATATTTCATTTCACATATTTTCTTGTTTTTTTTTCGTAGGTTAAAAGAAAAATTTAAATTAATGATTTTCCATTTCCATTGCGGCTGAAAAACTCAATGAGCTAGAAAAGATTTATGGAAGGTTTTAAGTGAATCCACACTAAAAGAGTTAGACTTGTCGATTTAATAAACATTGTTTGGGTACTGAATGCAGCAGAGTCGAGTGTAAATCAATTTACACTTTTTTTGTAAAAAAAGGAACGGACTATATTGACACACGCGACAAGATTAATGGGAAAAAGGCGGAAAATACAATGAAAAGCCTTTGGAATAAAAAAAATCGAATTTTAAGAAATTTACATTGCTGTGATTAATTGTAGGCGGAGGTTATAAAGTACAAGAATTGTTTTTGAGGAAAATGTATGTGGTATTCTTTCCCTACGCTCGCTTTGTATGCACACCAATTGCTTTGGTTCAAAAAGCTAGTGTTGATAAGTTAAATACGATCTGTGCAGTGACAAATGCTTTTTTCAGGAAGTTAGAAATAAATATTATGTAAGCAATTAACAACAACCTAAAGTTTTCTTTAGAAATCGAATAAATCAAAGCAAGCTATTTTCAAACCAAATATTATACAGTGTAAAATTGTTTGCGAATTGTGTGGGTGTAAAGTTACTATGAGAAATAGTACAAGCGATGAAATATAAACAGGAAACAAAACCAATAAAAAATTAAGTTTGTTGCTTCAGAACTTTCATTATCCACCACTATTAAATAGAAAATGTTTCTAGACGCTACAGAATTCGGATCATATATTTTAGGGAAGCAAACATGTCAAAAAGCTATTAACTCAGAACTATAAAGACGTCCCAAAAGGTTATTTAAATGTAAAATCCAAACTAAGCCTAATATTTTTTGAGGTACCTGGAGAAACGGCTCCATCAGAGTACTTTTGGGCCCCACAAGATTCCAGAGTTCAGGCGTTTGTTTGGTGTTAGGCCAACATTGGATATAGGTTAGGGTAGCTAAAAATTTTGCCCTGCCGATAATGGAATCAGATACACTTATGGTACTTCAAGTTTACTGTGATTGGTTACAGTTGCATACAGTTTGCTTCGATTATTTATTTGATTTTTGTTTTCATTTCTACTTTGTATTTAAACTAGCATGTACCAGCTACTTCGTCCGCGAAAAGTCCATCTTAAAATGTTAGATTTGTTAAATTTTAGTACCCATAATACACAAGTTGTTAATTTTGACAAAATGTTTAATTCAAAACTTTATATATTATTACAAATTTTCAAGGTTTAATATATTATTCATGATTTTCTTTTTTGCCAAGAAGTCTTCACAATCGTTTGTTGTGAAGTTTACAGAATAGTATATAAATAAACCCTTGCACAATCGTTCCAAACTTAATTTTTCTGGCCAAAACTTTTTCAAGGTGTTTTCATAATAATCTACATCCTAGATAATAACAGTGACCTGATCTTGATCTCTCTTCGAACAATTTTAATAAGCATTTTCAAAAAAAAAAAAAAAAAAAAAAAAAAAAAAAAAAAAAACAAGTAAAAAAGCTGTAGGTTCGTGCCGGGCCGGGCCGAACTTTTAATACCCTCCACCATTTGGTACAAATTTGGCAATTTCCAAAAAAAAAAAATTAAATCCCTTAAAAATTGTGTTAAAATCTTAAAAATACTGGATGCCTATACGACGACTGGACCTGGATAGGCAACTTTAGACATAAGTTATTACAATATTCAAATGCGAAACTTGAAGAAAAATCTGTTTATAATGTACCTAAAATCATCAAAATACCGAATATAAGGGGTACCGTTATATGGGGGCTATACGAAGACGTGGACCTGCACAGACAATTTTCTGGCATGGGCTGAAGTATCCATTACGAACTTCACATGCGAAATTTGAAACCATCCCGGTAAATAATGCCGCTAAAATCATCAAAATACCGAATATCGGGGGGTACCGTTATATGGGGGCTATACGAAGACGTGGACCTACATGGCCCATTTTCTGTTTTATGCTGCAGCATCTATTACGAACTTCAAATACCAAATTTGGAACGATTCCGTTAAATAATATCGCTTAGACTGTAGTATCCATTACGAACTTCAAATGACAAATTTGAAACAATTCCGGTGAATAATGCCGCTAAAATCATCAAAATACCGAATATTGGGAGGTACCGTTATATGGGGGCTATATGATAACTTGGACCTACATGGCCCATTTACGAACTTATCCTGCCTACTGGCAAAATATACATGTGTGCAAAATTTTAGCCTTCTATCTCAGACAGACGGACAGACAGACAGACACATAGACAGACAGACACACAGACAGACAGACACACAGACAGACAGACACACAGACAGACAGACACACAGACAGACAGACAGGCGGACATGGCTAAATCGTCTTAGAATTTTACGCTGATCAAGAATATACATACTTTGTAGGGTCTGACATGAGTATTTCGAGGAGTTACAAACGGAATGACAAAATTAATATACCCTCCATAGTATGGTGGAGGGTATAAAAAACACATTTCCAAAACCACTTCCATATCTCAATTCCAGATACTAACAGAAACCTCAATATTAAATTTGAAGATTCCAGACCGTTCACCCAATACCACATTCATTATCATTTAGTACTTTAACAAACATAGAAACCAGTCAGTAATCTAAATATCAACTTTCAGAATGTAATCTCCATCACTTCACAAAATACCAAATGGATTAGCATTCAGTACTATTTGTAAAATTATAGTACACATTTCCAAAAATATCTCCATATGTCCAGGCTACACGTGAAGAGCGACCCCAATGTCCAATTTCAGATTTAAAGCACGAATTGTACCAAATAAAGCACTATTTAGTTCTTTTCGAACACCAAAACCACTTCTTTATTACAAATATACCACCAATAGGGCCCCCAATATAAAATTTGGAAATTCCAGCTCCATTAACCTAAACCAAACTGTTCCAGATTTAAAACAATTTAGAACAGTTCGTGAACTTAGTACACATTTCCAATATCACCTTTATATGTCAAACATACTTTCCTATCTTGATTCCAAACTTCAAGTTTTTAGATCTATCCGTTCGCATACTACCATATGGCACCAGTTTACAAGTTTAGTATGATGTTAGAACTTTTCTTAACCTTTGAGTTAGAATTTCCCAAAACCCTTTGGCACATCTATCCTGCACTCTATCAGTGACTCTCATTCCAAATATCAGAATTGAAGGTCATTCCAAATGTCCGATACCAAGTATTTAGTTTTTAGGACATTTTAGTACTTTTCGTACCCTTTTACTTCGAATTTCCCCAAATGACACTCGTGCAAAATTTCAATATTCTAGCTTCAGTTATCTTGTCTGGGCGTTTATTGTAGACCAGCCAGTAGATTAATTGTGTTATCGTGCTAAACACATAAATATTTCACATATGAGTTTTTCTCTCATATGGATTCCCATGAAATCCTCCACATTAGACACCCAACTCATACATTTTCCCGCAAATTTTATGCATGATTTGGAACCATTTCCAAATCTCAGGATTCCTCGCAAATCTTGCATATGACACACATTGGCTAGCGAGTGATAAGCGTGACAAAATCGCCATTTCTAAGCCAAAACCAATTGCCAAGAGGACTGCGTATAAGTTTAGTCGTTTTATTTGTAGTTGGTTCCGTAAATTATTTCACCACCTAAATGGTGCTGACAGTTTATGACTGATATGAATATGGAAGGAATCAACAACACTGTCATCTGTCTTCCGTCATCATCGATATGTGTGATGGCGTGAAATTAATCAATCATATTTTGATATGTCCTTTTATATATTCGAATTGAATGTATGTGTGCTATTTATGCGACTGCAATAAACATACAATGATTCCGAAGTTAGATATTTTTCCTCTATTGTTTCGAATGTGAAATAGCTCCGGGGGTTGTTTCTTTTTCTGGCAAAATCTTTAGATGGCATAAGCACTTGAATGCATTTGAAGAGAAATAAAAAAGCACAGCATTCGATAAATATCTTAATTGTATTTAAACAAAACTTATACCACGTGTAAGGCTAACTGGCTCGCACGGGCATACCATAAGTAGTAATTGTTAAATGCGTTGTTAAAAGTCATGCGTTTCATCGTTTTATTTTGACTTGAGTTGATTTGATTGAGAAGTTTCGCTTTGTTTTAATCTTAACTTTTCGTCCTTGTTTTGGGTATCAACACGATTTGCGTCGGTTGCTTGATGTTGAAAGCTACAGTTGTAGTTTAGGGGAAGTGGAAACCATGTAACCAGTACTAAATTTATTTACAACCCTCAAAATGTTATCCAACTTACCCTCAGTGATGTGCGTTGCATGCATGAATTGTGAATGCTTGTTTTGCTTGATATAATGAATTTATTTATTTTTATACCCTACAACACTATGTGTTGGGGGTATTCTGAACTTCCTATCTCGCCGAGCTGAGTCGATCTAGCTATGTATGTCCGTCCGTCTGTCAATGTTAATTTGTAATCACTCTACAGGTCGCAATTATGGTCCGATCTTCACGAAATTTAGAATGGAGGTGGGGCTAGAGTCAGAATAGAACCCAAAGGAAGGGGATGTTAGTCCGTCCGTCCGTCTGTCCGTCTGTACATGTTAATTTGTAATCACTCTACAGGTCGCAATTATGGTCCAATCTTCACGAAATTTAGAATGGAGGTGGGGCTAGGGTCAGAATAGAACCCTATTTCTTTTGGAGATGATTGCATAATTGCAATATTTGTGTTAAATAAAAGTCAAATTTTCCATTAAATTTCGAATATTTTTAATCCAGGCGAAATCACAAATAGATGAACAGGCCAATTCTGACCGTTACGTAGATGCCGATAGTAAATATATCGGTTATATACAGCGAAATGTATACAATGTGTATATACAAAGAAAGGGGATGTTAGTAAGAATACTTATATCTCAAGAATGGTTGGATCAATTTTGACAAATTTTGTCAATTCTGAATGCCCTCTTGACATAAAAGTATAAAGTCTAAAAAGTATAAAGTCAGAAAAATATGCCAATAATGATGTTAAATTAGATTTTGTAGTATTTTGTGACATTTTTTTATATTTTCATATTTTTTATCGCATGCGATTTTTTCAATTTGACTTATAATATTTTATAATATTTTTCCACCTTACAACACAGGTTAGGGATATTATATAAGTATTGCAAATATCGTCCGATCCTCACGAAAATTTTCACAAGGGTAGGGTTGGGCTCAGAAGGGCTAGGCCTATTGTTTTCAAAGATGTTCGCAATATATTAGGGGTTGAAATGGACCAACAACTAAAAATTTTCCTGATTTTGCAGCCGTTATAAAGGTCACAAATAGAAACCAAAGAACACGAAATCCCGCATAAAGTTAGATTTTGTGTGAAAAATACGAGCATTATTTACAGGCGATATCCGAAATACACAAAAGGCAAACTTCTGGTTTTTTTATGCTGATTTCGTTGACGAATATAGCCAAATATCGTAGAAAAGCAAATCATATAGATGAGTCTAAATTTGGAGATATAGAGGGGCTTCTTGCTTTTGGAGATGATTGCAAAATATTTAGGGGTTCAAATTAACCAAAAACAGAAATGTTTTTCCGATCACACAATTGAAGCCAATCGACATGCCTGAGGAGACAGTTAAGGACAGGGAAGAATTCTAGCATTTTGGATGACCATTGGATTTATATTGGATATAAAATGGACCGCAACAACTAACAGCACGACGGAGTGCGTAAATATTGGGCAAATGTCCCTAGTCAAAATCCTAATTTCAAAAGTGAAATCTTCCAATATGGATTTGGACATAAGGGGGCTCCTAACATATTGTAGTGTGGAAGGCTAGAACATAGTCGGCCCCACACGACTATAGCCTTTGCTTACTTGTTTATTTTTTATTTTTAAATAAAATATGTTAGTTTCGAGCACTCAAAATTTCGAAATATATAATAGATTTAAAAAACTCCACTCTTAAGTCTTACACTTAAAGAAATTCTTCCACGCTTATGCCTTACGTCTCTATATGGATATATAACTTAAAACTTTTTGTGAGCCATGGATATGGAAGGATAACTAGAACTTATTAGCTGAATACATAAGAAACGTACTATGTAATATTTTCAACATCAGAATTTTGTAAGAGTATAAAATTTACCCAGCGGATAAATCTATGCAAGGAAAAAGAAGAGAAATACCACTGAGATGGTTAACATCCCCACAAAAATGTTCCGTATTATCGATAAACATCTTTGTCAGTGAAAGCACGCAAATATTTTAATAAAAATCGTTCCCCAGCCACGTCAGAAGTCCTTTTAATCTTTAAACTTTTCCCCTGCCATGTCAACGAACGACCTCCTGTATAACAATATTGACTTCGTTGATTTTTTAGAACATGTAAACGTCTCAATAATGTCTACCCTGCTACTAACGTAACACACACATCTGTGCAAATGTTTGTAGTCCCTGCTATAAAGGGCGTTCCAATTCCTTGCAATACAACGAAAAGGTTGGGCAATTTAACGAGTTCAATGCTTTTGCATTCGTGTAAGAAGTTCTTCTCTCTGGCATTTGTACTATTTCGGAAAGTGAACTTCTGCACCGATTCCAAAATGCAGCAAATTTTCTTAATGTTGCTGTTGTTGTCAATAATGGAGCTTTGTGATAGCTTAACCTACTACCGCAAAAGTTGGTTATATAAATGATTTCTAGAGGTTGAGTTCTTCCAAACATTTCATTAAAAAAACCTCCACTCATTCACTAAAAACTTACTTATATATCGAATATGGTGATTAAAACCATTAGCCTTAAAACAAATACATTCTAATTGTTTTTATTGTTTCCTATGTTTGAAGACTTGAATCTAGAATCATATATTTGGGTTCTATTTAAATTCTGTGTGTAGGGCTTTCTCAGAACATGGGGTTACATAAACAAGTAAGCAAAGGCTATAATCGTACGGGGCCGACCATGTGATACTCTACAACACTATAATATGATAGAAGCCCCCTCAAGTCCAAATTTTGGAAGATTTCGCTTTGGAAATTATGTCACGGAGCATTACCCAGATATTACCCTTAGCATTTTGACCAAGGACATTTGTCCAATATTTACTCGCTCCGTCGTGCTGTTAGTTGTTGTGGTCCATTTTACGTCTTAATATAATCCAATGGTCATCCAAAATGCCAGTACTCTTCCCTGTGCTTAGCTATCTTCTCAGGCGTGTCGATTGGCTTCAATTGTGTGATCAGGAAATTTTTTCTGTTTTAAGTTCATTTGAAGGATCATCTCTCATCATTGCGATCATATCCAAAAGCAAGACGCCCCTCTGTATATCCAAATTCAGACTCATCTATATGATTTGCTCGTCTACGATGTTTGGCTATATTTGTCAATGAAATCAGCATAAACCAGTAAAGAAAGTCCTAAAGTCGGGCGGGGCCGATTTTATGATACCCTACACCACTTTGCTAATTTAGTTGAGCTCCACTTAATAATTAAAAGTTTTTATGGGAGAATTCAATCATACACGCTATGATAATTATAACTTAAAGTTCAAAGGACTAAATATGCCGAAGCATTTTTATCTTTTAAATTCAGACTTGTATTGTCCATTTGGTGCACAATTAATTTGAAAACGGATAAAAATATATATGGGAGCTATATCCAAATCTGAAGAGATCTCAATAAAATTTGGAAAATATGTTTCTGAGCTGTATTTGATATACTTCTCTGAATATCGTTATTACGGAGTGCATATTACAGCTGTGGGTAACAAATATGACAAATCGGATGAACAATATATATGGGAGCTATAACTATATCTGAACCGATTTGTCATACTACCTTCTAGACTCAATTCGGTCGTATGTGCCAAATTCCATCCCATTTGGACAAATATTAGACGTTTGGTACACAATAAATTGTAAATCGGACGAAGTTATATATGGGAGCTATATCCAAATCTGAACCGATCTCGATAAAATTTAGCAAAGGTATTTCTGAGCTGCATTTGATATATTTCCCCAAATATTGTTGTTACAGAGTGCATATCACGGCTGCGGAGGACAAAAATAACAAATCAGATGAAAAATATATATGGGAGCTATAGCTATATCTGAATCGATTTCGATAAAATTTGGCATACTTATTTTCAGGCCTAATTTGGTTGTATGTGCAAAATTCCATACTATTCGGGCTGATATTACACGTTTGGTGCACAACAAAAGGCAAATCGGACGAAGATATATATGGGAGCTATATCTAAATTTTGACCGATTATCTCCAATTTCAATAGGGTTCGTCCTTGGGACAAACAAATGTTGTTTGCAAAATTTCATCTCAATCGGATAATAAATGCGACCTGCATTTTGTTCAGGAGAATACATGGACAGACGGACGGACAGACGGACTGACATGCATAAATCAACTCAGAAAGTGATTCTATGCAGATCATCAAAAGGAACTATGGGTCTATCTCGTTTCCCTTTGCCTGTTACAAACAAATTCACAAAGACATAATACCCTGACCACCTTGTGGGTATAAAAATCGCATGCGATAAAAAATATGAAAAATGAAAAAAATGTCACAAAATACTACAAAATCTATATTAAGACCATTTTTGACTTATTTTTATGCGATTTTTTTAGATTTTATACTTTTATGCCAAGAGGGCACTCTGGATTGACAAAATTTGTCAAAATCGGTCCAACCATTCCATTCCTTTGTATATATACATTGTATATATTTCGCTATATATATCAGATATATTTACTATTGGTATCTAGGTAACGGTCAGAATTGACCTATTCGTCTATTTGTGATTACGTCGGAATTAAATATTTTCGCGGTTTAATGGAAAATATGACTTTCATTTAACACAAATGTTACGGTCTATTTCACCCACTAAATATTAACCGATGACCACCAAAATTGGAAGGCTTCTGCCCAGCCCAAAGCTCTATCGCCATGCTAACTTCGATTGACCCATAATTGCGACCTGTAGAGCAACTGCAAAATCAGGAAATTTTTCAGTTTTTGGTCCATTTCAACCCTTAAATATTATGCGATCATCTCCAAAAACAATAGGGTTCTATTCTGACCCTATCCCCACCTCCATTTTAAATTTCGTGAAGATCGGGCCATAATTACGACCTGTAGAGTGATTGCAAATTAGCATGGACAGACGGACAGATGGACATACATAGCTAGATCGACTCAGCTCGGCGAGATAGAAAGATCCATATATACTTTCCTATGTTGGAAACCAATATTTCGTGGTGTTACATAATTTTTGGCCCAATCAAACTTATAATACCCCCAACACATAGTGTTGTAGGGTATAAAAAATCTTCATTTCGGATGAATTAAAATGAATACATTTTGGATGTTATATGTAATATCCTCACATCTTTGCATATTTGTTCTTGCTAAAATTTCAACAATGGTTTTTCAAGGTCAAGATTTTTAGCGGCATAATTTTGTGGTTGGCTTTCGTCGAGCATATCCATTACTTAGTCATGTAAAGTATTTCCAGCTCATTAGTCAGCTGATCAAAAGGTAGTACGTTAATCCATTCAGATTGTAGAACATCTGTTTAAATTTTAAACAATGAGAAATATCAACCTGCATAGGCCCTTCAGCAATTCACTATACATTTAAAAAACAAATGTTTTGCATTCGATGTTAGATGTAAAATATCCTTTATTTAAAATAAAAAGGAACTACAAATCAAATGGTACGAAAATATTTGCCCCTAACAGCTATATGACTTTTAAAGTACAATTGGGGATATGCCTGCCTATCATACATCCACCAATATCACCCTTTGGTAATATAACATCAACACCATTTTATCAACTAACCATTCGAATTTTCTTCATTTCCATTCCGTCCGAATTTGTGACTTCAGTTAAATTCGTTTCTAATTTATGTTTTACAACAAAAACACTTTAACAACAATGCAAACATACTTTGCTGGCAATTAAATCCTCCACAGGGCTACCAAAGCAACTTTCTCCAAATCCAGCCAAACGTCGATTGCACCACCACCACTAAAATCATAGCATCAACAATTTGTGCAGTCTATTGTTACTCCCGTGTACTCCTGGCTGCCATCAGAGTAAAAAGGTTTTCATATACAAACATGCGTGCATATATTGTGGGTTGTCCATTGGCCCTCTGCCTATCCCTCTTCGACGTTCCTTCATAATGATATACGGGATATTTGTGACATTGATTTATTTAACAATTAAACATTGTGATGTAACGATGAAGAGAAAAAAAAAACTCCGACACTCATCCATTCTACGTAGTGTCGATGTGTTGGTCCGTCTCTCTGTCTGTCTTTGAATTTGAAAATTTCAAATGAATGAATTTATGGAGAATTTATAATTATTGCACATGTTAACATAAAAACATTAAGGTTTCTAGTTTGTTACAATCATTACCGTGTGTTGCACAGTGTCACGAGACATTTTCATCTGATGATTAGCTAAGAAAATTTATTTTACCCTACACCATACCAAAGACCTAAAATGGTAAAGACTAGACAAAATGCATTTTGAGCAAATGGGTTGTGTCTATACTATCCAGAATAACAGCTCAAGGCAGGACCATTTTAATGTAAAAAACACATTTATAGAAAAAAATGACAAATAAATTTTTGAAAAATACAAAGTTGGGTTTCAAAATTATATTCCATAGACTTTCCCAATTAATTGCACATTGCCTAAGCGATTTAAATCGCTTAACATTGCTAACTATGTTGCATGGCAGAAGAATACAGGTAGATGCATCAACGCTTGGGAGCATTGATCTGTCAAAAAATTTTAAATGTTTTTTTCAAATATAAGAAGATTTTTATATGTTTTCTTATACTACGTCATTCGGAGGCTATTATAATTCGCGTTTTTCAACAATTTTTACAAATTTAAATAATTTTTCATTCAACATTTTCAATTCCAAAATTGGTTTGACAGTTCATTGTCCCAGCAGCTGTGTCGACGCGTCTACCTATATTCTTCTACCATGCTATGTTGTTATGATATCATAACAACAGACGTATTTTCACAGGGTTGCCATATCTTGACTCTGTTTTGTCCCATCTTTACACTTCTATGTCTTTGACCATACAGTGGAAAGGGTATTATGTCTTTATGCATTTGTTTGTAAAATGGAGAAGAAAGCCAGATAGACCCAAAGTTACTTTTGAGGATCTTCATGGAATCACTTTCTGAGTCGATTTATGCATGTCAGTCGATTTTTGCATGTCCGTCCGCCCGTCTGTCTGTTTATGTATATTTGTGAGCAAAATGCAGGTCGCATTTATTATCCGAATAAGATGAAATTTTCCAGACAATATTTGTTTGGCCCAAGGACAAACCCTATTGAAATTGGTGAGAATCGGTTCAAATTTAAGTATAGCTCCCATATCTATATTTCGGATTATTTGTGCACTAAATGGATAATATAAGTCCAAATGACCTGTATTAAGGCAAATCCGACTGAATTCAGTCTAGAAGCAAATACATCAAATTTTGTTGAAAATCTATTCAGATATAGCTCCCATATATATGATTTATCAGATTTGGTGTTTAATTTCCAGTGTCAGTACAAATGACCCGAGATGTGGTACATCCGACCGAATTCAGTCTAGAAGGAAGTACATCAAATATGGAGAAAATCGGTTCAGATACACCTATATAGCTATATATCTCATATATGGGTGTCATCCGATTTTGTGTTTAAGTCCCTCATATTCGTAATATGCACCCCACAAGTATGATGTTTGGTACCTGATATCAGATACAGACCAGAAAATATGTCTGCCAAATTGTATGAAGATCGGTACATATTTAAATATAGCTCCGATATACAGGGTTGCCCATATTCGACGGACCTTTGGGCCCATTCCAATCGACGAGGCTTGTCCGCAGGCAACATTCTTTGCGTCAATTGAATTTTGTACGGGAACAAATGCAAATCAATGCGAATAATCCGTTGTAAAGTGGACCGAGCCATGCCCAACTGCTGAGAACGGCGTTTTTGGGATGTTCTTGGGGACCTCTCAACACTGGCTCGCACGGCAACGATATTCTCGGCCGATCGCCTTGGTCGACTTTTATGTGGCCTCTTCGGATTAGAAAGAGCCTTATCAGTCGAAAATTTTTCGTATAAACGCTTAATAGTGTTCTTAGAAGGCGCACTTCTCACATTTTTTTCACAATTGACTTCTTCTGTTGAATGTAAATTTCAACTATTTCAGAGCGCTCGCGTGGCGTGTATTGGTTCATGGTAAAAATCTGCTTGGACTGACGCTTCAAACGCGGTATGTCATTTAGCGATGTGACATTTCTGTCAAAAGTTATGGTGTTGCCAGATGGGTCCGTCCCTGTATATCTTCAACGGATTTCGGGTTACCAAATGGCCAAAATAAATCCAAATGACCTGAACCTTAATAGATCCTACCGAATAAAGTCTAGAAGCAATTACATTAAATTTGGTGAAAATCGGTTCAGATATAGCTTAGTTTCATCCGATTTGGTGTTTAAGTCCCTCACATTCGTAATGTGCATTCGACAAAATGATATTTGGTACCAGATATCTTATAGAGCTCGGAAATACCTTTGCCAAATTTTATGGAGATCGGTTAGGATTTGGATATAGCTCCCATATATATCCTTAAACCAATTTTAGGTTTATTGTGCAAATAATGGCTAATATCAGCCCAAATGGAGTGTATTTCGGGACGTACTTTTCCATTTGGAGGAACTCGGCTCGGAAATATATTTTTTAATATATTCCTTCTCGAAGTGACATCATGCACTTCATAGCAATGTTGTTTGGTATAGAAAATAAAAATGTCTCCGACAAATTACGTGAAAATCTATTCAGATATATTAGTTCCCTCTGAAACCAAATTATAACTGCTCTAAAGTCAAATGTTGATAAGTGATATGATCTACTTCACATAAATTCTTTTGTTAAGGGAGCTTTACACAATATGCATAGTGGTGTAGGGGATCATATAGCCCCGCCCGACTTTTGATTTTCCTTACTGGTTTGTGATTATCTTAGCCCAAAATAGTTGAACATTGGCATTTTTAACATCCACAACATTTTTTTTTTTACCTTATTTTCTGAATTAAATTATGATCGGAATGGTTGATGTTTTTCATTTTTAAATTTAATTTGACTCTTTCAGATAACTGCTATAAAATTATTATTCAATCAGTTCTTTTTCTGATTTTTTCTTTTTATTAATATTTTCTGTTAATATAATTTACTTATCTTGGAACACTGTGGTCTCAGAACGTGATTTCAATGTGTGATAAGATATTCAAGTGTGAGTATTCTTTTAAATTTTATTTATATTCGAATTCTAGCTATGAATAGATCTAGGAGCCGTCGCCGCACAGGCCGCGTTTGGCATACACCCAGTCAAGACAAAACGGATAAATATGCATCACACGATGTCTGACGCACAAAGGAAAGGATTGGAATACGTAACCCAATGTCATAGGAGCTAATAGTCATGTTGCATATTTTGTTGCATGTCTCCACTTAAAATGAAAGAGAAACAGCTGTTTAAGCTGTTGGTTGTACTCCATGGAACAACTGTGAGGGAGTTATTGTCAATCATTCTCAATGTGGACGTTTGCCTATGTACAATGCTTAAATATTTGTTGAATTTGTTATTCAATCTACCTACCCCCAACATGACTACAAGGAGTCTGCTGAATGCAATAACAACATCATCAGAAATGTGGAAGGAGGATATAAGGCCGGTCGGTGGACAAGTTAAAAAAAAAAATTACATAAAAGACTACCCTTTTTGCTTTCAAATGGGTTGATATGTTTGCTTCTTCGTGAATTCTATGCCGGTAAACGGCCACTGGCGTTGGCTTATTGGAATGGGTAGTCATCAAGTGCCTGCATAATGCATAACTAAGCGATTGTTCATATTCACCTTGAAATAATTACTTTTTCGATCAAAAAATAAAAACAAGGCATAATGGAAACCCATTTTTTTTTTTTTTTTTTTTTTGGTAGGAGAAGCAATAACCATACTTGTAAATCGTTAATTCCCAAAAATCGTTTAAATAACCCAGTAAAATGAAAAATCATTCTAAAAACGCCCATTTGCACATGTTTAAATTTAGAATCCTTAGTGCAATCCTTATCTAAAAGGATATAGTTAAAAAACCATGACTGAAAGAGAAATTTTAATATTGGTTCTACGTCGAATTTGAAAGATTATAATTTATTTTAGAGACTCACAACTTAGCATAATCGTCAAGTAATAAATTAATCGAAAGTGTTATGTGAAATATACAATAATGTCCATTTCATTGCAAGTATTTATACCCTACACTACATAGTGGTAAGGGTATTATGTCTTTATGCATTTATTTGAAACATGGAAAAGGAAGCGAGATAGACCCATAATTATTTTTGAGTGATTCTATGAAATCACTGTCTGAGTCGATTTAAGCATGTCAGTCAGTCCGTCTGTCCATGTATTTTTGTGAACAAAATGCAGGTCGAATTTATTATTAAATATTATTAAGATATACCAAATGACCAATATCAGTCCAAATAACCTGACCGAATTCATTCTAGAAGCAAATACATTAAATTTGGGTGAAAATCGGTTCAGATATAGCTCCTATATATATGTTTCATCCGACATGTGGTTTTTAGACTCCCACATGCGTAATATGCACTCCACAAAAATTATATCTGGTACCAGATAACTTATGGAGCCAAAAAATATCTCGGTCAAATTTTATCGAGATAGGATCAAATTTGGATGTAGCTCCCATGCCCTCCACAAGAATGATCTTTGGTATCAGATATCAGATATAGCTTAGAAATAAGTGTTGAACATTTTGTCAAGATCGGGTCAGATTTGAATATAGCTCTTATATATCTTTATCCGATTTCCGGTTTATTCTGCACCAAATGGTTAATATTAACCCAAATGAACTGAATTATATTACATCCCAACGAATTTAGTCTACAAGCAAGTACATCAAATTTGGAAAATCGGTTTAGATATAGCTATGGCTCCCATATATATGTTCCATTTGGGGCTTTAAGTTCTTCACATGCGTAAACATCGATCATCAAATAAAGCTCGAAAATACATCAAATTTCATCGAAATTGGTTCAGATTTGTATATATCTTCGATATTCCTCTTCATCCGATTTTAGGGTTATTGTTCACCATATATGCAATATCAGCCAAAATAGGATTTTCATATTCACCCGAATTTTTCCATTTGGTGAAACTCGTTCCGGTACTTCTATTGCTCTAGTAAATATTCTTTAATATAATCTTTATCGAAGTCATATCATGCATAACACTGCTGTTTATTTGGTTCATAGTTGGTAGATCTTCTTCACATAAATTCCCAATATAATCTTCACATAAATTCCTATGTCTCCACCATTGGGTAAAGAAAAAATTTTATGTAAAAGTATCTGAATAAGACGGTTTAGGCAATGAAGTCAAACTTTTCAAAAAATATGAAGTGCCATTTTATGTCGGCAAAACCAAAATGGGCATTTATATAGACACTTTTTATCCTACAAGGATTGTTAATTAAATACCGAATTTGAAACAATTTCATTGGTAAAAGTGACAAAATCGTGAACCGATGTATCGTATTTCCAATACCAACCATCTTAGGCACAATTCAAATTATTGTGCCAAATTTTGAAGCTCTGCGTTAAATAATGTAGGTTGTATTGTGATTACAACAGACAAACAGAGGGACATCGTTAAATCGACTTAGAATTTTATGATGTACTGTACGAAAAATATTTAGGGATGTTATTATCCCTACATTCTCATTTCATTATAATATATTACCCGAGAAGACATAAAATGGAAACACATCACGCCAATTATATTTTGACCTAATGGGGTGTTCTGCTGAAGTAAGGTTAAACAAGTAAAAAAGCAGTAAGTTCCGGGCCGGGCCGAACTTTGAATACGCTCCACTATTTGGAACGAATTAGAAAATTTTCAAAAAAAATAAAATCCATTAAAAATTCTTTTAAAATCTTTAAAATATCTAATATAGGAAGGTGCCGATACGATATTGTGGACCTATAAAGACAATCTGCGTGTAAAGTACTCACAAGGAACTCCTTGTGTGGATTTTCAAAATACCGAATATCGCGGGGTATCGTTATGTGGGAGCTGTACGTTATCGTTAACCTATATAGAGAATTCTCTGTCCGTTGAAAAATATGACTAAAAACACAAAATACCGAATATCGGGGGTACCTTTATATGAGGAATATAGGATATCGTGGACCTATATAGATAATTCTCTGCCGAGGTATAAAGTACCCACAAGGAACTCCTTGTGTGGATTTTCAGACAATTCCGATGAAAAATGTGGCTAACATCATCAAAATACCGAATATCGGGGGTACCGTTATATGGGGGCTATACGATATCGTGGACCGATATAGCCCATCTTCGAACTTGATCTGCCTGCAGAAAAAAGAGAGCTGTGCAAAAAGCTTCCTATCTTAATTCGTTTACACTGTAGCGTGATTACAACAGACGGACGGACAGGGCTAAATCGTCTTAGAATTTTACGCTGATCTAGAATATATATACTTTGTTGGGTCTAAAATGATTATTTCGATGAGTTACAAACGGAATGACGAACTTAACATACCCTCCATACTTTTTTTGGTGGAGGGTATAAAAATATATCGTATTCCAGGAAACTTCAGATTTATACATTTTGAAGTAAGTGAATATTTTTGAAGAAATGCTTTGCTGTATACATTTTGAAATTAAATGTCATTGACTTATCATCCATGGAAATCGGCCACCACAACTTAAGGCGTTGAGTAAATATTTACTTAAATTTACTTGGCAATTATTGTGGGTGTTGCCTCAATCTAAAGCTGCTATACTTCCCAAGGGTGAGTGCATTTCACCCCCATCTGAATGATATCCTTCGAATTTTTTGCAATTGTTATTTTCCATTACCGTAAATTCGTAACAGTTGTACCACAACTCCCAAGGTTGTGTCACAGTTTAAGTTGACAACTATGTTTGTCGCCACTGCGGACAATGTTTTATGTAAGGGTTCTAGGAAGAAAAAAAATGTAACATATTGTATTTGAATTAGAAATCCGATTTTAATATAATTTATCATTTTTGATTTTTTAATTTAAAATTATGTCCTTTGCACTACGACGACGACAACATCCAAGAGAGTAGATTGATAAAATTTTAGATGGCGTTATTTCAACGATCAGTTATCAAAAAAAAAACTTTTACAGGTCACCTCCCCTTTTTGAGACATTTTTAAGAATTTCAGGATCCAGAACTCGGCTCACTTATAATATGATACAAAGGCATGTGAAAGCGTATTCGTTCAAATATAAAAATTACTTTACATGAAGATTTATATATCATCTAAACATTACCACCACTGATGTTCAATATAACATAAATCTCACACACATGTTGCAATGTCTAGTGGTTTTTAAACATGTCGATTTAATTTACAACACATGCAGTCTTGTTACCTATGATATTAAATAGACCTCCTTGGCTGGAAGAAATCTATGAGAAAACACAGGCAATACATCATTTTAATTTGATACTGATTTCCCGCTTTGAATTTCTTATTTCTTGACCTTTAACATCTGTATATAATTTCAACTTTGACACAAGTTTAGTTGGAATTTTCTGTTTGGCTAAACTAGAGCTGATATATGAGTAAATGGGGAGAAATTCTCTGTCAATTATAAGATCATTAAACAGCCACAAGTGATACCATTCGTTTATTGTTCGCTGTGATCCCAAACTAACTAACACATGTTGAATATGACATTAGGGTAGACTGATGAGTATTTACACGAAAGAAGTATATATGGTAAAAATAGTTGTATATATAAAACCATTCAAAAATGGTCAGAGGGCCACCTATAAGACACCCTACACAATTATGCGTATTTGCTCCCTTAACAAAAAAATTATATGGGAAATTTATTTGAAAACAAGTAAGCAAAGGCTAAAGTCGTGCGAGGCCGACCATGTGATACCCTACAACACTACAATATCTTAGAAGCTCCTTTATGTCCAAATCCATTTTGTAAGATTCCGCTTTATTTACGCACTCCGTCGTGCTGTTAGTTGTTGTGATCCATTTTACAGCAAAATATAATCCAATATAATTCCCCCCCCGTCCTTAACTCTCTTCTCAGGCGTGTCGATTGGCTTCAATTGTGTGATCAGGAAATTTTTTCTGTTTTTTGTTCATTTGAACCCCAAAATTTTTTGCAATCATCTCCAAAAGTAAGAGACCCCTCTGTATCTCCAAATTTAGGCCCATCTATATGATTTGCTTGTTTACAATATTTGGTTATATTTGTCAACGAAATCAGCATAAAAAGCCAGAAGTTAACCTTTTGTGTATTTCGGATATCGCCTGAAAATAATGTTGGTATTTTTTCACACAAAAGTAGTGATCCATTCTACCCGCTGTACTAAACTCTAACTTCATGCAAGATTCCGTGGTTTCTATTTGTGACCTTTATAACGGCTGCAAAATCAGGAAAATTTTTAGTTGTTGGTCGATTTCAACCCCTTAATATATTGCGGACATCTTTGAAAACAATAGGCGTAGCTCTTCTGAGCCTAACCCTACCTTTGTGAAAATTTTCGTGAGGATCGGACGATAATTGCAATCTGTATATAATAACCTCATCCTGTGTTGTAAGGTGAACAAATATTGCAAAATGTATACCTCAATATTATAAGTCGAATTGAAAAAATCGCATGCCATAAAAATTTTGAAAAAAAAATAATGTCACAAAATACTACAAAATTTATATTAATATCATTATCGACATCTTTTTATGCGACATTTTTAGATTTTATTCTTTTATGCCAAGAGGGCATTCTGAATTAACAAAATTTGTCAAAATCGGTCCAACCATTCTTGAGATATAACCATTCTATCTAACATCCCTTTGCTTTGTACATACACATTGTATATATTTCGCTACATATATCCGATATATTTACTATCGGCATCTACGTAACGGTCAGAATTAACGTGTTCGTCTATTTGTGATTTCGCCGGGATTAAAAATATTCGCGGTTTATTGAAAAATTTGACTTTTATTTAACACAAATGTTATGGTCTATTTCACCCATAAAATATTAGCCGATGACCATAAAAATTGGAAGGCTTCTGCCCAGCTCTAAGCTCTAGCCCCATGCTAACTTCCGCGTCGATTGGTCTATAATTGCGACCTGTAGAGCAACTGCAAAATTAGGAAAATTTTCAGTTTTTGGTCCATTTCAACCCCTAAATATTATGAATTTCACCAAAAACAATAGGGTTCTAATCTGACCCTATCCCCACCTCCATTGTAAGTTTCGTGTGTAGAGTGAGTGAAATTAACATGGACAGACGGAAGGACGGACATACATAGCTAGATCGACTCATCTCGGCGAGATAGGAAGATCCATATATACTTTTCTATGTGGGAAACCAATATTTCGAGGTGTTACATAATTTTTGGCCCAATCAAACTTATAATACCCCCAACACATGGTGTTGTAGGGTATAAATATCGTACTAACTATGAACCCTCACAATTTGGGAACTATATCCAACTCTGAATCAATTTTCACGCAGTTTGGGCTGATAATACATATATAAGGTGGACAATAACTGTAAAATCGGATGAAGATGTATAGCGAAGGTATATAAAAATCTGAACCAATCTCGATAAAATGTGGCTTAGGGATTTTCTTGCTGTATCTGATGTCCGGTATCAAATATCATTGGTGTGGAGTGCATATTACGCATGTGAGCATCAAATCAGATAAAACATATAAGGGAGCTACATGCATATCTGAACCGATTTTCACCTTATTTGAAGTACATGCTTCTTGGCTGAATTCGGTCGGAAGTTCCACAATTCACTGCATTTGGGCTGATATTTGGTGCACAATAAAACTGCAATCGGAATAAGGTATACGTGGGAGCTATATGCATATCTACACCGATCTTGACAAAATTTTAGGCATTAGCATATCCTTGACCTATTAAAAATTATTTGTGTTTGTTTGTCTGCAATTGTTGTAACAATTTTTGAAATTGTAAAATTAGTGGATTTTTGAAAGTTCGGGAATAAGTCCACCCTAATATAATATAATCAATAAATATGCTTCAACGACTAAAGTCATAAAGTCTTTTGATTACTAACTCATGACATTTCCCATAAATATTTAAATCAATGCTTAAAAACTGGCTTCTCGCTCTTATCGCAATCGTATTTTCTATCTACAATTTTTCAAACACAAACGGGTAGAGCTTATCTAATATAAATAGAAAATTAAATTCCTATAAATATGAACAACAAAAACTCAGTTTTTTATGAAAAAAATTAAATCAATTTCAGCTTAAACTGCCTTAGGGGATTAATTTACAAGAAACTAAGAACTCATGTGCTCCTAAGTAAGGAGATGATTCGATTGGGTTTTTTATTTCCCACATTTCGGAAAAACTATAAAAATTATTTCATTTCATGCTTTTTTATTGTCATGTTTAATATCATATGTCATAATATATTCCATTAAAAATTATCAATAATCATGCGACCAGTTCTGGCAATGCAATATGTTTCGTAAGTAATGTATGTTCATTGAATTCCGTACAAATTGCAAACAAATTGTTTTGGACAAGTCCACTTGCAATCGTTACACATAATTTTTCTCACGTCTCTTTTAGTTTCAATTTTGTTATCTAAGGTCATCCGTATTATTGCTTAACGATTACAACAAATCCATATGGGAATTTTCAGGATGATAAAAACTGCTACTTTACTTAAGGGACCCCTAACAAGTGTTTCGATGAGTACAACATATAAACAAATTCATGAATGAACTTTGGTTGAAGGAGGAATGGGCCAATAAATAAATATGATGTGTGAGGTTTGGACTATATTGGTTTCTTCCTTCACTTTATAAAAAAAGGTAATAATTTTTAGAAAATTTTAAAATGTGCGTTAAGTTCCATATAATGCAGATAAAACCAGTAAAAAAGTCTTAAAGACGGGCGAGGCCGACTTTATGATACCCTACACCACTTTGCTAATTTAGTAGAGCTCCGCATGACATTTAAAAGTTTTTATGGGAGAATTTAATCATACAAGCTATGATTATGATTATAATTTAAAATTCAAAGGACTAAATATGCCGAAGCATTTGTATCTTTTAAATTCGGACTTGTATTGCCCATTTGGTGCAAAATTAATTTGAAATCGGATAAAAATATATATGAGAGCTATATCCAAATCGGAACCGATCTCGACAAAATTTGGCAAACATATTTCTGAGCTGTATTTTTATTTCCTTGAATATCGTTGTTACAGAGTGCATATTACGGCTGTGGGTGACAAATATAACAAATCGGATGAACGGTATATATGGAAGCTATAGCTATATCTGAACCGATCTTCACCAAATTTGACAAACTATTTCTATTTCTATTTAATTCGGTCGTAAGTGCCAAATGTTATCCAATTTGGGCAAATATTGTTGCTACATAGTGCCTATTACGGCTGCGGATAACAAATATAACAAATCGGATGAACATTATATTTGGGAGCTATAGCTATATCTGAACCGATTTCGATCAAATTTGGCATACTTATTTCCAGGCCTAATTTGGTTGTATGTGCAAAATTCCATACTATTCGGATTAATATTACACGTTTGGTGCACCATAAAATGCAAATCGGACGAAGATATATATGGGAGCTATATCTTAATTTTGACCAATTTCAATAGGATTCGTCCTTGGGCCAAACAAATGACTTGTGCAAAATTTCATCTGGATAGGGCAATAAATGCGAACTGTACTTTGTTTACAAAAATACATGGGCAGACGGACATGCATAAATCGACTCAGAATGTGATTCTATGCAGATCATCAAATGGAACTATGGGTCTATCTCGTTTACTTTTGCTGTTACAAACAAATGCACAAAGTCATAATACCCTGACCACCTTGTGGTGTAGGGTATAATTATTGGTATGGACAAAATTACAAGAAAATCGAACGTTTATATTCAAT
The DNA here is from genome assembly GCF_030504385.1 of Musca domestica. Classification (NCBI taxonomy): domain Eukaryota; kingdom Metazoa; phylum Arthropoda; class Insecta; order Diptera; family Muscidae; genus Musca; species Musca domestica. Next base: position 22,818,644 of record NW_026712299.1, read on the forward strand.
TTTATGCGAAATCATAAATACCATGTTCATCTAAGGTTATTGGTTGAGAGAAAAGTTTAGATATAGCAAGTTTTAATGAATCGCTTAATTGTTTCGCAAATTATGGCAGATAAAAGTACTGAAAATTGTGACACTTTGTGGGTGAGATACCAGAAGGGGTTCGCAGATATATATCATGTTCACAACAGATCTTGTGATAGCAAAACGGTTTGTATGTGAGAAATTTGAAGAAAGTTGGATGCTTACTTCGTTTTCTATGAGCGGAATCTCGAAACTTAGGAGTGGACCAATATATTCCATCTTCACATTTGACATTTGGATTAATAAAAATATTGCGATGTATGTAATTTTAAGACATTCAGATTCTTGCATCACATTTTATAAGAATTATAATTGACACTTTGTGGGAGAGGTATCTGATAGAATGGATCGATGTAGTCCATTTTTGCATATGACCTAGGATTTGCAAACATACATATCTTTTTTTTTGAAAATTTCGACGTGTTGTGTGTCCGAACTCGATCTAAGTTTGATAATAATATTACGATGTACCAAGTTTAGACCAAATCGGATAATCCATCCGTCCCAAAATGTCCTGAAACGGATTTGGTTCAAAGAGATCTAGGGTCTAAAATCGTTATTTCGATGATACACCTTTTTGCCGTTTCAAATGATATGTACCCTCTGTAACTATATGGCTGCAGAAGGTATAATATACCAAATAGCGAAACCAATGTCATCATCTAGTTTAGTTGAAAAATGTGGCTGAAACCTTCGAAATACCAAACATCTGGAGATATCGTGGAATTGGGGCTTTACCTATAAGTGGACTTGAATAGGACATTTATTTGCACAGAGAGAACAGGGATACCAAGAATACCAATTGTCAAGTTTCGCCTAACTTGTTTGGAAATTGTGGCAAATATCTTAAAAATACAGATAATCTGTATTTTTTTTTTTTTTTTTTTTGGGTGTTAGTGGGCCTGAAACCATTTTTTTTTCAGGAAGAGAACAGTCCTACCAAAAAACCTGAATGTAAAGTTTCAACTTATTTAGTTGTAAATTGTGACAGCGAGGTACCGTAATGTGGGGGCTATATCAATCAGTGCACTTGAATGGAATATTTTTTGCAGGAAGAGAACAGACCTACCGGCCCAATCCCAATTGTCAAGTTTCAGCTAATTTGGTTGAAAATTATGGGGGACATACTAATTACCTACCAGGAACCCCAATTGTAAAGTTTCATATAATTCTGTTGGAAATTGTGGCAGAAGCCTTCAAAATACCGTAAATCGAGAGGTACCGTTATATGGGGGCTATACCAAAACGTGGACCCATGTAGCCCATTTTCAATACAAATCAGTCTGCGTTTAATATAAACCTTTGTGCCAAATTTCAAAGCTTAATTAAAATAATCTGGACTCTATCGTGATATCAACAGGCAGACGGAGAGACAAACAGACGGACATCGCTAACTCAATATAAACTTTACACTGATCAAGAATATATAAACTTTTTGGTGTCTCCGACAAATATTTCGAGGTGTTGCAAACGGAATGACAAATTTAGTATGTCCTCCATGTATTTTAAGCCAAAAATATTACATACTCTTTATCGTTGTACATACGTATGTGTCGATACTTTGACAAACTGACATTGTGCAATCCCTTCAAAAACTACCTGAATCATGTAGCCCATCAAACTGAAACTGTGGAAAAACTGTAGATGAGCGGAGTTGGTGTATCGAAGTTAATGATGTAGAACTGCTGAAGTAATAGTAAAAACAAGTAAAAAAGCAGTAAGTTCGGCCGGGCCGAACTTTGAATACCCTCCACCATTTGGAACGAATTAGAAAATTTACAAAAAAATAAAATCCATTAAAAATTATTTTAAAATCTTTAAAATGTCTAATATAGGAAGGTGCCGATATATGGGGGATATACGATATTGTGGACCTATAAGGACAAATCTATGTCTGCGTGTAAAGTACTCACAAGGAACTCCTTGTATGGATTTTAAGACAATTCCATTGAAAAATGTGGGTAAAATCATCAAAATACCGAATATCGGGGGTATCGTTATATGGGGGATATACGATATTGGGACCTGTATAGACAATTCTCTCTCAGGGGGTAAAGTACTCGCTAGGAACTACTTGTGTGGATTTTAAGACAATTCCATTGAGAAATCATCACAATATCGAATATCAGGGGGTACATTTATATGGGGGATATACGATATCGTGGACCTATATAGGCAATTCTATTTTAGGAGGTAAAATGCCAACAAGGCACTCCTTTTGTGGAATTTCAGACATTTCCATTGAAAAATGTTATATGGGGCTATACGATACTGTGGACCTATATAGATAATTCTCTGCCGAGGTATAAAGAACCCACAAGGAAATCTTTGTGTGGATTTTCAGACAATTCCATTGAAAAATGTGTTTAAAATCATCAAAATACCGAATATCGGGGGGTACAGTTATATATGGGATATACGATATCGTGGACCTATATAAACAATTCTTTTTGAGGGGGTAAAGTACCCACAAAGGACTCCTTTTGTGGAATTTCAGACAATTCCATTGAAAAATGTGGCTAAAATCATCAAAATGCCGAATACCAGGGGTACCGTTATATGGAGGCTATACGATATTGTGGACCTATATAGATAATTCTCTGCCGAGGTATAAAGTACCCACAAGGAACTACTTGTGTGGATTTTAAGACAATTCCATTAAACGGTGTGGCTAACATCATCAAAATACCGAATATCGGGGGGTACAGTTATATGGGGGATATACGATATCGTGGACCGATGTAGCCCATCTTCGAACTTGACGTGCCTGCAGACAAAAAAGAGATCTGTGCAAAATTTTAGCTTCCTATCTTAATTCGTTTAGACTGTAGCGTGATTACAACAGACGGACAGACGGACGGACAGGGCTAGAATTTTACGCTGATCAAGAATATATATATACTTTGTTGGGTCTAAAATGATTATTTCGATGAACTTAATATACCCTCCATACTTTTTTTGGTGGAGGGTATAAAAAAAATTATCGTATCCTTACGACGTATGACATTTGGCCCCTTCGTTTACATTATTTTAACAATAGTGTAATTAATATTAAATTGTTTATATTTCAAGTACATGTACCTTACAACAAAATAAAATATGCAAATTATGGAATACGTATTCAAAAATGCATATCCCGCTTTTTGTTTCCCCTTAAATCAGTTTTTCATCTTTTGACACTTCCTCAACACATTTGATTTACGTAAAACCATGCATAATTATTCCAATATGGTGTAACGATTGTAAACAAAAAGTCAGACATTTCCATGTACTTAAACATAATTTATGGTTGTCAGGAATAACAGAAAAACAATAACCTCTTCGAAAGGGAAAACTATGCTTGATTAGTTCAGCTTATGAACGAAATAACAAACAAAAGGATACCTGAATAATGCGAATAGTTATTAAAAAAAAAAAACTAAAGAGAGACGAACTGTAACAAGCGTTGCTGCTGCACAAAAAGCTAACCCCTAGCAGAATCGTGAAAACGCAACATTTCTAATTCCTGTTGTTACATCCCACTTCCGTTCATTGTTTTTCAAATGGGGCTAATCATGATAATTTAAGGTTATATTTTGCTACATTCAAATCTACTATGTCTTCCATCGCATCCACCCTTCTTCTCTATGTTTATAGTTATGAAAGAATGAGAGACCTAAAAACTATGAAAATCCACAGAAGCCTTGCTGTGAGGTTGCACAAACATACAAAAAATAAAAAAAAAAAACAAAATCTCCTTGCAACAACACTCCTGTCATTAGTTTACTCAGTACACTCAAAAGTATGCATGTATATATGAATGTGCCCCATGAGGGAAGGTCTCATTATTTGTTGTCTACATTCTTCTGTTTGTTCAAGCGATCATTTCATGTTTGGTTGCCCTAATACAATGACAGTAGAGGCAGGGTTTGGGTTTGTGCCGTGCATGCGTATGTAATCCCTGTTGTAAATTTCCTGCTGATCCTTTAACGTTGATCCTTGACACACTATTAAATCATGATTTTATTTATGTTGTCACAAGAGATTTGCGTTTTACATGCATCCATCCCATTTATCCCTTTTTTCAACAAATGCCTCGATGTTCTTTGGTCATGGCCTTTTTTAGGTTTAATAAGTTAAGTGCAGAAAACGGCATGCAAGTCCTTAAAAAATATGAATGTTTTGATAGGGTTTGGTCTAGTGTAAATGTTAGTTGAAGTTGAGAATAAAAAATGGATACTGGTAAAAAGTGAGTGTGTCATTAATTCTTATGTCTTTCCAAGAAAATGGAAAAATAGTCACGTTACTTAAAAGAGTAACTTATGAAAAGGTCAGGATTTTTGTTAAAATTTAAGAAGGTAGGATATGGGAGAAATATGGATTCAATGTTCAAATGTACAAAATTTATCAATGGATTTGTAACAGCAGCTAATATATGGCGGTACATTCCCATTTTGGTTTTACGATGGTTTTCAGTACACTTGATATGGAATTTTAAACAAAGTAGAATCATTTTTCATGAAAGGATCTAATGCAAATAAATTTCGCTAGCAAGTGCCGACTACTTCGTCAACGAAGTTCGTCTGTTTCATTTTACTTGGAGTCGATCTAGATGATGGCACACCATAACTCCCGAACGGAGTATCCGATTTGATTGAAACTTGATACGACGTAATATTATTGTATAACTTATACCGAGTTAGGAGATGGGCGATATTGGTCCACTCCCTTTTGACCCTCCACATTCAATACATGTTTTTGAAGAAAATAATTTACCGTATAGAATAAACCAGTAAAGAAAGTCCTAAAGTCGGGCGGGGCCGATTTTATGATACCCTACACCACTTTGCTTTTTTAGTTGTGCTCCACATAACAATTAAAAGTTTTTATGGGAGAATTCAATCATACACCCTATGATTACAATTATAATTAAAAATTCAAAGGACTAAATATACCGAAGCATTTGTATTTTTTAAATTCGGACTTGTATTGCCCATTTGGTGCAAAATTAAAATCTGAACCGATCTCGATAAAATTTAGCAAAGGTATTTCTGAGCTGTATTTGACATATTTCCCAGAATATCGTTGTTACGGAGTGCATATTACGGCTGTGGGTAACAAATACAGCAAATCGCATGAACAATATATATGAGAACTATAGCTGTATCTGAACCGATCTTCACCAAATTTGGCATACTAGCTTCTATTCCATAATATTTGGGCAAATATTAGACATTTGGTGCGCACTAAAAGGTAAATCGGACGAAGTTATATATGGGAGCTATATCCAAATCTGAACCGATTTCGATAAAATTTAGCAAAGGTATTTCCGAGCTGCATTTGATATATTTCCCCAAATATTGTTGTTACAGAGTGCATATTACGGCTGCGGAGGACAAAAATAACAAATCGGATGAACAATATATATGGGAGCTATAGCTATATCTGAACCAATTTTGATCAAGTTTGGCATACTTATTTTCAGGCCTAATTTTGGTTGTGCAAAATTCCATACTATTCTGGCTGTTATTAGACGTTTGGTGCACAGAAAAAGCAAATCGGACGAAGATATATATGGGAGCTATGTCTACATTTTTACCGATTATCTCCAATTTCAATAGGGTTCGTCCTGATTTGTGCAAAATTTCATCGTAATCGGATAATTAATGCGACCTGCATTTTGTTCACAAGAATACATGGACAGACGGATGGACTGACATGCATAAATCAACTCAGAAAGTGATTCTATGGAGATCCTCAAAAGTAACTATGGGTCTACCTCGCTTCCTTCTCCATATTACAAACAAATGCACAAAGACATAATACGCTGACCACCTTGTGGTGTAAGGTATAAAAAGATTATTTCTTATATGTAGCTCTACTACATATGCAAAGCTGCGTAGGGTACCATAAAATTGGCCCAGCCCGATTTTGACTTTTCTTTACTAGTTTATAAATATAGAATATTTTACCAGTGACAAATCCATTTTTCTCTCCTCCAATCCTATCTTATCTAAGAATAATTAGGGGTATACAACTGAAGTGGCTTGTTAAGAAACAACAAGCCATCTTGAGAAAAGGAAACCTCTTATAAATATCTCCTCAATTATAATTACCTTAAGATTTCCGTTATTCACACAAAAAATATATAATACACTTTTAACACATTTGTTTGCATGGGAAAAAGTAAAAAAAAATATATAAAAGTCCAGCCAATTTAAATCATCACCCTGGGAAACCACCATCATCAATACAATGGTTACCCTCAACAAAATCACCCCTAAGTCGATCGATATCCCTACATATACTTATTGATCATTCTTTTATCTAGATTAGTAAGAGGGACAAAACATCGCCTTCGTACATTCGAACCGAAAAACCATTGTTTGGACATATGCAAATCCACATTCTCGAAACAAATATTAGGTGGTGATTATTTATTTAAATTACTCTCATCATTTGATACGGCTGGACATGAATCATGAATTTCATACGGTTTTGCAGCGTCTGTATTTTGTAACATTAGTTTTATTTGGGAAAAAAGTTGTCACATTAGAGGCAGCTGTATGTATTTTGTGGTTTTGTGAATTTGAAATTTGCAATGGATAACAACCCCTGTAGCGGAGCACCATTTTATAGAATTTAAAATATTTTAAATGAATTCTCCCACATTTGCTGTTTAAAATGAATTACCATAATAATATCTGTTTACTTAGTATAATATTTTTAAAATATTTAAATATAGACATTACATCTTTTGTTTACCTAATTTTAATTCAATTAAAACAAACTCAATTTTACTCCGAAAACGCTTTTACCTTAAGTGGTTGCCACAATTTGAGAGAAAATGCTCGCCAAAGGTCATCTCATTGTAGGAGGTGAAAACAAAGCCAACCCCAACCATCAGCACCACCACCACTAACGCTTATGTCAACAGCAACATATCAAATGCTTATTATAAGCTATTTGTGATGCGGTCTTTTAAAAGTGATAGAGGCGATAATTTTCAAAATAAATAATGGGAAAAAGCTTTTAAAGCCAAATACACCAAGAAAAATTCATTCAACGAGTGCCTCTTAAAAGCTGACAAAATATTTGAGTTTTTAAGAATAATTTACATTGTAAATAACCTCAGCAACCATGAAGGGAAAATTGTAGCTGGGTCGGAGGCATTGAATCGTGTGTTAACAAAAGATCACAAGACCACACGCACTTGTATGGCCCAGAGTGACACAAGCAAAAAAACAATAACGAAGCATAATTTCCAATCAAGATGCATGCTGTTGAAATTAAGAAAAGAAGATGTTTGAAAAGCTCTTAACACAATGACCCATATATGCAGACCCCAACCAAGCAATTCCGCCAAAGCTATTCACTCAAGCATTCTTACGAAATTTGGGGAACCGTTTTCTTCTATATATAAAAAATTAACAAGTGATACAACTAAAGTGGCAGCAATGCCAAACAAATAAATATTGAATTTTCATATTTTTCCATTTAAGTTTCTGAACAACATACATGCGATTATATGTAGCTATGACAGAAAGATAGACCAAAAAAACATTTATCAAAAAAATCACATCAAATTCACTCTGCCATGAAATAGTCACACTTATGGCGAACAAGGCGAAGACATATGAATTGTTTTTATATGCTTTTATGAATTGATCTATGACCCCCATCTTTCCCTCTTCACAACAGATTTTCTTGTTGGGGGAAATTTATTAGCTACGAAAATAGTTTTTGCTTCTAAAATATATTTCGATTGCATTTGCCATGGCTGACTCCCCCTCATTTAAATTAATAACAAATTAAATCATTAATGGTCATGGTATATTCCAATCTCAATATTGGGGCAATCCAATGCGATGAAAAGAGTAACCCAGCACACATTTTATAATGGCAACCGTAATAACTGTAAGTACTACGTACTTTTGGTTGGGATATTGCTATAACTTGCATAAATAAGTAAGATACGATCCAGAAATATCTCCCTCAAATTTGATCAATATTGAATCAGATCTGGATACAGCCCCCATACATATCTTAATTCGATTCCAGGTTCATTGTAAACCAAATGGTTAATAGCAGCCCAAATGGGCCTATCGCATTAAGCCTAGCGGCAAGTACTTCAAATTTGGAGTTTAGCTCGGAAAATACCTATGCCAAATTCAATTTTAATACCCTCCACCTTAGGGTAAAGGAAACATTAGAACACATTATGACCCACAAATACCAATTTTTTAAATATACTCATGGGAATATACTCATGGCAAAATTTGCAAAATACCGAATATCAGAAGGTACTGCTAAATGGGGCTATGCAAAAACGTGGACCTGTAAATACAATGTCTCGGTAACGGAGCTAGAAACCATAATGACTGCCAAATACCAATTTTTGGACAAAATCGGAAAAAATGTGGATGCTCCCCGTCAAATAATGTGTGCTGTATCGCGATTTTCAACTGACGGGCAGACGGACATCGTTAAATCGACTTAGAATTGTATGCTGATTATGAATGTATATCTACTTTATGGGGTCTACGAAGAATATTTAGGGATGTTACAAACGGAATGGTTGTTTTTTATACCCTCTACCTTGGAAAGGTGGATCCTCCAGAAATTTGGAATACTTATAACTCGGGTAGCTTTCATCATAACCGAAGAAGCCTTTTTAACCATAGTTCCCATAGCATAACGGGATCCAATTATGACCCTTTCTTGCAGAAAATTGAACAAGTACCATCATATCGAAGCCGGATTGCAACCCTAACAGCTAACACTTTGGTACACTCGGCTAACACTTTGGTAACGGCTACATTCGGTATTTTTAAGTATTTAACAGAATTTTTTAAGGATTTTATTTTTGTTTTTAAAATTGCTAAATTCGTTCCTAATGGTGGGGTGTATTCAAAGTTCGGCCCATTCGAACTTACAGCGTTTTTACTTATTTTTATTTAATTTTATCTAAAACGAAACATTGTTTCGCTGGGTTTGCATAGCAATGCAATGTTGTAATATTTGTTTTTTGTTTTCATATTACTTTTTAAGAGGGTGTTGAAATGTGTATTATTAAATAATATTATTTTCAAATAAAATTGTTTGCTTTTAATCAAATATATGTTAGTCTGTGTTGTCTTTCTTCTCAGCATTCATGTGTGTGTTTCGGTGTCGCATAAATTCTTGTTGTTTGTGTGTTTATTTCAACGTCACCAGAGAAAAATTCCATTTGTCTCCCCATTATGCTGCAGAATTTTTAGACGTTGCCTTTGAACAAACGGATCAGCAGAGTATACCCAAAGTGTTAATTGAAAGTGGCAATTAAAAGATATGACAAAACAACTGTTCCTGCTTCACACGCTATTTGTATACACTCCATCTTACAACGGAGGGCATATTCAATTTGTCATTCCGTTTGTAACTTCTTGAAATAAAAATTGTACATCCCCTAAAGTGTATATATTATTTATAAGCATAAGATTCTATGTCGATTTTGTTATGTCCGTCCATCTGTCTGACTGTCTGTTTGTCTGGAATTCACTCTAGCTTCCGAAAACAATGAAATAAGTTCGCAAAATTTCACTGAAACGTATGTGAGGCCCGTAGAATTTTTTATATAAAAATGGGTTATAAATGTCCGTGTTTTGTTAGCCCCCATATAACTGGCAGATATAAGGTGTTTTGGGAGTTTTAATAACAATTTTGCACCCAATTTGCTGAAAATTGGCAGTTTCTCTTCACACTATGTATGAAACGTTATTGCAGAGAACTATTGTACATACAGGTCCAATTTGTGGTACAGGACCCACATAAATGTGCCTCCCTGTACTCAATATTGATATTGTTGATTATAGTAATATTGTGCAACGGAACTATTTCAAAGTTGGTATTTGGTATTGACAATGGGGAATTCTTCTCTCATATAAATGTATCTAAACAGGCTCACATTTTCGTATAACCCTTATATACCTGTACTTAACGATATACGGTATTTTGATAAATTATGTCAGATTTTTCTACGGAATTCTATCAAATTTGGTATTTGAAATTCGTTATAGGTACCACTTCCCGTGACAGAAAATTACATTTACAGGTCCATATCTTTGGATATCCTCCATATACAGGGTGAGATGAAAAAACTGCAACCAACTTCAGACTCCTGTCATTTCTAAGCCAATCGCCCGACAGCTGTTAAATTTATTACAGTGACAGCTCATTAAATTATTTACAAACATACAAAAGCATTTTGATGAGAATTTTCCAGATTTTTTTTTTTCGTGATAGAATTCAGGCTTGATGGTGTGATTCCTTTATATTTGGCTGGAAACCCACAATAGGCCGTCGGTAGAGCCCTCCAGAATTTAAATGTAAATAAATCTTTTGTGTCTCGCACCATCGCTCGTTACTGTGATACTGGTAGCATAGCCCGACGTCAAGGAAGTGGAAGGTAGAAAACAGCAACATCAGTAGGAAAGGTTCGAAAAGCCACCAGAACTCAAGCGCCGGCCATGGTGATGGTGTGGGCCGCCATAACAGCCGATGGTCGCTCCTCACTCGTATTAATCGACAGTGGCATCAGAATAAATGCCGAATATTACCGTGAAAATATTCTGGAGGTTGGCCTTGGACACGCAAACATTTTGACAGCAGACCTTGGACATTCCAACAGGGCTCAGCACCATCGCACTCAGCACGCGCCACCCAAGGGTTACAAAATGAGGTTTCTCGCTTCATTTCCAGCGCACAATGTCCACCAAAATCTCCGAATACCAATCCGTTGGACTATTGTGTCTGGAGTATTTTGGAAAGCAAGGTTGGCGCTAAAAAATACAAAAGTGTCGATCACCTCAAGCAAGCGCTTCGCCGGGAATGGGCCAAAATACCGCAGAGCAACATTCGGACAGCATGTGACGGTTTAATTGGCCGTTTGAAGGCCATAATTCGTGCCAAAGGTGACCAATTCGCACGAATTTAAACGTATTCTAAAATTTGATGCTATTTCCGAAATTTTTAGATTTCATTTAATAAAATTTAAAAAAAAATTAAATTATGGCGTTTGACTTTGTTGCAGTTTTTTTTTCTCACCCAGTATAACTGTACCTAACAAAATTTGATATTTTGAAAAATTATGACAGATTTTTCTACGGCATCAAATTTGGTATTTTAGATTCGCAATGGTTTCCACTTCTCATGACAGAAAATTACCTACAAAGGCTCACATCTTCGCATATCCTCCATATAATACTACCTTCCGACATTTGCCTGTTTTAGTCTTCTCTAGCAGATCATTTTCTGTACAGATCCACGTTTTCGTACAGAGGTCTTATGATTGATTTTTATATTTTACATATTCATGGAGGGTATTTGAAGTTCGTCCCGGCCGAACTTTGCGCAATTGAGTCGCATACTTCAAATGTGGAATACTTTAATTTGTTTCAGCTCATCTCCCCTCCATTGCTCGTCGTTGCACTCGCCATCAACCAGCATCATGCCATCAATGCTACCAAAATAATCCAGACTACAGAGAAAGGCGAGATGGATGAATGCCTGGATGGTTGGATGGTTGGTGGCTGTCGGCCTGAATGTGTGCAACGTTTCGCGCTCGTAGAATTTGAAGTTTAAATTTCAATTGTGCATATCATATGTGGTGGTGTTGATGTTGAATTGTTTATCTTATTGTTGTTGTTGATACATGCGTCGCATTGTTATTCCTAGTACTCCTGTTGTTGTTGCTATTTTATTGTCTTGTAATGTGGTTTGTTCCTCACGCTGGGATGCATCTTCACTCCCCAGTCCTTGAATTGTCGGGCATCAATTGCATATTTGCATTCATGTAGTCAAATGTATGTGTGCGTTCATACCAGGCACACATATTTCATGTTTAAAGGGAAGAGTAACAAATTTTTTTTTCACTAGACCTCCCTTAACATTTTGTAATGCGCATGAGGTCGAATAAATTTTTAATTTGTTCTAATTTTTAATGAATTCAACATGAGCTTTAAAGTTGGGGCTTTTTTAGTTAATATAAAGGGAAATATCACTTAGATCGAATATTTATGTCAGTTTTTAGCAAAATATTTGACTCACACAAAGGCTTTCAGCTGGTGAGTTTAGTCTAAGGTTATATGGATTATATAAGACCATGTTTTTATGCACCCAAAAAGGATAAATAACTGCAAACTATGTGATATTTAAAATTGATTGGTTATTTAAATATAAGGGTTATAATAGAAACTTGTAAACATTTTGGTTGTATAATAAAGGATTATATGGGTAATATGCCAAAATGTGCAGAGATTTTGATCTTTGTACAGGTTTTACGTTTTCAATGAGAACCCCAAAATGATGAAAATTAAAACCAAAACTTAAGAAAGTATCTGAAATCCTTCCGAAATACCATACAATATGAAAACGTAAACTTATATCAAATATTTTTTGCGGTACTTTTTATATTTTTTTAAATTTTATTAAATGAGAGCAAACAAGTAAAAAAGCAATAAATTCGGACTGGCCGAACTTTTGAAACGAATTAGAAAATTTTCAAAAAAAAAAAAATAAATAAAATCCATTAAAAATTTAGTTAAAATCTTTAAAATACCTAATATCGGAAAGTGCCGATATATGGGGGATATACGATATTGTGACCTATATAGATAAATCTATGTCTGGGGGTAAAGTACTCACAAAGAACTCCTTTTGTAGATTTTCAGACAATTCCGTTGAAAATGTGGCTAAAATCGTCAAAATACCTCGAAGAGTTACCGTTATATGGGGGCTATACGATATCGTGGGCTTATATAGATAATTATCTTACAGGGGATAAAGTACTCACAAGGAACTCTTTGTGTGGAATTTCAGACAATATCATTGGAAAATATGGCTAAAATCATCAAAATACCGAATATTGGGGGTACCGCTGTATGGGGGATATACGATATCGTTAAACTATAAAGAGAATTCTCTGTCAGGGGGTAAAGTGGTCACAAATTCCGTTGAAAAATGTGGCTAAAATCATCAAAATACCGAACATCGGGGCTTACCACTTATGGGGGTTATACGATATCTTGGACCTATATAGACAATTTTCCTTCAGGGGGTAAAGTACCAAAAACAAACTCCTTGTGTGGAATTCAGACAGTTCCGTTGAAAAATGTATCTAAAATCGTCAATATACCGAATATCGGGGGGTACCGTTATATGGGGGATATACGATATCGTGGACCTATATAGACAATTCTCTTTCAGGAGGTTAAGTACTCTTAAGGAACTCCTTGTGTGGATTTCCAGACAATTCCGTTGAAAAATGTGGCTAAAATCATCAAATTACCGAACATCGGGGCTTATCACTTATGGGGGCTATACGATATCTTGGGCCTATATAGATATTTCTCTTGCAGGGGTAAAGTACCAAAAACAAAATCCTTGTGAGGAATTCAGACAGTTCCGTTGAAAAATGTATCTATAATCGTCAAAATACCGAATATCGGGGGGTACCGTTATATGGGGGATATACGATGTCGTGGACCTATATAGACAATTCTCTTTTAGGCGGTTAAGTACTCTTAAGGAACTCCTTGTGTGGATTTTCATACAATTCCGTTGAAAAATGTGGCTAAAATCAACCAAATACCGAATATCGGTGTTACCGTTATATGGGGGATATACGATATCGTGGACCGATATAGCCCATCTTCGAACTTGACCTGCCTGCAGACAAAAGACAGATCTGTGCAAAATGTTAGCTCCCTATCTTAATTCGTTTCGTTTTCGTGATTACAACAGACGGACGGGCATGGCTAAATCGTCTTAGAATTTTACGCTGATCAAGAATATATATACTTTGTTGGAACGGAATGACGAACTTAATATACCCTCCATACTAGGTATGGTGGAGGGTATAAAAATGTCGGAAATAGCATAAAATTTTAGAATAAATTTAGGTGTTGGACGAGTGGCTTAGAAATGACAGCAGGCTGAAGTTGGATGCAGTTTTTTCATCTCACCCTGTATATTAACTGTTTTTGCAAAGAGGTTGGGAACTGGTAACAACCTTTAAATACGAAATTCCGGACAAATGCTTAAAATGAGGGGGTACCGTTTTATGGGGGCTACATGAAAATTATATAAACTTTTGTTGGGTCTTAAATGATTACTTCGATGAGTAACAAACGGAATGGCAAACTTAATATACCCGCCATAGTATGGTGAAGTGTATAAAGGTCGCTTCGGACTCATTAGTGTTTTGTTTTGCTTTGGTACTTATTCAAATATAATATCTTCAAATTTACCTGTTGAAACATATCGACAGCCTGTTGCATCCCATATTCGAGGTAGAAACAATATATAACTAATGAAAGGAACAACTTTTTAATCTTAACCTGCAGGCAAAAAAAAACAAACCAAGACTAACCCATAAATTACCAAAAAAGAACACACTGCTGCAGCAATAAGCTTCTTACCAAAGAAGCCTCCGAAAAAGTTTGAGGTGACACAAAAAGCAACTTAAGAATAATTTATGAACTTCGCCGACCCAAAAGCCACTCCAAAAACAACATTTTGCAAATAATTCAAACAAGAAATGCTGGCTTGCTTCGGCCACAAACAACAACGACAGTGTGGCTGTTAATTAATGCGTGTCATTAAATAATTCAAAATGAATCAATGTTGTCGACGGGATTAACGCTGCAAAACATTATTGACACCTTTTTGCGTGTGTGTGTTTGTTTTTTCCTTGCTGGTCAGAATACAAAATTTTCGGCATTTCTTTTTTTTTTTGGGCTCGTGTTAAACAAATGCACGTCATTAGCTAAGTATACAAGATACGTGTTTTTGGGGCAAAGTTTAACTTCTTTAAGCGTTGGAAATATTGGACGCCTTTGTCATGTTATGGAAATTGTTATCTTCTTTGCATAAAATGCAAGAAAGAACTTTTGATCATTGGTCCAACGGACCATGAAGATTCTTAGGAATATCCACTTTAAATGCAAAATCGACCACTGCACTATGGGTTTTTTTACGTTTATTTTGGCATAAACTCTAATTTCAAAGCTATTGAATTGAAATTTGGTTTGTATGCATTTTTTATGCTTCCAAGATGACCTACCAATTTTCATATGATTTGGGGAACTATTTCATATAGCTGTTATATAGCCGATTTGGCCGATTTGACCCAACTTTTTTGTTTATGAAGCTTTTGAAGTGAAATTTGGTTTGTATTCATTTTTTATGCCCCCAAGATGACCTACGAATTTTCATATGATTTGGGGAACTATTTCATATAGCTGCTATATAGCCGATTTGACCCAACTTTTTTGTTTATGAAGCTATTGAAGTGAAATTTGGTTTGTATTCATTTTTTTAAGCCCCCCCAAGATGACTTACGAATTTTCATATGATTTGGGGCACTATTTCTTATGTAGCTGCTATATAGCCGGTCTGGCCCAACCCAACTTTTTTATTTATGAAGCTGTTGAAGTGAAATTTGATTTGTATTCATTTTTATGCCCCCAAGATGACCTACGAATTTTCATATGATTTGGGGCACTATTTCATGTAGCTGCTATATAGCCGATCTGGCCGATCGGCTATGATGATTTGGAGAAACATACTGCTCATTCATTACAATAATTATACTTTTGCTAAGCCATTTTGAATGTTTAGTTTTAAATCGCTCTAGTTTACGGATGCACTTTGGCAAATGCTTTTTTATATAATTAACAAAATCTTTCACTTGTTTTGATATCAAACGCATTTGGTCTTCATTTAAACTGATATTATTGATATTCTGTAACACATATTTCACAAGTGCATCTTCTGAGCGATTGTTGCTTCTCCAAATTTCAATGAGCGCTGCATGGACAAACACATGTTTATCTGCAAAACACGTGTTGGCACAAAATAGAACAAAAAAGGCTAGTTACTCATTAATTAACACACTTTTGTTAATAACTTGGCATTTATACCTTTTTGCAATGCTTTGCCATTCACAAGTTACACTCCACGGAACACAACTACAATTTATAGATTTTATATAAAGCTATACATAAACGAAACAATTCACAGTATTACAACAACAGACAATTATGACAAAAAGGGCACCTCGTCTTAATTTTACATACCTGCACTAACGTTTTCCATAATTACACATTTTATTTTTTTCAATTTTGTCAAATCAGAAGCACTTGAACTTAGCTGATCTTTACCGCCATTTGTACCAAAACAAAGTGACTTTCAAACAGCTGACTTTAAAAGCTCGCCAGCAAAAAAGGGTTGCCACCCGTATTGATATTAAACATTTTTTTTCTAATATGGGTATCTACATTTAGGAAATCAGTTAAATTTCAAAATCTGAAACCAAAAAAAAAAAAAATGACTTTATGCCAAAAAATCATGCTTTTTACCCATAGTGCACTGTCCCAAAATAATGTCATCTTAATTGACTCCTTGTGTATGGCCAAATTATTGTGGAGTTGTTGTTTTGATTGTGAATCATTTTCGCTTAGTGAGAATTTGTTAAGTCGAGAGATTATTGATGATGAAGTGTTTATATGGGCAATTTTTGGGATAATAATTCCAAAGTCATATGATGGGTATTTGTATGAACAAGGAGAGGCTGGTGTTTTGTTTATCTCGACTCATTAAGGAACATTGTGCTAATGCAAACAATAATTTTAAATTTTTTCGGAATGAGAAGACAATGTCTTTTGGTGGCCACTACCTGCTGAATGAAATTATGGACATTAATTTCAATATTTAAGTACATAACTTTGCATATAATGTATTATTTATTGCAATGCATGTCGATTTATCACCATACGTGGTGCGTTTATATATCGTAGACTAAAGATACATACATTTTTTACAAAGGCAGTAAGGAAAGAACAAAATGTGAGCTTGGCAGACTATATGATACCCTACAACACTTTACATATTTAGCAGAGTAACTCGTAAACTGTATATATTTATATTGGAAATGTGTATACCCTACAACACTATGTGTTGGGGGAATTATAAGTTTGTAACACCTCGAAATATTGGTCCTAGACATAGAATGTTACATATGGATCTTCGTACATAGCCGAGGTGAGTTGATTTAGCTGTATGAGTACGACAGTCCGTCTGTCAATTTTAATTTGTAATCACGCCATATCTCTTATTTATGGTTTGATGTCCACGAAATTTCCCATGCTTGTAGACGTAGGCTCAAGGGTCGCAAATTGTTAGGAGTTTCCATTTTCATTTCCCGAGAGTGGTGTAGAGAACAATAAATTGTTCTGAATCTGAATTTTATTTACGAATATATGTTGAAAAAAAAAAAACAAATTTAAAAATTAACAAGTAAGCAAAGGCTATAGTCGTGCGAGGCCGAATATGTTATACCCTACAACACTACAATATGTTAGAAGCCCCCTTATGTCCAAATCCATATTGGAAGATTTCGCTTTTGAAATTAAAAATTTCTTGAAATTAGGATTTGGAATGTTCCGATTCATTTGCCCAATATTTATGCACTCCGTAGTTCTGTTAGTTGTTGTAGTCGATTTTACAGCTAAATATAATCCAAAGGTCATCCAAAATGTTAGAATTCTTCCCTGTCCTTAAGTCTTTTCACAGGCGTGTCGATTGGCTTCAATTGTGTGATCGGAAAAACATTTCTGTTTTTGGTTAATTTGAATCCCTAAATATTTTGCAATCATCCCGAAAAGCAAGAAGCCCCTCTGTATCTCCAAACTTAGACTCATCTATATGATTTGCTTGTCTACGATATTTGGCTAAATTCGTCAACGAAATCAGCATAAAAAATCCAGAAGATCGCCTTTTGTGTTTTTCGGATATCGCCAGTAAGTAATGCTGGTATTTTTTCACACAAAATTAGTGGTCCATTGCTGTCCTAAACTCTAACTTTATGCGAGATTTCGTGTCCTTTGGTTTCTATTTGTGACCTTTATAACAGCTAAAAAATCAGGAACAGTTTTAGTTGTTGGTCCATTTCAACCCCTAATATATTGAGGACATCTTTGAAAACAATAGGCCTAGCCCTTCTGAGCCCAACCCTACCCTTGCGAAAATTTTCGTGAGGTTCGGACGATATTTGCAATACTTATATAATATCCCCAACCTGTGTTGAAAAGTGAAAAAATATTACAAAATATACACTCCAATATTATAAGGCAAATTGAAAAAATCGCATGCGATAAAAAATATGAAAATATAAAAAAATGTCACAAAATACTACAAAATCTAAGTCAACATCATTATTGGCATATTTTTTTTTAGATTTTATGCTTTAATGACAAGAGGGCACTCTGTACTGACAAAATTTCATGGCAAATACCAAGCGTGCAGGAAACTGCATTCTTTGGAAGTTGAGTGGCATTTCTATTGCAATTAGTGAGTTCGAGGTAGCAACATACTTCCCCGTAAAAAGAGTATTTCTAATTAATTATTGTGTAGTTTTTTACTGTCAGCCTAATGCCTCAATGGTTCTTATTAAAATCATATCCCAATCTGATCCGATTTAAATATAATTTTAAAAAAATTACTTTTACACCAAATTCCGCCACACCTTTCATATTTCATTGAAATTTGTGCGTCAAATATGTGAAATCGACCGAGAATATATATATGGGAGCTATATCCAAATCTTAACTAATTTCCAATTAATTTGTCACATTTATTATTGTAACCAAATTCCGCCACACATTCTGAATTTCATTGGAATCGGTCATATATATCGTGTTGGTGCATAACATATATACAAATCTGTCGAAATATAGCCAAACCTCTCTCGCTTTGGGTGCATCAAATATGAGAATTCGACCGAGAATATATATGGAAGCTATAATCAAATCAGAGCGAATATAATTTGTCAAAACTATTTTTGTACCGAATTTAGTCACTCATGCCGAATTTCATTGGAATCGGAAATACGTATCGTGTTTTGTGCATCAGATATGTGAAATCGGCGGAAAATATATATGGGAGCTATATCCAAATCTGAACCGATTTTAATATAATTGAAAAATTTATTTTCTAATCAAAATACCGTCACAAATTCCCAATTTCATTGGAATCGAACATACATATCGTGTTTGGTGCATCAAATAAACGAAATCGGTCGAAAATATATATGGGAGCTATATCTAAATCTGAACCGATTTCAATATAATTTGGCAAATTTATTTTTGTTCCAAATTCCGTTACGTATTCCAAATTTGGAGACTGTATCTGTAATCGATCAATAGATATGTGCATATAAAATCTAAATTATTGGGAGGTACCTCCGATTTTGATGCTATATCTCCAGTTCCAAGTGGAATTTCAAAAATGTATATAGCCTATGTTACTTTCAGGCGATGTTGCAGTATACATGTAAATTTTCAGGAAAATCTGTTCAGCGGTTTTCGAGTCCATAAATTACAAACAAACAAACATACAAACATATTCCTCTTTTATAGATATAGAATAAGTACTTTTTACGATGATGGATTCGAAGCATTCCTGTTCATATTTTTAAAATATCCTTATTTCCCTGTTGGTTTAAAGATACTAAAGTTTCTCAAGATTTCCTCTTCGTTTTTTTCCGATGACCCAAAATGCATTTCATTTATTGCTTATTTCCTTATTGATCTCATTATTCAACAACAACAAAAAAAAACCGACTAAAAAGCAGCAGCCAAAACCGAAAGACGTTGATGTTGAGGAGATCGATGAAGAGGAATAAGAAAATGTCACATCGACATAATGCCTTGGCGCCAAATGATATCTTATCACTGGCGTCACAAAGTACCACCATCCTCGGTGTTGCAAACGTTGTCCGTATGCTGAAGAGCGTTGAAGAAGATAACAATGACACCACCGGGCTGACAGACAATCCAAAAACACAACGTAGGTATCAAGAGTAAAATGTCAGGCCATCAATTGTTGTCTTTACCGTCCAGGGACGTGTTTGTATGTCCTGTGTCCTCTTCATCTGTGTACGTGTGTGTTTCTTGCTACTTCAAGTCGGACTTGTAGCCTGGCGTCTAGGAAGGGATGAAGACAAGAACTAACGACAAAAAAAGGAACATAAAAATGTACTTGAATCTCACTTGCAAGTGAGCGCAAAGATTGCCATCAGCATCACAGTAGCAGCAGGAGTACTGCTTTAAAGATGCAAAAGGCAAAGTACGGTAATGCATCCGTAAAAGGATACTCGATTGTCTATGCACATATTTACTTAAAACTGTAATCGTGTATTGACGGCAAGCAGAAGAAGACCATGCCAAGCATTTGAGATATATGTCAAGGGTTCAATTATTTAAACGGAGAACGAAGAGCCAAAATGATAAATAACAATGACCCTCCTCGATGACGTCAAACGGTCAAATGTTAAATAATTTATTTCTTCTGTAACGTAGTCACAAAGATATGCTACTATCAGTGAAATATCAAAGACCGGAGACAATATCCTGCTAAATGAAAATTGTAAAATTCAATTTCAGCAGGTTGATGATTGCTATCGAATAGAGGCTGGAACATAAATTATTTTTTATTGAATTAGCGATAGCAAAAAGTGGCTAAAGTATTAATTCACTTTTAAAGGCTAGTTAAAATCTAATGACATCTGTTTCAAAACATTGAGTTTTTAAATTTTTTTATGAAGTAGGTAATTATCACGATCGAACCTACAAATTACGGCTGACAACGAGAACCTATAAAAGAGCCATAGAGATTATCGTTATATGTTGTGCAGCCGGGTGATATGTGCGAAAAACGGTGGCCAAGCTCAAAGATGAGCCATATCAGCTTATTTGGATTTTGTGAAGGGTTCTGTAGCAAACCAATTTCTATATAGGATAACGTTTTTTAGACGTCATCCTTCCGACACTCAGTATTGTGCCGATTTTTAAACCACATGTTCAAAACGACAGAAGTGGTGCATACACCTCGAATACTACAATGTTGGCATACAGAGACATCCTTTTATATAAGTTACTTTCAAAATGGTGGAGGGAAATTTAAGTTAACTACATTTACTTGTTATACCCTCATCCATATGGCTACAAGGGGTATATATCATTTGAAACGGCTAAAACGGTTCGATTTGAAATAACTGGGAAATAACTTGGAAATCGGTGCACTCCTTCTTGTACCTCCCCCACAAAGTGGTCAACATTTTAAATCATAACTTCGAAATTAGCATCCGAATTCCTTCAAATTTCACACATCTGAATACTTCTATTAGTAAAAGATCTGGTGTGAAGATGGTAGATATCGATCCACTTCTTCTGGTATCTCCCCCACAAATGGGTTTGAATAACCACGAAGCTCATAAAACACGAAATGAGCACCCGGTTATTTTCAAACAATGTTTGTAGATAGAATATGTCGGAACTCCTTCTGGTACCTCCCCCACAAGGGGTCGAAATTTTTATACCCTCGCCATACATAGTATGGAGGGTATATTAAGTTCGTCATTCCGTTTGTAACACAAATAATCATAGTAAAAAAAGTCAGCGTAAAATTCTAAGACGATTTAGCCCCTTTCCTTCCCTCTGTCCGTCTGTTGTAATCACGCTACAGTCAAAACGAATTAAGATAGGAAGCTAAAATTTTGCACAGATCTCTCTTTTGTCTGCAGGCAGGTCAAATTCGAAGATGGGCTATATCGACCCACAATATCTAATAGCCCCCATATAACGGCACCCCCCGATATTCGGTATTTGATGATTTTAGCCACATTTTCCAATGGAATGCACTGAAAATCCACACACGGAGTTCCTTGCGAGTACTTTATCCCTTAGAAGAGAATTATCTATATAGGTCCACGATATCGTAAAGCCCCCATTTAACGGTGCCCATCCCCCCATATTCGGTATTTTGATGATTTTAGTCTGGATTTCCACACAAGGAGGCCCTTGTGACTACTTTACATCCTGAAAGAGAATTGCCTATATAGGTACACGATATCGTATAGCCCCCAAATAACGGTACCCCCCGATATTCGGTATTTGGATGATTTTAGCCACATTTTTCAATGGAATTGTCTGAAATTCTACACAAAGAGTTCTTTGTGAGCACTTTAACCCCTGACAGAGAACTGTCTATTTAGTTCCACGATATCGTATATCTCCCATATAACTCTACCCCCCCTATATTCGGTATTTTCATGATTTCAGCCACATTTTCAACGGAATTGTCTGAAATTCCACACAAGGAGTTCATTGTTAGTACTTTATCCCTTGAAAGATAATTATCTATATAGGTCTGCGATATCGTTTAGCCACCATATACAGGGTTACCCATATTCGACGGACCTTTGGGCCCATTCCAATCGACGAGGCTTGTCCGCAGGCAACATTCTTTGCGTCAATTGAATTTTGTACGGTGAACCGAGCCATGCCCAACTGCTGAGAACGGCGTTTTTGGGATGTTCTTGGGGACCTCTCAACACTGGCTCGTACGGCAGCGAAATTCTCGGCCGATCGCCTTGGTCGACTTTTATATGGCCTCTTCGGATGAGAAAGAGCCTTACCAGTCGAAAATTTTTCGTATAAACGCTTAATGGTGTTCTTAGAAGGCGCACTTCTCACATTTTTTAATGTTTTAAAAGCACGTTGAGTTTTCACAATTGACTCCTTCTGTTGAATGTAAATTTCAACTATTTCAGAGCGCTCGCGTGGCGTGTATTGGTTCATGATAAAAATCTGCTTGGACTGACGCTTCAAACGCGGTATGTCATTAAGCGCTGTGACATCTCTGTCAAAAGTTATGGCGTTGCCAGATGGGTCCGTCGAATATGGGGGCTGTAACGGGGCCCACAATATCGTCGTCGGCACCTTCCGATGTTAGGTATTTTAACGATTTTAACAGAATTTTTAATAGATTTTTTTTTTTTTTTTTTGAAAATTTTCTAATTCGTTCCAAATGGTGGAGGGTATTCAAAGTTCTTACTGCTTTTTACTTGTTAATAATAATATCTCTCATAAAATGCGAAATAAGCATCAGAGTCTCTAAAAATTCCACACATTCTTATACTTTCATCAACACAAGATTTGGTGTGAAGATGATAAATATATTTCCCTCCTGGTACTTTTCCCACAGAATCACAAACTTAAATACTTATATCTCTCATAACTTGCAAAATACATCATTCAGCAACTCGGTACATCAAAATAATTCCCTCAAAAATATATCTAATGTACATATGGAACTTTTCTGCCCGTTCCTTCTGATACCACCCCTACCAAAAGTTAAAATTTTGATATACATTTAGTTGCATAAAATTGGAAATAAATGTTCGTTCTTATTTAATTATTAACATTCGAATATTTTAAAATATCTCGCACTTCTAGTACATATTTTTAAACTACGAAAATGTCAATTAATCCGGAAAATCACAAATGCATTAAAAAGTCACTTCTGTCACCAAATTCGGCAGTTCACCACCTTCCGCCAAGCGAAGCAACTCTTTAGCTCTTTTGGGTCTATTTTCTTACTGTTGCGGTATAAGTTCTTGCACTTTTGGAATTTGGCCAATTTTAGAAATTGGCTTTACTCCGAGCTTATTTTTCAATATTGGCCGAATGGAACATTGCGATATGTTCAGCTTACGATCCATTTTTCGGCCACTGCGACGCGCGTTTCGATTAAGTCGCTTCTTCACTTTTCGAACCATTTCTGAATAGATACCGAAAAAACAAGCATAGCTACACGTTTCATTCAAATCGTCAACATTTTCACACATTTTTTATAAGAGATAAGTTTTAGAGCAGCAGGAAACGTTGCCTTAATTTGCTACTCAATAAACATATAGTTTTTTTCCTTTTTTCCGCCAATAAATTATCCTTTCTCAGGAATAACTCATCACCTCGATCCGCTTTCAACGCAAAAAAGCAGATTTGGCATAACGACTGTCAACATTCATCACTCCACGAACCTAGATGTCGCACAAAGTATTGCTACCTGATAATCCACTTCAATCGGACATGACATTCCATAAATATCACTTTGTATTTTAAAATAAAGATCGTCATCATCAATGGTGGCGGTTCTGGTGTCGGGATAGTAAAAAAAAAAACAAACTCGGCTTACATGAAAATACTTTTAAATTTAATCTGATTTTTTCGTTGGTGTTCCTTTTTTTGGCTACAAAGGCGTTGACTTGTTTATAAACCTCATAAATTAATCAATTTTGCTTCTTCACTTTTTTATTTCGTTTGTGCAGTTGTTTTTCTTCTTTTCGGGCAAATGTTTCACAAATTAAGGCAATGATCATTAATTTTGACCAAAAAAAAAAATAAACAAAGAGAACTGAATGAAAGAGCTCCAAAAATGCTCACATTATTTTTTTTTCAAAACTTGATAATATACTTTAAATTCTTAAAAGTTTTTTACCCATGTCCGTCGTATTTTTTCTTCATTGGACTTCTCAATTTAAAGCGCTTTTCCTGTATATGTTTTTGTATATCTTCAGACGGTTTTAAGATTTGGTAGAAGTGATAAATTCCCTCCAGAGTAAAACAGAGACAAAAAAAAAAATGAATTCCATCCACAGCTCATGGCTCTGACATAGCCAATGGCAACCGACAACACATTGTGGGTAATTAATTTAAGTATTAAAGCGCTAATTTTCTGACAATTTACTTCAAGCGTTTCATGTGCAAAAATTTATTCTTGGCGTAAAACGTCCATTGTCTGTACTGCAACAATTGAGATTTTAAATTTAGATTGTCGCTTCATATGGTGTGGTATACAAAAAAAAAACACATCCATCCCATCAATCCGTTTATACTAGCATATTCATACATACATATATCAGTCCATTCATCTGCCGACTTGTCCATTCATCCTTTGTTTCATATACATATATACAGATGGGTGTAGTTAATCGGGAATCTTTAACGCTTGCACTTTTTTGTTCAGAGATAGGGTGTCCAGCAACGAACAAAAAATTGCTTATAAGTTTCTTTGCAACTACACTTGCTATTGTCTGTTGCATTTAACACCCTTGGGGAAAATGAGATTGATCAGCAGCTTACCTTGTAATCCGTCACTTTGATTTCGTATCCTTTTTCTGAATATCTCTGTGATTTTGAGACATGGAATTAATAATGCTTGCGCTAAAATTTAACAATACAGGCTGAGATAGAAACAAGTAAAAAACATTAAGTTCGGCCGGGCCGAACTTTCTATACCCCCCAACTAAGGGTAATGGAAACACTAGAACCAATTATGACCCACAAATACCAATTTTTAGACATATTCGTGGGAAAATGTGACAAAAATCATGAAAATACCGAGTACGGGGAGGTACCGCTATATAGGGCTATACAAAAGCGTGGACCTATACATACAATATTTCGTCAACGGAGCTAAAACTCATTATGACCAACAAATTTTTAGAAAAATCCGCGATAAAATGTCACAAAAACCATCAAAATACCGAATATCGGAAGATACCGTTATATGGAGGCTATACAAAAGCGTAGACCTATACATACAATGTTTCGGACCTACCTACAAAAAAAAAAAAAATGAAAAAAAAAAAAATGGCAAAAATGATCAAAATACCGAATATCGGGATGTACCGTTATATGGGGACTATACCAAAACTTGGACCGATATATCTCATTTTCAATACCAACCATCCTAGACACAATAACATTTATTCTGCTAAATTTTGACGCTCTACGTCTAATAATGTAGGCTGTATCGTGATTTCAACAGACAGACGATGGTCGCTCTTCACTCTCAATAATCGACCGTGGCATCAAAAAAAAAAAACAAGTTAAAAAGCACTAAGTTCGGCCGGGCCGAACTTTTAATACCCTCCACCATTTGAAACGAGTTTGGAAAATTTTAAAAAATACAATCCCTAAAAAATTCTGTTAAAATTTTAAAAATACCGAATATAGCCGTTATATTGGGGTCTATACGACGTGGACATACATAGGCATTGTTTGTCATAAGCCATTACCATATTCAAATTCGAAACTTGAAATAAACGGTGAATAATGTAGCTAAAATCATCAAATAGTAGGTGCCGTTAAATTGGAGCTGTGCAAAGACCTGGACCAGCATAGACAATTTTCTGTCACAGGCTGTAGCATCCATTACGAACTTCAAATACCACATTTCAAACAATTTCGGTGGGTATTGTAACTAAAATCGTCAAAATACCGAATATGGGGAGGTACCGTTATATGGGGGCTATACGAAGACATGGACTTGCACAGACAATTTTCTATCTTAGACTGTAGTATTCAATACGAACTTCAAATACCAATTTTCAAACAATTCCCGTGAATAATGTCGTTAAAATCATCAAAATACCGAATATCGGGAGGTACCTTTATATGGGGGCTATACGAAGACATGGACTTACACAGACAATTTTCTATCTTAGACTGTAGTATTCAATACGAACTTCAAATATCAATTTTCAAACAATTCCCGTGAATATTGTCGTTAAAATCATCAAAATACCGAATATAGGGAGGTACCGTTATATGGGAGCTATACGAAGACGTGGACCTGCACAGACAATATTCTATATTAGGGTGTAGTATTCATTTTGAACTTCAAATACCAAATTTGAAACAATTCCCGTCAATAATATCGCTAAAATCATCAAAATACCGAATATCGGGAGGTACCGTTATATGGGAGCTATACGAAGACGTGGACCTGCACAGACAATTTTCTGTCTTAGGGTGTAGTATCCATTTTGAACTTCAAATACCAAATTTGAAACAATGCCGGTGAAAAATGTCCCTAAAATCATCAAAATACCGAATATAGGGAGGTACCGTTATATGGGGGCTATATGAAAACGTGGACCTACATGGCCCATTTACGAACTTAACCTGCCTACTGGAAAAATAAACATGTGTGCAAAATTTTAGCCATCTATCTCAATTCATTCGAAAGATAGCGTGATTACAACAGACAGACAGACGGACAGACAGACAGACGGACATCGCTAAATCGACTTAGAATTTTACGCTGATCAAGAATATATATACTTTGTTGGGTCTGACATGAGTATTTCGAGGAGTTACAAACGGAATGACAAAGTTAATATACCCTCCATAGTATGGTGGAGGGTATAAAAAAATGCCGAATATTATCGCGAAAATATTCTGGAGGGTGTATTAAAACCTTGGGCACCCAAACATTTTGGCCGCAGACCTTGGACATTTCAACAGGACTTAGCACTATCGCACTCAGCACGCGCCACCCAAGAATGTTTACAAAATTAGGTTCCTTGCTTAACTTCCAGCGCACAATGACCACCAATATCTCCGGATACCAATCTGTGGGACTATTGTGTCTGGAGTATTTTGGAAAGCAAGGTCGGCAAGCGCTTCACCAGGAATGGACCAAAATGCACATTTAACCAGAAATCGGTTGAAGATGTATGGGAGTTAAATCCAAATCTGAACCGATCTTGATAACATTTGGCAGAGGTTTTTCTGGGCTTTATCTGATATCTGATACCAAATAGCATTGTTGCCGAATGCATATTACGAATGGGAGGGACTTAAACACCAAATCGGATGAAACATATATATGGTACCTAAAGCTATAATTAAACCGGTTTTCACCAAAGTGTAGGTACTTACTTCCAGACACAATTCGGTTGACTGCGTCATGAGGGCTTTTATTGGCTATTTGGTGCACAACTAAACCGAAATCAGTTAAATATATATGGGAGCTATGTTTTAATCTTATCTGACTATCGCCATTTTCAACAGGGTTCGTTCCTAGTCCAAACAAATATTGTTTAAAAATAATGTCATCTCAATCGGACGGATTTACATGCATGCATCGACTGGGTCTATCTCGCTTCATTCTCCGTGTTACAAAAAATGAACTATGTGGTGTAGATTATACAAAAATAAAACAAGTAAGCAAGGGCTACAGTCGTGCGGGGCCGACCATGTGATACCCTATAACACTACAATATGTTAGAAGCCCCGTTTGTCCAAATCCATTTTGGAAGACTTCGCTTTTGAAATTATGACACGGTGCACAGCCCAGATATTACCCTCCGCATTTTGACCAGGGACATTTGCCCAATATTTACGCACTCCGTCGGCTATTAGTTATTGTGGTCCATTTTACAGCTAAATATAATCCAATGGTCATCCAAAATGCTAGAATTCTTCCCTGTCCTTAACGCTCTTCTCAGGCGTGTCGAATGGCTTCAATTGTGTGATCAGGAAATTGTTTCTATTTTTGATTCATTTGAAACCCCAATATTTTGCTATCATCTCCAAAAGCAGGTGGCCCCTCTGTATCTCCAAATTTAGACTCATCTATATGATTTTCTTGTCTACGATATTTGGTTATATTCGTCAACGAAATCCGCATGAAAAGCCAGAAATTCGCCTTTTGTGTATTTAGGATATCGCCTGTAAATAATGTTGGTATTTTTCAGAGAGAAATAGTGGTCCATTATACCCGCTGTCGTAAACACTAACATCAGATTTCGTGTCCTTTGGTTTCTATTTGTGACCTTTATAACGGATACAAAATCAGGAACATTCTTAGTTGTTGGTCCATTCCGACCCTCATATATATTTCGGACATCTTTAAAAGCAATAGACCTATCCCCTCTGACCCTTACCCTACCCTTGTGAAAAATTTCGTGAGGATCGGACGATTATTGCAATCTGCATATAAAAACCCCAACCTGTGTTGTAAGTTGTAAAAAAATTACAAAATGTACACTTCAATACTATAAGTCAAATTGAAAAAAATAGCATGCGAAAAAAAAATGAAAAAATAAAAAAATGTCAGAAAATACTACAAAATCTATATTGACATCATTATTGGCATTTTTTATGCGATTTTTGTAGATTTTATTCTTTTATGCCACGAGGGCATTCAGAATTGACAAAATTTGTCAAAATCGGTCAAACCATTCTTGATATATAAGCATTCTAGCTAACATCCCCTTCCATTGTATATACACATTGTATATATTTCGTTATATATATCCGATATATTTTCTATGGGCATCAACGTAATGGTCAGAATTGACCTGTTCGTCTATTTGTGATTTCGTCGGGATTAAAAATATTCGCGGTTTAATGGGAATTTTGACTTTTATTTCACACAAATGTTATGGTCTATTTCACCCACTAAATATTACCCGATGACCATCAAAGTTGGAAGACTTCTAGCCACCCCTAAGCTCTAGACCCACGCTAACTTCCGATTCGATTCGACTTCGATTGGTCCATAATTGCGACGTGTAGAGCAACTGGAAAATCAGGAAATTTTTCAGTGTTTGATCCATTGATCCTAAATATTAAGCGATCTTCTTCTAAAAGTAATAGGGTTCTATTTTGACCATAACCCCACCTCCATTTTCAATTTCGTGAGGATCGGACCATAATTGCGACCTGTAGTGTGATTACAAATTAACATGGACAGACGGACGGACATATATAGCTAGATCGACTCGGCTCGGCAAGATAGGATGATCCATATATATTTTCCTATGTGGGAAACCAATATTTCGAGGTGTTACATAATTTTTGGCCCAATCAAACTTATAATACACATAGTGTTGTAGGGTATAATAAACGCGAAATAATCTATATCTCAAAATATAAAAAAATTTATCTTATTTCAAAGGAATAAAAATGAATGGGAGAGTTTATTATTAGGTATTTTGAAATTGGCTTTAATTTGGTATTTTTGATAATATACCCATACTGCATTTTTGAATTACTCAACTATTACTCAACTTCTTTATTTTAATTCACAGTATAATGGTATATAATGTATACTAGTATAATAGTATATAACATAATAGCAATAGTATATAACATAAGCAATAGCATAACTCTTTCGATTGCAGATCCCAATTAAATATTTTGCGAAATGTTAAATAGATCGTTATCAAACATGCGAGTATCAGCCCTACGATGATGAAATAGAAATTCTAAACCATTTCAAAGAGCAGAAGGAAAAATATCAGCTTACCACTGCCAATACATATCCCAATGTCTTCGTCGGCTATATGACTATTTGTAGTTTTTTTAGTTTCTACCGTATACTTCCGTTTCAGCTGGGATGTTTTTGCTTATGTTTTTTTGCACAAGCAAAAACACGATCGATACAAAAACAAAATTTTCTGACCGGCAACAAAATGTGATTTTGGCAATATTTTGTTACATTTGTTATTCGCTTGAAAATTGGCTACCTGAATTAATCTGTTTAAAAGTGGTGAGAATGATTTGTTTCGGAATCCTAATTCAAATGAATTTTCCATTTCGATGACAATAACCCTGCAAAAACAAATGTTCGCAAAAATATCTCTCCACTCAATGTTATTAGCCACTACAGAATCTAGAGGTAGGTAGGTAGGTAGATAGAAAAGTACTTGGGACAGAGGTTTTTATGTGTTGATTGTAAATTATCACCGGGAAACAATGGAATATACACGCATGATTAAAGTCCTTGAATGTTGTCGACATTAATAAAGACCCATTGTTCTATTGAACACATACATACACTCACCCCATCGATCTTACTCATCGGACAGGCACATTCCTGAAACATACACATAAATATTACGCTACGCTATGGCAAATGACAATGGCATGACCATTTATCTTCAAAATTGCTATAAAAATTGTAACAAAAATTTTCCCGAAAAAGGATCATCATTGCTTTGGGAAATAGTTGATAAAATAAATGGCAATGAACGCCTGCATTCTCTATTTGATGTGGCCTAAGATCAAAGATTCTCCACAACATTTGTAATCAATGGTTTTTGGGTTCAACGTAGAACAATTTCACGGAGGAGGAGGAGACGGAGGAAAATGTCCCAAAAATTTGTTAAAATGACAGGAAAAATACTATGAAATTGTTAATTTTTTATGGAGAAGCTGTAGTGATTTTTTGAGCGATACCTTAACACAGCTGCTTCGGCTGTTTCAAATTGTTTTACTTGAAATTTTTATTTGAAAATTTTTTTTTTACCAATGACATTGATTTTAGGACGTCGCTTTAGTTTACATTTTGTTGAAAAACCCTTGACTAATTAATGGTTACGCTTTGGTGATTTTCTTCAATATGTGTTCTTTTCAGCCGTCTTTTGTGGAGTGTTGTATGTTAGTGTGACTTGAAATGTAAAAACTACACATCTGCATATATTCGGTATTTCTATGATTTGTGCAACACTTTTTATTGAAATTGTTACAAATTTGCTAGTTGGAGGTGCAATGAATACTACCTGCAAAGCCAGAAAATTGTCTGTACATATCCACGTTTTGGTATAAGCTCCATAGAAAGATACCGCCTACTTATTTCAGCGTAATTTTCTGAAATTTCTGAAGTTTCTTTTAAAGGGTATTAAAAGTTAGCCCTTCCAAACTTGACTGATTTTTTATACAATCCACCATAGTATGGAGGGTATACTATTTGTAACACCTCGAAATATACATTACAAGGGATAAAGGGTGAGATGAAAAAACTGCAACCAACTTCAGACTGCTGTCATTTCTAACCCACTCGTCCGAAAGCCGTTAATATTATTCCAGTGACAGCTCATTATATTGTTTACAAGCGTGCAAAAGTGATTTGGTGAAATTTTCCAGAAAAAAGTTATTCGTGACGGAATTCAAAATTGATAGTGTAATTTCTTTATATTTGGCTGGAGTACCACAAGTGACTATCGTCAGAGCATTCCAGCATTTAAATGGGAATAAATCTTTTGTGTCTCGTACCATCGCTCGTTACCGTAATACTGGTTGTTTAGCCCGACGCCAAGGAAGTGGACGGAAGAAAACAGCAACATCAGCAGAAATGGTTCGAAAAGTAAAGAAGTGACTTGATTGAACCCCCGTCGCAGTGGCCGAAATATGGCTCCTGAGCTGAACATATCGCAATATTCCATTCGGCCAATATTGAAAAATGAGCTCGGGGTGAAGCCTTTTAAATTCCAAAAAGTGTAAGAACTTACACCGCAACAGAAAGAAAATTGACTTAAAAGGGCTAAAAAGTTGTTTCGCTTAGCCGAAAGTGGTAAACTGCCGAATTTGGTTTTCTCCGATGAAAAAACATTCGTTGTCCAGCAGTTTGTAAACCAACAAAATGATCGTGTTTACTTGCCGGTTGGTGACCAGAACTCAAGTGCCGGCCATTGTGATGGTGTGGGCCGCCATAACAGCCGGTGGTCGTTCTCCGCTCGTATTAATCGACCGTGGCATCAGAATGGGTTACAAAGTGAGGTTCGCCGCATCATTTCCAGCGCACAATGGCCACCAAAATCTCCGGATACCAATCCGTTCGAAATTGTGTCTGGAGTATTTTGGAAAGATTGGCTCTAAAAAATACCAAATTGTCGATCACCTCAAGCAAGCGCTTCGCCGGGAATGGGCCAAAATACCGTAGTGCAACATTCAGAAGGCGTGTGATGGTTTCATTGGCCGTTTGAAGGCAATAACTCGTGTCAAAGGTGACCAATTCGAACAAATGTAAACTTATTCTAAAATTTTATGCTATTTCCGACATCTTTTGTCGGAATATTCGATGATGATGATTTTCGCCAAATCTTACCATGGGTTTGTCTTAATAATGGTATTGTTGTTAATAATGGTATTTGTTGTTACAATGGGTACCAGCTTTGGATCATAGGCCCTCTTTTTCGTTCAGTCCCCATATAGGGGTACCCCTTGATATTCGATATTTTCATGATTTTTTTCACATTTTCAACGGATTTGTCCAAAAAAAGGTATTTGTAGTTCGTAATGGGTTCTAGCTCCGATGAAGGAACATTGTACATATTGGTGCACATTTTCGTATAGCCCCCGTAAAACGGTACCTCCCGATATTCGGTATTTTGAAACATTTCCGCATTGGTCCTAGTCATCCTTGTCACAACAACCCAAAATTTTGTAAAATTAGGTTTTTAAGATTCTGTTTTAGTATAGCCCCCATATAACGTTTCCAACCATTCTACTACCGATATTACTGGAGTTTGTAGTTTTGGATACAGATTCTTTTGCATAAAAATGTTGTCTTTACCCAATGAGGGAGGAGATTAGAACGGCCCAGCCGAACTTCAGGTTCTTTTAGTTGTTTAAATTGAACCCAAACTGCCACTATCGATGTTCATATACAAACACTTGAGCTAAATATATATTTGCTTTCCCGGTCACATTTGTTGTCCCACCCTCTTGAGGTTTAGTTGTTTCGTCAATCTTTACCTAAGTCATGTTCAATATTTATTTTAGATTTGTAGTCAGACATGATGGCATTTTCTTCTACAATTCCATTGAATAGTTCATTTCAATATTTTCTCATTACGGCGCTATTTTTAGTAATATTTTTCAAATTCTCTTCAAATAGGCAAACATGACTCAGGAGAACATTTGATGTTCTGCCGATGGATCACCGGCTCACTAACTGATTGGCTTTGGTTTTAAGAATTGTTTACTTAATCACAAACAAACATTTACCATTTCGTTGTTGAAATATGATGTGAGCGTAATTTCTACCAAAAACAAAAACAACAACAAAAAGAAATCTTAAGTGAAAATTGTGCGCATGCGCTCGTCATTACTTTGTGGTAGACGTGTTGCGTTTGGTTTATCGCTCTAAAGGATTCTATTCCCAGCAGATGTTCACTCATGTGCACGGCATGTGCTCCATGAATTGCTACACGTTCAGATGTTGCGGGTTGGAGCATATCCTAAAAAGGAAATGTCAAGGCATCCATCATTTTTGATGGATTAGGTGAGGAAGGCAGAAAAGGTCGATGCTATTTTTAGCATGAAAATCATTTCAACATATGTTTTAATAATTGACATGAGATATCCCTTGAGTAAAAATCGCTCTGAGATTTAACTTCAAAGAAAATGCTCTTGCCTGCAGATTACTTCTGAACTGTAGAGTTTTTAATTTATACTTCCATTTTCTATAAAATGATTTTGGTTCGGAAATTTGTAACACACCAAAATATTGGTAATAGACTTATGTTCATCCATCTAAACCTTCAACGCAATTTTAATTTTAATTTAACATTGTAATTACAGTAAATAATTAAAAAAGACACTATATAATGGACTAGATGTTTACCTTGGTAGACAACAACAAACTACAAACTCATAATCACATTTAAGCCCTTCCCAAGCTCTATACTTATAATAAGCATCGTACATGTAATAAAATTTTATGCGAACAATAATTAGTAATTTTAAATTTATTTCACATAAGCGGATTAATTTTTAAGTCATAATCTAGGGAGACTTGAGGAATTTTGTCGTTATCACAGGATTCCAAAGTTCGGTATGATATTTAAAGGTATTTAACGAAACTTTTAAAATACCTTGCAACAAAAAGGTTTATTATAGGAAACACTTAATGAGTTGTCAAAGTAGAAAGAAATTTTGCTAATTTTTGCCACATATTATATTACATTGTGGTAAGGGTATAATGCCTTTCTGCATTTGTTGGTGACATAGAGAAGGAAGCGAGGTAACCCATAGTTAATTTTAAGGATATTCATAGAATCATTTTCTGAGTAGATGTATGAATATCAGGCCATATATGCATATATTTTTGTGAACAAAATGCAGGTCGCATTTATTATCTGGTTGAGATGAAATTTTCCAAACAATATTTGGACGTACTCTTATGATATTGTGAGAAAGTTAAGATATAGCTGTCATATAAATCTTCACGATTGCACTCCACAAAAATGATATTTGGTATCATATATCAGATACAACCCAGAAATGCTTCTGTCAAATTTTATGGAGGTCGGCTCAAATTTAGATATAGCTCCCATATACGTCTTCAACCGATTTCGGGTTAATAGTGCACCAAAGTAAAAATATCTGTCAAAAATTCCTAAATTCTGTCTAGAAGCAATTACATCAAATTTGGAGAATATCGGTTCATATATTACTATAGCTCCCATGTATATGTTTCATCCGATTTGGTGTTTAATTCCTTCCTTTCGGGACGTACGTTTTCATTTTGTGGAACTCGGTTTCGATATATATTTTTTATACATTCTATGTTATATTCTATGTTATAAAAGATTAAAATGTCTCCGTTAATGAAATCGATTCAGAATTGGATATGCCTCCCATATATTATTTCCCTCTGAAACAAAACTATAACTGATCTAAAGCCAAATGTTAATAGGTGCCATGATCTACTTCAAATAAATAATTTTGTTATGGTCGGCCCCGCCCGAATTTTGACTTACTTGTCTTTTAGTATAATCCTTATCTTATTATGTTATTTGGTTATTATGATCTACTTCACATAAATTCCTAATATGAACTTTTTTGTTACGAGAGCTATACTGAATACACATAGTGGTGTAGGGTATTATAGGTCGTCCCCGCCTGAATTTTGACCTACAACAGAACGGTGTATGTGTCGAAGGAAGAAATAATTTAAATCAATTTTTTTGCAGTTGTAAATTTCATATGTATAATTGAAAGTCCTACTATATTGGAATATTAAAAGCTTCTATTACAATCGCAAATATAGCAAGCCGGAGCATTTTCCTGGCTACGTCTCTGTACGGACATTTTTAATCCACTACAACTAGATGTTGTAGACAAGTAAGCAAAGGTTATAGTCGTACGGGGCCGACCATGTGATACCCTACAACACTACAATATGTTAGAAGCACCCTTATGTCCAAGTCCATTTTGGAAGATTTCGCTTTTGAAATTTTGTCATGGAGCACTGCTCAGATATTGCCCTTAGCATTTTCACCAGAGACATTTGCGCACTTCGTCGTGCTGTTAGTTGTTGTATTCCATTTTACAGCTAAATATAATCCAATGGTCATCCAAAAAGCTAGAATTCTTCCCTATCCTTAACTCTCTTCTCAGGCATGTCGATTGGCTTTAATTGTGTGATCAGGAATTTTTTTTTCTGTTTTTGGTTCATTTGAACCGCTCAATATTTTGCGATCATCTCCAAAAGCAAGAAGCGGCTCTGTATCTACAAATTTGGACCCATATATATGATTTGCTTGACTACGATATTTGGCTATATTCATCAACGAAATCATCATAAAACAAGTAAGCAAAGGCTACAGTCGAGCGGGGCCGACCGTTGAATACCCTACAACACTATAATAAATGATACAGTTTATATAGGCGAGATATTCGAAAGAATTCCACAAGATATTGTGAAAAATAATAAAAGAAAACCATCAGGTTTCGTTCTCTAATTTTCGAATAATAGCAACTTAAACTAATTTGCTCATTTCCAATTTATTGGTAGATGTTGCACTTAAATGGTCTTCCTAGATCTGGAATCAATATTTCTTAAAGACCTATAATCTCTCAGAAGTGGCAAAAGATCAACATTTCTTATTGGTTTTTGACTGAAACGCATCTATAGGAGATACAGACATTTGACTATATTCTTCAACGAAATCAGCGTTAACGAAATAGTCAGAAGTGCGTCTTTCCTGTATTTGTGAATTCTCCAAAAAGTCACTGGAATGGATATTTTCGTATTTTGTCTACAAAAGTTGGCAAACTATTTCACACATTGAATATTTTTGGATGGCCATCCAAAACTATTTGGTTTTTGCAATGTCCGGTAACCTCCATTCAAATGTGCCTGAGGATCGGGCGATAATTACAACCTGCTGACAATTTTACAGTTTTTTGGTCCATTTCAACCACTAAATATATGGCGATCATCTCCAAAAAGAGTAGGCTTCTATTCTGACCCTCATCATATCCCCATGCAAAATTTCATAAGGATCGGGCCAGAAGTGCAATCTGTATATGATATCCTAACTACTTAGTTTTGTTAGCTGTAGAAATATTACCAAATGTTTAATTCAAAATGAAAATATGCCAAAAATATGACAAAATTGAAAAAATATGAGAAAATGTTACAAAATCAATATTTTCATCCTTAGAGAGATATTTTTATGCGATTTTTTAGACGTTTTTTCTTTCCTATCGAAAGGCCATTCTGAATTAATGAGAACTGTCGAATTCAGTTCAGTCGTTCTCGACATATATGAGATCTTTCAAACATATCTTCTTTGATAGACATATATATCGCACATATTTTGCTATATATCCGATTTGTTGGATCTTAACATCAATGTAAAGATCAGAAGTAACCTTGTCATGGCTTTGTGATTTCGCCGGGATTTAAAATATTCGCGGTTTAATGAAAAATTTAAATTTTTTCAACAAAAAATATATGGTCTATTTTACCCGCTAAATATTATCCGATGACCACCCTAATTGGTAGGCTTCTTCCCCGCCCTAAACTCTAGCTACATACGAAATTCCGCGTTGATTGGTCTATAATTGCGACCTGTATGGCTACTGCAAAATCCGATATTTTTTCAGTATTTTGTCCATTTCGACCCCTAAATATTTCGCGATCATCTCCAAAAGAAATAGGGTTCTATTCTGACCCTAGCCCCACCTCCATTTTAAATTTCGTGAAGATCGGACCATAATTGCGACCTGTAGAGTGATTACAAATTAACATGGACAGACGGACAGACGGACAGACGGACGGACGGACATACATAGCTAGATCGACTCAGCCCGGCGAGATAGGAAGATCCATATATACTTTCCTATATGGGAAACCAATATTTCGAGGTGTTACATAAATTCTGGCCCAATCAAACTTATAATACCCCCAACACATAGTGTTGTAGGGTATAAAAAGTTCGACTTTTGTGAATTTCGGATATCGTCTGTAAGCCTGTTCTGAGCCTAGCCCTACCCTTTTTCGTGAGGATAATTGCAATCTGTGTATCATAACCCCAACCTGTGTTGTAAAATGAAAAAATATTACAAAATGTACAATTCAATATTATAAGTCAAATTGAAAAAATCGCATGCGACAAAAAATAAGAAAAAATAAAAATATGTCACAATATACTACAAAATCTATAATAACACCATTATGGGCACATTTTTATGCGATTTTTTTAGATTTCATTCTCTTATGACAAGAGGGCATTCTGAATTGACAAAATTTGTCAAATCAGTCCAGCCATTTACTATCGGCATCTACGTAACGGTCAGAATTGACCTCTGCATCTATTTCTGATTTCGCCGGGATTAAAAATATTCGCGGTTTGATGAAAACTTTGAGTTTTATTTACCACAAATGCTATGGTCTATTTCACCCACTAAATACTACCCGATGACCATCAAAATTTGAAGTCTGTCCAGCCCTAAGCTCTAGCCCCATGTTAACTTCCGCGTCGATTGGTCTATAATTGCGAGCAACTGTAGAGCAAATCAGGAAATTTCTCAGTATTTGGTCCATTTCAACATGCGATCATCTCCAAGAGCAAAAGGGTTCTATTCTGGCCCAATCCCCACCTCCATTGTAAATTTCGTGAAGATCGGACCATAATTGCGAAATGTAGAGTGATTACAAATTAACATGGACAGACGGACGGACGGACGGTCGGACATACATAGCTAGATCGACTCAGCTCGGCGAGATAGGAAGGTCCATATATACATTCCTATGTGGGAAACCAATATTTCGAGGTGTTACATAAGTTTTGCCCACACAAACTTATAATACCCCAACACATAGAGTTGTATGGTATAATGAGCTAGTCTTAAAAGACTCTAACATGCAGACAGTCTAAAGAACATAACACTCAAACATATGCCCGATGATAAACACAGAAAGGGTCAATACAGACTATATACATGGTTCAAAGTCCCTTGCCATCATTTGAAATAAGCGCTGAACAAAATTTGAATCTACATTAAAAGATTTTTTTTCTAAATATACCGCCAATGCTCGAATTATTTCATTTCATAAATAAAAGAATAGAGATATATTTACTCATATTAGATTTCCCAAAGTGAATGATTTTAAACCAGTAAAGAAAGTCTTAAAGTCTGGCGGGGCCGACTTTTCGATACCCTACACAATTTAGTAGAGCTCCGCATAACAATTAAAAGTTTTTATGGGAGAATTCAATCATACACGCTATGATTATAATTACAATTTAAAGTTAAAAGGAATACAAATGCCGAAGTATTTGTATCTTTTAAATTCGGACTTGTATTGCCCATTTGGTGCACAATTAATTTGAAATCGGATAAAAATATATATGGGAGCTATATCCAAATCGGAACCGATCTTGATAAAATTTGGCGAAGATATTTCTGAGCTGTATTTGATATATTTCCCTGAATATCGTTGTTACGGAGTGCATATTACGGCTGTGGGTAACAAATATAACAAATCGGATGAACAGTATATATCATCGAGGTGTTATATAATATAGCTATAGCTATATCTGAACCGATCTTCCCAAAATTCGACACACTAGCTTCTAGACTCTATTCGGTCGTAAGTGCCAAATTTCATCCCATTTGGGCAAATAGTAGACGTTTGGTGCACAATCAAAGGTAAATCGGACGAAGTTATATATGGGAGCTATATCCAAATCTGAACCGATCTCGATAAAATTTAGCAAATGTATTTCTGAGCTGTATTTGATATATTTCCCCAAATATTGTCATTGCAGAGTGCATATTACGGCTGCGGAGGGCAAAAATAACAAATCGGATGAACAATATATATGGGAGCTATAGCTATATCAGAACCGATTTCGATCAAATTTGGCATACTTATTTTCAGGTCCAATCTGATCGTACGTGCAAAATTCCATACTATTCGGACTGATATTAAACGTTTGGTGCACAATAAAAAAGCAAATCGGACGAATATATATGTATGGGAGCTATATCTAAATTTTGACCGATTATCTCCAATTTCAATAGGGTTCGTCCTTGGACCAAACAAATGATTTGTGCAAAATTTTAGCTGGATAGGGCAATAAATGCGAACTGTACTTTGTTTACAAAAATACATGGACAGACGGACGGACAGACATGCACAAATCGACGCAGAATGTGATTCTATGCAGATCATCAAAATGAACTATGGGTCTATCTCGTTTCCTTTTGCCTGTTACAAACAAATGCACAAAGGTATAATAACCTGACCATCTTGTGGTATAGGGTATGAGAACACCAATGGCCATTAAACAGTACAAATATGCTATATCCCTCATCGGGTATTCTTTACAACTAATTGCACTTTCGTTTTCACCAACAGACCGCTCGTATGTATCTTTTTAACATAAACCAATAAATAACTTATGTTATTTCTAGTCTTACATATAAATAGTTAAATGACCATTTAAAAAACAAAATGGATATTGATTTCAAATAGATAAATCGAAAGTCTTTTGCATTACAAAATACTGGACGAAATGCATTAACCTTATTTTTACCTGAAATAACTCAATACCCAGAGCCATATGCCAACATATTCTCCAGTTAATTATTAATTTAAAAACAAATGAGAATAAATATTAAATTACCACATTTCATTCAACTTTCATAAATTAGGTCGAAAAGATCTGAACTTTGTGATATTGAGAAGATAAATACCCTGATAATATCAAATGTTGTTCGTCTTTTGTTAATGTGGACCCTACGTTCATCTCACATATGAAAGAAACGTTACCGCAGAGACAATTCGAGATTTTCTTAACACATGCCGCCAAGAAATACTTCATGATATGGACAGACGGAAAAGGAAGTCGTTGATGAACTGAATGGTTAGGGTTTTTTTATTATTTTCTTTCGAAGCGTAGAAAATTAAATGTAAACTAATACACAATACAGACCAGCTAGTAATCTCACAAAAAAAATACACAACGGGGAACTAAGGCTAACCAAAGGTATGATAGCGAATTTCATCACAAGAGGTTTTTGAAATATGAAATAAAAAGAGCAACAAAGAAGTTAGGTTCGACAAGACCGAACTTTTGGTACCCTCCACAATTGGAGAAAGAAAACAGCTAAAATAGACCCTGACTTTTATGTTAGAAAATAGGAAAATTTCCACTAAACCGCGAATATTTTTAATATATTTTCCAGCCAAATCACAAATACATTAAAAGAATACTTCTGACCATTAGGGTGATGCAAATAGCCAAGAAATCGGAGATATAGCAAAATAGGTACAATACATATGTAAAAGAATTGATCTTATTTATTCTGCTTATAAATCAAGAACCGCTGGGCCGATTTTCACAATTCCCATCAATTCGGAATGGTCTCTTGCCAGAAAAGGATAAAATCTAAGAAAATCGCGGGATAATATAAGAATAAAAAAGTTAAATCTTTTGTCTCATTTTTTTCCATTTTTTGTCATATATTTTATCGCATGCGATTTTTTCAATTTTACTTACAATTTTGAATTTTAAATTTTCTAAATTTTTACACCCCCAACACTACATTTTGAGGGTATTATATGTATGTCGCAATTATCGTCCAATCCTCACGAAATTTTGCATGAGAGTATGATTAGGGTCAGAATTAAAGCCTTTTGTTCTTAAAATGTACATTTAGGTGCAAATGGACTAAAAAACATATATTTTTTAATTTTGTAGTCTCTCTATAGGCCACAATTGAAAACTAATCGACACGGAATTTCGCATCGGAAGAGAGTTAAGGACAGGGAAGAAGTCTAACATTTTGGATGACCATTATATTTAGCTGTAAAATGGGCCACAACTTTCGCGTGAAATTGTCTTGAATACTTAATAACACTACGTATCACATGGTCGGCCCCGCACGTCTATAGCCTTTGCTTACTTGTTTTAAGTTACGTTTGATATATCTTCCCGAATATCGTTGTTACGGTGTCATATTACAACTGTGGAGGACAAAAATAATAAATCGAATGATTCCCACCGATTTCCACCAAATTTGAATAATTCCGATGATATATAGG
Organism: Musca domestica; assembly: GCF_030504385.1. Taxonomy (NCBI): domain Eukaryota; kingdom Metazoa; phylum Arthropoda; class Insecta; order Diptera; family Muscidae; genus Musca; species Musca domestica. Next base: position 22,860,509 of record NW_026712299.1, read on the forward strand.
TAGCTATATCTAAGTTTTGACCGATATTTTCCAATTTCAACAAGGTTCTTCTTTGGGCTGAGTGAATGACTTATGCAATTTTTTATCTCGATCGGCCAATAAATTCAACCTGTACTTGGTTTACAAAAATACATAGACGGACGGACATGCATAAATTGACTCAGAATGTGGTTCTATGCAGATCATCAAAAGGAACTATGGGTCTATCTCGCTTCCTTCTCTATGCTACAAACAAGTGCACAAATACGTTATTCCTTCCAAAAATGGAAAAACTTGAATAATTTATGAAACCGTGATATACATCTGTCAGAAAAGCCGACTGATACTTGTCAGTCCTTTTTCTAAAGAATTTCCGGCTAAGAGCTTCCATATTAAATTCTAGAGAAATTAATTGAAAACATGACTGAAATCAGTACAGTACCTAATATCGGGAGGATATACCTATAAAGACATTTTTGGCAAGAGGTATTATTAAACTAGGTGTCTCAGTGGTGTGTGTAATATACCAACCAGCAAAGAAAGTCTTAAAGTCGGTCGGGGCCACTTTGCTCATTTAGTAGAGCTGCGCATAACAATTAAAAGTTTTTTATGGGAAAAATCCATCATACACGCAATGATTATAATTATAATTTAAAGTTCAAAGGGCTAAATATGCCGAAGCATTTGTATCTTTTAAATTCGGACTTGTATTACCCATTTGGTGCACAATTAATTTGAAATCGGGTAAAGATATATATGGGAGCTAAATCCAAATCGGAACCGATCTCGATAAAATTTGGCAAAGATATTTCTGAGCTGTATTTGATATATTTCCTTGAATATCGTTGTTACGGAGTGCACATTACGGCTGTGGGTAACAAATATGACAAATCGGATGAACAGTATATATGGGAGCTATAGCTATATCTGAACCGATCTTCACCAAATTTGACATACTAGCTTCTAGACTCAATTCGTTCGTAAGTGCCAAATTTCATCCAAATTTCATCCAAATATTAGAAGTTTGGTGTACAATAAAAAGTAAATAGGAAGAAGTTATATGTGGGAGCTATACCCAAATCTGAACCGATCTCGATAAAATTTAGCAAATGTATTTCTGAGATGTATTTGATATATTTCCCCAAATATTGTTGTTACATTGTGCATATTACGGCTGCGGAGGACAAAAATAACAAATCGGATGAACAATATATATGGGAGCTATAGCTATATCTGAACCGATTTCGATCAAATTTGGCATACTTATTTTCAGGTCAAATCTGATCGTACGTGCAAAATTCCATGCTATTCGGACTGATATTACACGTTTGGTGCACAATAAAAGGCAAATCGGACGAAGATATATATGGTAGCTATATCTAAATTTTTACCTATTATCTTTAATTTCAATAGGGTTCGTCCTTGGGCCAAATAAATGATTTGTGCAAAATTTCATCTGGATAGGACAATAAATGCGAACTGTAATTTGTTTACAAAAATACATGGACAGACGGACGGACGGACATGCATAAATCGACTCAGAATGTGATTCTATGCATATCATCAAAAGGAACTATGGGTCTATCTCGTTTCCTTTTGCCTGTTACAAACAAATATAGAAAGACATAATACCCTGACCACCTTGTGGTGTAGGGTATAAAAATCGTGTGTTTAGAGTACACAGTGTGGGGTAGGGTATAAAAAGGCCTAAACTAACTGTTGAAACCATTTTAAAATTTAAGGTGGAATTTTCGCTGACGAAGTAGCGGACACTTGCTGGTGTTTAGATGTACATCTCTCGGCAAAACAGTCCTTTTTGCAGAGAATTTCCGGCTAAGAGCTTCACGTATTAAATTCTAGAGAAATTAATTGAAAAAAACTGACTGAAATCAGTACAGTACCCAATATCGGTAGGATATACGAAAACGTGAACCTATAAAGACATTTTTGGCAAGAGGTATTGTCATATATTTCTTTAATCATTAAAAAATAATGTTGATATTGTAATAAAATCATCAAAATACCAGAAATTCATGAGTATCGATGGTCTTTCGAATTTAACGTGTATAAGAATGTAAGATCTGCAGAGCCCTTTGAGAAGGCTTTCAGGTTTCTATGAGAATTCTGAGAAGATTTTCTATATGAACGAGGAAGGGCTGCATACAGCCACTAAAAATATCCACAGTTTAATTATAGGATGATCGGTTTTGAACAAGAATATGTATTATATTATAAGATCTACTGGTCTTAAATTAGAGTATCTACATCTCTTCTATTAGAATATATAAACATTTTCTAAGAAAAGGTATAGAAACCTTCAACATTTATTCTTTGCTTCAGTACTATTTTGTATTTATATTTATTGTATTGTGGCATTGTGGAATTTCTAAGTTAGTGTTGATATTTCGCACCGAAAATCATTGTCATGGATTGCATATTACGTCTGTGGGAGTCTTAAATATCAAATCGGATGAAAAATATATATGTGGGTAATGACTATATTTAAGCCGATTTTCGCACAATTTTAGAAGGTTACTTCAAGACTAAATTTAGTTTCATGTGACAAAATCCCTAATTTTTGGCCTAATACTACATATTTGGTATACCATATACATTACATCGGACGAAGATATATACGGGAATTTTGGGCCGGTTATCTCCGGCTTATCCTGGGGGGCTTATCTAGAGATAAATAATAATAATAATTTGGAAAATTTCATCTTAATACTTTACTTACAGAACTATATGGGCAGACGGATGACTAGCATAAATCGACACGGAATGTGATTCAATGAAGATCATTAAAATAAAATATGGTTCTATTTCGTACCCTTCAGCGTGTTACAAACAAATGCAATAAGTCATAATACCCTGTACCACAGTGCTGTGTAGGGTATGAAAACAACAAAACATCCATTACGATGTACAAATTTTTGCTGTTTTTGTTGTCGTTTTGCTGGCGCTATAATGCTGCTGCCTCTGAAATTGTGTGTTGTTGTAGTATTTAAAGAGGATCACATTTCACATTTTCAGGTGTCAATGATAAGGAATCTTAATACTTTGAAATGTACCAATGCTGAGTACTTCATGGGTATAATTCTATTGGAAATAAACACTACCGTTGTTGTTGGACTGTGCACTGCTTGGTTTGCCCAATCTTATTTTTAGTTTCATTCCAACTGAGTGGCGGCTTTTGTGTAATTTCTTAGATATTGTACGAAACTCAGACAATGTGAACAGACACCATAAAACTCCCAGTGTGGTCTGCTGGTGAAATGTAGTCGGATATTGGTATTCCGTTTGTTTTTGTGTCAGAGTTATTCTTTATTTCTCCTTCCTTTTGGAATTCCAGTTCGTCTTGTGCGTTTTTCTGTTGTTTATTCGTTTCAACGAAATTTTAGTCCAAATACGATAATCCCCCCCAAATGATATGATAAAGAAAAGAAATATTTCCAAAAAAAAAATTAAGGCGAACCACAATACTAACACTAAATATTCTACGTTTAGTTTTTATCAATGACACATAAATAACACCGCATGTTATTTGAGACCGATGCCGAATCTGTTTGGAAAGAGTTGAGTTTTGGAAATTTATGGTCTTAACAATAACTGATTATTGAAATAAATAGAATACGATTTCTAAATATGCAGCCAGTTAGTGTTAGAAGAGAAGCAAACCCATTGAAAGTTTATCGGATATCAATGTTGCCCAACGAAGAAGCCCGCATTAAGGAGATATTTAAATTTAATTAGAAAACAAGTTTAGTATGGGATAGGTTTTTATTAATCAGATAGTGATATATGTCCAAACTAGTCTTCAAAAAATAATTTTCAACTAATCTGTATGGAAAAAAATTCTAGAGTAGTTTAATAATTTATTATTTCAAAGAATATTGTAGTAGCCAATAGCTGGTATCTCCAAACTGTTAATGAGTACTGTAATTTCACTAACAATGTAAATATTAACTCTTTCATAAAAAAAATTTTGTTTCGGCAAACTCAGGTATTTATCAAATCATGAATGAATTATAAAATAAGTGATAACATTATTTACCAAGTCAAAACGTTTGAAAGTTTCACTTCGTCAGTCCGTCTGTCGTCCGTCTGTGGAAATCACTCTAGCTTCCGAACGAATTGAAGTAGATTGATAAAATTTTGCTCATGTGTATGTTATGTCTGCAGGACTTTTGGTATTGAAAATGGGTCAGGTAGGTCTACGTATTGGTATAGCCCCCATATAACTATACCTCTCGATATTCGGTATTTTGATGATTTTAGCGACATTTTTCACCAGAATAGTTTCAAATTTGGTATTTGAAGTTCGTAATGGAAACTGCAGCCCAAGACAGAAAATTGTCTGTGTAGGTCCACGTCTTCGTAGAGCCCCCACATAACGGTACCTTCCGATATTCGGTATTTGGATTTTATCGACATTATAAGTTTCGAATTTGAATATTGTAATGGCTTATGACAAATGTTACATACGCAGGTTCATGTTGTCGTATAGACCCTAATATAATAGCTACATCCGGTATTTTTATGATTTTAACAGAAGTTTTAACGGATTTTATTGTTTTTGAGAATTGTCAAATTTGTTCCAAATGGTGGAGGGTATTGAAAGCTCGGCCCGGCCGAACTTACAGCTTTTTTACTTGTTTTTAACTTAGATGAACCCAAGATTTTTTAGAGCACTACATTTGGTACCATTTGGTATTATTTGAACATATAGAGCTAAAATGTTGTTATACCTCTCAAATATATATCTAAGACCTCACAAAGTAAAAAGATCATGATCAGCATAAAATTATATATCGATTTAGCAATGTCCGCCCGTCTGTGAAAATCAATATAGCTTCCCAACAAGATGAAGTTCTAAAGGACTTTTAGTATTGAAAGTGTACCATATACACCTACCTTCCGACAGTTTTTTCTGAGAGTTTTAGTCACAATTTCAAACCGAATTTGCTGTATATTAGCATTTTGCGTTCACAGTATATAGACACCGCCCTTGTATAGAACTGTCCATATAGGTCGAACTTTTGGAATAGACCCCATATAACTGTACCACCACATATTCAGTATTTTTATAATTTTTTCACAGTTTTAACAGGAACTGTTTCAAATTTTAAATTTTATGACAGAAAATCTCCTGTACAATTCTACAGCTTTGTATAGCCACATATAATGGTACCTACCGATATTCAGAATTTTTTGATATTATTCACATTTTTCAACGTAATTATATCATCTTATCAATTATCTTATTTTTATACCCTACAACAGTATGTGTTGGGGGTATTATAAGTTTGATTGGGCCAAAAATTATATAACACCTCGAAATATTAATTTCCCAGATAGGAAAGTATATATGGATCTTCCTATCTCGGGTAATATTTAGTGGGTGAAATAGACCATAACATTTGTAATAAATAAATGTCAAATTTTCCATTAAACCGCGAATAATTTTGATCCCCGAGAAATCACAAATAGACGAACAGGTCAATTCTGAACATTACGTTGATGCCGATAGTAAATATATCGGATATATATAGCGAAATATGTACAATATGTACAATATGCAAAGGAAGGGGATGTTAGCTAGAATGCTTATATCTCCAGATTGGCTGGAGCGATTTTGACAAATTTTGTAAATTTAGAATGCCCTTTTGGCATAAAAGTATAAGATCTAAAAAAATTGCATAAAAAGATGCCAATATCGATGTCAATATAGTTTTTGTAGTATTTTGTGACATTTTTTATTTTTTCATATTTTTTATCGCATGCGAAGTGTAAATTTTGTGATATTTTTTCACCTTACAACACAGGTTGGGATTATTATGTACAGATTGTAATTATCGTCCGATCATCACGAAAATTTTCATAAGGGTAGGGGTAGGATCAGAATGGATAGGCCTATTGTTTTCAAAGATGTCCGCAACATATTTAGGGGTTGAAATGGACCAAAAACTAAAAATGTTCCTGATTATGTAGCCGCTATAAAGAACACAAATAGAAACGAACGGACACGAAATATCGCATGAAGTTATAGTTTAGGACAGCGGGTAGAATGGACCACTACTTTTGTGTGAAAAAATACCAACATTTCCGAAACGCTGAAAATAACTCATAGGCAAAATACAAAAAACACAAAAGGCGAACTTCTGGTTTTTTATGCAGATTTCGTTGGCGAATATAGCGAAATGAGTCTAAATTTGGAGTTACAGAGGCGCCTCTTACTTTTAGAGATGATAGCAAAATATTTATTTTCCTGATCACACAATTGAAATCATTCGGCACGCCTGAGAATAGAGTTAAGGATAGTGAAGAATTCTAGCATTTTGGATGACCATTGACCATGGACTACAACAACTAATAGCACGACGGAGTGGGCAGTGCTCTGTAACATAATATCAAATGCGAAATCTTCCAAATAAAAAAAATATAAAATATTGTAGTGTTCTAGGGTATCACATGGTCGGCCCCGCACTACTATAGCCTTTGCTTACTTGTTTTATATTTCTTTTGCAGACAAAATGTCTGGAAAAAACCACTGTAGTCCAAACAATTCATATTACGAATATTTATTGAAACCACCAAATTTGACATATGTATATGAATTTTTGTTATTGTTTTTCGAATGACAAAATGTCTGGTAAAAATATTCTTCAAATACACATTTATGACTTCCTCTTTGGGGGAAATGATGAATGTTTGACTTTTGGGCATTTCTTTTTTTTTATATTTTGTAGCTTGTTGCAATGTTTACATTTGTATTTACAACCAGTTTATATGTGTTTTCAGCTGGAGTTATATATGAATGTATATTTTTGTTTATCTCAATGGGTTGGTGATATAAACAAAAGCCCCCTCTGAACTCTATGCCCAGCAGATACCCGGCTCGAGTTGGGCAAAGGCAAAACCAAACAAAACACAAAATGTCACCCGCTCCGACCGTATTTCAAAGCAATTTACAACATACGTAAACAGAACAAACATAACAATAAATACAATACTATTTATGAATATGTGTGTCACCCAAAGGGATCCACACCGAGTAGGAAAGGTCTTAAACTGGGTGAAAAGAACTATCCTATATTTTATTGCTTGAGTAAACAAAAATTATTCCATGAAGACAAAAAAAAAAAAAAAAATACAAATGTTTTGTCAATTTCATATATTCTGGAACCCGAAAAAAAAAATTTAGGTTATCAGAAAAAGAATGACTGCACCTTCAACTTGCATGGCTGTGATTTGAAACATTGAGGATAAGGGCCCAGAAAAAATGATTAATTACTTCCCTAGTCATAAAAATGAATTTATTTTGTAATGCAACCGAAAAACATTGACAATTAAATTGTGATTTTGATTGAGCGATTTGAAATCGATCGTATTTTTTGATGATAAGACTTTTGGTTTTTGATGTATTTTGTGAATCATTATCGCTAGTGGCTAGAGGATATTGCATTTGGGGTGGCGTTACGAGATTGCAGCAGACATACTGATGCCATAAATTAAGCATTATCAATTTGAGAATTTCGAAAATCAAGCGCCGGTTATGAACAATACAATCTCTGAGAATGTTGTGTGGCCACTTGGACTTATGGATGAAAGAAGTGATTTTGGTGATAATGATTGTAGGAAATCTCTAAAAAAATCAATTCGGCGCCGCACTTGTTGCCCAACTTACATTACAATCTAGCAATGTTTTTGTATTTCTGGATAAGCCCAAAATCGTAGACATTCTTAAGTGGGTTTTCTTTTGGGACAGGACAAAATCAAAAATAAGCGGTACCAATAAATGTTTGAGCATTTCAATTCGTATGTAATACTTAGAAACTTGGTCCACGTTTTAAGGAAGATAACATTTTGCAAGGATCAGTTTTTTGTCTGCAGGCAAGTCAAGATCGAAAATGATCAATACACTTCACGGTATACGATACAGTCCTCATATAACGGTACACCTCCCCCCATACTCGGTATTTTGATAATTTCAGCCACATCTTTCAATGGAATTGTTTGAAAATCCACAACAAGGGTTCTTTCTGATTATTTTAACCCCCTGAAAGAGAATTTTCTACATAGGTCTACGATATCGTATATCCCTCATATAACGGTATCGGTATTTTCATGATTTTGGCCTTAGCATTTTTCAATGGAATTGTTTGAAAATCCACACAAGGAGTTCTTTCTGAAGGAGAATTGTCTATACAGTGTGAGATAAAAAAACTGCAACAAAGTCAAACGCCAAAATTTCCATATATTTTTTTTATATTTTATTTAATGAAAGCAAAAAATGTCGGCAATAACATGAAATTTTAGAATAAGTTTAGATTTGATCGAATTGATCACCTTTGGCACGAATTATGGCCTTCAAACGGCCAATGAAACCGTCACACGTTGCCCGAATGTTGCTCTGCGGTATTTTGGCCCATTCTCGGCGAAGCGCTTGCTTGAGGTGAGTGACAATTTAGTATTTTTTAGTGCCAACCTTGCTTTCCAAAATACTCCAGATACAATAGTCCAATGGATTCGTATCCGGAGATTTTGGTGGCCATTGTGCGCTGGAAATGTAACACTTGGGTGGCGCGTGCTGAGTGCGATGGTGCTGAGTCCTGTTGGAATGTCCAAGTTCTGCGGCCAAATGTTTGCGTGCCCACGGCTTTAATACACCTTCCAGAATATTTTCGCGATAATATTCGGCATTTAGCATTCAGCGGATCTCTTTGGCAAGTAAACACTGCGCCGCGGGTTTCGATAGTAGCCTCTTTATTTTTCGAACCATTTCTGCTGATGTTGCCAGTATCACGGCAACGAGCGATGGTACAGACACAAAAGATTTATAGACATTTAAATGCTGGACTGCTCTAACGATAGCCACTTGTGGTTTTGCAGCCAAATATAAAGATACCACTCTATAACTCCTGAACTCTATTACTAACAACTTTTTTTCTGGAAAACTCTCACCGAAATGCTTTTGTACGCTTATATAATTTAATGAGCAGTCACTGGAATAATTTTAACGGGTGTCGGAAGAGTGGCTTAGAAATTAGAGCAGTCTGTAGTCGGTTGCAATTTTTTCATTTCACCCTTTATATTTGGGGCTATAACTATATCTAAACCGATTTTCTCGAAATTTGAAGTACTTGTTTCAAGGATGAATTCAGCTAGAATTGCCAACATTCTGCTCATTTGGGTTGACTATAGCCATTTGATAAATACACACAATAAAGCTAATATCGGATATATTTATTGTTTAAAAATGTCACTATAATCCTTATTGAAAAAAAAACTTCTACGAACTCTAAACACCACGTTTGAGATAATTCTGTTCGAAATCTAGCTACAATATAAAATTTGACAGAAGTATTTCTTGGCTGTGTCTGATATCTGGTACCAGAGATCAATGTTGTGGAGAGCATATTACGCACGTGAGGGACTTAAAACCCAAAGAGGGTCTATCTCGTTTCCTTCTGTATGGTACAAATAAAAGACATAATACCCTTACCTATGTAGTGTAGGGTATAAATATTTATTGGAGCAATACATATACCGGACCGAGTTGTACCAAATGGTAAAATTCGGTTGAATACAAAAAAATATTTAATTTGGATTTATATTACATATATGGTGAGCAATAACCTAAGATCGGATAAATGTATATAGAAGCTATATACAAATCTGAACCGAGGTATATTGGAAATATATCATTGTTGTGGAGTGCATATTATTCATGGAAGAAAAATACTTTGAGGAATTTTTATAAAAACAATGGATTTTTATTTTTTTTTTTTCAAGAAACGAAGAATCCCTCGCTTGATTTTTAACAACAAAATATTACAAATCAAATATCGTAACATTCGTTTTAATCTTTCTCTAGTTCAACTATAAATCAAAGTCTCAAGTAGATTATTTAATATTCGAACCGATTTCCTGCATAAATCATTTCATATGATTAATTCTGCTTTTAAGAAAACATACAAAATCTCTTTCCATGAATTTGTCACTGAGGTGTTGAAAACGTTCAATTGAAATAAAATATGATTGTAAACTTAAACATGATCTCATTTTAGTTTCACCAAATAAATAAACAAAAATAAATCTCTGTCTGATTTTATACCCAACACCAACGGTATGTAACCAAATATGAAATGTCAGTCTTATCTTAACATTTTCACTGTCACTGCTCAGAAAACTAAAAAAAAACCATTCCAATGAAAGAAAAATCTGATTGCAGGCGTGAAAACAATTCGTTTTTATTTCCAGATCAGAACAAACCATCCGTTGTTGTTGAGTGACTGAGGTTAACTAACTCCCATGGCTAAGTCATAATGTCTGGCCATGTTGAAGATGGTGTCACTGATCATCTTGTGCTCATGTTTGAAGATGTTGTTGGGTGCGTTGTGTTGTTTTCGTTGTCCACATTTAAATGAAATTGAAAACATTAAAGAAGAAAAATTTATAAACAATTTTTTAGGATTTGTTTCATAAATTCCTTTGAGAATCCCAAGTATTCATTCGTACATAAACATAAACATCCACATTGAACCCCAGGACTGACAAAAATATTGTCGCTTTTATTAAAGAGAAGAATATGATTGTCCCTCTCTCCATTTGTCCTATACAAAAGGCTCGCATTATTATCTGGCACTCATCCATACGAATGTATACAAAAAGTGCATATGTGGCAATTGAAATGAACGAAACGAAATTCAACCGTCCATTGGTGTGGATTAAACGACACCCCATGGTTTTATCGATGATGATTCCAATGATGATCTTTTGCATCCGCAGTAAAAAAGGAATGACATTAACATTGGAAATAATCTCACAAGACCCTTGAAGTGCATGTAGAACAAACACAGTGGGATTTTTGGTATTAAATGAAAGTGCACAAATTGTATATTAATGAAGAGTGACTTCTACATATCTAACAAACTTTAAAACAGTTTTATAAATAAGACAAATAAGCAAAGACTATAGTCGTGCGGGGTCGATCTTATGATACCCTTCAGCACTATATTATATTGGAATCCTCCTTAAGTTAAAATCAAATTATGTCAAACAGGCCAACTCGAATTAATTGCCATATATTAACGTTCTCTATAATGCTGATAGGTATTCAAAACAATTTAAAACAAAATTTGCTATGGACCAGTAGAGCGACAGCAAAATCAAGAAAAATTATTATACCCTACACCACATAGTGGTAAGGGTATTATGTCTTTGTGCATTTGTTTGTAACATGGAGAAGGAAACGAGATAGACCCATAGTTACTTTTGAGAACCTTCATAGAATCACTTTCTGAGTCGATTTATGCATGTCAGTCCGTCTGTCCGTCCGTCCGTCCGTCCGTCTGTCCATGTATTCTTGTCAACAAAATGCAGGTCGCATTTATTATCCGATTGAGATGAAATTTTCCAAATAATATTTTTTTGGCCCAAGGACGAACCCTATTGAAATTGGTGAGAATCGGATCAAATTTAGATATAGCTCCCATATATATCTTCATCCGATTTCGGGTTAAATGTGCACCAAATGTCCACTATCAGTCCAAATTACCTGCATTTTGGCACATAAAACCGAGTTCGGCCTAGAAGCAAGTATATAAAATTTGAAAATTTGAAAAAAGAAAATCGGTTCAGGTATAGCTATAGCTCCCATATATATCTTTCATCCGATTTGATCTTTAAGTCCCACACATTCCTACTATGCACTCCACAACCGTGATATTTGGTACCAGGTATTAGATGGAGCACAGAAATAGATATTTTAAATTTTATCGAAATCGGTCCAGATTTGGATATAGGTCCCATATATATCTTCATCCGATTTCGGATTAATTGACCACCGAATGGCCAATATCAGCCCAAATGGCCCGAATTTTGGCACATGTGACTGAGATTAGCCTTAAAGCTAATACAACAAATTTGGAGAAAATCGGTTCAGAAACAGCTATAGCTCCCATATATATGTTTTATCCGATTTGGGGTTTAAGCTCTCACATTCGTAATATGCACTCCACAAGAATGATATTTGGTACCAGATATAAGATACAGCCCAGAAATAGCTGTTCGTAATTTTATCGAAATCGGTTCAGATTTGGATATAGCTCCCATATATATCTTCATCCGATTTCGGGTTAATTGTGCACCAAATGGCCGATATAAGTCCAAATGGACTGAATTTTAGTACATCGGACCAAATTCAGCCTAGAAGCAAGTATATCAAATTTAGTGAAAATCGGTTCAGATATAGATATAGCAACCATATATATGTTTCACCCGATTTAGTGTTTTAGTCCCTTACATTCGTAATATTCACTCCACAATGGAGCACAGGAATAGCTGTTTTAAATTTAATCGAAATCGGTTCAGATTTGGATATAGCTCCCATATATATCTTCATCCGATTTCGGGTGATTGACCGCCAAATGGCCGTAATAGCATCAATTTTGGCAAATCCGACCGAAACCAGCTTAGAAGCAAATACACCAATTTTAGTAAAAATCGGTTCAGATATAACTATAGCTCCCATATATATCTTTCATCCGATTTGGTCTTTAAGTCCCTCACATTCGTAATATGCACTCCACAAGAATGATATTTGATACCAGATATCAGATAAAGCCCAAAAATAGTTGATTTTAATTTTATTAGAATATGTTCCGATTTGGTTCTGCCTCCCATATATATCTTCATCCAATTTCGTGTTAATTGTGCATCAAATGGCCAATATCATCCCAAATCACCTGAATTTTCGTACATAAGACCGAATTCAGTCTAGAAGCTAATACGTCAAATTTGGAGAAACCCGGTTTAGAGATAGCTATAGTTCGTAAAATTAGATAGATTTTGATTTTGTACCAAATATCTCATAGAGCTCTGAAATGTCCTGTATAAACCTTTTTACGAGAGCTCTACTAAATATGCATAGTGGTGTAGGGTATCATATAGTCGGCCCCGCCCGACTTTTGAGCTTTCTTTACTGTTTTTTTTTATTTATTTGAGCCCCTAAATATACATCTTCATAGACTTACATCATAGACTTAAAGTCTAACACTAAAATTTCGTGAGGATCTGACTATAATTGCGAAATAAATATGTAACACCCAAAACATAGTGATGTAAGGTGAAACAAGTAAAAAAGCTGTACGTTCGGCCGGGCCGAACTTTGAATACCCTCCACCATTTGGTACAAATTTGGCAATTTTCAAAAAAATAAAATCCGTTAAAAACTCTGTTAAGGTCTATACGACGACGTGGAAATGCATAGGCGAGTTTTGTCACAAGCTATTACAATATTCAAATGCGAAACTTGAAAAAAATATGTTTATAATGTGGCTAAAATCATAAAAATGTCGAATATAAGAAGGTACCATGGGGGGTCTATACGAAGACGTGGACCTACATGGTCCATTTTCAATACCAAAAGTGCATTTCTTTCGGAAGCTAAAGTGATTTCCACAGACGGACGGACATTGCTAAATCGACATAGAATTTTATGCTGAACAAGAATATATATACTTTGTGTGGTCTAAAATATATATTTCGAGGTGTTACAAACGAAATGACAAACTTAATATACCCTCTATACTATGGTGGAGGGTATTAAAAATATTACAAAATTTACAAATTAATATTGTACCTCAAATTTAAAAAAATCTAATGCGATTAAAAAATATAAAAAAATTAAAAATTTTCACTTTTTATTGGCATAGTTTTGCGCGATTTTCTTAGATTTTTATCCTTTTCTGGCAAAATACCATTGCCAATTATTGAAATTTGTCAAAATTCGTCCAGCGGTTCCTGAGTTATACGCAAGTTAACTAATATCACCTTCTTTGATATATGAATGCATATTCCGGTATCTTGGATATCAGCATCAATGTAGTGGTTAGAATTGACCTTTTCATGTATTTGAGATTTCGGTGAATTGTGGTCCCTACGTCACATTGGTATATAGGGTATTATGTCTTTGTGCATTTGTTTGTAACATATAGAAGGAAACGAAATATACCTCTATTCTTTTTGATGATCGTAATAGAATCGCATTCTGAGTCGATCTATCCATGTCCGTTCACCTGTCCATGCATTTTTGTAAACAAAGTACAGGTCACATTTATTGCCTGATTGAGGAAATTCTGAAACTTTCCACTATTAATTTGGAAAGTGGAAAGTTCAATAGGTTCATAGGACGAACCCTACTGCAATTTTTGATAGTCGGATCAGATTTGGATATAGCTCTCATATATAGTGCATTCCGATTTCATAAGCAGTGAGATTCAAATATCATCCAAATTCAGTTCAAAAGTATGTCTGGCAATTTTCAGACCCTGATATAACTCTCATATACAGGGTGAGATAAAAAACTGCAACAAAGTCAAACGCCATGAATTCTTACACTTTCTTTTTAAGATTCTTTAAATGAAAGCAAAAAATGTCGGAAATAGCATCAAATTTTAGAATAAGTTTAGATTTGTTCGAATTAGTCACCTTGGCACGAATTATGGCCTTCAAACGGCCAATGAAACCGCTACACGCTGCCCGAATGGTGCTCCGTGGTATTTTGGCCCGTTCCCGGCGAGGCGCTTGCTTGAGGTGATCGACACTTTGGCATTTTTTAGTGCTAACCTTGCTTTCCAAAATACTCCAAGCGCAATTGTCCAACGGATTGGTATCCGGAGATTTTGTTGATCATTGTGCGGGGGAAATGAAGCGAGGAACCAGTAACCATTCTTGTGTGGCGCGTGCTGAGTGCTGTTGGAGTGTCCTAGGTCTGGTGGCAAAATATTTGCGTTCCCAAGGCTTTAATACACCCTCCAGAATATTTTCGCGATAATATTCGGCATTTATTCTGATGCCACTGTCGATTAATTCGAGCGTAGAGCGACCAACGGCTGTTATGGCGGCCCACACCATCACCATGGCCGGCGCTTGAGTTCTGGTGGCGAACCGAAGGTGCACATTTTCGCCGACCTCTTTGGCAAGTAAACACGATCATTTTGATTGTTGACAAACTGCTGGACAACAAATGTTTTATCATCGGAGAAAACCAAATTCGGCCAAGCGGAGCAACTCTTTAGCTCTTTTGAGTCTATTTTCTTTCTGTTGCGGTGTAAGTTCTTGCACTTTTTGGGATTTCAATGGCTTTACCCCGAGCACATTTTTCAATATTTGTCGAATGGAATGTTGCGGTATGTAAAGCTCACGAGCCATTTTTCGGCCACAGCGACGCGGGTTTCGATCAAGTCGCTTCTTTAGTTTTCGAAACATTTCTGCTGATGTTGCTGTTTTTTTCCGTCCACTTCCACTTCCTTCCTTGACGTGGGGCTACGCTACCAGTATCACGGTAACGAGCGATGGTGCGAGACACAAAAATTTTACTCACGTTTAAATACTGAAGTGCTCTAAAGATAGCCACTTGTGAGTTTCCAGCCAAATATAAAAAATCACACTAAATACAAAATCATAAAAATACCGAATGTTGGAAATTACCGTTATATTGGAGAATATAAATATATATTCTTGCAATTGGGGTGTAGCCTTAAACGGAGCCGTGCACCGACATAGTCCATTTTTTTGTAAAAATGATTCTACATTCAATACGAAGACCCTTAGAGTTTTTGTACTATTTTAAATTTTGCGAATTATGGAGCAAAATATTTTAGAACCTTTGTGTGTGGTTACGGCTACATATATTGGGCCATAAATAATATCACCTTCACTTAGAATTCCCCAGTCCCATGGATTGGCTATTGCACAGAGCAATATACCCGCGCATTGCCTCTCTTCAATTTAGATTTCATATATAAAGTAGTTATATCTTTATTATACCCTACAACACTATGTGTTGGGGGTATTATAAGTTTGATTGGGCCAAAAATTATGTAACACCTCGAAATATTGGTTTCCCACATAGGAAAGTATATATGGATCTTCCTATCTCGCCGAGCTGAGTCGATCTAGCTATGTATGTTCGTCCGTCCATCTATCCGTCTGTCCATGTTAATTTGTAATCACTCTACAGGTCGCAATTATGGCCCGATCTTCACGAAATTTAGAATGGGGGTGGGGGTAGGGCATGAATAGAACCCTATTTATTTTGGAGATGATTGCATAATATTTAGGGGTTGAAATGGACCAAAAAAAATAAAAAAATAATGATTTTGTAGTTGCTCTATAGGTCGCAATTATAGACCAATCGAAGCTGAAGTTAGCATGGGGCTAGAGCTTAGGGCTGGGCAGAAGCCTTCCAATTTTGATAGTCATCGGGTAATATTTAGTGGGTGAAATAGACCATAACATTTGTGTTAAATAAAAGTCAAATTTTCTATTAAACCGCGAATATTTTTAATCCTGGCGAAATCACAAATAGACGAACAGGTCAACTCTGACCGTTACATAGATGCCGATAGTAAATATATCGGATGTATATAGCGAAATATATACAATGTATATATAGAAGGAAGGGGATGTTAGCTAGAATGCTTATATATCAAGAATGGCTAGACCGATTTCGCCAAATTTTGTCAATTCAGAATGCCATCTTACCATAAAAGTATAAAATCTAAAAAAGTCGCATAAAAAGATGCCTATAACGATGTTAATAAAGATTTTATAGTATTTTGTGATACATTTTTATTTTTTATCGCATGCGATTTTTTCAATGTGACTTATAATATTGAATTGTACATTTTGTAATTTTTTTTCATTTTACAACACCGGTTGTGTTTATTATATACTGATTGCAATTATCCTCACGAAAAAGTTAGGGTTAGGCTCAGAATGACTAGGACTATGGTTTTCAAAGACGTCCGCAATATATTTAGGGGTTAAAATGGGCCAACAACAAAAAATGTTCCTGATTTTGCAGCCGTTATAAAGTTAACAAATTGAATCCAAATGAAATCTCGCATGAAGTTAAAGTTTAGGACAGCGGGTAGAGTGGACCACTGATTTCGTTGATGAATAAAACCAAATATCGTAGACAAGCAAATCATATAGATGAGTTTAAATTTGGTGATGCAGAGGGACCTCTTGCGTTTGGACTTGGTCGCAAAATATTTAGGGGTTCAAATGAACCAAAAACAGAAAAAAATCCTGCTCACACAATTGAAGAGAGTTAAAAACAGGGAAGATTTCTAGCATTTTGGATAACCATTGGTATACGTAGCTGTAAAATGGACCACAACAACTAACAGCACGATGGAGTGCGTAAATATTAGGCAAATGTCTCTGGTCAAAACGCAAAGGGTAATATCTGGGGAGTGCTCCATGACATAATTTTAAAAGCGAAATATTCCAAAATGGATTCGGACATAAGGGGACTTCTAACATATTGTAGTGTTGTAGGTAATCACATGGTCGGCCCCGCACGCCTATAGCCTTTGCTTACTTGTTTTAACAAATTTTGATGTTTTTGAAGGTTTTCGTTTGCATACTACATTTATCGAAATATAACTTAGAGCTTGACAAATCACGATATATTTGAACAAGGAACATATACGTTAACCGGGGTCCTTACCGTGTATATGTAAACGCACTGACTGTTTTTTTTTTTTTTTTTGCTTTATTGGCTGTAATTTTATTTCGCGTCTCCTGTATTTGCAGACAATATTGCGAGATAACATTTTCCTTCTTTCTGTCGCCATAGTTAAATTTATAGTTGCTGCCTTGAAGTCGCAACTTTTAAACGTCTTGCAATTTGTCATACATATTTGTGCTGATGCCTTCCAATCTATTTGACCTCAATGTTACACTGACAGACATGGTCTAAAAGAACAGACATCCAAACTTCTTAAAAAACCAATGATGGTCATAATAGTTTTATGACCACTTTTGTTGATGTTGATTCAAGAATACAGGTATGTCATAAAAAAATCTTAAAACTGAACTGATTTTAAAATCGTGTGACAAATATGAGAACATTTAGGAATTTATTTTGTTCTTTAGAAGGCAAAGGGATAAAAACAGTTTTATTAACTTTATGATCATAAAGGTGAAATAAAAATGTTATTTAAGAAGTCGGCGGTGGAAATCATGCTGGGTTTTAACTACTTCAGTGGTAGTAGCGGATACATAAAAATTGATATCACACTGTCATTTATTGCACAACATGTTACATTGTGGATATGAAAAGGGCGGATTAAGGAAATATTAAAAAATATATATTAAAGGTGGGTTAATCTGACTAAACATTCTTCTTATAAACTACAGAAATAGGATGGAGAACTTAGAAGACATTTATTAATTTATATCTTATTAACATTGCAATACAAAAGCTAAGAAGATCTGTCGATAAACAGCATGGCATTTTTAACTTGTTAAAAAAGGGAAAATACTTTTATTTGCATCTTTAGAAAACAAAAAAAAAAATTAGAAACAAGTAATCAAAGGCTACAGTCGAGCGGGGCCGACCGTTGAATACCCTACAACACTATAATAAACGATACAGTTTATATAGGCGAGATACTCGAAAGAATTCCACAAGATATTGTGACAAATAATAAAAGAAAACCATCAGGTACCGTTCTCTAATTTTCGAATAATAGCAACTTAAACTAATTTGCTCATTTCCAATTTATTGGTAGATGTTGCACTTAAATGGTCTTCCTAGACCTGGAACCAATATTTCCCAAACACCTATAATCTCTCAGAAGTGGCAAAAGATTAACATTTATTATTGCTTTTTGACTGAAACGCATCTATATGAGATACAGTCATTTGACTATATTCTTCGACGAAATCAGCATTAACGAAATAGTCAGAAGTGCGTCTTTCCTGTATTTGTGAATTCTCCAAAAAGTCACTGGAATGGACATTTTCGTATTTTGTCTACAAAAGTTGGCAAACTCCTTCACACATTGAATATTTTTGGATGGCCATCCAAAACTGCTTGGCTTTTGCAATGTCCGGTAACCCCCATTCAAATGTGCGTGAGGACCGGGCGATAATTACGACCTGCTGACAATTTTGCAGTTTTTGGTCCATTTCAACCCCTAAATATATGGCGATCATCTCCAAAAAGAGTAGGCTTATATTCTGACCCTCATCTTATCCCCATGCGAAATTTCGTAAAGATCGGGTCATAAATGCGATCTGTATATGATATCCTGAAATCCTAACTACTTAGTTTTGTTAGCTGTAGAAATATTACCAAATGTTTAATTCAAAATGAAAATATGCCAAAAATATGACAAAATTGAAAAAATATGAGAAAATTTTACAATATCAATATTTTCATCTTTAGAGAGGTATTTCTATGCGATTTTTTTAGACGTTTTTTTCTTTCCTGCCAAGAGGCCATTCTGAATTAATGAGAACTGTCGAAATCAGTTCAGCCGTTCTCGACACATAAGATATCTTTCAAGCATATCTTCTTTGATAGACATATATATAGCACATATTTTGCTATATATCCGATTTGTTGGATGTTAACATCAATGTAAAGATCAGAAGTAACCTTTTCTTGGCTTTGTGATTTCGCCGGGATTTAAAATATTCACGGTGTAATGAAAAATTTTAAATTTTTTCAACACAAAAGATATGGTCTATTTTACCCGCCAAATATTATCAGATGACCACCCAAATTGGTAGGCTTCTTCCCCGCCCTAAACTCTAGCTACATAGACCAATCCGCGTCGATTGGTCTATAATTGCGACCTGTATAGCTACTGCAAAATCCGACATTTTTTCAGTATTTGGTCCATTTCAACACCTAAACATTTGGCGATCATCTCCAAAAGAAATAGGCTTCTATTCTGACCCTGACCCCACCTTCGTGCAAAATTTCGTTAGGATCGGCCATAATTGCGACCTGTAGCGTGATTACAAATTAACATGGACAGACGGACGGACAGACATACATAGCTAGATCGACTCAGCTCGGCGAGCTAGGAAGATCCATATATACTTTCCTATATGGGAAACCAATATTTCGAGGTGTTACATAAATTCTGGCCCAATCAAACTTATAATACCCCCAAAACATAGTGTTGTAGGGTATAACAACAGGTAAGCAAAGTCTATAGACGTGCGGGGCCGACCATGTGATACCCTACAACAGTACAATATGTTAGAAGCCCCCTTATATCCAAATCCTTTTTGGAAAGTTTCGCTTTTGGAATTATTAGAGCACTGGCCAGATATTACCTTTAGGTTTTTGACAAGGGGCATTTGCCCAATATTTAGGCATTCCGTCGTATTGTTAGTTGTTGTGGTCCATTTTACAGCTAAACATAATCCAATGCTCATCCCAAATGCTAGACTTGTTCGTTGTTCTTAACTCTCTTCTCAGGAAAAATTCCGTGTCGATTGGTTTCAATTGTGTGAATAGGAAAATTTGTCTGTTTTTGGTTCATTTGAACCCCTAAATATTTTGCGATCATCTCCAAACGCAAAAAACCCCTGTGTATCTCCAAATTAAAACTCATCTATATGATTTGCTTGTTTACTATATTTGGGTATATTCGTCAACTAAATCTGTATAAAAATGACAGAAGTTCGCCTTTTGTGTATTTCGGATATCGCCTGTAAATAAAGCAGTATTTTGTCACATTTGCCCAATATTTACGCACTCCGTCGGCTGTTAGTTATTGTGGCCCATTTTACAGCTAAATATAATCCAATAGTCATCCAAAATGCTAGAATTCTTCCCTGTCCTTAACTCTCTTCTCAGGCGTGTCGAATGGCTTCAATTGTGTGATCAGGATATTGTTTCTGTTTTGGATTCATTTGAACCCCTAATATTTTGCGATCATCTCCAAAAGCAAGCGGTCCCTCTGTATCTCCAAATTTAGACTCATCTATATGATTTTCTTGCCTACGATATTTGGTTATATTCGTCAACGAAATCCGCATGAAAAGCCAACGTCGTCAACGAAATCCGCATGAAAGTAATGTTGATATTTTTCAGAGAAAAATAGTGGTCCATTTTACCCGCTGTCCTATACTCTAACTTCATGCGAGATCTCGTGTCCTTTGGTTTCTATTTATGACCTTTATAACGGCTGCAAAATCAGGAACATTTTTAGTTGTTGGTCCATTTCAGCGGACATATTGCGGACATCTTTGAAAACAATAGGCCTAGCCCTTTTGAGCCTAACCCTACCCTTTTCAATCTGTATACAATAACTCCAACATGTGTTGGAGGGTGAAAAAATATTACAAAATGTAAACTTTAATATTTGGTCTGTCCTTAACTGCTAGAATTTAAAAGTTTCTACTACGATTACCGATTTTACCGATTTTACCGATAAAAAATATCAAAAAAAAAAAAAATAAATAAATAAATAAAATTAAAAAAAAGAAAATTGGCATCTGTCAATGCGATAGATTTTATACTTCTATGCCAAGAGGGCATTCTGAATTGACAAAAATCTAACACCTCCTTCCTTTGTATATACACATAGTATACATTTCCCTATATTTATCGGATATCTTTACTATCGACATCTACGTAACGGTCTACAGACGGCCATGTCGTCTATTTGTAATTTTGCAGGGACTAAAAATATTCGCTTTAACTTTTATTTAACACAAATGTTATGGTCTATTTCACCCACTTAATAATCCCCGAAGGAAGGATTCTGGCCAGTTCTAAGCTAACTTCCGAGTCGATTGGTTTATAATTGTGATCTGTAGAGCAATTGCAAAATCAGGAACTATTTCAGTTTTTGGTCCATTTTAACCCCAAAATATTTATCGCTTATTTCCAAAAACAATAGGGTTCTACTCTGACCTTAACTCCACCTATATTTTTCGTTTTATCGTGAGAATTGGGCCATAATTGCGACCTGTAGAGTGATTACAAATTTACAGGGACAGACGGACGGACATACATAGCTAGATCGACTCAGCTCGAAGAGATGGGAAGATCCATATATACTTTCCCATGTGTGAAGCCAATATTTCGGTGTGTTATGTAATTTTTGGCACAATCAAACTTATAATACCCCTTTAAAAAGTCGATTATTTTCTTTAAAAATAGTAATTTAAAAAAAATCGTTCAATTGAGTGTTAAGCCACAGCGTAAAGATGATGCCATCGAAAATAATAAAAATTCTATGAGTTTCGATGTTCTCATATACAAAATTATTTTCTTTATCCACTATTTTTTGTCGTTAAAAAAATAAATATTAAATTCCTTCGAACTTTATTGAAATTCAAAATAATCGGCTTAAATGTGCTAACGACAATGAAATTGTGATTAAATATTTATTAATACCACCATTCTCGGCCACATCCTTTGTTATTAATCTTAATTTTCGTTTTAATTTTGTGAATGTTCATTATCTCCTGCGAATATTCCTGTTTTTGTTGCACATCAACAGCTGTTGTCAGCGGCATGAAAAACAACGACAAGAGTGGAATTGATTATAGGTTCGACAATATTATTGTACCTCATTAAAGCAGATCATAAAAATATTAATTCTTAATTATGGCCAATAAAATAATATAATCGTAAATGTATTCTGTGCACTACATAAGCCACCGAATATCGAGCTCATTTGCATTTTGTTAATTTTAATCGACTTTAATGAATTTGCCATAACGTTCGCATGGATAAGCTCTGGCCAGAAATGAAACACATAAAAACAGCAAGACAACCTCAAAATCAAAACGGCAGTCATATTTTAAGGACTTTATTGCTATTGGAATTTTTGTAGGTTACCGACAAGAAATAAAAACTTATCAGCTTTTAAAAGAAACCTTTTCTGTGACATTACGCGACGAAAATGGAGAAACCTTTTAATTTCATCATCGTATCTTCGTAATGTCCACGACATTGTAAAGTTGTAAATGTAAATGATTACATGAAATGTGTATCAGCCAAGCACATGCTGAGAACTGACCAGTACCAAATAGATTATCAGAAAGAGTACTATGGGAAACCATGACTGTGCAAGAAGGTGTACAGATTTCAGGTATTGGGAACAACATATTTGAATAAACTCATGTGAAATATTATGTTAATGTGAAAATATCCTTATATATCGCTTTGCATTTTCAAGGGTTCGTCTCACTCATTATATTCTCATTTTATTTCAAATATTGTCCTGTTAGGAAACCGACTATAATATCCATATCCATACTCAATCCATACTCAAAATTCGGCTATTACCTGTATCAAAACCTACTCCATTTAGCGATGTCCGTCCGTCTATCCGTCTGTGGAAATCACTCTAGCTTCCAAACGAAATGAAGAATGTTAATAAAATTTTACTCAAATGTATGTTATGTCTGCAGGACTTTTGATATTGAAAATGAAAACGTTTTGGTATAGCCCCCATGTAATGGTATCTCCTTATTTTCGGTATTTTGGTGATTTAAGCGACAAAATTCACCGGAGATGTTTCAAATGTGGTATTTGATGTTCGTATTTAAGTATTTGAAGTTCGTCATGAATACTGCAGCCTAAGACAGAAAATTTTCTGTGCAGGTTCACGTCTTCGTATAGCCCCTATATAACAGTACCTCCCGATATTAGGTATTTTGATTATTTTAGCGACGTTATTCACCGGAATAATTTCAAATTTGGTATTTGAAGTTCGCAATGGGTACTACAGCCTATGACAGAATATTGTCTGTGCAGGTCCACGTTCTCGTATGGCCCCTATATAACAGTACCTCCCGATGTTCGGTATTTTGATGATTTAAGCGACATTATTCACCGGAATTGTCTCAAATTTGGTATTTGAAGTTCGTAATGAATACTACAGCCTATGACAGAAAATTGTCTGCTCAGGTCCACGTTTTGATGATTTTAGCTACATAATTCACCGATTTTTTTTTCAAGTTTCTCATTTGAATATTGTAATGGCTTATGACAAAATTTGCTTATGCAGGTCCGAGTATAGCCAAATATCGATGATGCAGATTATCATATAGAGGAATCTTAACTTTCAATTATTGTTTATAACATGAATCCGGGTGTAAATGAAGGGCAAATTCTACGAAGATGTACATGGCCTCGTGGTTTCGAAAACTTTATCAGGACTATGTGACAATATTTCTTAAAATGAAATTATTATTATTTCTTAAAATGAAATGTGTAATATGCATGGAAAAAATTGAATGCGAATTTTTGTGTTATTTCCGAAAGAGCGAATTAAGTATTCTTCGTAGTTTTCGTCGTCAAATACCGATACCTGTTTCGAGATTGTATGTTTTTGGAAAATATTTGTTCCTAATTTATGATTATTCGGAAATATTTACTTTTATTATGTAGTAGATATGGGATTATTTCTTCTTCATTCTAGTCTAAAGGGTTTCAGATCTGCAGAAACTTTACCACAAACTCAAGTCAACCTCTAATTCAAAAAATTTTATATCTCGTCATAACACCTAGGGGTTAATATTTCTTTAATTTCCAACACAATTTAACATTTTTGTATCATCCCAGTGGACCTAAATGTTTATGGTTGGAGCAACTCCGAATTCCTTACAGTTACACGTCCACACCACGTGGAAAACATCTTTAGCTCAGCCACACATATTTGATTAGCAAATTGAGGTTAAAAAAATTGTAACTAACTTAATTGTAAATAATTATCCGATACTAAAAGTTCACCATTAATACATTCCATACCGTCGTAATAGCGACAGCACCCATAAAGAAATATTCCACTCTTAGCTGTTTTGCCTTTGAAAATGTCGCTATAAATATATACCCATCTGTCGGGAACTATTGTTCATCTCAGATGTGAGTCATTTCTTTCTCATAGAAAATAAGAAAGAAAAAAATAACAGCAAACCGAAATGCGTGCCAACAAAGGTCTGAGAATATGGCAAATTAACAAAAGATATAAAAAACTTTAAGAAAAAAACCCACAGAGTGCACTTTTTTGCATTTCAGCGAAGCATACAGTACAAAAAAGCGCAAGTGAATAGAAATCGAAATTTAGCAAACGTGTCGCGACATCCCATCCGTCTTTACTTCTATTCACTCGTCTGTGGCGCATTGCCACTGAGCAACAAGTCGCCACAGTAAACTATGCAAAAGCCTATTCCACTTCATGGTTTCAGTTTTAGATGTGTGACGATTGCCACTGGGTCTGGTATTTAAATAAAGAAAAAAAAACAACAAACATAAAAAACAAAGATGTACAAGAATAGATATAATTGGCATTATTCACTGTAAAAAAACCAAAAAGAAAACGGAGAATATATATCCCCAAACACCTCTTACAGCTTGAAATGAGATAAGTTGGCTACTTTTTGTTTCGATTCAAACGATGCCCTCGAGCATTCTGTGATGATGCATAATGCACCGCATAAATGTGTAAACATAATGACAATTTGTAAATGTAATTCATTTTTTTTGTAGTTCATTCTTATGAAAATATGAAGAAACGAAATATATTTTTTAAATAGAGCGCCACTAATTATTTAAAAATGTACAACGTTAAATTTACAAGGCGTACTCCATGCTCTGCTTTGAATTAGATACTTAAGGCAACATAAATACATATTTACTTATACAAACAAAGTGAATTTTTCTAAATATCTCACATAAATTTTCAGTTAGAATTACAACAAGTTAGAAGGTTTCCTTTACCTTTTATACCCTACAACACTATGTGTTGGGGGTATTATAAGTTTGATTGGGCCAAAAATTATGTAACACCTCGAAATATTGGTTTCCCACATAGGAAAGTATATATGGATCTTCCTATCTCGCAGTGCTGAGTCGATCTAGCTATGAATGTCCGTCCGTCCGTCAGTCTGTCCGTCTGCCCATGTTAATTTGTAATCACTCTACAGGTCGCAATTATGGTCCGATCTTCACGAAATTTAGAATGGAGTTGGGGCTAGGGTCAGAATTGAACCCTATTTCTTTTGGAGAGGATTCCATAATATTTAGGAGTTGAAATGGACCACAAACTGAAAATATTCCTGATTTTGCAGTTGCTCTACAGGTCGCAATTATAGACCAATCAAAGCGGAAGTTAGCATGGGGCTAGAGCTTAGGGCTGAACAGAAGCCTTCTAATTTTGATGGTCATCGGGTAATATTTAGTGGGTGAAATAGGCCACAGCATTTGTGTTAAATAAAAGTTAAATTTTCTATTAAACCGCGAATATTTTTAATTCCGGCGAAATCACAAATAGACGAACCGGTCAATTCTGACCGTTACGTAGATACCGATAGTAAATATATCGGTTCTATATAGCGAAATATATACAATGTCTATATACAAAGGAAGGGGATGTAGTTAGAATGCTTATATCTCAAGATTGACTGGACCGATTTTGACAAATTTTGTCAATTCAGAATGCCCTCTTGACATAAAAGTATTAAATCTAAAAAAAATCGCAGAAAAATATTCCAATAATGATGTTAATTTAGATTTTGTAGTATTTTGTGACATTTTTTTTTATTTTTTCATATATTTTATCGCATGCGATTTTTTCAATTTGACTTTTTTTTATTTTTTCACCTTACAACACAGGTTCGGGATATTATATAAGTATTGCAAATATCGTCCAATCCTCACGAAAATTATCACAAGGGTAGGGTTGGGCTCAAAAGGGCTAGGCCTATTATTTTCAAAGATGTCCGCAATATATTAGGGGTTGAAATGGACAAACAACTAAAAATTTTCCTGATTTTGCAGCCGTATAAAGGTCACAAATAGAAACCAAAGGACACGAAATCTCGCATAAAGTTAGAGTTTAGGACAGCTGGTACAATGAGTCTAAATCTTAAGATACAGAGGAGCTTCTTGCTTTTGGAGATGATTGCAAAATATTTAGGGGTTCAAATTAACCAAAAACAGAAATGTTTTTCCGATCACACAATTGAAGCCAATCGACACGCCTGTGAAGAGAGTTAAGGACAGAGAAGAATTCTAGCATTTTGGATGACCATTGGATTATATTTAGCTGTAAAATGGACTACAACAACTAACAGCCCGACGGAGTGCATAAATGTTTGGCAAATGTCCCTAGTCAAAATCCTAATTTCAAAAGCGAAATCTTTCAATATGGATTTGGACATAAGGGGGCTTCTAACATATTTTAGTGTTGTAGGGTATAACATAGTCGGCCCCGCACGACTATAGTCCTTGCTTACATGTTTTTCCTGTACCTTTTTGGAGGTCACACCAAAATATGGATCCACATATCCAAACTATGTTAGCACTAAAATGGTAATGAGCAAAGTTTTAAAAGAACTGGAGAATAAAATTGAATTTTATGAAAGTGATATTTATTATTTGGTCTATTCTGACTATCAGACTGACGAGTGAATGGAGAATGTTTTCACCGAAAAGTTAATACTGAAAATGCGTATGCTTTGAGCAAGGGTACCAGAAGCAGTGGACCAATATATCACATGTTTGCTCGTCAACTAAATGTACAATCCACCTTGAAAAGGATGGTAAATTAAATTCAACTATGTCCGCCTTAGCACCCATCTAACTGTATCTCTATATATTCGGAATTTTTATGATTTTAGTCACATTTTTCCAAGAAATTGTTCCAAATTTTGTATTGAGAGTTTGTAACGGGGTTTCCGGTCACTGATCTTAATCTCTCTACGTTTTACCGTAGCCTCCATATACATACAGTACCTGGAGATATTTGGTATATTTAAAATTTAGTCCACATTTTCTATAAGATTTATTTCAAATTCGGCATTTGTAGTTCATAATAGGATCTATCTTCTTCTTCTTCTATATCTATAAAAGAGGAAAATGTTTGTATGTTTGTTTGTAATTTATGGACTCGAAAACCGCTGAACAGAATTTCCTGAAAATTTCCATGTATACTGCAATATCGCCTGAAAGTAACATAGGCTATATACATTTTTGAAATTCCACTTGGAACTGGAGATATAGCATCAGAATCGGAGGTACCTCCCAAAAATTTAGATTTTTCGACCGATTTCGTTCATTTGATGTCTCAAACACGATATGAATGTTCGATTCCAATGAAATTTGGAATGTGTGACGGGATTTGATATGAAAATAAATTTGTCAAATTATATTGAAATCGGTTCAGATTTGGATATTGCTCCCATATATATTTTTGGCCGATTTCAAGTATTTGATGCACCAAACACGCTATGTATCTCTAATTTCAATGAAATTTGGAATGTGTAGCGGAAATTAAAACAAATGTACATTTGTCAAATTATATTAAAATCGGTTCAGATTTGGACATAGCTCTCATATATATTTTCGACCGATTTCATGTATTTTATGCACCATACACGATATGTATGTTCGATTCCAATGAAATTTGGAATATATAACGGGATTTTGATTAGAAAATAAATTAGTCAAATTATATTAAAATTGGTTCAGATTTGATTATAGCTCCCATATATATAATCAGCCGGTTTCACATATTTGATGCACCCAAAGCGAGAGAGACAAAATCTGGCACCAGAAAAAATTGCCTAATTATATTGAAATCAGTTGAGGTTTGGATATAGCTAACATATATATTTCGGCCGATTTCATATATGTTATGCACCAAACATGATATATATGACCGATACCAATAAAATTCAGAATGTGTGGCGGAATTTGGTTACAATAATAAATGTGATAAATTAATTGGAAATTATTTAAGATTTGGATATAGCTCCCATATATATTTTATCGGCCGATTTCACATATATGACGCACCAATTTCAATGAAATGTGAAAGGTGTGGCGGAGTTTGGTGTAAAAGTATTTTTTTTTTTTAAATTATATTTAAATCGGATCAGATTGGGATATGATTTTAATAAGAACCATTGACCCACAACGCCTTAGGCTAACACTAAAAAACAACACAACAATTGATTTGAAATGCGCTTATTACGGCGAAGTATGTTGCTATCTCGAATTCACTAATTGCAATAGAAATGCCACTCATCTTCAAAAGATTGCAGTTTACTGCACGCTTGGTATTTGCTATGAAATAAATAAATCCGAAGGACAAACCCTTCGTGTATGTATGTCATGTTACTGCTTTTCTAATGGTTTTGGTTATTTGCGCATTAAAGTAGTGCATTTTTTTTTTTACTTTTTAAATTTGTTTTTTTAACCAACATATATTCGTAAATAAAATTTGGAATGCATATAAAATCAAAAGGGGTAGCGAAGCGCACCGGGTTCAGCTAGTTCAGTAAAAAAATTGTAATTTCCTTCGCAAAATTTTGGATTTTTACTGGTGGATGTGTAGTGGACTGATATTCTCATCTCCAAATTCGATCCAGGTTTATTAAAAAATATTAGAATGTACCAGGTTGGGAAAAAATCAGGTACTCTTTTCAAAAGTTATGGTGACATATCGTATCACCTCCTTAGCCATACGACTGTAGGTTTTGTTAAAAACCATCCTAGGAAGCATTTAAATAAAGTAAGACCATTTAAAGATGCTATACAATATTTCCTCTCTGCAAAATGAATATTGTCACTTATAAACAGGTAAGAAAACGTTAAGTTCGGCTGGGCCGGACTTTAAGTACACTAATATCAAGAAGGTCCTAAAATTTTAATTTTGTATTTTAATATGGAATATCATCTTTCATAATTGACAAAAAACTCGTTCCGTTCTTGTTTAATTTAAAAAATGTCTTTCTTTGATTTAGTTGTCTGTTTTGTTTGTTTTTTATAACCTCCACCATACATAGTATGGAGAGTATATTAATTCGTCATTCCATTGGTAACTAATCGAAATAATAATTTTATTGATCAACGTAAAAAAAATTAGTCCTGTCCGTCCGTCTGTACACCCGTCTACAAACTTTAGGAAGCTAAAGTTTTGGACAGATCAGTCTTTTTTCTGTAGGCAGGTTAAGTTCGTATATTACCCATATAACAGTACCTCCCGATATTCGATGTTTTCATGATTGTAGACAAATTTTTCAATGGAATTGTCTGAAATCCACACAAAATCCTGTGTTCTAAGTACTTTACCATATGGAAGTGGTCTATATAGGTCAACGCTATCGTAAAGGCCTCATACAACGGTACCCCCAATATTTGGTAGTTTGATGATATAGCCGAAATTTTTTTGCGGAATTTTTCAAATTTTTTATTATACCCTACAATACTATGTGTTGGGGGTATTATAAGTTTGATTGGGCCTAAAATTATGTAACACCTCGAAATATTAGTTTCCCACATAGGAAACTATATATGGATCTTCCTATCTCGCCGAGCTGAGTCGATCTAGCTATGTATGTCCGTCCGTCCGTCTGTCCTTGTTAATTTGTAATCACTCTACAGGTCGCAATTATGGCCCGATCTTCACGAAATTTAGAATGGAGGTGGGGCTAGGGTCAGAATAGAACCTTATTTCTTTTGGAGATGATCGCATAATATTTAGGGGTTGAAATGGACCAAAAACTGAAAAAAATTCCTGATTTTGCCGTTGCTCTACAGGTCGCAATTATAGACCAATCAAAGCGGAAGTTATCATGGGGCTAGAGCTTAGGGCTGGGCAGAAGCCTTCCAATTTTGATGGTCATCGGGTAATATTTAGTGGGTGAAATAGACCATAACATTTGTGTTAAATAAAAGTAAAATAAAATTTTCGATTGAACAGCGAATATTTTTAATCCCGGCGAAATCACAAATAGACGAACAAGTCAATTCTGACCGTTACGTAGTTGCCAATAATAAATATATCGGGAAATATATACAATGTAAATATACAATGGAAGGGGATGTTAGCTAGAATGCATATATCTGAAGAATGGCTGAACCGATTTTGACAAATTTTGTAAATTTAGAATGCCCTCTTGGCATAAGAGAATAAAATTTAAAAAAATCGCATAGAAATGTGCCAATAATTGTGCTATTATAGATTTTGTAATATTTTGTGACATTTTTTTATTTTTTCATATTTTTTATCGCATGCGATTTTTTCAATTTGACTTATAATATTGAAGTGTACATTTTGTAAAATTTTTTCACCTTCCAACACGGGTTGGGTTTATTATCTACAGATTGCAATTATCGTCTGATCTTCAGGAAAATTTTCACAAGGGTAGGGTTAGGCTCAGAAGAGCTATTGTTTTCAAGGATGACCGCAATATATTAAGGGGTTGAAATGGACCAACCACTAAAAATGTTCCTGATTTTGCAGCCGTTATAAGGTCGCAAATAGAAACCAAAGGACACGAAATCTCGCTTGTAGTTAGGGTTTCGGACAGCGGGTAGAATGGACCACTACAAAAATCCAACATTACTTACAAGAGATATCCGAAATACACAAAAGGCGAACTTTTGGTTTTTTATGCTGTTTTCGTTGATGAAAGGGGCTCAAATGAACCAAAAACAGAAAAAAATTCCTGAGTAAAGAATAGGGAAGAATTCTAGCTTTTTGTATGACCGTTGGATTATATTTAGCTATAAAATGGACCACAACAACTTACAGCATGACGAAGTGCGCAAATTTCCCTTGTAAAAATGCTAAGGGCAATATCTGGGCAGTTCTCCATGACAAGATTTCAAAAGCGAAATCTTCCAAAATGGATTTGGACATAAGGGTGCTTCTAACATATTATAGTGTTGTAGGGTATCACATGGTCGGCCCCACACGACTATAGCCTTTGCTTACTTTTTTAAAGTTCGTAATGGGTACTACAGCATGTGACAAACAAATTTCTTATGCAGAACCACGTCGTAAAGCCGCTATAAAACGGTTTTCCTTGGAGTGTTTTTTTTTTGACGGATGAAAATTTTCAAGTTCCTACAAAATGGTGGAGGGTATGAAAAATTCGGCCGGCCGAACTTAGTCAATTTTTTTTATACCCGATATTCGGTATTTTGATTATTTTTGCGACATTATTTACCGGAATTGTTTTAAATTTGGTATTTGAAGTTTGTAATAGATACTATAGCATAAAACAGAAAATAGGTCATGTAGGTTCACGTCATCGTATAGCCACCATACAACGGTACCGACGATATTCGATATTTTGATGTTTTTGCGACATTACTTACCGGAACTTTTTTCAATTTTGGTATTTAAATTTCATCATGAATACTACAGCCTATACCGGAACGTTTTTCAAATTTGGTATTTGAATTTCATCATGAATAGTACAGCCTATGACAGAAAATTGTCTGTGCCGGTGGTCCACGCCTTCGTATAGCCCCCATATAACGGTAACCCCCGATATTCGGCATTTTGATGATTTTAGCGACATTATTTACTGGAATTGTTTCAAATTTCAGTCTATAACGGATTTAATTTTTTTTAAATTATTAAACTTGTACCAATTGGTGGAGGGTATTCAAAGTTCGGCCCGGCCGAACTTACATTTTTTTACTTGTTTTTTTTAAATAAGTTACTCTTGCGTTTTTATCATATTAGTAATGGAAAATCCTAAACCACATACAAATAATCAAATCTCTTTAAAGATCAGTGGTGAGGTTACTTGTCTCACCTTCAATTTCTGTCTCATCTTTAATTACGACGGAAGGAGTGGACCTATGTTGCCCATCTCCAAATTCGATCTATATTAAACAATATTATTACGATGTACGAAGTTTGGACCAAATCGAATACTCCCTTCGAGGGTTATTGTGAGCACCAGCCAGAACTACAGACGAACAGATGTTTTGAAACGGATTTGGTCCAAAGAGACCTAATGTCTAAGACACGTTTTGCCGTATCAAATGCTATATACCCTCTATAACCATATGGCTGAAGGTATAATTATAGCAAAGTTGTAGATCATCCGTCTTTACTTGTTTCTGATTTTTGAAATTTTTACAAACCCACAACCTTTTCTCTAATTTTGGGTGATTTAAATAGACAGACAAAATAATGTGTAATGAGGACCCGCAAAAGTTCAAAGTGAGAAAACAATCATCTAAAAAGATTATAAATAATATATTTTATTGTCCCACTTTGATAAGGCAAAACCTTATTGGATTACAAATGGGGAACAAGTACATGTAGGTCAAATCAGACACCCAACTGTATGCATATCCGCCACATCTTTGGTTAAACAATGTTTCTTCAAATATAAACTTAACAAAATATTAAAATATTTAGAAACCACTTTCAAAATGAAACACAATGTTGTTAATTCATACATTTACCAGTAAATAAGTTCTCAGGAAATGAAGTGGCTTGTGGTGGGTGAAGTGACTTTTCAAGTATCCGGAATGTTAATGTATGTTGAGTGCTACGAACTTCGTGAGACAGCTGAAAGACAAAATATTTTGGATACAATTCGTAATGAAAGATTGAGTGACGGCACACCAACCGCACAAATCACATGATGCTCATCAACAGCACTCAATCTAATAAGCAGCGGCAAGCTCGTCAAGATCGACGACGCCGCTATCGCCTCCACCGCAATGTAATTAGTTGCGGCGAAGAATTGGAGCAGCGGACATCGTTCATAGCTTCCGTTCTGCTTTCAATACAATATTTTTTCCACATAAACATACATATAAACCAATATTTATGTTTGTCTATATTGAAGAAATTGGTTGTAGATGAATGGAAAAGAAAAATATATAATTTATGTGTGTCTTTAAGTTTCTACGGATGATCGCACTCATTCGAATGGCGTCGTGCCCTATCAACTTAACATTGAATAAATAGTTTTGACACTAAAAGTTTTAACGAAAAGTTGAGACAGTGGTTCTTAAGAGACTTACATTGGGTGAAAAGTTTATAAATCAAAATGGGTGAAGGGGAATATTTATACCCTACAACACTATGTGTTGGGGGTATTATAAGTTTGATTGGGCCAAAAATTATGTAACACCTCTAAATATTGGTTTCACACATAGGAAAGTATATATGGGTCTTCCTAGCTCGCCGAGCTGAGTCGATCTAGCTATGTATGTCCGTCCGTCCGTCTGTCCATGTTAATTTGTAATCAAGCTACAGGTCGCAATTATGAATTGATCCTCACGAAATTGAAAATGGAGGTGGGGCTGGGGCCAGAATAGAACCCTATTGTTTTTGGAGATAATCATGGAGTTAGAGTTTGATACTGGGCAGAAACCTACCAATTTGAACGGCCATCGGACAATAATTAGCGGGTAAAATAGACCATAACTTTTATGTTAGAAAATAGAAAAATTTTCCACTAAACCGCGAATAGTTTGAATCCCAGCCAAATCACAAATACATTAAAAGATCACTTCTGACCATTATAGCCAATAAATCGGATATATAGCAAAATAGGTACAATTTATATGTAAAAGAATTGATCTTATTTATTCTGTTTATAAATCAAGAACCTCTGGGCCGATTTTCACAATTCCCATCAATTCGGAATGGTCTCTTGCCAGAAAAGGATAAAATATAAGAAAATCGCGGGATAATATACCAATAAAAAGTTATATCTTTTGTTTCATTTTTGTCATATTTTTTATCGCTTGCGATTTTTTCAATGTGCTTACAATTCTGAATTTTAAATTTTCTAAATTTTTACACCCCACAACACTACGTTTTGAGGGTATAATATGTATGTCGCAATTATCGTCAGATTCTCACGAAATTTTGCATGGGGGTAGGGTCGGAATTGAAGCCTATTGTTTTAGGATGTGCATTTAGAGGTTTAAATGGCTAAAATTTTTTAATTTTTTCTAATTTTATAGTCGTTCTATAGGCCACAATTGAAAACTAATCGACACAGAATTTCGCATCGGAAGAGAGTTGAGGACAGAGAAGAAGTCTAGCATTTTGGATGACTATTGGATTATATTTAGCTGTAAAATGGACCACAACTTTCGTGTGCAATTGTTTTGAATACTACGGAGTGCATAAATATTGGCCAAATTCTCCGGGTCAAAATCCTAAGGGTAGCCTCTGTGCAGGGCTCTTTGGCATTATTTCAAAAACGAAATCTTCCAAAATGGATTTGGATATAAAGGATTCGACATTTTGTAGTGTTGTAGAGTATAACATGGTCGGCCCCGCACGGCTATAGTCGTGCTTACTTGTGGTATATATAAATTATATTTCTCATGGAACACCTGAAAGTAAAAAACTTTGTATTTGTATTGTTGAAGCCGTTTACATTAAAACGTTAGTCTCCTTATTTTTATACCCTACACCACACTGTGGTCAGGGTATAATGTCATTGTGCATTTGTTTGTAACATATAGAAGGAAGGGAGTTAGACCCGTAGTTCCTTTTGATGATCTGCATATAACCACATTTTGAGGCGATTTATGCATGTCCGTCCGTCCATCTGTCCGTGTATTTTTGTAAACAAAGTACAGGTCGCATTTATTGCCCGACCAAGATAAAATTTTGCCCAACACATATACTGGGTCCAAGGAGCCCATATAAGTTTCATTAGATTTTGTATTTTACTCCCTCACACCGTAAAACAATTTCTACAACAACGATATTTGTTGCCAACTATCAGAAACAGCATAGAAATGCCTCTACCTCTGTGCGACACAAGTATTGAAAATTATGGCTTGTTATGGGGGAAGTACCAGAAAAGATCGAACGGTATCTATCATCCTCACATATAGATCTTGTGTTAGTAAACATATTGGAATTTGTGAAATTTGAAGAGAATCGGATGCTTATTTTGCATTTTATGAGAGATATACAAAAATTTAGAATTTTGGCCCGTTGTGAGAGATGTACCAGGAGAGGTGGGCCGATATATTCCATATTCTCAACATGTCTTGTGTTGGTAGAAATATTGTGTTCCCAGCTTAAAAGGAATGGGATGCTCATTTTGCGTTATATGAGCTTTCTGGCTACTCAAAATGTTGACCTGTTGTGGGGGAGGTACCAGAAGGAATGGATTGTGTGTTGATGAAAAAATTGGGATGCGCGAAATATAATCGAACGTTTATTTCACATTTTTAAAAGTTACAATTATTCCAAATTTTGACCCTTTGTGGGGAGGTACTTTTTAGAAGGGCCGTTTTTCCATTTTCGCATCTGACTTAGGGCTGATAAAAATATTGAGACTTGCAAAGTTTCCTCAACGCTGGATGATCCTACCTTGTTCTATAAGGAAAGTTATTTTCCGTGAAAAATTGACCTTTCGGAGTCCGATATTGCCCATCTCCGAACTCGAACTAAGTTTGAAAAAAATATTACGATACACCAAGTTTGGATCAAATCGGATACTGCCTTCGAAAGTAATTATGCTCACCAGCCATATAGGCAACCCTAGGCACGTTTTGACCGTATCAAATAATATATACCCTCTGTAGCTCTATGGCTGGTGGTATAAAAAATATTCCAAAATTATTTTCTTAAAAAATATTTTACCTTATATTTACTAATCAAAAATATAATTTGATCAAAAGTATTTCGTAAACTTTTATTTATTTTTTTAATTAATCCAAACATTGTTTGTATCCTACACCATATAGTGGTAAGAGTATCATTTGCTTGTAACATGGAGAATGAAGCCAGATAGACCCAAAGTTGCCTTTGAGGATCTTCATAGAACCAATTTCTGAATCGATTTATGCATGTCAGTCCGTCTATACGTCCGCCCATAAAAATTAAGGTCGAATAAATTAAGGTCGCATTTATTATCCGAATGAGATGCAACAATATTTATATGGCCCAAGAACGAACCTATCGAAATTGGTGTGAATCGGTTAAAATTTAGATATAGCTCCCACATATATCCTCAACCGATTTCGGGTTAAATGTGCACCAAATGACAAATATCAGTCCTTTGGTTATTTTGGTACATCCGAACGAATTCAGTCTATATGCAAGACGCATCAAATTTGGTGAAATTGCATCAAGATCGGTTTCGATTAGGATATAGCTCCCATATAAATCTTTATCCGATATCAGGACTGAGTTTTGGTAATTACGACTGAATTTATCCTAGAAACCAGTACTTCAAATTTGATATCAGAACTTCAAATATATATAGCTATAGCTTCCATATATATGTTTCATCCGATTTGGTCGACAAAAATACAAATTGGTTCCAGATACAGCCTAGATTGGATATAGCTCCCATTATATCTTCAACCAATTTCGGGTTAATTGTGCACCAAATGACCAATATCAGTCCAAATGACCTGGATTTTGGCACATCCGACCCAATTCCGTCCAGAAGCAAGTACATCAAATTTGATGAAAATCGGTTCAGATATAGCTATAGTTCCGATATATGTGTTTCATCCGATTTGGTGTTTAAGTCCTTCCCATTCGTAATATGCATTCGACAGCAATGATATTTTATACCAAATATCTTACAGAGCTCGGAAAACCCATTGTCAAATTTTATCAAGATTAGTTCAGATTTGAATATAGCACCCATATATATCTTCAACCGATTTCGACCAAATGATCAATATCTCTTAAAAATTCCTAAACTTTGATTTACTTTAAATAAATTACGGGAGCTTTACTAAATATGCATAGTGGTGTAGGGTATTATATAATCGGCCCCGACGGACTTTTGACTTTTCCTTGCTTGTTTGAGTATATGTCCAACCATAAGACAAACAATGCAGCTAGCAACTACCGATTGTAACTTATTTCGCATTTTATGAGAGTTAAAACCAAATTTTTACCTGTTGTGGGCCAATATATCTACCAACAGATCTTTTTTGATAGAAATATTTGTGTTCATTTCGTGTTTCGTGAGCAGGACAATATATTCCATATCCACATCAGATATTGTGATTGTGATTTATAAGAGTTGCAATTTTTCAAAACTTTGACCCCTTTGTGGTATGGTACTTGAAGGAGGGTGCCGATATTGTCCATTTTCGCACATGCCTTGCACTGACAAAAATATTGTGGAAATCGCAATGGTTGCAGAAAATCGAATGATCCTTTCTCCTTTATGGGGTAAATTATTTCTTTTCTTTAGAATTCTGATCTTTTTTGAGAGGTATACCAGAAGGGGTGCACATCCCCGAAATCTATGTAAGTTTAGACCAAATTTGGGCTAAATTGTACAGGGTTGCCCATATTCGACGGACCCAAGTTTTTTTTGGGGCCCATTCCAATCGACGGGGCTTGTCCGCAGGCAACATTCTTCGCGTCTATTGAATTTTGTACGGGAACAAATGCAAATTAATGCGAATAATCCGTTGTAATGTGGACCGAGCCATGCTCAACTGTTGAGAACGGCGTTTTTGGGATGTTCTTGGGTACCTCTCAACACTGGCTCGTGCGGCAGTGATATTGTCGGCCGATCGCCTCGCGTGGCGTGTATTGGTTCATGGTAAAAATCTGCTTGGACTGACGCTTCAAACGCGGTATGTCATTAAGCGATGTGACATCTCTGTCAAAAGTTATGGTGTTGCCAGATGGGTCAGTCGAATATGGACAACCCTGTATATTCGCTTCGAGAGTTATTGTGCGCATCATCCAGCCAAATAGGCAGACAGACGGACGGATGGACATTCCTAGATCGACTCCAAATGTTGACTCTAGGATCTAAAGCCGTTATTTCGATGAGGCACGTTTTGGTCGTATAAAATGTAGCCAATGCCTGATGGCATAAAAACACCAAAATACCAAATATTATGGGTCTGTTCCAGCAGTCGTTTCCCATGAATGCATCGAGCATGATTGCAAAATACAGGCGGACAGTCGGACATCGCTAAATTGACTTAGAATTGTTCGCTGATCAATAATATATATTTTGTCCAGGGTCTAGTGTTTTGAGGAGTTACAAACAGAGGCGGAAGGTATAAAAAAATGCAATCACAATTCGCATGTCATAAAATAATGTAATTCTGTTTCTGCAAAGTAAATTTTTACCAATAATATCCAGAAATAATTAATAGGGTCTTTGATTTTATTTTGATGAACTGCAGTCGGAATAGCAAATTTAATATTAATAAATCGGCCAGCACAGGCTGCGGCTTTCCACTATTTCGCTGTCTTAGGTGATATGAATAAGAGTTGAAATTGAACAAATGACCTGAATGTCTCAAAATTCCAGTTATTGGGTATGGCATTCGAAATCCTGAATTTAAAATCATAAAATTTGCGACCAGTTGTATTATCAATTAAGATTTTCAAATGTCAAGTTATGGACACGTCTGATGATAATTTGGCTTTTATGCTGATAAAGAGCACATACTTTACGGGTTTTCACGAACGAGGAAATTAATATATCCATTTATATAATCCACTAATTTCAATGTCACCACTGTGCCCTCTGACATGTTAAGCCAAACGAAATTAAGCTATTCTCTGTGGTCAATTGGAACAACATAGCTAAAATAAATAATTTATTTACTTAAGACATGCAAACCACAAAAATATGTCGGCACAAGCAAAAAATAAAAAAAAAATATTATCTTTTCGAAAATGTATTGGCCAACAAAAACAAAGCAAGTAGATCACAAGAGACTGCTTAAAATTTTCGAAGAGGAATTTGGCTGTCATCATTTGCCACTTGAGGAAAAAAAAGTTCGATGCTAATGACACATTCGTCAGCTAAGTGCCTTTATTTTTGTCAATACCAAAGAATTTCCTTAAGAGTGATGGAATCGATTGAGCAAAAAAACCAAAATTTCTTCACATGTGGGATTTTTTCAGAGGATGATGTATGAATTGTTTTGTTAGTTTGGGGGATTAAAGCGGTCGACCATAAAAGTAATCATTTCCAGATTGAAGATTCCACCGTCAGCCACTTTGCTTTGCCACATAGATTATTGTCGTCATCATTCACAACACATTATCACACCAATGGCGAGGTGACAGCAACAGCGGGAGCAGCAGCCGTACTGTCATTACTCTCCAACCCCCACCAAAAGACAATGCCGAAAGTATTAGCAAGCCTTACCAACGAAAGTGTTGAGTAATGAGTTAATCTGTGCTGATTAAGTGCTTGCGAGTGCCGCCACACCAAATGTATGTACAGATGTGTTTGTTGTCTGTATGTACACATGAAGATGTAAAAGGAAGTGTGTAGCATTGGCATGAGGGGAGCTGGGTATATTTAAACATAAATTATTGGCCCATTGTTGTTAATATATTTCCATCATTATCACCACCACCACCATGCCACTTCCACATCATCTTCATGTGAAGGCATCATCCTCTCATATTCTGTCTGTTTATGTTTCCGATGTCTTATATTATTGCCTGATTGTCTTCTTGACAGCCAAATCCAAATGGCCCACAACATTTGTTGTTTTGTAAGTTTTGTTAATATTTTCTTAATGTTTCAATTTGAAATCGCTTTTTAAAGCGAAAGGTGGGGGTTGGATTTCCCGTTTGACTTTCATAAATCTTTTTTGTTATTGCGGGAAGTATTCTGTTTTTCTGGGGCGGGGGGCTTTTGTTTTCTTTAGAAAATACAAATTGAATAGGGAGTATTGTTGAGGAATTAAATGGATTTATTCATTGTTGAATTTAGTCAAATTTAATTCTTTGTTAATTTTAAATTACTTGGAAATTTGTTATTGTATTTTTAAAGGGGAAGATAGCCATTTGCAGTAACACTCTCTGCAAAGGATTTAATTTTTTTTCAGTTATGTATATTTTGACAAATGAATGCTTTTGTCTAAATATTAATTGGTGTACCTGATCTGGGTTACTTATCCAACCATATTTACCGTCCTTAATATAATTATCCCGTGGAACAAGAAAAAAAACTTTAAGTTCGGCGGGGCCAAACTTTTAATACCCTCCAACTTAGGGTAAAGGAAACATTTCAATATAGAGTATCTGAATACTGGCGTGTTTCACTTTAAACTTCATATACCAGCAAGACCGTTAGGATAATGCAGTTAAACTTGTCACAAAATCATAAAGTACGTGAGGTCGTTATAAGGCACCATACTAAAACGGGAACCTCTATAGACAAATTTGTACTTCAATCAACACCAAATATGAAAAATTTTTGTGGGTAAATGTGGCTAGGAGGAGGTACCGTTATATGAGAGCTATACAAAAACGTGGACCTATACATAAAATGTTTCGCCAAACAAGATAAAAGCTATTATGTTCTACAAATACCAATTTATAGACAAATCAGTGAAAAAATTTAGCAAAAATCATCAAAATACCGAATATCGGCTTGTACCGTTATATGGACACTATACTAAAACGTGGACCGCTATGTATTCAATACCAACCATCCGAGATTCATAAAAAACCAGTAAAGAAAGTCCTAAAGTCGGGCGGGGCCGACTTTATGATACCCTACACCACTTTGCTAATTTAGTAGAGCCCCACATAACAATTAAAAGTTTTTATGGGAGAATTCAATCATACACGCTATGATTATAATTATAATTTAAAGTTCAAAGGACTATATATGCCGAAGCATTTGTATCTTTTAAATTCGGACTTGTATTGCCCATTTGGTGTACAATTAATTTGAAATCGGATAAAAATATATATGGGAGCTATATCCAAATCGGAAGCGATCTCGATCAAATTTGGCAAAGATATTTCTGAGCTGCATTTGATATATTTCCCTGAATATCGTTGTTACGGAGTGCATATTACGGCTGTGGGTAACAAATACAACAAATCGGATGAACAATATATATGGGAGCTATAGCTATATCTGAACCGATCTTCAAATTTAACATACAAGCTTCTACACTCAATTCGGCCGTAAGTGCCAAATTTCATCGTATTTGGGCAAATATTAGACGTTTTGGGGTACAATCAAAGGTAAATCGGACGAAGTTATATGTGGGAGCTATAACCAAATCTGAACCGATCTCGATAAAATTTAGCAAAGGTATTTCTGAGCTGTATTTGATATATTTCCCCAAATATTGTTGTTACAGAGCGCATATTATGGTTGCGGAGGACAAAAATAACAAATCGGATGAACAATATATATGGGAGCTATAGCTATATCTGAACCGATTTCGATCAAAATTGGCATATTTATTTTCAGGCCTAACTTGGTTGTATGTACCAAATTCCATACTATTCGGGCTGATATTACACGTTGGTGCACAATAAAAGGCAAATCGGACGAAGATATATGAGAGCTATATCTAAATTTTTACCGATTATTTCCAATTTCAATTGGGTTCGTCCTTGTGCCAAACAAATGTTGTTTGGAAAATTTCATCTCAATCGGATAATAAATGCGACCTGAATTTTGTTCACAAGAATACATGGACAGACGGACGGACGGACAGACGGACTGACATGCATAAATCAACTCAGAAAGTGATTCTATGCAGATCATCCAAAGGAACTATGGGTCTATCTCGTTTCCTTTTGCCTGTTACAAACAAATGCACAAAGACGTAATACCCTGACCACCTTGTGGTGTAGGGTGTACAAACACATCTCTTCACAGGGTAAGTGTACCAGTAGTCGGCACTTTTAGAATTTTCAATGTTTCAATCTTTCAACATTCTGAGTGAAATCTTTCAATTGCAGAAGAATAAAGTAGTTCAGATTCCAAATTTTGTTTTGACTTCGAAATAATAAACAACAATTGGATTTGTTTTTATTAAATTGGCAAAATTTGCAATTTTACTAAAATAGTAGTTTTTTGCCAGTAGTCGGCACCATTTCCAATGCTCGGCATGTCTATTTGCCAGTAGTCGGCAAAAAAAATATTTCAGTAAAAAAAATATTATTTTGTATTTTTTTTTTTTTTATTTCTAATAGTATAAAACAATGCTATATTACTAACTCACAGTTCAATTAATCAATTTAGTTTTTAAATAGTGTTTTATTTAATTATCATTCTAAACCAAATATAGGTAGAAAATCAAGAATAGTATGGTCAAGTAACGTATGGATTTTCAATTAAAATAAAAATGAGATTAAATAAAAAAGAAAAAAGTACCTTTCTCATGTTTGGAATTTGTGAATTGATCTCTTTCCTTTCTTCAAAAATGCCACCGCTATCTAAAACGTCAAATAGCTGATTGAAAAACCTACTTAATTTAGAAAAGTTGGCCAAAAAGCACAAATAAAAACAACTGCCGACACATTAATATTTTTTTAATTGTGTAGTTTTTGGATAATTTTTTAATAGTTTTCTGAAGTTTTGGTGAAATGGGTCAAAAAATTATATTTTTCTAGTTATCGGCACCCCGTGCCGACTACTGGCAAATTTCTTTTTTTCTGTTCCTAATGTCGGCATTAAATAATATAACAGAAAAATGCTTGATTTGTAAATTTTTTAAGTTATAAAATGATCTTTAGACTGTTATCTACTATTATAAAATATTTCTGATTCCAAAAGTATTAAATTTAATTTACTTAAATCGATTATTAAGTTGACCCCACCACTATTTTTTTCTTTAAAAACAAGCACTCTCGCACGC
Organism: Musca domestica; assembly: GCF_030504385.1. Taxonomy (NCBI): domain Eukaryota; kingdom Metazoa; phylum Arthropoda; class Insecta; order Diptera; family Muscidae; genus Musca; species Musca domestica. The sequence continues at coordinate 22,903,686 of NW_026712299.1, forward strand.
GTTGGAAGACACTCACTGACGAAAACCGTTATTCTCTCGTAATAAATGATCGGAGCTCATTGTTTTTTACAGAAAGAGAGCAGAGAACACTGTTGACGTTTTTTGCAATTATTTCATTATTTGGTCAATTCTATTCTTAGTTATTTAAGTTTAAATTTCATAAGTGCCGACTACTGGGACATGCCGACCTTAGGCGCACTTACCCTAGTAGGTTTATGTTCAATGCGGTCTGTGGGCCCTGTTTGATAGGAATTTTGTGTCTTTTGGCTGGTAATTTGTCAACATGACACACACTTGAAAAGAAGTTCAACACATCTAAAAGTAGTTTATAGAAGTCCATTTGTAAGTCTCAAGTATCATTCGAACACTACACATTGCATTTATTTTTTTTTCCATTCATAAAACAAAATAAAAATCATTACACAACATGCAATTTTTTTTTAATTCAAAAAACTTCTTCCTCTTTCCATGGATTACAAACAAAACTATAATTTTACTTTTCGACAAATGCAGACAGTTGAAGAACAATCTCAAATATATTTTCAGTTTGAGGCTATCAATTGTTTTTTTTTTTTTTGCGGCATCACATCTCCTATAATTTATTCACATGTGAATAAACCTACATTCGCGCTGAACGTTGTTGGCAAATAAAGTTTTAACAAAAAAACCAACACATACACAAACAAGTAAAAAAGCAGTAAGTTCGGCCGGGCCGAACTTTGAATACCCTCCACCATTTGGAACGAATTAGAAAATTTTCAAAAAAATAAAATCCAATAAAAATTCTTTTAAAATCTTTAAAATATCTAATATAGGAAGGTGCCGATATATGGGGGGATATACAATGTTGTGGACCTATAAAGACAAATCTATGTCTGCGTGTAAAGTACTCACAAGGAACTTCGTGTGTGGATTTTCAGACAATACGATTGGAAAATATGGCTAAAATCATCAAAATACCGAATATCGCGGGGTACCGTTATATGAGGGCTATACGTTATCGTTAACCTATATAGAGAATTCTCTGTCGGTGGGTAAAGTGCTCACAAAGAACCCCTTGTGTACAAAGAACCCCTTGTGACCATTCCGTTGAAACATATGGCTAAAAACATCAAAATACCGAATATCGGGGGTACCGTTATATGAGGGCTATACAATATCGTGGATCTATATAGATAATTCTCTGCCGAGGTATAAAGTACCCACAAGGAACTCCTTGTGTGGATTTTCAGACAATTCCGTTGAAAAATGTGGGTAAAATCATCAAAATACCGAATATCGGGAGGTACCGTTATATGGGGGATATACGATATCGTGGACCTGTATAGACAATTCTCTGTCAGGGGGTGAAGTACTCACAAGGAACTACTTGTGTTGATTTTAAGACAATTCCATCGAAAAGCGTGGCTAACATCATCAAAATACCGAATATCGGAGGTTACAGTTATATGGGGGATATACGATATCGTGGACCTACATAGACACTTCATTTTGAGGAGGTAAAATGCCCACAAGGGACTCCTTTTGTGGATTTTCAGAAAATTCCGTTCAAAAATGTGGGTAAAATCTTCAAAATACCTAATATCGGGGGGTACCGTTATATGGGGGCTATACGATATTGTGGACCTATATAAATAATTCTCTGCCGAGGTATAAAGTACCCACAAGGAACTCCTTGTGTGGATTTTCAGACAATTCCGTTGAAAAATGTGGGTAAAATCATCAAAATACCGAATATCGGGAGGTACCGTTATATTGGGGCTATACGATATTGTGAACCTATATAGATAATTCTCTTCCGAGGTATAAAGTACCCACAACGAACTCCTTGTGTGGATTTTCAGATAATTCCGTTGAAAAATGTGGGTAAAATCATCAAAATACCGAATATCGGGAGGTACCGTTATATGGGGGATATACGATATCGTGGACCTGTATAGACAATTCTCTGTCAGGGGGTGAAGTACTCACAAGGAACTACTTGTGTTGATTTTAAGACAATTCCATCGAAAAGCGTGGCTAACATCATCAAAATACCGAATATCGGAGGTTACAGTTATATGGGGGATATACGATATCGTGGACCTACATAGACACTTCATTTTGAGGAGGTAAAATGCCCACAAGGGACTCCTTTTGTGGATTTTCAGAAAATTCCGTTCAAAAATGTGGGTAAAATCTTCAAAATACCTAATATCGGGGGGTACCGTTATATGGGGGCTATACGATATTGTGGACCTATATAAATAATTCTCTGCCGAGGTATAAAGTACCCACAAGGAACTCCTTGTGTGGATTTTCAGACAATTCCGTTGAAAAATGTGGGTAAAATCATCAAAATTCCGAATATCGGGGGGGTACCGTTACATGGGGGCTATACGATATCGTGGACCTATATGGACAATTCTCTTCCGAGGTATAAAGTACCCACAAGGAACTCCTTGTGTGGATTTTCAGACAATTCCGTTGAAAAATGTGGGTAAAATCATCAAAATACCGAATATCGGGGGGTACCGTTATTTGGGGGCTATACGATATTGTGGACCTATATAGATAATTCTCTGCCGAGGTATAAAGTACCCACAAGGAACTCCTTGTGTGGATTTTCAGACAATTCAGTTCAAAAATGTGGGTAAAATCATCAAAATACCGAACATCGAGGGGTACAGTTATATGGGGGCTATACGATATTGTGGACCTATATAAACAATTCTCTGCCGAGGTATAAAGTACCCACAACGAACTTCTTGTGTGGATTTTCAGACAATTCCGTTGAAAAAATGTGGGTAAAATCATCAAAATACCGAATATCGGGGGGTGCCGTTACATGGGGGCTATACGATATTGTGAACCTATATAGATAATTCTCTTCCGAGGTATAAAGTACCCACAAGGAACTCCTTGTGTGGATTTTCAGACAATTCCGTTGAAAAATGTGGGTAAAATCATCAAAATACCGAATATCGGGGGGTACCGTTACATGGGGGCTATACGATATCGTGGACCTATATAGATAATTCTATGCCGAGGTATAAAGTACCCACAAGGAACTCCTTGTGTGGATTTTCAGACAATTCCGTTGAAAAATGTGGGTAAAATCATCAAAATACCGAATTTCGGGGGGTACCGTTATATGGGGGCTATACGATATTGTGGACCTATATAGATAATTCTCTGCTGAGGTATAAAGTACCCACATGGAACTCCTTGTGTGGATTTTCAGACAATTCCGTTCAAAAATGTGGGTAAAATCATCAAAATACCGAATATCAGGGGGTACCGTTATATGGGGGCTATACGATATCGTGGACCTATATAGATAATTCTCTGCTGAGGTATAAAGTACCCACATGGAACTCCTTGTGTGGATTTTCAGACAATTCCGTTCAAAAATGTGGGTAAAATCATCAAAATACCGAATATCGGGGGGTACCGTTACATGGGGGCTATACGATATCGTGGACCAATATGGACAATTCCGTTGAAAAATGTGGGTAAAATCATCAAAATACCGAATATCGGGGGGTACCGTTATATGGGGGCTATACGATATTGTGGACCTATATAAACAATTCTCTGCCGAGGTATAAAGTACCCACAAGGAACTCCTTGTGTGGATTTTCAGACAATTCCGTTGAAAAATGTGGGTAAAATCATCAAAATACCGAATATCGGGGGGTGCCGTTACATGGGGGCTATACGATATCGTGGACCTATATGGACAATTCTCTGCCGAGGTATAAAGTACCCACAAGGAACTCCTTGTGTGGATTTTCAGACAATTCCGTTGAAAAATGTGGGTAAAATCATCAAAATACCGAACATCGGTGGGTACCGTTATATGGGGGCTATACGATATTGTGAACCTATATAGATAATTCTCTTCCGAGGTATAAAGTACCCACAAGGAACTCCTTGTGTGGATTTTCAGATAGTTCCGTTGAAAAATGTGGGTAAAATCATCAAAATACCGAATATCGGGAGGTACCGTTATATGGGGGATATACGATATCGTGGACCTGTATAGACAATTCTCTGTCAGGGGGTGAAGTACTCACAAGGAACTACTTGTGTTGATTTTAAGACAATTCCATCGAAAAGCGTGGCTAACATCATCAAAATACCGAATATCGGAGGTTACAGTTATATGGGGGATATACGATATCGTGGACCTACATAGACACTTCATTTTGAGGAGGTAAAATGCCCACAAGGGACTCCTTTTGTGGATTTTCAGAAAATTCCGTTCAAAAATGTGGGTAAAATCTTCAAAATACCTAATATCGGGGGGTACCGTTATATGGGGGCTATACGATATTGTGGACCTATATAAATAATTCTCTGCCGAGGTATAAAGTACCCACAAGGAACTCCTTGTGTGGATTTTCAGACAATTCCGTTGAAAAATGTGGGTAAAATCATCAAAATACCGAATATCGGGGGGGTACCGTTACATGGGGGCTATACGATATCGTGGACCTATATGGACAATTCTCTTCCGAGGTATAAAGTACCCACAAGGAACTCCTTGTGTGGATTTTCAGACAATTCCGTTGAAAAATGTGGGTAAAATCATCAAAATACCGAATATCGGGGGGTGCCGTTACATGGGGGCTATACGATATTGTGAACCTATATAGATAATTCTCTTCCGAGGTATAAAGTACCCACAAGGAACTCCTTGTGAGGATTTTCAGACAATTCCGTTGAAAAATGTGGGTAAAATCATCAAAATACCGAATATCGGGGGGGTACCGTTACATGGGGGCTATACGATATCGTGGACCTATATGGACAATTCTCTGCCGACGTATAAAGTACCCACAAGGAACTCCTTGTGTGGATTTTCAGACAATTCCGTTCAAAAATGTGGGTAAAATCATCAAAATACCGAACATCGGGGGTACCGTTATATGGGGGCTATACGATATTGTGGACCTATATAAACAATTCTCTGCCGAGGTATAAAGTACCCACAAGGAACTCCTTGTGTGGATTTTCAGACAATTCCGTTGAAAAATGTGGGTAAAATCATCAAAATACCGAATATCGGGGGGTGCCGTTACATGGGGGCTATACGATATCGTGGACCTATATGGACAATTCTCTGCCGAGGTATAAAGTACCCACAAGGAACTCCTTGTGAGGATTTTCAGACAATTCCGTTGAAAAATGTGGGTAAAATCATCAAAATACCGAATATCGGGGGGTGCCGTTACATGGGGGCTATACGATATTGTGAACCTATATAGATAATTCTCTTCCGAGGTATAAAGTACCCACAAGGAACTCCTTGTGTGGATTTTCAGACAATTCCGTTGAAAAATGTGGGTAAAATCATCAAAATACCGAATATCGGGGGGTGCCGTTACATGGGGGCTATACGATATTGTGAACCTATATAGATAATTCTCTTCCGAGGTATAAAGTACCCACAAGGAACTCCTTGTGAGGATTTTCAGACAATTCCGTTGAAAAATGTGGGTAAAATCATCAAAATACCGAATATCGGGGGGGTACCGTTACATGGGGGCTATACGATATCGTGGACCTATATGGACAATTCTCTGCCGACGTATAAAGTACCCACAAGGAACTCCTTGTGTGGATTTTCAGACAATTCCGTTCAAAAATGTGGGTAAAATCATCAAAATACCGAACATCGGGGGTACCGTTATATGGGGGCTATACGATATTGTGGACCTATATAAACAATTCTCTGCCGAGGTATAAAGTACCCACAAGGAACTCCTTGTGTGGATTTTCAGACAATTCCGTTGAAAAATGTGGGTAAAATCATCAAAATACCGAATATCGGGGGGTGCCGTTACATGGGGGCTATACGATATCGTGGACCTATATGGACAATTCTCTGCCGAGGTATAAAGTACCCACAAGGAACTCCTTGTGTGGATTTTCAGACAATTCCGTTGAAAAATGTGGGTAAAATCATCAAAATACCGAATATCGGGGGGTACCATTATATGGGGGCTATACGATATTGTGAACCTATATAGATAATTCTCTTCCGAGGTATAAAGTACCCACAAGGAACTCCTTGTGTGGATTTTCAGACAATTCCGTTGAAAAATGTGGGTAAAATCATCAAAATACCGAATATCGGGGGGTGCCGTTACATGGGGGCTATACGATATTGTGAACCTATATAGATAATTCTCTTCCGAGGTATAAAGTACCCACAAGGAACTCCTTGTGAGGATTTTCAGACAATTCCGTTGAAAAATGTGGGTAAAATCATCAAAATACCGAATATCGGGGGGTACCGTTACATGGGGGCTATACGATATCGTGGACCTATATAGATAATTCTATGCCGAGGTATAAAGTACACACAAGGAACTCCTTGTGTGGATTTTCAGACAATTCCGTTCAAAAATGTGGGTAAAATCATCAAAATACCGAACATCGGGGGTACCGTTATTTGGGGGCTATACGATATTGTGGACCTATATAGATAATTCTCTGCCGACGTATAAAGTACCCACAAGGAACTCCTTGTGTGGATTTTCAGACAATTCCGTTCAAAAATGTGGGTAAAATCATCAAAATACCGAACATCGGGGGTACCGTTATATGGGGGCTATACGATATTGTGGACCTATATATATAATTCTCTGCTGAGGTATAAAGTACCCACATGGAACTCCTTGTGTGGATTTTCAGACAATTCCGTTCAAAAATGTGGGTAAAATCATCAAAATACCGAATATCGGGGGGTACCGTTATATGGGGGCTATACGATATCGTGGACCGAAATAGCCCATCTTCGAACTTGACCTGCCTGCAGACAAAAGAGAGATCTGTGCAAAATTTTAGCTTCCTATCTTAATTCGTTTAGACTGTAGCGTGATTACAACAGACGGACAGACGGACAGACGGACGGACAGGGCTAAATCGTCTTAGAATTTTACGCTGATCAAGAATATATACTTTGTTGGGTCTAAAATGATTATTTCGATGAGTTACAAACGGAATGACAAAGTTAATATACCCTCCATACCTTTTTTGGTGGAGGGTATAAAAACCATTCAGACAATGGAGTGGCAAAGAACAACAGCAACACAACACTCAGCAAGTGAGCGTTTTCTGTCGTATTCGATTTGAACGTTTATTATTCGATTTGAGGAAAGAGATAACTTTGAAGCATTTGCGACCGCCTGCTGTCATTATCAACGCCTCCGTTCTTGTGCCAAGCTGAGTTGAAAAAAAATTGAAACAAACAGAAATAAAACAAAAAATAAACATAAAAAAGTAGTTATTAATTTAGTTTTTGTATTTTGCTTTGATATTTTCTGAGGATTTTTTTTATTGGAAGCCATGATAAACAAGCAATGATGTTTGTATTTGAATTTGAGAACATGTTCAGAAATGCCTCCAAGTTATGGCATTAAATAGCGACCGAACAACGACCGCAACAATCGTTATGGAATTAAATTTCGGATATTTGAATAACAGCCTGCAGTCGTTGGGGGCAATGTGATGATATTTTTGATAATCGACAGAACTTAAAGACTTAATCAATTATTTGTGATCGTTTATGGGACGAAATGTTACGCAGTAATACCGTTCGAACACATAATTATTTTGTTCAATAAAATTAATGTTTGTGTTACTTTGCGTCGGCGTTTCAGAGGCAAAACTGCTGGTACCTCTCTCACTAAAATTGTTCATTAATATGGTTGGATTATTTGTTGTGGGTTTATCAAATGCCCCCAAATGTTCAATTACGTTCAACAAGTTTTTATATCTACGAATACATACCTATTATTACATCGTTAATTTTATTTACTTTACACGTGTATATTAATTATTTTAAATAGACTTTTTGTAAATAATATCTTAATGACCGTTGGGTATTATGTCTTTGTGCATTTGTTTGTAACAGGCAAAAGGAAACGAGATAGACTTATAGTTCCTTTTGATGATCTGCAAAGAATCACATTCTGAGTCGATTTATGCATGTCCATTTGCACATACGATCAGATTAGACCTGAAAATAAGTATGCCAAATTTGATCGAAATCGGTTCAGATATAGCTATAGCTCCCATATATATTGTTCATCCGATTTGTTATTTTTGTCCTCCGCAGCCGTAATATGCACCGTGCAACAACAATTTTTGGGGAAATATATCAAATACAACTCAGAAATACATTTGCTAAATTTTATAGAGATCGGTTCAGATTTGGATATAACTTCGTCCGATTTACTTTTATTTTGCACCAAACGTCTATTATTTGCCCAAATTTGGCACTTACGACCGAATAGAGTCCAGAAGCTAGTACGTCAAATTTGGTGAAGATCGGTTCAGATATAGCTATAGCTCCCATATATACTGTTCATCCGATTTGTCATATTTGTTACCCACACCCGTAATATGCACTCCGTAACAACGATATTCAGGGAAATATATCAAATACAGTTCAGAAATATGTTTGCCAAATTTTATCGAGATCGGTTCAGATTTGGATATAACTCCCATATATTTCTTTATCTGATTTCAAATTAATTTTGCACCAAATGGGCAATAGAAGTCCGAATTTAAAAGATACAAATACTTCGGTATATTTAGTCCTTTGAACTTTAAATTATAATTATAATCATAGCGTGTATGATTGAATTCTCCCATAAAAACTTTTAATTGTTATATGGAGCTCAACTGAATTAGCAAAGTGGTGTAGGGTATCATAAAGTCGGCCCGCCCGACTTTAGGATTTTCTTTACTGGTTTTTTTCGAATATTTATTTTATAATACACATGCATATTTAGCAGAGCTCCCATAATTGCTTTATGAAGATGGTTTGGAAATATGTACTATGTATGCAAAATGTACTAAATTGTACAAAATTTGGAATAGTTTTGTTAAGGGGTGAATGGATGAAGCTGGAATTTTAAAATATTCCATTGTGGTCCCTGTTGGTAGTAGGTTTGTGATAAAGAAGAGGTTTTGGAAATGTGTACTACAAGTGCATGAAAAGTACTAAATAGTACTATATTTGGTACACTTTAGTTTTGGCTGCACAGATAGAGCTTGAAATCTGAAATTTGGTTTTAAGGGTTTAAGGTTTAATTTAAGAACGCATAGTTCTTAAAATGTGTACTATAATTGTACAAAAAGTACTAAATGGTACTATATTCGATATTGGGCAAAGGAATGGAGATAAAATGCTGACATTTGATACTTAGATGACTGATGGTATCAGTGTTTGAGTGATTGATCGATTTAGGAATGCGTTCTATATTTGTACGAAAAGTACTAAATGTTACTATATTTGGTACAATTTGGTATTGGACGAACAGACAGTGTTTTAAATCTGAAATTTGGAATTAGGGTCGCTGTTTATGTGTAGCCTTGATATATGGAGGTGACTTTGACAGTGTGTATTACAATTGTACGAAAAGTACTAAATGGTACTAAATTTGGTATTCGGTGAAGGGATAGAAATAAAATTCTAAAAATTCTTATTTAAATTATTGTGTTTGAAATTTGAAATGGATTTCTGTTAGTGTTTGGGATTGAGATATGGATTTTGTAATGTGTACTATAATTGTACTAAATAGTACTAAATCTGGTACTGTAGGCGGAAAAGAGCTGAAATCCTGAAATTTGATATAGATAACAACGTTTCATGTTTGTGGTTAGGTTAAGGAAGTGGTTTTGGAAATGTGTACTATAATTGTACGAAAAATACTAAATGGTACTATATTTGGTATTAGGTGAAGGTATAGAGATAAAATTCGGAAATTTGGTATTTAGATTACAGATGGTATCTGTATTTGCGATTTGATGTTGGGTGAACGGATAGTGTTTGAAATATGATGGTGGTTTCTGAAATGTGTACTATAATTGTAAGAAATGTACTAAAGGGTACTAAGTTTGGTTTTGGGTAAATTCATATGGCTGGAATCCTCAAATTTGATATTGAGATATCTCGATTCCAGAGATATGTTAGTGGTTTTGGAAATATGTACTATATATGTACGAAAAATACTAAATAGTATTAAATTTGGTACTGGTAGAAGGAATAGAGCTGAAATCCTAAAATTTGATATGGATAACAACGTTTGATATGGAGGTGGTTTTTGAAATGGTTTTTGATGGAGGTGGTATTTGATAGTGTACTATGATTGTACGAAAATTACTAAATTTGGAATTGGGAGAAGGAACAGAGCAGAAATCCTGAAATTTGATATTTCTGTGGGGGTTTTGGAAATGTGTACCACAACTGTTCGAAAAGTTCCACAAAATGAAAACGTGAGTCCCGAAATTCACTCCATTTGGGCTAATATTAGCCATTATTTGCACAATAAACATGTAATCGGACTAAGGATATTTAGGAGCTATATCCAAATCTTAGCCGATGTCGATAAAATGTCAAAGGTTTTTCCGAGCTCTATAAAATATCTAGTACCAAATATCATTTCTGTCGAATGGATATTACGAATGTTAGGCACTTTAAACCCAAATCGGATAAACCATATATATTGGAGCTATAGCTATATCTGAACCGATTTTCACTAAATTTGATGTACTTTCTTTTAGTCTGGATTCGGTTGGATGTGCCAAAATTCAGGTCATTTGGACTTATATTGGCCATTTGGTACACAATTAACGCGAATTCGGTTGAATATATAAACGGGAGCTACATCTAAATTGGAACCGATTCCCACCATTTTCAATAGGGTTGTCCTTGGGCCAAACAAATATTGTTTGGAAATTTTAATTTCAATCGGATAATAAATGCGACCTGCATTTTGTCAAAAGAATACATGGACAGACGGACGGGGGGACAGATATTTTTTTTTAGTTTTCGTCACATTTTTTTTTCAATATGACGTACAATTGGTTTGTTTCAGAACCTGAGAGAATCTACAATTTTTGCAATTTTTTCGATATCATAAAGGGAAGGTAGGTTATCGTAGTAAAAGCTTTTACATTCTTACAGTTCCGGAACAGGCCATATATTGATTTGTACATTTTATACCCCACAACAGTATGTGTTAGGGGTATATCATACAGGTCGCTATTATCATCCGATCCTCACAGGACTTTCATGGATGTTGGGTAAGTATCAGAATAGAAGCGTACTGTTTCCAAAAAGACTCGCTAAATATTTAGAGGTTATGAATGACCTAAAACTGAAATTTTTCCTTATTCACATTTAAAATCCAAACGACAAGGAATATCGGATGAGGCTTGACGTCCATTGCATAGTATTTAGCGGGTAAAATGGATTACGATTTTTGTGTGTAATTGTTTAAATACAGTATTACGAAAACGAAATCGACCAAAATGGCATTGGACCTAAAGGGAGTCTTCCAATATATTAAATTAGTCGGCCCGTACGGGGTTACCAGGAGGGTAAGGAATCGGGCAAAATTACCCATCATCTAACATAATCTATGTTTTACAAAACTACAAGAATGTTTGAAATTGAGCCCAATTTGGATGCTCTCTTCGACTGTTCGCACGTAGAACACTATTGATGCTTGTCATCAAAATAGGTCGTATTTTTGCTAAGTCATACTAAAATGGTACTAACATATCCAAAACAAGTAAAAAAACACCTAAGTTTGGCAACCATTTTGATGAAGTTTAAAAAAATTCCAAAAATTCTGTCGAAAAATACAGGGTTGTCCATATTCGACGGACCCATCTGGCAACGCCATAACTTTTGACAGAGATGTCACATCGCTTAATGACATACCGCGTTTGAAGCGTCAGTCCAAGCAGATTTATTCCATGAATAGTTGAAATTTACATTCAACAGAAGAAGTCAATTGTGAAAACTCAGCGTGCTTTTAAAACATTAAAATGTGAGAAGTGCGCCTTCTAAGAACACCATTAAGCGTTTATACGAAAAATTTTCGACTGGTAAGGCTCTTTCTAATCAGAAGCCATATAAAATCGACCAAGGCGATCGGCCGAGAATATCGCTGCCGTACGAGCCAGTGTTGAGAGGTCCCCAAGAACATCCCTAAAACGCCGTTCTCAGCAGTTGGGCATGGCTCGGTCCACTTTACAACGGATTATTTGCATTGATTTGCTTTTGTTCCCGTACAAAATTCAATTGACGCAAAGAATGTTGCCTGCGGACAAGCCTCATCGATTGGAATGGGCCCAAAGAGTCATGGGTCCATCGAATATGGGCAACCCTGTACCGCTCAAAGGAAAACCATTATATAGGGACTTTACGAAGACGTGGTCTTTCATGAGTAATTTTTTGTCATAGGCTGTAGTGCCCATTACGAACTTTAAATACGGGATAAAGAAGGTGCCGTTATATTAGACTATACGATATCGTGGACCGATAAAACTCATCTTCGAACTTGACCTGCCTGCACATAAAAGACTGATCTGTTCAATATTTTATAGAGTATACAATAAGCGGAAATTCCTCTTGGGATTTTAAGCTGATCAAGAATATATACATAGTTCTTTAAATTTTCCAAAAATGCTCTTATATTTGTTTGAATTATTGCTAGTAAGTTTTCTTCTCAAGATATGCATGTAGCATTTCAATCACTACATTTATTTCATTTCATTACATAAGTATTGTGTTCTGAATCAGATCCAGTCAGTGATTATGGATTAATGATTTCCTTTCACGCCATGTAAAATCACAGTCAGTATCATTTCAGCATGAACACCTAATGTATATCGAAGTATTGCCAAAGTGTGTTCCTATTCAACACCTTTTCTGTGATTCAATCGCAACGTTAAGGTTATTTTCTCTTTTGCTTTTATTGTCGGTTAAAGTCCACATCTATAGAATATTATGCACATCATAGTTTTATGCAGATGTGTAGTTGGATTCCTGTCAGGTTTAACGTATTTTAATTCAATTTTTGATTTGTTTTCTTTTTTTCCTTTTTATTTATTTATTTTTTTTTATTTTGTGAAACAACATAAAGGTAAGTAACAACACACTGAGGTAGGATGGATTGGTTGGCTGGTTGCTGATTGCATGGTTCACTTTAACTGTCAGTCAAACATTGTGGGTATGACTTGACTATGATTTTGAAAAGTTGCAACTGCCATTCTACATATACTATATGAAATTCTACACAATTTTTTTATGGCATGTCGGAGAGATCTTTGTTTTGGCGGTGGGATAGAAAAAAGTTGCAAGAACTTATGTGCCAACCTTTGGCACAGTAAAATAGGCCCAAATGTATTCTCAAATTTTTTCACCGCAACTATGTTGGAAAGATGTATACTTTTGAAATTCGAACCTTAAGTGTGCGAATATTTCTAAAAGCTACTAATATTGTAAGTGTATGTGCGAATCAACGTTGGAAAGTATGCTTGATATAAGGAGGGAATAAATTTGACAAAATATGGTTGTGGGTGTGATGAGGATATCGTTGTGGAAGTGCGCCGAATATTATCGCGAAAATATTCTTGGGCACGCAAACATTTTGGCCGCAGACCTTGGACATTCCAATAGAACTCAGCACCATCGCACTCAGCCCGCCGCACCCGAAAATGATTACAAAATGAGGTTCCGCGCTTCATTTCCAGTGCACAATGGCCACCAAAATCTACGGATACCAATCCGCTGGACATTGTGTCTGGAGTATTTTGGAAGGCAAGGTTGGCACTAAAAAATACCAAGTTGTCGATCACCTCAAGCAAGCGTTTCGCCGGAATGGACCAAAATACCGCAGAGCAACATTCGGGTAGCGTGTGACGGTTTCATTGGCCGTTTGAAGGCTATAATTCGTGCCAAAGGTGACCAAATCGAACGAATCTAAACTCATTATAAAATTTGATGCTATTTCCTACATTTTTTGCTTTCATTCAATAAAATTTAAAAATGTATGGTGTTTGAATTTGTTGCAATTTTTTATCTAACCCTTCATGCTTGAATCGAAGATATCGTTCTGGAAATACATGCCATATACTGCCAAGTGGCACTCAATTGGTTATTGCAATGAAGGATAGCGCTGAAACCGTAAAATTTTATATTTGCATAACTGTTGTTGTCTATGTTTGAGATATGGAACCGTTTTGCAAATGAGTACTAAAATTATACGAAAAGTACTAAAGGTCTCTTTTGGAAAGTGAAAAGATGTACATTGTTTCGGAATTGCGTACTAAGTGTTAATAACGTTGGTATTGGGTGTAGAGGTGGAGCTGAAATTGTGAAATTTAATATTGAGGTCACTGTTGGATTCTAGGGTTTACAGATGGAGACGTTGAAATAGATTTAGACAAAAAAATTGGATGTGGTTCAATTAATATCATCTCTGGTAAACCTTAAAATTAAAGATGTTGCGGGCATTTTTTGTATAATATGTAATATTTTGTCCTATATTTTTTGCGAAAAAGGAAAAACTTGAATAATTTATAAAATCCTGAAAGACTGAATATTTAGTACGATGTTCAATGTTTTAATTAAACATTTTGTCAAACTGGACAAATTGTGCATTTTGAAACGAATCTGACAATTAAGTTCCATCGACGCCGCTACAACCTTAAAAGTTGACGGAAGAAACTGACGGAGTATGACAATTTCGCATGTAGATCACCATTATTCCCAGACGTTAGATACGGTGTTGACTAGTTTGGAAATTTGAACCAAAACAGACTATGCTTTGTCTGATGGAATAAAGTTTTATTTGCTATATTAAAGGGATGGAGCTAGAAATTTGAAATTTGGAAATTTGCACTTAAAAGAACTAAATGTTAGGTAGCACTAAATATGCAGTTTTGTAGCAAGAAGTCTGTTTATTTGAGGAGGTACCATGTTGAAAATACTAAATGTATATTGGTCTGGCAATATTAAAATATTTTGGCAAACTCAATTTAAAACAAGTAAAAAAACATTAAGTTCGGTTGGGCTAAACTTTTAATACCCTCTATCTTAGGGTAAAGGAAACATTAGAAGAAATGTGGGAAAAACCATTAAAATGCCGAATATCGGGAGGTGCCGTTATATGGTGGCTATACCAAATCGTGGACCTACACATGCAATGTTTCACCAAAGGAGCTAGAATCCATTATGACTTACAAATGCCAATTTTCAGACAAATCCGTGAAAAAATGTGGCAAAAATCATCAAATTAACGAATATCGGGAGGTACCGTTATATGGGTACTATATCAAAACGTGGACCTATACATATGGGAGCTATACCACACCATGGACCCATACATGCAATGTTTCGCAAAACGTGGACCTATAATTACAATGACTCGCCACACGAACTGGAACCCATTATGATCTACAACTACCAATTTTCAGAGAAATTATTGAAAAAAATGTGTCAAAAATCATCAAAATACCGAATATTGGGAGGTACCGTTATATGGGGACTTTATCAAGACGTGGACCTATACATATGGGAGCTATACCAAACCATAGACCCATACATGCAGTGTTTCGCCACCGGAGCTGGAACCCATTATGACCAACAAATACCAATTTTTACACAAATCCGTGAAAAAAATATGGCAAAAAAAAATAAAATACCGAATATCGAGAGGTACCTTTATATGGAGGCTATACCAAAACGTGGACCTATACATACATGTTTTACCATTTACCATTGGTATTTGTAGGTATTTATGACCTACAAATACCAATTTCAGACAAATCCGTGAAAAAATGTGGCATAAATCATCGAAATACCGGATATCGGGAGGTACCGTTATATGGGTACTATACCAGAACATGGACCGATATATCTCAGTTTCAATACCAACCATCCTAGACACAATACAAATTGCTCTGGCGCTCTACGTCAAATAATGTGGGCTGTATCGTGATTTCAACAGAAAGACAGACGGACATCGTTAAATAGACTTAGAATTTTATGTTGATTATGAATATATATACTTTATGGGGTCTACGACGAATATTTAAGGATGTTACAAACGGAATGACAAAGTTAATATACCCTCCTTTCTAAGGGAGGATATAAATAGGAGGAAAAACATATTTTTTACAAACATATATAAAGTTGAAAAATTTATTAATTTTTTGCAAAAAAAAAAACAACTGTATCTACATTTTCGGTTCACCGCTCAGCTTTTGTTATCCCACACTACAATTAAAATAGTACTTCCAGTATAAATATCAATTGTTTGACATCTCCGAACAATAACTCCTTCTTTCATATGTTACGCACATGGTGGGTTCATTTTTTTCCACAAAATTGATTTCTGTTTCTAGTATTGTTGTTTGTTTAGAGTACCTTTTTTCATAGTCCAAAATAAAAAAGAAAAACAAAAACACACAAAAAACCTAACCCATATGTGTGGGCTGTCAAATTGTGGCTGTTTGTTAACTGCGTTAACATTAATATGAGTACTGTTCGACAGCGACGCAGCGATCGCATCACATGCAGACACACCACAGAACTCCAACCATTTGTTAACAAACAACTTATCCAATATTTCTAGTCACATACATTTACATGTGTATGTTTGTCAGTTCGTCTGTCCTCCATCCAGCTGTATGAGCCTTATGCTACACATTTCAATTGAATTTGATTACGAATAATACCACTTCTGCCACACCAACAGAAATACATAGATATCACCAACTCTGGAACTATGGCAAGGAATCACATATACCGGAGTTTATCCATAGCCTCTGACTATCTTATAGTATGCACCTACATATGTTTACTGAGTGGGACAGGTACAATATTCTAGGTGTGTACCCCATGAGGTCTACTGGGCTGTCGTCGTCTCTGTGTACGAATGTTTAAATCGGTGAATGAATAAACTTATGACTGACTGACTGCCAGCCAGCCAGCCTGCCTGACTCGTTGACAATGACAGCCTGAGTGAGCTAGTGTGTATGCTTAGCAATTGAATTTAATGTTTTCTTTTATGTTTTTGTCATTTTTACCGATACGTTTCTAAAACAGAAATCATATCAATGGTAGGTGTTGCAGCAGGAATAAATAAAAAGGGATAAAAATAGAAAATATTGTTATTAAACATGTGAGGGTCTATGTTCGGATTTTTATGGCATGCTACAATAGGAATTGGTATGCCACTAATACTATTGGTCACATTAGTCTACATTAATCATATCATATCATCATATAGTTATAGGATTTAATAAAGGAAATTTAAGCGATTTTAAAACAGCTGATTTGGGCATAATAAAGTTTTCAAAAGGTAGGCCCGACGAACTATTGGTCGTTTTTACATTTTCTATGCAATTTAAGGTGGGATAATATTATTTTTATACCCTACAATACAAGGTGGTCAGGGTATTATGTCTTTGTGCATTTGTTTGTAACAGGCAAAAGAAAACGAGATAGACCCATAGTTACTTTTGAGGATCTCCATAGAATCACTTTCTGAGTTGATTTATGCATGTCAGTCCGTCCGTCCGTCTATCCATGTATTCTTGTGAACAAAATGCAGGTCGCATTTACTATCCGATTGAGATGAAATTTTCCAAACAACATTTGTTTGGAACAAGGACGAACCCTATTGAAATTGGAGATAATCGGTAAAAATTTAAATATAGCTCCCATATATATCTTCGTCCGATTTGCCTTTTATTGTGCACCAAACGTGTAATATCAGCCCGATTAGTATGGAATTTTGCACATACAACCAAATTAGACCTGAAAATAAGTATGCCAAATATGATCGGTTCAGATTTGGATATAGCTCCCATATATAACTTCGTCCGATTTACATTTTATTGTGCACCAAACGTCTAATATTTGCCCAAATGGGATGGAATTTGGTACATACGACCGAATTGAGTCTAGAAGGTAGTATGTTGAATTTGGTGAAGATCGGTTCAGATATAGCTATAGCTACCATACATATTGTTCATCCGATTTGTTGTATTTGTTACCCACAGCCGTAATATGAACATTGTAACTACAATATTTGGGGAAATATATCAAATGCAGCTCATATATAACTTCGTCCGATTTAGCTTTTATTGTGCACCGAACGTCTAATATTTGCCCAAATGAGATGGAATTTGGCACATACGACCGAATTGAGTCTAGAAGGTAGTATGCCAAATTTGGTGAAGATCGGTTCAGATATAGCTATAGCTCCCATATATATTGTTCATCCGATTTGTTGTATTGTTACCAACAGGCGTAATATGCACTCCGTAACAACGATATTCAGGGAAATATATCAAATACAGCTCAGAAATATCTTTGCCAAATTTTACCAAGATCGGTTCAGATTTGGATATAGCTCCCATATATATCCTTATCTGATTTCAAATTAATTTTGCACCAAATGGGCAATATAAGTCCGAATTTAGAAGATACAAATGCTTCGGCATATTTAGTCAGAAAGGGTCCAGTTAAGACCCTTCCTATAGTTTAGTTTTTCAAAATTCAGATCCCTAGTTCTTGCTATTATTCAGAACCCAAAAATACTAATTAATAAGCTTTTACTCCCAAATACATATTTCATCCGCTTTGAGTCTCCGAACGCTTAATATTTAATCCATTAAACGACTTTTAGTTCAAGATATGTAACATACATCTTCCAAAAACCTTTAACAAATTATGTGGGGATCGGTTCAGATTTGGATATTGTTCCCATATAAATCCTCGTTCGATTTCAAATTCATAGTGTGGATTTCGGTACATTCAACCAAATAGAGCCTTTAGGTATAATTTGTTTAGAATTTCGCTGTAGCTTCGATATATATGATTCACCACATTCCGATATATAAGACTCATTCTCAATTAATCCTTTTCATCATAATTTTCACTCTATAGCAATGGAATTTCATACGAGAGGTCACTTCCAATATAAAAACCAGTAAGGAAAAGTCAAAAGTTGGACTTTGCCGGCTATATGATACCCTACAGCTGTGGCTGTAGAGTTCCCGTAACAAATGAATTTATTTGAAGTATATCATACCACCTATCAACGTTTGGATTTAGAGCAGTTATAGTTTGCTATAGAGTGCATGGTATTTCTTGGAGAAGGAGTTGCATAAAATGGAAACGTACGTCCCGAAATTCACTCCATTTGGGCTGATACTAGCCATTAGTTCCACAATTAACTTGAAATCGCATATTTATATAAGGATATTTATATGAGTGACTTAAACACCAAATCGGATGAAACATGTATATGGGTGCTATAGCTATACCTGAACCAATTTTCTCCAAATTTGATGTACTTGCTTGTAGACTAAATTCGGTCGGATATACCAAAATTCAGAACTTTTCGACAGATATTGGTCATTTGATACACAATTAACCCGAAATCGGTGGAAGATATATATATATAGGAGTTATATCAAAATCTAAAGCGATCTTGATAAAATTTAACAAAGGTATTTCCAAGCTCTATAAGATATCTGGTACCAAATATCAATGTTGTCGAATGCATATTACTTGTTTGAGGGACTTAAACACCAAATCAGATGAAACATATATATGGGAGCCATAGCTATATCTGAACCGATTATGACACAAATTTAATGTACTGCTTCTAGACTGAATTCGTTCGGATATGTCCATCGAAATTTCGAATTCGAATTTTAGTCCATTTGGGCTGATATTAGCCATTTGGTGCACAATTAAGCCGGAATCGGTTGAGTATAAATATGGGAGCTATATCCAAATTTGAAGCGATCTTGACAAAATTTTATACACTTATTTCAGAGCTGTATTTGATATCTGGTACCAAAGATCATTGTTGTAGAATGCATATTACGCTTGTGAGGAACTTTAAACCCCAAATCGGATAAAACATATATATGGGAGTTATGACTATATCTAAACCGCTTTTCGCAATATTTGACATACTTAGTCGTATGTTGACTGTATATTCCCAAATGTCTGCTGAAATACTTTGAAAAAATGCAAAATTTGGTTGTGCCGAATTTTTAATAACCTCCACAATTCAAAAGAAACTGCAAAATGTAAGATAGATCCGTTGAAAAATGCTTCTATCAAAATACCGAATATCGGATGGTACGGTTAAGTGGGTGCTATACGAAAACGTGGGCCTGTATTGCTAAGTACCTAAAATCGGAAAAATTCCGAATATTAGGATATACCATTTCTGATCTTGCAGATCTGTATGAGAAATTTTTTGTCAGAAACAATTTGAAACAATTCCGGTGAAAAGTGTAACACAAATCAAAAAATGCTGAATATTTGTATGTACCATTGTCTTCAAGAATATGTCCTTCATACTGGGAATACAAATTGCCAACTTACAGCAAATTCGGTTTAAAATTGTAACTAAAACGCCAAAAACACTCTAAATTTGCCTGTACAGTTATATGGGGGGGGGGTCTGCCATAACGCGGAACTATGAAGCTTACTTTCATCATCAAATGTCCTGTAGACCTAAAACATATTCCTATCTCATTTCGTTATGAATCTCGACATAAGCTTTTATGCTGATCAAGAAGGTATACTTTAAAGTGTCTTAAATGGGTATTTCGAGGTGTTACAAACGGAAAAAACGAACTCAATATACTCAATATATGTCATACTATGGTGGAGGGTATACGATTTCCGGGTGCACCTCCAAAATACCCGGTATTTTGATGTTTTTCTCGAAATTGACCAGCCTGCTGATAAAATAAAGCACTGTGCAAAGTCTAAGCCTCTAATCGCAAAATGTGATTAGCTAACGTGGTTGGCTTCCAAGAAATTTCGACTCCTTCAGAATAATGCAAAATTTAATTTTTTTTCTGCAACAAGAATGTTTGCAATGAATTTTTTTTTTATTGAAATGAGAAATCGGGAACGAAAAAATTGGGAATTTGAACATGAAAATTTAATTTCGTACCACCGTGGCGTGGAGTATCACATGGTCGCCTTTGTCTGAATATAGACTGGCTTATTGGAAACCTTTATATCCCTGTAACAAACAGCTCAACAAACTAAAACCATTTTTCCAATATCCATACATTCCCAATTGAAAAAGTTAGGTAGGACAAGATACCAGAACAACTATTGCCTTGACGGATGACTGGGTCTGGTGATGATTTGGCATAAATTGTTGATTGTCCCACCTAGCCGTTGAGTTGAACTTTCCATGCATATGCTGATGCATTTCAAATTTTCTGTTATTGAAAATAAAAACAATGCCTTTGAAAAATATTCTTTACTTTTTTATGTTATATGCATGCATATACGTGTGTGTGTTAGTTATCTCCTCAAACATCCAACCATTCATTTTTTTTGTCTAGAATTGGATTGTGCTGCCTGCTGTGGTGGCATTATCTCCTCCACATTTACATCTACATACATACAAAAAAGAGGACGTACGTAAATGCATTAAGTGTAGGGGCTTCGCTTTTGACGTGTTTCTCTTGTTTGTTCACTTTTGTCCGTGTTTTTTGTTCGGTTTTTATTGATATGTTAACAATTGCATTTGTTACACCCAATATGTGGCGTGAATTTGTGCGGTTGTCTGCCAGTTGTGCATCGATTCGATGATATGGGTTCTATTTATTATTTTCATGTGGATTCTTTGGGTTCGGCCGATTTAGGAAATTCTGATGATTCACCTTGTGAATTGAATTCAAAATTGAATGTCTGTCCATCAGCCGCCTGCATGCGAGCATATTTATATTGATGCCCCCACCCATACCATACCATTACCCATCATAATTTTTTGTTGCTCATTTCTTGGTACCCCTCGCCTGGCTTCAACGCTGTAGCATTGTAGGCAGTTTAATCGTAATAATTGTATTAATTTCATTTTGATACAATTGTGTAAATTAAGTACCACATCGTTAGGCTGTTTGTGTACTCCTCACTCACTTGATTACCAAGTCAGCATGTGGGGGTAGTAGAGTCAATTTGAGTTTTGCCGGTTCATACGATGATGAGGACTATTTGCTTTTCATTGAATTCTTGGGAAACCAAAAAAAAGTATTGAAATCAACAGTTCTCCATTGAATATTCTTTGGCGGCAGAATATTTTCTTCTCTCTCAAAAAAAAAAAAAAAAAAAGAAATAAGTCATAAATCATAATAAAAGGAACCGTATATAATCTATATAGAATTTGATTTCTAATTAACTATACACCAATAATGAAGCAGTATATTTTTCCTTCAACTCCATGCATGATTTAACTAAAAAATCCACTTGTAATCGATGTTGTGAAAGTTGAACTGCTCGGGAATTTTAGGCACTTAATTAATCAGAGCTCATTTACGATCTTCACATGTGAAGCAAGTTTAATTAATGGTAGCGAAACCTAATTAACAGGGACATCAAAAATCGCATCCATATTGTTTCGCACTGATGTGACCCAGCAGGAAGTCGAATCGCTTAAGGGAATCCACATCTTACTGGCGGAATATTTTAAGAAGTTGAAATCATTTTTTTTTTTGAAACAAATAAAATGAAATATACGTATGTTTAAAATTGTATGAAGAAAATTTTAATGTTGAGGGCAAAATATATATTTTGAAGCTGGTATAGCTTTATTATGATAAACTAATATTATTATACCCTAAAACACAATGTGGTGGAGGTTTCATAAGTTCGGTTAAGTCTAAAAGATTGTGACATATCTTAATATTAGTTCTAGACCCACGAACTCTCCGAGCTGAGTCGATCTAGATATCTACCTGCCCGTCTGTTATGGCAAAGTATTAAGTGGCTGAAATGAAAAAAATCGGATTTTGTCACCGATTTTGTAGTCGCTCTTAGATCACAGTTATATACCGATCGAAGCGAAATTTTACATGGGGTTAGATTTTGGAGCAGGGAAGAAATCAAACATTTTGGATGGTTATTACATAATATTTTGTGTGAAAAATTAAAAATTCTCCATTCCGCCGCGAGAAGATTTAATACTGAATGTTATATACTGTCGCATTCGTGGGAAATGTTGATCCGTTGTGGTGGAGGTACCAGAAGGAGGGACCCAATCAACCAGATCTTTATAGAGAAACTAGATATAGTAGAAATACTGGGATATGCGAAACTTGAGGCTAATCGAACTCGTCTTTTACATTTTATATGCGTTGTGATTATTCAAAAACCAGAAGTAGTGGGCTGATCTATCCCATCTTTAGACCATTTGCATTCCATTTTATGAGATTTGTGGGCAAAAAAGTTGGCCCGTTCTATGGGAGATACCAGAAGGAGTGGTCTAATCTTCCTATCTTCATACAAAACTCTTTGTGATTATTCAAAATTTTGACCCTTTGAAACTATGGGGTACGCCGTATAACTTCTTGGAAAATGCTTTAAAAAAGTACTGAATTTCTGAGCTACTCCATTTTCTCAAAATTGTTCCTTTTTATTTGAAAGGAAAATTATCCCAGTTAAAATGAAGCAAGTAAACAAGAAGCTATGTCCGGCAAGTAGAACTTTAAATACCCTTCAAAATTTGGAAGGAACTTGCAAAATATCAAAAAATGCACAGAGAATCTCCTGTCACAGGCTCTAGCATCCATTACGAACTTCAAATACCAAATTTTAAACGATTCCGGTGAATAATGTTGAAAAATCATGAAAATAACGAATATAGGGAGGTACCGTTATATGGGGGCTGTACGAAGACGTCGATCTGCATAGACAATTTTCTGTCGCAGACTGTAGTACCCATTACGAAATACAAGTACGAAATTTGAAACAATTCCAGTGAATAACGTGGCTAAAATCATCATATTCCGAATATATGGGACAATACCAAAAGTCCAGCCGGCCAAACACACAGCTGAGTAAAATTTTATCAAACTTTTTCAATTCGTTCGGAAGCTACAATGATTTCCACAGACAGACAGACAGACGGAATTTTAGAATTTAATGCTGATAAATAATATATATACTTTGCAGGGTGTAAAATGTTTATTTCGAGATGTTACAAACGGAATGACAAACATAACCCTCCATACTATGGTGGAGGTATAAAAAACATTCAAGTTGCTGCCTCGTTTGGCAATACTGTAACCTACACCATAGGTTCAAAGGCACATTATCGATTTGTGCAGCTGTATTTCACCAATGGCTTCACGAATATTGTTCTTTTAAGCGTCAATTGTCTCTGCATTATCTGCGTAACACATATCTTTGGGGGAACCCACAAAAAATAGTGAAAAAATGTGAAATCGCAGATCCAAGGTGACCAAACAACTTCTTCAAAAACACGGCACATGACATGTAGAATGATATTGTCCATACCTTGCACCCAGCATAGCACTGATGCAAATATTCGGTTGTTTAATGAATGAAATCTATATGAAATTTCAGGATTTAAGCTCTATTCCTTCAGTCAATACCAAATTTAGAACTATATAGAACTTTTCGTACAATTATAGTAAGCATAGTTAGTAAGCACCTCCAAATCTCAATCCCTGAAACCAACAGAGACCTCAATATAAAATGTTGGGTTTCCAACCCAATTTAGTACCACTTAGTACTTTTCGAACAATTATAGTACACATTTTCAAAACAACCTCCATATCTTAACCACAGACACAAAGAGTGGCATTTGTACTAAATGTCAGGATTTCAGCTCTTTTCTTTAACCCATTTGGTATTGGCTGAAAGAAAAGAGCTGAAATCCAATAGTACAATTTAGCACTTTCCATAAAATTATAGTAAGCATTTCAAAACCTACATCCAAATCTTAAATCCAGATGCCAACAGAGGCCTCAATACCAAATTTGAGGATACCAGCCCTATAATTTCAAATTTAGTACCATTTAGATTTTTGATATAAATATAGAACACATTTCCAAACCATCGTCAAATCGCAAACCCAGGTACCATCTATCTATATAAATATCAAATTTCAGAATTGTATCTCCTTTCATTCAACCAATACCACAGAAAGTACCATTCTGTAATTTTAGTGCAATTATGTTACACATTTCCGAAACCAACTCCAGGTTACACATGAAACGCGACCCTAATACTAAATTTTAGATTTCCAGCACTATCTGTTTACCCAATAGCAAATTTTACCACATATAGTACTATTTAATACTTTTTGTGCACTTGTAGTATACATTTCTAAAACCACTTCTTTATCACAAACCTACCACAAACAAGGACCCCAATAAAAAATTTCAAAATTCCAACTTCATCCTTTCACCCTAAACAAAACTCTTCTAAACTTAGTACCATTTAGTACAGTTCGCACAGTTAGTACACCTTTCCACAACCACCTTCATATATACAAGTTAATTTCCAACCTTGATGCCCATATCAAATGTGAAGTTTTTAGCTGTATCCATTCACATAATACCAAATGGTATCATTTTAGAAGTTTAGTACCATTTTCGAACTTTTCGTAAGCTTAATGTTCGAATTTCCAAAAATTCTTTGGAACATCTATCCTGCAGTCCTTTAGTGACTCCCCTTCCAAATTTCAGAATTTTAGCTCATTCCGTTCGTGCACATTTCAGTACTTTTCGCACTTTTTTATAACGTATTTCCAAAAACCCAGCCTTATCACACACCTGCACACCAAGACTGGCTCTCGTGCAAATTCCAAAATTCTAGCTTTAGCCATTTCGTCTGGGCGTTGATAGCTGATAGATCAGTTAGTCAGCTATGACTGAAATCAGATATATATTGTGTTCCGAATATCATTCTTATGGTGTGCGTATTAAGAATTTTAAAGTCGGGGCACTTCCCATGTATGAAATCAAAATTGAGTCATTGAGATTATCTACAGAGCCCTGGGTATCTGCACATTCTCAATTTTTAATATTTTTATGTGTTGACATTGCTTTTTCACAACAAATTGCTTGTTATCATGTATGTAGCTCTGTGACTAAAATTGGTAATTAACAAATTCTCTTTTTTTATGAAGAGCGTAGGCATATGACAGAGTTAAGTGTTTGAAAATGTCTCAATTAGGAAATTTCACAATTTCAATGGCAGTGGCAATTACAAAAAAAAAAAAAATCATAACTTGAAACGAAAGCGACAACAACAAAAACAAAAACCAGTACTGTCGTTTACATACGTCCATATCAAAAAATTACAAGTGCTTTGTTTGTCGTGCTTAAGTTGAAAATGGAAATTAGACGTCGACGTTGAAATATGAAAATTAAATAAATTTGTTAAAAATACACGAACACCCAGACACACGAAATAATATTTTGAATGACAACATGATTCAACATCTACTTTGATTATTTAATAGCATGTGAATTTCAATGACCACCTAAGTGGATATGGTTTTGACGTAATTGGTCCAAAGTATGCATACAGACCAATTGTTAATGATTGTCATGATATAATTGAACAAATTTGTATTTGTATGATATTTGGAAGACAAATGGGCTATGTACTACTCTTGTATGATTTTCCTTACCAGCATTCCCAACTGCTTAATGTAGGTTAGGATAGAGGAGGAATGAATGTTGAGAATGTTGAATGAACTATGGAGGATATATTAACTTTGTCATTCCGCTTGTAACACCTCGAAATACTCATGTCAAACACAACAAAGTATACATATTCTTGTTCAGCGTAAAATTCTAAGTCGATGTCCGTCTGTTGTAATCACGCTATCTTTCGAACGAATTGAGATACAAGGCTAAAATTTTGCACACAGGTTTATTTTTACAGTAGGCAGGTTAAGTACGTAAATGGGCAATGTAGGTCCACGTCTTCGTATAGCCCCCATATAAATGCACCTCCCGATATTTGGTATTTTGATGATGTTAGCGACATTATTAATCGGAATTGTTCAAAATTTGATATTTGAAGTTCGCAATGGATACTACAGCCTAAGACAGAAAATTGTCTGTTCAGGTCCACGTCTTCGTATAGCCCCCATATAACGGTACCTCCCTATATTCGGTATTTTGGTGATTTTGGCGTCTTTATTCACCAAAATGTTTTCAAATTACGCATTTAGAGTTCGTAATGGAAACTCCAGTCTGTGACAGAAAATTGTCTATCCAGGTCCAGGTCTTCTTATAGGCCCTATATACCAGTACCTCCCTATATTCGGATTTTGACGAGTTTAGGTACAATACTCACCGAAGTTGTTTGAAATGTCGTACTTGAAGTTCGTAATGGATGCTACAGAATATGACAAAAAATTGTCTACGCAGGTTCAAGTCTTCGCACAGCTCCGATATAGCGGTACCTCCCTATATTCTATACTTTGATGATTTTAGCTACATTATTCGCGTTTATTTCAAGTTCCGAATTTGAATTTGGTAATGACTCATGACAAATAATGCCTGTGTGGGTTCACGTCGTATAGGCACCAATATAACGGCAATATTCTGTATTTTTAAAACTTTACCAATTTTTTTCTGGATTTTATTTCCAAATTCGTTCCAAATGGTGGAGGGTATTCAAAGTTCGGCCCGGCCGAACTTACTGCTTTTTAACTTGTTTATAGGTGACATAGGGATCCGTGTCTGAATGCACAAAGGTATTCCATCCTTTAATTTTCTTTCACATCCTCACACAGCCTGCAGTATTCGAAGTTAGAGTTGTACAATTTGGATGTTGCAACGACCTGTGGATGTGATGGATGTTGGTTCGTTGTACCACCAAATACCTTTGAAGAGTATTTCTAAATCTCTGTTAAAAATACAAAGAGAAGGTTTCAACATTTCGGCGACTCCAAGATCTATTGACTGCAAATCCATCCTTTAACATTTCAGAAAAGCATCCAAAGCCGGAAAGTAATGCACATATTTCCCAGAGCTGTTCTACACCTCAGTATTGCATTGGAATTGATTTTGATAGATTCAAGAGCATTAAACTCTATTTTGTCAAACCTCATGTATGTTTCCTTAGCTGTTACTTCAGCTCTAAGAAATCCTTTGGAAATCTTTGAAAAATTTCTTTAGAAATCCGCTTTTTATGGTCAGACGGTCCTTAGAAAAAATTCTATAAAAATTGACGTTTGAGCCTTCGTACAGTATGCAGCGTGTTCTGCTCAGAAAGCCTCATCGCACTTCGTTCAGCCTGTTACATGCAGTATACTTTATACCATATTAGTTGACAGTTCAAAATTGTGCCTAGATATTTGGCTTCTGAAAAGAGATTTGAGATCACTCCAACCAGCACTGGTGGAATGAATTGATCTAGCTTGCGCTTACATGTGAACAGTGAACACTGACTTAGGCATTATGTTTGGATTTAATTTCCGATGAAGGCTCCCTTTAACTCACCTGTCTACTCCAAATTTTCTACAATATAATCGCCCACCTCATGAAGAGCTGTTTCAACAGACTTTTCTTTTTTAGCGGAGTGCTGCCACATGCTTACCAGTGTCTAGTTTAGTTCCGTTCTTATACCCAGGTCTATTAGCCTTTCAATGATCTTTGAGTTCGTTTCTGTTAATTAGCATACCAAAGAGAATTTTATCACCCTCTGATCTGACTGGAATAGAGTTGGTCAAAAGCAATCTGTTGATATCTTTACAGTTGGAAAACGCGTTCTCGCTAAGAGGTCTAGAGAGGTAAGACTATAGTCTGATGATATGCTTTTTTGTTTCTTCATACTGCCAATTTTGACATACCTTGCGAAACCTTATATAAATTCCCCCATGAATTATTCTCGACGCTTTTAATCTTTTACCTCCACCATAGTAGGGAGGGTATATTAAGTTTGTCATACCGCTTGTAACACCTCGAAATATACATTTTAGACCGAGCATAGTAAATATATCCTTCTGTCCCTCCGGCCGTCAGTTGAAATCACTCTAGCTTCCGAACGAATTGAAGTAGGTAAATAAAATTTTACTCAGATGTGTGTTAGGTCTGCAGGATTTCTGGTATTGGTATACAGGTCCACGTTTTGGTAAAGCCCCCATATTACTGCAGAATTTTGTTAATTTTAGCGACATTATTCACCGATTTTTTTTCAATTTTCGTATTTGCAGTTCGTAATGGGTACTTCATTGTGTGACAGAAAACTGCATATGCAGGTCCACGTCTTCATATATATCCCCTATTTAAAGGTACCTCCCTATATTCGGTATTTTGATGTTTTTGCTAAATTATTCGCCACATTTAGTTTTTATGCCCTCCACCATAGTATAGAGGGTATATAAAGTTTGTCATTCAGTTCATCGATTTAGCGATGTCCGTCCGTCTGTCCGTCAGTGGAAATCACTCTAACTTCCCAACGAAATGAACTAGATTGATAAAATGTTACTCAAATGTATACTATGCCTGCAGGACTTTTGGTATTTAAAATGGGCCATGTAGGTCCTCGTTTTAGTATATCCCCCATATAACGGTACCTCCCGATATTCGGTACTTTGTTGATTTTAGCGACGCTATTCACGGGAATTGTTTCAAATTGGGTATTTGAAGTTCGTAATGGATACTACAGCCTAAGACAGAAAATTGTCTGTGCGGGTCCACGTCTTCGTATAGCCCCATATGACGGGACCTCGCGAAATTCGGTATTTTGATGATTTTAGCGACATTATTTAGCGGAAGTTTTTCAAATTTGGTATTTGAAGTTTGTAATGTATACTACAACCTAAGACAAAGATTGTCTGTACAGGTCCAGGTCTTCGTATAGCCCCCATGTAACGGTACCTCCCGATATTCGGTATTTTGATGATTTTAAGTACATTATTCACCTTTTTTTAAGTTTCGCATTTGAATATTGTAATGGCTTATGACAAAATTTACGTATGCAGGTCCATGTCGTCGTATAGACCCTAATATAACAGCTACATTCGGTATTTTTAAGATTTTAACAGAATTTTTAATTGCCAAATTCGTTCCAAATGGTGGAGGGTATACAAAGTTCGACCCGGCCGAACTTACAGCTGTTTTAATTGTTTTTTTTTTTTTTTTTTTTTTGTATTTGAATATTGGAGAGGCATATGACAAAACTTATCTATGCAGGTCCACGCCTTCGTACAGATATAGCGGTTTCGATATTTTTATGATTTTAACAGTATTTTTCATCGTATTTTTAAGAAGATGTTGTATAGCAGCCAAGTAGGGTGCTTTTAAGATTGTTGATATTGCTTGCCTTTTAGGGTGAGGTAATCGGAATGTCGAACTTTCGAAGTTCTTGGTTTTCTATAGGGTTTATGATTAAACCCATCAAAAAGAGGTTTGGAAATATATCTTCTTATGTTCCGAAAATGGGCAGTCATTGCCCTCCAGTTCCTTATTAGGGAATCGTCCATGGTTGTTAGAAAATAACAAAACAGCCCATTCAGAGCCTTTCCCTAGCCGCACTGTCACAATATTTTCGTTACATAGGTACCAACAAGTTAATATAGAAAACAAATAAGCAAAGGCTATAGTCGTGCGGGGCTACCATGTGATACCCTACAACACTACAATATGTTAGAAGCCTCCTCATGTCCAAATCCACTTTGGAAGATTTCGCTTTTGAAATTATGTCACGGAGCACTGCCCAAAATTTTGACCAGGGACATTTTCCAAATATTTATGTACTCCGTCGAGCTGTTAGTTTTTGTGGTCCATTTTACGGCTAAATATAATCCAATGGTCATCCAAAATGCTAGAATTCTTCCCCGTTCTTAACTCTCCTCTCAGGCGTGTCGATTGGTTTCAATTGTGTGATCAGGATTTTTTTTCTCTGTGTCTCCAAATTTAGACTCATCTATATAATTTGCTTTTCTACATCAAAGTAGTGGTCCATTCTACCCGCTGTCATAAATTCTAACTTCGTGCAAGATTTCGTGTCCTTTGGTTTCTATTTGTGACCTTTATAACGGCTGCAAAATCAGGAACATTTTGGGTTGTTGATCCATTTCAACCCCTAAATATATTGCGGACATCTTTGAAAGCAATGAGCTTAACCTTTCTGAGCCTAACCCTACCTTTGTGAAAAATTTCGTGAGGATCGGTCGATAATTGCAATCTGTATATAAAGAATAACACCAACCTGTGTTGTAAGGTGAAAAAATATTACAAGATATACACTTCAATATTTTAAGTCAAATTGAAAAAATCGCATGCGATAAAAAATATGAAAAAATAAAAAAATGTCACAAAATACTACAAAATCTATGTTAACATCATTATTGGTATCTTTTTATGCGATTTTTTTAGATTTTATACTTTTATGCCAAAAGGGCATTCTAATTTTAAAAAAATTGTCAAAATCACTCCAGCCATTCTGGATATATAAGCATTCTAGCTAACATCCCCTTCCTTTGTATATACACATTGTATATATTCCGCTATATATATCCGATGTATTTACTATCGGCATCTACGTAACGGTCAGAATTGACCTGTTCGTCTATTTGTTATTTCGCCGGGATTAAAATATTCGCGGTTGAATAGCAAATTTTACTTTTACTTAACACAAATGTTGTAGCCTATTTCACCCACTAAATATTACCAGATGACCATCAAAATTGGAAGGCTTCTGCCCAGCCCTAAGCTCTAGCCCAATGCTAACTTCCGCTTTGATTGGTCTATAATTGCGACCTGTAGAGCAACTGCATAATCAGGAATTTATTCAGTGTTTGGTCCATTTCAACCCCTAAATATTATGAGATCATCTCCAAAAGAAATAGGGTTCTATTCTGACCCTAGGCCCACCTCCATTCTAAATTTCGTGAAGATCGGGCCATAATTGCGACCTGTAGAGTGATTACAAATTAACATGGACAGACGGGCAGACGGACATACATAGCTAGATCGACTCAGCTCGGCGAAATAGGAAGATTCATATATACTTTCCTATGTGGGAAATCAATATTTCGAGGTGTTACATAATTTTTGGCCCAATCAACTTATAATACTCCCAACACATAGTGTTGTAGGGTATAATGATGATGTCAGTATTTGTTTATTCTAGTCAAAACGAATTCGAATCTACAAAAAATTTCCGCAAATTATAGTGATGTGGGGTATATCATGGTAGGTCCCGTTTGACTATAGCCTTTGCTCATTTGTTGATTAAAAGCGTTACAGATTTCATTAGAAATGTGTTTACAAATTTAGGTTGCGGTTTAATTTCTATACAAATCATCTCTGGTAAATTATAAAATATTTAAAAAATTTATGAAATCGCCTTTCCCAAACACCTTCTGTGGAGCAATATAGTCCGATTTTAGTTAGTCGATATTTTGTGAAAATTATGCGGATAAATGTGACTGAGCGATCGTTATAGTATATGTTGAGTATCGTCCAATACCTCAATAACGGACATACAAACATCACAGAAGATCTGATGTGTACAAGTCACAAACAATAATCACCGACAATTACAAAATGAGGACATCACCTGCTTGTCACATTTTATGACAATTATCACACCTGACCACTGCACTATGGGTAAAAATCATGATTTTTTGGCATAAAGTCATTTTTTTTTTGGTTTCATATTTTGAAATTTAACTGATTTCCTAAATGTAGATACCCATATTAGAAAAAAAAATGTTTAATATCAATACGGGTGGCAACCCTTTTTTACTGGCGAGGTTTTAAAGTCAGCTGTTTGAAAGTCACTTTGTTTTGGTACAACTGGCGGTAAAGATCAGCTAAGTTCAAGTGCTTCTGATTTGACAAAATTGAAAAAAATAAAATGTGTAATTATGGAAAACGTTAGTGCAGGTATGTAAAATTAAGACGAGGTGCCCTTTTTGTCATAATTGTCTGTTGTTGTAATACTGTGAATTCTTTCTTTTATGTATAGCTTTATATAAAATCTATAAATTGTAGTTGTGTTCCGTGGAGTGTAACTTGTGAATGGCAAAGCATTGCAAAAAGGTATAAATGCCAAGTTATTAACAAAAGTGTGTTAATTAATGAGTAACTAGCCTTTTTTGTTCTATTTTGTGCCAACACGTGTTTTGCAGATAAACATGTGTTTGTCCATGCAGCGCTCATTGAAATTTGGAGAAGCAACAATCGCTCAGAAGATGCACTTGTGAAATATGTGTTACAGAATATCAATAATATCAGTTTAAATGAAGACCAAATGTGTTTTATATCAAAACAAGTGAAAGATTTTGTTAATTAGATAAAAAAAAACATTTGCCAAAGTGCATCCGTAAACTAGAGCGATTTAAAACTAAACATTCAAAATGGCTTAGCAAAAGTATAATTATTGTAATGAATGAGCAGTATGTTTCTCCAAATCATCATAGCCGATCGGCCAGATCGGCTATATAGCAGCTACATGAAATTGTGCCCCAAATCATATGAAAATTCGTAGGTCATCTTGGGGGCATAAAAATGAATACAAATCAAATTTCACTTCAACAGCTTCATAAATAAAAAAGTTGGGTCAAATAGGCCAGACCGGCTATATAGCAGCTATATAAAAAATAGTGCCCCAAATCATATGAAAATTCGTAAGTCATCTTGGGGGGGGCTTAAAAAATGAATACAAACCAAATTTCACTTCAATAGCTTCATAAACAAAAAAGTTGGGTCAAATCGGCTATATAGCAGCTATATGAAATAGTTCCCCAAATCATATGAAAATTCGTAGGTCATCTTGGGGGCATAAAAAATGAATACAAACCAAATTTCACTTCAATAGCTTCATAAACAAAAAAGTTGGGTCAAATCGGCCAAATCGGCTATATAGCAGCTATATGAAATAGTGCCCAAAATCATATGAAAATTCGTAAGTCATCTTTGGGGTATACAAAATTAATACAAACCAAATTTCACTTCAATAGCTTCATAAACAAAAAAGTTGGGTCAAATCGGCCAGATCGGCTATATAGCAGCTATATGAAATAGTGCCCCAAATCATATGAAAATTGGTAGGTCATCTTGGAAGCATAAAAAATGCATACAAACCAAATTTCAATTCAATAGCTTTGAAATTAGAGTTTATGCCAAAATAAACGTAAAAAAAACCCATAGTGCACTGGCTAGCTAACAAAAAGTGCACCTATTCTGTCAAATCATATTGTCATAATAAGTATTTCTTATTTCCCGAAAAAAATAATATTTCAATTTTTCCGAAAATTGTTTTTGGAAATTTTTTCAACCCCATAAATGTGAAAATAGACCAATTAATGTAGTTAAATATTTAATATGCCGACATCCCCTCTTTTCCTTAAAGTAAACGCAGGTACGTTGGTATACACCACTACTTATTTACAAACACTTCGATATATTTTTCTATACCTGTTTCATTAAGAGAGCAAATAATTCTTCTTGTTTTTCAGCTACCTGACATTCGGGGCTTATCAGGAGTGTTCAGAAAGAATTACAAAGAGAAAAACAAAACAACAAGAACAGAATCTAAAAGGAATTCTGACCTTTTTTGTGGCCGTTTAAAAAGTAAAGAACGAAAAGAACAAATGTCAAACAAGAAAAAAAAAAAAACAAAAGCAAAGAACAGAATAATAATGATAGTCAAACAAACACACACACTATGTCAGACACACAATTTGAGATGGATAAAATAGTATTTCATGCACACACACATACTCACAATGATGCATCTTTGCAAGGGAATTTCTCGTTTTAACACCTGCCCTTTAGCTACAGCAAACCATGAATTTTCCAAAATGTAATGGAAAATACAACAAGAGCAAAGAAGTGGAAAACCCGAAACACTGAACTCAGTGTCAGGTATAGTGCACAATTCGGGACAAAAGACCATGGCCAAGATGACAGCAACTAAACAAAACTAAAAGTTAAAAGCCAGAACGGTATGACAGAGCGTAAAAGGAAAACTGACCGATTTAAGTAAGGGTTCTCTTTTCTTTTGCTGCCGAAAATTTTCCCTCCTAGTTTTGACGCTTCCATTTTCAGTGTGTGTGTGTGCGTGTCACGAAGATTTACACTTTTTCATCTGGCACAAGAAGGCATGCTAAGAATGGACAACGGGTCAAATACACCAATAGGGAAACTAAAACTTAAAAAAAAAAAAAACAAATTCATAAAAATTACCCTTAAATTTAACATCATTAAGGTTCGTTTAGAAGTTAACCGTTCTACCAAATACGTAGGTTAATGCGGAATGTAGGGAATGCAATGCTAAATTTGGTTATTAAAATTGTTATAAATTGTCAGGAATTCATATATGAATGGACTAAAAATGTATTTAAAAACTGAATATTTTTAAAATTATAAAAAATATTTCGACTTTTTAACCCTTCTATAGTCAAAGGTTAAAATACGGAATATTTTCTTAACATATCGTGGGAAGGCCGGAAAAGGTGACTCTTTCTCACATTATCTATAATATTTTTTTAAGAATTTAAACATTGAAACATAACCTAATTTTGAAAAAATGTAATTTGGAAAAAAATTGGAAAATTGGTAAATGGGTAATTTGTTATACTTCCCATGGGGAGACGGAATGTAAATACCTTGCAGTAGATAATATGATAAAAACATGAACGGAAAGTCGGAAACCTGTAGACTTATTAAAATGATATAATGGCATACACCACTATAAATATTTAGATGTTCTACCAGTATTGGAAATTTGAAGAAAATCATACTGACCATATGGTGACATAAAAACTGAACAAAGTCAAACGACATAATTTTTACTTTTTTTCAATTTTATTGAATGAAAGCAAAAAATGTCGGAAATAACATCAAATTTTAGAATAAGTTAAGCTTTGTTCGAATTGGTCACCTTTGGCACGAATTATGGCGTTCAAACGGCCAATGAAACCGTCTCACGCTGCCCGAATGTATTTTTCAAGCGCTTGCTTGAAAATACCAACCTTGCTTTCCAAAATACTCCAGACACAATAGTCCAACGGATTGGTATCCGGAGATTTTGGTGGCCATTATACGCTGAAAATGAAGTGAGAAATAAACAAAAAAAAAAAAAAAAAAGGAAAAAAACTGTAAGTTCAGCCGGGCCGAACTCTTAATACTCTCCACCATTTGCAACGAATTTAGCAATTTTCAAAAAAAAAAAAAACATCCGTTAAAAGTTCTGTTAAAATCTTATATTAGGGCACAAGCAACTTTTGTCGTAAACCATTACAATATTCAAATGCGAAACTTGAAAAAAAAAATCTGTGAATAATGAGTTATTATTATATGGGGGCTATACCAAAACTTGGACCTGCACGACAATTTTCTGTCATAGGTTGTAGTATCCATTATGAACTTCAAATATCAAATTTGAAACAATTCCGGTGAATAATGTCGCTAAAATTATCAAAATACCCAATATCGGGAGATACCTTTATACGGGGCTATATGTAATATCCATTACGAACTCCAAATACCAAATTTGGAACATTTTTGGTAAAAAATGTCGCTTAGATCACCAAAATACCGATAATAGGGAGGTACCATTATATGGCTATACCAAAACATGACATAATATACGTTTGAGTAAAATTTTATCAACCTACTTCATTTCGTTCGGAAGGTAGAGTGATTTCCACAGACGGGTAGACAGACGGATCGCTAAATCGACATAGAGTTTTATGCTGATCAAGAATATATATACTTTGTGGGGCCTAAAATGTATATTTCGACGTGTTACAAACGGAATGGAAAACTTAATGTACCTTACATACTATGGTGGAGGATATAAAAATGTTCAATATGCTTGGAAAAATTTTTTGAATCTGAAATTTCTATTCCTTCCGTAAGAGCGAATAAGGTATTTGGTGTAGTAGAAACATCGGCTTGAAAAATATTAGCTCCAGATATACGATAATTATTTTTTTTAGGGGGAGTAATAAGAGAATCTTCTAAATTCTAGTCAAAAATTGTATAATGTTACCGCAAATTGTAGTGTTGTTGGGTATCAAATGATAGAGTATTAAAATCATTTTGATCCAATAAAACTTACACTCTCCCCAGAGGAGTGTATATCGATTTATTTTGAGGGATTAAACTCCATATCATAAAGTATCCTGAAAAAAGTCAAATTCTTCTATAATATAATTATACCCTACAACACTATGTGTTGGGTTTGATTGGGCCGAAAATTATGTAACACCTCGAAATATTGGTTTCCCACATAGGAAAGTATATATGGATCTTCCTATCTCGCCGAGCTGAGTCGATCTAGCTATGTATGTCCGTCCGTCTATCCATGTTAATTTGTAATCACTCTACAGATCGCAATTATGGCCCGATCTTCACGAAATTTAGAATGTCGGTGGGGTTAAGGTCAGAATAGAATCCTATTTCTGTTGGAGATGATCGTATAATATTTAGGGGTTGAAGTGGACCAAAAACTGAAAAATTGCTCTACAGGTCGCAATTATAGACCAATCGAAGCGGAAGTTAGCCTGGGGCTAGAGCTTAGGGCTGGGCAGAAGCCTTCCAATTTTGATGGTCATCGGGTAATTTTTAGTGGGTAAAATAGACCATAACATTTGTGTTAAATAAAAGTCAAATTTTCCATCAAACCGCGAATATTTTTAATCCCAAACAGACGAACAGGTCAATTCTGACCGTTACGTAGATGCCGATTGTAAATATATCGGTTATATATAGCTAAATATATACAATGTATATATACAAAGGAAGGGGATGTTAGTTAGAATGCTTACATCTCAAGAATGGCTGGACCGATTTTGACAAATTTTGTCAATTCAGAATGCCCTCTTGGTATAAAAGTATAAAATGTAAAAAAAATTGCTTAAAAAGATGCCAATAATGATGTTAATATAGATTTTGGAGTATTTTGTGGAATTTTTTAGTATTTCATATTTTTTATTGCATACGATTTTTTCAATTTGCCTAAATTGTGAATTGTACATTTTGTAATATTTTTCACCTTACAACACAGGTTAGTGTTATTAATACATATTATAATTATCGTCCCATTCTCACGAAAATTTTCATAAGGGTAGGGTTAGCTCAGAAGGGTAGAGGTTGAAATGGACTAATAACTAAAATTTTTCCGAAATCACGCATGAAGTTAGAGTTTGGGACAGCGAGTAGAATGGGCCACTACTTTTGTTTGAAAAAAATACCAATATTTTCATTCTACCGAAACGCTGACAATAACTTAAAGGCGAAATCCAAAATACACAATAGGCGAACTTTTCTTAATGCTGACTTCGTTGACGAATATATCCAAATATTGTAGACAAATAAATCATATAGACGAGGAGAAGAGGATCCAAAGAATTACATTATACTAAAATGCTTTTTGTATTTCTTGTAGATCTTACAACGGCACTTATAAACATTTCCATATCCCTCCACCTGTTATGCATTCGTTTACCTTAACGAAATATCAAAACCATGTAAATAAGTTTTGATAAGACAAGACACCTTCGACGAAGGGCCTCATTTTAAGGCATTTGAAACTCCCAACCACATTTTTCAATTGAATTGACTACATACTGATAGTAAATATTTTTACAGGTTTTGACATGAAACAAGACCCAAATGCTCTGGATTTTGAAAACACTTTACTCCTTTTTTATTTTAGCGAGACTTTAAGATTCGCCCATCTGCAATTTATATCTTTGGTAGAGTAAGCAAAATCTTTCATTGTATCTAAGATACCTTCCCTCGTATTTTATCATCGAGCCTGTCCTTCACCTAAAAAGTTGCTGTTTGCCTTCACAACTAAATCCTTTTAAATAATCCAGAGCAAAATTCTGTCTAAAAGCCAAGCAGTCAGGCAAAAAAAAAAATTAAGCCGAAAATGAGTATTTAAACAAATTAGAAAAAGGGAAGTTTTTTCTGCTTTTTACTGTTCTTAATCTTTTTTGAACAGCTCACTGAAGAGGATCAAAGTGGGGAAATTTAAATAACGGCGTTGATTACGAAAGCAAACTCGAAAGAAAAACAAAGACGCATACAAACGGCAGGTGGAAAAAAGATTGGCTTTACTAACTAGTATTAAGTAATAATTACATGAACATTTAAAAGTTAAAGCAAACTGAAAGCGAAACGCATTGGAGAGAAGTTATTAAATTGGTTTATTATGCAGATGCATCTTTTTGTGCGTGTGTGTGAGTCGGGTGGGTCTGGTTTGGGAAAGATGAAAAGCGATATGGATTTTAAATGGAACTACAAATCGATGACATGGTTTGCCATTAACGAAGAGCGAAAACAAAAACTCTTTTTAAACGAATTATTAATGGGGTGGCATTAACTTCAACACTTTCAAATGATTTTTATAAAATCCACAAAAAATCCACAACAAAAAAACAGAAACTATGACAAAGATTATCAAAAATTCCATGATAGAGGCCTAGGCTTACTGTCAACTGATTTCAAGATGACGATGATATATGCCTTAATAATCACTTTAAAAAATGCGAGACAAAGAATACCACAAACAAATTTGCATAAAATTAAATATCCGAAAAAATTAAATATTTGATCAAAGAAGTTTATGTGAGTCGTCTGCTGGTGAGTGTCATAAAATTATTAGGCAATTTTCATAATTTAAAAATTTGTACAAAGAAATGCAAATTAGCAATAAAAAATTCATGCCTTTGTCTTATTTATGGTGTGTGAAAATTTTTTACGCATTCAAGTTTGGAGATTAAATACATTGGCATGTGAATTTGGCTGCTCGTCTGCTCAGTCTTTGAGATATGACTATGAACTGTATAATTAGTTTAATTTAAAATCAATTTAACATTTTAATTGGTCGAAATTTACATTGGTGATGAGCCTGAGTGACAGTAGCTATTAGCGTATGTCGAATGAAATTAAAGTATTGCTTTGTTATTTTAATTGTGGATGCTGCATAAGGTGTGTTGGGTAAGGTATGAGACCGAAATGTGGAAACATTTCGGCATCCGTTTCCTAATGTCATCTAAGAAATAAGAAAAATGTGCCCAAAGGTCACATTTTTATACCCTACACCACAAGGTGATCAGGGTATTATGTCTTTGTGCATTTGTTTGTAACAGGCAAAAGGAAACGAGATAGACCCATAGTTCCTTTTGATGAAATAGAATCACTTTCTGAGTTGATTTATGCATGTCAGTCCGTCTGTCCATGTATTCTTGTGAACAAAATGCAGGTCGCATTTATTATCCGATTGAGATGAAATTTTGCAAACAACATTTGTTTGGCCCAAGGACAAACCCTATTGAAATTGGAGATAATCGGTAAAAATTTAGATGTAGCTCCTATATATATCTTCGTCCGATTTGCCTTTTATTGTGCACCAAACGTGTAATATCAGCCCGAATAATATGAAATTTTGCACATACAACCAAATTAGGCCTGAAAATAAGTATGCCAAATTTGCCGATTTGTTATTTTTGTCCTTCACAGCCGTAATATGCACTCTGTAACAACAATATTTGGGGAAATATATCAAATGCAGCTCTGAAATACCTTTGGTAAATTTTATCGAAATCGGTTCAGATTTGGATATAGCTCCCATATATAATTTCGTCCGATTTACCGTTTATTGTGCACCAAACGTCTAATATTTGCCAAAATGGGATGGAATTTGGCACATACGACCGAATTTAGTCTAGAAGGTAGTATGCCAAATTTGGTGAAGATCGGTTCAGATATAGCTATAGCTCCCATATATATTGTTCATCCGATTTGTTGTATTTGTTACCTACAGCCGTAATATGTACTCCGTAATAATGATATTCAGGGAAATATATCAAATACAGCTCAAAAATATCTTTGCCAAATTTTATCGAAATCGGTTCAGATTTGGATATAGTTCCCATATATATCTTTATCTGATTTCAAATTAATTTTGCACCAAATGGGCAATACAAGTCCGAATTTAAAAGATACAAATGCTTTGGCATATTTAGTCCTTTGAAGTTTAAATTATAATTATAATCATAGCTTGTATGATTGAATTCTCCCATAAAAACTTTTAATTATTAAGTGGAGCTCAACTAAATTAGCAAAGTGGTGTAGGGTATCATAAAATCGGCCCCGCCCGACTTTAGGACTTTCTTTACTGGTTTAGTTTTTAATTATAATTTCCAAGTGTTCGAGTAACACCTTAAATGATATCCGAACAGGTTTCTAATTATAATTATCCACACATGAGAAGTTTACTTGTACGAGTTGTGCTCGAAAAATTCCGTGAATTTTTGCGATCAATGCTAACAATATTTTATTCTGAATTTAAGTTAAATTTTACATCTGGCTATCAGAAAATGATCTTTCGTTATTCGACTTAACATAAATGTATTATACATGGGTGATTGCTTTTTAAGGGTAAAAATATACGAATTTTAATAAAAACCAGTAAAGAAAGTCTAAAAGTCGGGTGGGCCGAGCTTCATATAACAATTAAAAAATATATAAAATCGGATGACCAATATATATAGGAACTATTGCTATATCTGAACCGATTTTCACCAAATGTCACATACTTGTTTCTAGGCTCAATTTGGTCATAATTGTCAAATTCCACCCCATTAACATTACACGTTTGGTCCACAATAAAAGACAAATCGGATGAATATATATGGGAGCATTATAAAAACTTAACCGATTGCGATAATATTTGTGAAATGTATTTCTGTGCTGTATTTAATATATTTACCCAAATATCGTTGTTACATAGTGCTGCTGAGGAAAAAAATATCAAATCGAGTGAACAATACAGGGTGAGATAAAACAAGTAAAAAAACATTAAGTTCGGCCAGGCCAAACTTTTAATACCCTCCACCTTAGGGTAAAGAAAACATTAGAGCTAATTATGACTCACATATACCGATTTTTAGACATACTCATGGGAAAATGTGCCAAAAATCATCAATATACCGAATATCGGAAAATACGGCTATATGGGGCTATACAAAAACGTAAACCTATACATACAGTGTTT
The DNA here is from genome assembly GCF_030504385.1 of Musca domestica. NCBI lineage: Eukaryota > Metazoa > Arthropoda > Insecta > Diptera > Muscidae > Musca > Musca domestica. The sequence goes on from NW_026712299.1 coordinate 22,945,327, forward strand.
CACCAAAAGAGCTAGAACCCATTAAGACCAACAAACACCAATTTCTAGACAAATCCGCGAAGAAATATGGCAAAAACCATTAAAATGCCGAATATCGGGAGGTACCGTTATATGGGGGCTATACCAAATCGTGGACCTATACATGCAATGTTTCGCAACACGAACTGGGACCTATTATGACCTATAAATACCAATTTTTAGACAAATCAGTGAAAAAATGTGTCAAAAACCTTCAAAATATCGAATATCGGGAGGTATGGTTATATGGGGGCTATACCAAAACGTGGACCCATACATGCAATGTTTCGCCACCGGAGATGGAAACCCATTTTGACCATCAAATTCCAATTTTTAGACAAATCCGTGAAAAAAATGTGGCAAAAATAATCAAAATACCGAATATCGGGAGGTAAATTTATATGGGGGCTTTTCCAAAGCGTGGACCTATACATACAATGTCTCGCCACACGAAATGGTTATGACTTACAAATACCAATTTTCAGATAAATCCGTGAAAAAATGTGGCATAAATCATCAAAATACCGAATATCGGGAGGTACCGTTGTATGGGGACTATACCAAAACGTGAACCGATATATCTCATTTTCAATACCAACCATCCTAGACACAATACAAATAGCTCTGCTAAATGTTGACACCCTACGTCAAATAATGTGCGCTATATCGTGATTTCAAGAGACAGACAGACAGGCGGACAGACAAACGGACAGACAAACGGACAGACAGACGGACATCGTTGAACTTAGATTTAAAGCTGATTATGTATATATATATACATTTTATGGGGTCTACGACGAATATTTAAGGATGTTACAAACGCCTTTCCAAGTTGGAGGGCATAAAAACTTCAACAAAGTCAAACGACATAATTTTTACATATTTGTAAATTTTATTTAATGAAAGCAAAATATGTTGAAAATAGCATCAAATTTTAGAATATATATATTTTTTAATTTTATTGAATGAAAGCTAAAAATGTCGGAAATAGCATCAAATTTTAGAATAAGTTTAGATTTGTTCGAATTGGTCACCTTTGGCACGAATAATGGCCTTCAAACTGCCAAACACCGTCGCACGCTGCCCGAATGTTGATATGCGGTATTTTGGCCCATTCCCGTCAGAGCGCTTGCTTAAGGTTACCGACACTTTGGTATTTTTTAGTGCCAACATTGCTTTCCTCATTTTGCAACCATTCTTGGGTGGCGCAGCTGCTGATTGCGATGGTGCTGAGTCCTGTTGGAAAGTCCAAGGTCTGCGTCCAAAATGTTTGCGCGCCCAAGACTTTATTACACCCTCCAGAATATTTTCACTATAATATTCGGCATTTATTCTGATGCCACGGTCGATTAATTCGAGCGGAGAGCGACCATCGGCTGTTATGGCGGCCCACACCATAACCATGGCCGGCGCATGAGTTCTGGTGGCCAACTGAAGGTGCACTTTTTCAGCTGACCTCTTTGGCAAGTAAACACGATCAATTTGTTTGTTTGCAAACTGCTGGACAACGAATGTTTTCTCATCGGAGAAACCACATTCGGAATTTCACAACTTTCGGCCAACTCTTTAGCTCTTTTGAGTCTAATTTCTTTCTGTTGCGATGTAAGTTCTTGCACTTTTTGGAATTTGAATGGCTTTACCCAGAGCTCATTTTTCAATATTTGCCGAATGGAATATTGAGATACGTTCAGCTCACGAGCCATTTTTCGGGCACAGCTAACGGGGTTTCGATCAAGTCGCTTCTTTACTTTTCGAACCATTTCTGCTGATGTTGCTGTTTTCTTCCATCCACTTCCTAGACGTCGGGCTACGCTACCAGTATTACGGTGACGAACGATGGTACGGGACACAAAAGATTTATTCACATTTCAATGTTGAAGTGCTCTAACGGTAGCCACTTGTGGTTTTCAGCCAAATATAAAGAAATCACACTATCACGCTTGAATTGCATCACGAACAACTTTTTTGTCTGGAAAATTCTCACCAAAATGCTTTTGTACGCTTGTAAACAATATAATGAGCTGTCACTGAAATAATCTTAACAGCTGTCGGACGAGTGGCTTAGAAATGACTGCCTCTGAAGCTGGTTACAGTTTTTTCATCTCACCCTGTATCGAAGTGATATCACGCAATCTATAGCAATGTTATTTGGTATAAAAGATTAAAATGTCTTCATCAAATTTAGTGAAAATCGATTCATAATTGGATATGCCACTCATGTACTCGTTCCCCCTACAACCAAATTATGATTGCTCTAATGCCTAATGTTGATAGGTGGTATGATATTCTTGAAATTACGGGAGATCTACTAAATATACATAGTGATTTTAAATTTATGGTTTATGTTGACTTTTACGGCATGAAACAATTGGGCCTCAGCTTTGCTAATTGTGTTACAAGTTGCAACGCTTCTGAAATATTTCAGGAAATATCTCAACACATACTTCATTAAACATTCTTTGTATCAATTACCACAAATTCTTGCATACAGTATTTGTGTTTAAATTTTCTTGATAAATCTATCTCAACAATATCAATGTGTCTCAACACAAGTATCTAAACATTCCACATTAGCAAAATAATTTAACAAATCGTAATTCTAGTATTTACAGTATGCAACATCCTAATCTCAATATTCCAATATTCTACTTTTGGTTGCATAAACTGTTTGGGTAAATTTGCAGGTATTTCAAAAAATAATTTAGCAATATTTATGTATCTCAACATATATACTTTGATGTTATATATTACTTCAAGTTATGCATAAATAATTTGCAACCTATGGAATTCAACATGAGTACAATGTTCAACATTTTGTTGCATGAGTGATATTATATGTTGCAGAACAGTTGAAGCTATTAAAATAAATGACTATTCCATCAACATGCATTACACTATACAACATCTATGTTACAACACGTGATTCAATATTCATGTTTTGGTTGCATGTTGCGAATGAGCCGATTTGTAAACCTTTCAAAAAATCTCAACAATATTCCTTTATACCAACATGGACATCTAGAGATTAGACCTAACGGAAATGTATCTACCACTTCAAATTATACTCTTCAGGGTATACAACGTCTGAAATTCCAAATGAGTACATTATTTCACTATTTGCCGTACGAACGTCATTAAATGTTTCTGAACAGTTGCAACTTATTTAATAAGTATCTCAACAATATTTATGAATATATACAAAAGTATCTATGCTTCCTATTTTATTAAAATGTATTACTAATCTTGACTCTTTTGCGTGGGACGTGCAACATGTATGATACAACATGATTACAACTATTTCAAAAATGCTGTGGCACAAATTGCTATTAAGGTTTCAACATGAGTGCAACATGTCAAAAAATATCTCAACACAATTATCTATCAACATTACGAAAATGTATCCAAATTGTACCGAATGTAGATAAATATAATTTTAGCACGAATCGTTTAAAATATTTTATAATTATTGCAACAATTCGAGAAACTATCTCAACAAAAGTAACGTATCTCAAAAATTGTATCTAAACATTCTACACTATGAATATGTTGCAGATATAATTGTTCTGAAATATGTATCTAAACATTATGAGGTATAAATATACAATGAATACTTCATTTTAAACATGTATCTCAACTCAACAAAATATACCCAAGCTGACCCACAAAAAAAATCATGTAAGTAATGATAATTTCGCTCATCACGAACATTAAATGCCCTCCATAAAAAAAAAGTTATAAAAACCTTAAAAAATGTCTGGATTCAATGTTTGAAAGAGTTCAATTTTAAACTAGATATTTCAGTGCAATTCGTTGGAGAAAACAGTTAATGTCTTAAAAATTCTTTAAAGTAGACCGTACCGTCCTATGCGTATTACACCAAAACGAGGTCCTATATACTACATATCCATTGCGAGTTTCAATAACAAATTTGAAACAATTTCCCGGGGAAACATAGCTTAAACCATCAACATACCGAATATGGGAAGGTAATGTTATACAGGGTGAGATGAAAAAACTGTAACCAACTTCAGACTGCTGTCATTTCTAACCCACTCGTCCAACAGCTGTTAAAATTACAAGCGTACAAAATCATTGTGAGAATTTTTCAGAAAAAAAAATTAGTCTTGATGGAATTCAAGCGTGATAGCGTGATTTCTTTATATTTGATTGGAAAACCACGCATGACTATTTTAGAGCACTCCAGCATTGAAATGTGAATAAATTTTTTGTGTCTCGTACCATCGATCGTTACTGTGATACTAGTAGCGTAGCCCGACGTCAAGGAAGTGGACGGAAGAAGACAGCAACTTCAGCCCAAATGGTTCGAAAAGGAATGAAGCGACTTGGTCGAAGCCCGCGTCGCAGTGGCCGAAAAATGGCTCGTGAGCTGAACCTATCGCAATATTCCATTCGGCAAATATTGAAAAATGATCTCGGTGTAAAGCCATTGAAATTCTAAAAAGTGCAAGAACTTATACCGCAATAGAAAGAAAATAGACTCAAAAGAGCTAAAGAGTTGCTTCGCTTGGCCGAAATTGGTGAACTGCTGAATTTAGTTTTCTCCGACGAGAAAACATTCGTTGTCCAGCAGTTGGTAAACAAATAAAATGATCGTGTTTACTTGCCAAAATGGTAAGTAGAAATGTGCACCTTCGCTCTCCGCTCGTATTAATGGACGTGGCATCAGAATAAATACGGAATATTATCGCGAAAATATTCTGGAGGGTATATTAAAGACTTGGGCATGCAACATTTTGGCCGCAAACCTTGGACATTCCAACAGGACGTCACCGATGGTGTTACTCAGCAAGCGCCACCAAAGAATGGTTATAAAATGAGGTTCCTCGCTTCATTTCCAGCGCACAATGGCCACCAAAATTTCCGGATACCAATCCGTTGGACTGTTGTGTCTTAGAAAATTGGGCTAAAATCACGAATTCCGAAATGGTGTGGTATTGTTATATGTGGGCCTTTAAGAAAACATAGACCAATATAGACAAATTTCTATTAGAGTTGATGGTATTCATTGCCCAAAAAATATCATATTTCAGAATTCCGTTTGAAAATTAGGCTGAAATCATCAGAACATGAATATCAGGAGTTGCCGATAAATGGGCGCCATAAGAAAACGTGAACCTATATGCCCACATTTTGGCCATTGTGAAACTAAATATTAAAAAATTACGAGCTCATTTGTATTTTTATCAGATCGACACATATAGATGTAAAAAATTGTTCTGATTCAATATTTTGGTCAATGGCTTTATTTTCAAGTCGACAAATGAAAGATCGGACAAGCACAGGTGGTAATATCGATTCAGTACCTAATTATTGTTTCGAATGTTTGAGACTTTCCAGCCTATTGGTAAAGGTATTATGTATAACCTGTCTTACCCATAATGCTGATTGAGTCTTCATTGGTGTTGAAATATCCCACCAATTGTTTGTCCATACTTCTACCAAACCAACAACATTTCAACATCCAAACATAGATTCCTTAGATTCTTTGTCAACATACCATTTCGTACCCAGAGAATACTCTGAGCAGAAAACAAACAAAGAGAATAAAATTCAAAATAATTGAGAGATTATTTCTCTCATTGATACAAATACAAAGAATGTAAACAATTCAGATACAATCCACCACATGACCAAACAACGGATATGCAACAGCAGGTTTGCTGCCAAAGCAAACACGAACATGAACGAACCAAAGATATGTTCCACACACACTCAAAGAGGCAAACGAACGTAACGGAATCGAAATGAAACGAACAAACAATACACTTCGTAGAATGATGCTAGCATGCCGTCCGTATGCATTTATGTAGGTAGCAAGCGCAACCCACAACCCAAGAACACTTCGTGCTGGCGAGCAACATCGTGGCATGAGAGCATTACTGTCGTGCTGTTGTTGTTGTGTGTGTGTGTGAGAGTGAGTGTGTGTTTGCGCGACAGTGTATTTTGTGTGCGTACGTACTTGGTGTTGTTTACCGAACGCTGTGCAATCGTGGATGAATTTAGTTGTAATACGATTGCCGGGCGGTTTGGTTGACTTACAGAATACGGGAACGCAAAGCGTCGCGCGTTCGTCCATCCACCAAAATACCAAATAAAATTTGTTGGTTTATCAAAACAATATCAGCAGATGATGACGACGATGAACACGTAGTGGGAATAAAGAATTATTTTTCGGCCCGATACGGATTATTGAAATCAAGTGCAAGCAAAAATTGTGATTTTATGTGGGATTAAAAATACTACCTGGAGAAATGTAGTAAAAAATTTACAAAAATTTAACTGAAATAAAATTCCAAAATAAAATATTGGAATATAACTAAAGTGAAACTAAAATCTACAAAAAATATTGGATACAGTGCAAATCATTTTAAATTTGGATTAATGTGAATGAATACTCAAAGAAATGTGATTTGAAAAATTAGAAATGTAAAACAAAAATATTTAAAAATGAAATAAATTTGAAAAGTCAAAGCACAACTCTTCCCTGTCTAAAATTTTCAAAACAATTTGAAATTTAATTCTAATTATAAAAGAAAGGCAATCATTTCTTTTGCCCCGTTTATATCCATCAAAATGTCTTTAAATCTCTACAAAAGTCTATAGAAATTGACATTTAAATATCAAGTGAATGATCGGTAGCGGCAATCAGTGAGTGAGTGAGTGAAATATTGTCGAAAATAAAGAAAATTAGTGGGGATTGTCGAAAAAGAAAACAAGAAAAATAACAACAATAAAAATCTACAAGATCTCTCTGCCTCTAGAGAAGTTGAAAACTAAAACAAAAAACCATAAGACGCACGTCTGGCCCTAGCCATACCAAATTCAAATAAAAATGCATTTGGTTGGTGGATTTAAATTTAGAAATAATCTTTATGTCGCCGACAATTCAAAAGACGACGAGAACGACGGCATCATGACAATAACAAATAGAACAAGAACATATGGATTACAAAAACAACAACAACACCAACATTTAAAGAAAACAAATGCAGTAACAGCATCTTTGTCTTCAAACTCCTCAGTATCAGTTGCAGCAAAGAGGATGGCGACACCAACAGCATCAGCCAGAACAACAACAACGGCCAATAAACATTTGGGCTTAATGTCAATGCATTTGGCCGTTGTATTGTTGGTATTTTTATTAGCCGATAGTGGATTAAATGGATTACGCTTAGTTACAGCCCTTAAGGGTAAGTTACAACACACGCACATAAATATTTTACAATATAAATACCAGGCAGGAACATGAAAAGATGTGTAGGCTTATACAAGAGACTAGACAAAAATACAATATATATTTCATAAGAAAGCCAAAGTAGGGAGGGATCGATCACCTACCTACCTACCTCCTTTTACATTTGGAAATATGGTACACATGTTTGTCTAGCTTTTCTCGGTGTTTTTTCTAAACTACCTAATATATCATTTTTTTAGCTAGAATTTGTATCATATGTTTTCTTTGGGGTTTTCCACAAAGTTTTGGGGATTAAAAAAAAACATTATTTTTTTCTGGAGGCCGAAATAAAACGGAACTATATAAATCCATGAAATAAGTAAGCTATTAGGGAGTAGGAAAATAAGATATATTGAAACTAGACAATTTATTAATAGGGGTCATATATTTTAAAATTGTGCAGGAAATTGTATAGCCAGACAAGTTTTTAAACAGAGAATAGAGGAAACCGAATTTTGAATAATGGGGAAATTAAAATGGTATATGCAACTTATGTCTGCTTTTGAAGCAGAAGATATTTGTCACAATTTTAAGAAGTTTTTGGTAGAACTCGGTTGTAAACTAATAAAATAGATCAAAACATATTTGATCTATAAAGGAGAATATATTCGCATTCCCAATATATTCAAATATGAAAATATTTCCCCATCCATGGAACAAAAATGTATGGTTAAGATATATGTATATCTCCTATTTGGAACATAAAAGATTCAGTATTGAATTTATATGAATTCATTCGTTTAATGCCACAGATCACTATTTAGACATTTTGTATTCGACTCTAAAAATTATGACAAATAAGTGTCACTTAACGCAAGGAACGCATACTTATTCTTTAAAAATTATACGACTGGTAACTGGAAAAACCTTACAAGAAGATTCCAGTCTTCAACGGCTCCTTTAGCAAGATTGAGAACAAAATTATTGACAATAAATAGGTTTTGTAATTTTTTTGTAACATTTATCTTGAAACAAAAAATTAGTTTCGGATAATTGAAAAAAAAAAACGCAAGAAAATACCAGCCTTCATAGACTCCTGGCGATTAGCCAAAATTATGTACTGGAAGTATATATTTTTTGTAGTTCAAAAATTTAACTGTAAACCCCAATTCTCAGTTAAGAAGGGTCATGAAATATGACAAGCCTACGAAAAAAAATTATTTCATTAAAAAAAGATATCTAGGAATAAAATGCATTCCCCGTGAGATTAAATTCCGTATTCAAACATTACAAATTTCGAAGATTAACTACATGTTTTTAAATAAAAATGAGATACTCATGCCACTGAAAATTTCTTGAATGTCTCATTTTTATTAAATTCCAGAATTTCAAATTTTACAAAAAATAATCAAAAAATGAATACTAAAATTATGTGTTATTTTGTGAGTGATTTCGTGAATGAAAATAGTGATAAAATTATATGAAAAGTGTATCAGAAAATCGAGTTTTTTATATGTGCGAGCCATATTAGATTTACTTAAAATTAGTGCCGATTTTAAAATGATACATTATATTTTTGTGCAGGAGTTAATAGTAAAATTTGAAATGGAATATTTGTTCTCTAAATATCCCTGTACAATGAAGTGTTAAGGAAGATTGGGATACCATTTTGACACCATACCAAATAGAATAAATGAGACTCTCCCTAATAATTTTCCTAAATTTGCTAATGTGTGCGAATTTGTATTTTCAGTGACAAAATGTGAAATTTGAACCCAATATTTTATAAATATACTTACGACTTCTGAGACTATTTGTGAAATTTGATACATTTATCTAACAATATATCTTTAAATAAGCTTCGGAGGTGTTAATCTAACAGATTCACCAAAAGTGACATGTTAATCCAAAAATGTCTTTTTCTGGACTTTTACCCAATTTTTTTCTATGAAATATTCTATTCAATATTTTATTAATATATGTGCGTTCTCTGTGACTTTAGCAGAAATTGTCGTAGAATATCTCATTTCTCTCGTTTCTCATCAAATAATTTCTCTCTAAAATGAAATTCCAAGGGACTATTCACCACTTATTCCAAAAAAGTTCAATGTTAACCCTAAAATATATTTTGGAATATACATCTTTTTGATGTTTTACGTTAAGTTTCGAACTTAGAATATTCTGAGACTTGGGCCTCGATTATCTTTCTATTACAATGCGAAATGAAAAATTTTATAGAGGAAAAAAATGTCAAATAAAAGAAATTATAAAGAACATATTTACGTTTCATTTTTTCATAGAACATGAATTCAGCCCCTGAAGTCTTAAGTTAGGTTTCGAATTTTGAAATATTCTGTGCTTTCGGAAAAGTTGTATGCAGGAATTTTACACTTTTCGGGTAGACATTTTATAAAAAGCATATATTGTACCAAAGGTTTGAACAATTGAAAAAAAATATTCCACATTTTCTCCCAATGTCTCGGAATGGAATATTATTCCCTTTTTAAGTTTGAGTGCTATGTAGTATACAAGTTTCTTTTGTTCAGAGACTCACAATGAAATTTGATCTAGAATATATTTTTCTTCGACAATTTCCCCAAAAAAATGATGTATTAAGGGATATTTTGACTTTCAATGAAAACGTGTTAAATTTGCACTAAAAAAACTAAAATACATAATTTTAAGTTGTGACAAACGAGTGTCGAATGTCAGATTTCTTGAAAACTGTAAAATCCGGATATATAGTTTACTCTGAGATTTATAGTGGAATTTCGTCAAGAATATTCTTTCTTTTGACACATTCTGTCTAAAACCAAATTTTATGTTACATTCAAGTCTCAACTCCAAAAAAGGCCGAGGAATAGTGGATCTCCTTTATTTAAGTGACTTTGCGATGTAAACTTTCATAACGTCGATACATTTGTTTTTCTTCGTATATAGGGTGTTATAGCGTTAAAATTAGCATTTATTCCAAATGTTTCCAAGGTTTTAGGAACATCTATAAAATATGGGAAACCTTATTTAGATATACCCTGATTAAAAATCACAAAAAAAAAAAATAGTTCTTAGTAATAACAAAATTTACACATTTAAATCATAAATATTAAATCGAAATATCGCTTGAAAGTTTAAAAATTTTGTAAAACTTTTATAATTAGGAACGAAAAATAGTTCGCTGTATTTTTGATTTATTTCAAAATTATATTTTTTTTTTAATTTTTTTTATTAGCAATTTCCCCTTTTTCTTCCATTTTTAAAATCTCCTAAAATAATTTTTTCTCTTTCTTCTTCAAAAGATCTCAAAATATTTCCCTTTAGTTTTTCCATCTTTTCAATAGAAAGAAATAATAAATCCTTTTGTTTTTCCCTGTAATTCATTGAGGTTCAAGGCTACTTAGGACCATACTTTACAATGGCATTGTAATATGATCTTCACCCAAGAAAAACGCCATAGGAAGCCTAGTTAAAGTGAAGAAAAATGGAAAAGGTTCCAAAAACAAAAATGGAAGGACTTGTTGGAAAGAGATCAGCACACACACACGCACATCCCGACTTATGTATATGTACATACAAATAATGCCAAGTGTTTAGTAAACTGCGGGATATGCCATGCAGATGTTTTTCAATTCCTTTCTTAAATAGTTGGAAGCCAAAACTACCTGCTTTTTGTAGAAAAGAAAAACCCGGGAAATGTTGTTGCTTACTTTTGTTATAGATTTTAAAAAGAAAAGAAGGATATGAACATATGGTGGTATATAAATATGAATTATTGTGAGAGGTAGGTGGTAGTGGAAGGGAGGATCACAAATATGAGAGATTAAATAAGGCCATATTTTTTCTAAGAAAAAAAAAATATGAAATTACTAAAATAATATGAAAAACTAGATATTTGCCTAAAAGTAATGTTTGAATTGTAGTTTCAATTGAAGGGCAGGGAGATTTCTTTACTTTCTGCTTGGGCTATGTTAAGAAATGTCTAAGAATTTCGAATAATTTAATGCATTTTGGAGGAATACATTTCAATATCTGGCCTGGCCTTTGGATTTCATTATTCTCTGTTATTATATAAATAAAGCGATATCTCCACATTTTTATTAGGGATGTTCATAAAAAAGGCATATATTTGTAATTGCTCTGAAATTATTCCAATTTCTTTCATTTCCATGTACTGTAAAATCAGCAGAATTTCTAAACTCGCTACAAAATACTAATTATCTCAGTTTCAGAATTTCCATAATTTTCGCCTTTTTTCTTATTTACTGTCTGTCTGATTACCCCGATGACGCCAGCTCTTCATTGACACCATTGTCTCGGCACCCAAAGTTGCACCTTCCTTGAAACTAGCATTCACATTTGTATCTACAAACTAACTCTCATATCTCTGGCATATTATCTATTGACCTTATTTTTTTAGTCAAGCAAACTTTTAATACAATGTATGTAGGTATGTAGATATGTATGCATCAGCCATATATGTATGCATGCATTCATATATTTTGTGCAGCAGCAAACATAAAGTGGAAAACTATTTGGATGAAAGCATAACTCTAAGCTATCTAGTTAAAAATACATTTCAGTTTTTTTTTTTCAGTTCTCCCACTTTGTTTTTTTTTGCTAACCAAGTTAGGAGGCATATTTTGTTCTTGTTAGCAATGCATGAAAAGAACAATCTCCATGCCAGTAGACAATACAGGCATTAAAATGGCCCATATACTATTTCTCAAGTACCATTTTTTTTTGTATGTCTTAGCTAAGAAATTACAGCACCAGAAGCAAAAACCGGGCATAAAGTATTATTAAAGAGATTTAAAGGAAGCGGGAACCAAATTCCTCCAACACTTGCCATACATAGTTGTTTGGGCATTTTTGTTTCTTTGTATCTCGCCAGATAGCAGCAGAACGCTTAAAGTCTAACGCGCTCTCTTGCAGCAGAAAAAATAGTATTGCATTGCAAGGAATGGGTTGTTATTTTAAGTTTTGTTTCATTTTCTTGTCTTAAATTTCTTTTGTTTGTTTCGTTCGCTAAGATCTATAGCTGTTGTCTTGGGCTATCCAAGCAACAGCACCTAACTGGAGCATAACTAACAGCCGAGTAGTTATTGTTACTGTTCTTATTCTGCACAGCACTAGATAGCATAGCATAAGTAACGGAAGCATATAGCATAGGAGTCAAATTTCCATCATACAAATGATATGAAACAAAAGACTAAAGGCTGTGTAGTGACCTAAAATTTGGCATACATTCCATGGTGTTGCTGAAATAAGTTGGGGTAGGAGGAAAAAAAGGGTGGCAGATAAATGGCAACAATGTAAGATTTGCTTTACATATTGCTACGGCTAGTGTGAAGCAGAAGGCTAGCTTAAGAAACTGAGGATTGGAAGACCTTAAAGAAATGTTAAAATCTGAACTCTATCGAAGAGAGGGAGAGAGAGAGAGAGAGAGAGATAAAAAAGTTGCATTGATACGCTCAATTCAATTTGAAGACGTTAAAACAGAAATGAAGAGATTTTTTTTCAATGGGTATGCCAGAATTTAGCTTATATTCGATAATTAATTGGATTTTCAATTTTTAATATTTGCTTTTCATCTTCATTTTTCTCTTTTCAAATTCAAAATCTAGCAATTTTTATACGGAAATTTGACACCTTGAAGACATTCTATTCAACCACTTCATTTCTCTTATTTTCGGCTTTTGTGAATCAAGACATGTGGTTAGAAAATCTTACCAATTAAACTATTTAAAATGTATTTTCATATTTTGTGCCGTTGATTTCATTAAAATTCAAATCCAAAAAAACGAAACCTAATTACAATTTTTGAGTTTTTGTTTTGCTTTATGGCCTGGTCGGCCAGCAACCTGTTTTACAAATCTGTTGCAAAATGTCATCATAAAGTTCATTTCCAGCAACACACAAAGAAAAAAAATCTGACATAAAAAGGGATGTTATCCAACCATTTATATAAATGTTCCCCAGGGTGACATTTCAAGGGCCAACAGTGTCGCCAAATCCCCCTCTACCTCCTACCCCTCCCCCTTCAATATGTGTGTTTGCAATTGAATCTAAAGTGTAACATTTGTTAAAAAGTTTAACTTTTCTAATGATGTTGATGAGGATGAGGCTGGATGGTGATGATGACAATGCATTCTCAATACAGACAACCCCCTTGCTGGGAAATATAACGCCAGGGGTTGCGGTGGTGGTCTCCTGGCAGCAACCCTTATATTGAATTTTGGCTTTTGTTTTTAATGACGACGACGACGACCCTTTGTAACCCGCGTATGCAACCCACATACCCATGTGACTCCCTGACTTCTCATCCCCATGTGCCCCTTCCCCCTCAATCTCTCCTCTTCTCTTACCATTTAGACAAACCCTAATTTTCTTGATTTCTTTTGTTAATATTTCTTTCATTGACGATTCTTTTGTATTTGTTTGCTGCTAATTTCTTATTGCTTTGCACTCTTGTATTTGCATTGCATGCAGCAGCGGCGGCGGCATCATGTTGCAAGTTTGTTATGCTTTTGGCCATTTTAAATGCTATCACGTGCAATAACTTTGGCGGCATGTTAGTTACAGGTCTTTTATGTTAGCTTTTAAAAGAGATCTCTTATCGAGCACACAAGTTTCCATAAAATTTATTCGCAATGGATGGATGGAAGGTTTAAGGATGTGATTGTGTGTGTGTATGAGTGTGAGTGTGGGTTGGGAGTCACACGACATATTTATGTGACCAAATGCCAGATATGATAGAGCGGCATATATCATTTGTTTATTTCACGATAAGCGAATTAAAATTATTGAGTTCTGCAATTACACAGCGAGTATTATTTAGTCATGGGAAACAGAGGTGAGATTTTGAAAAAGAATTAGACCGGTATGGAAAATAAAGAGAAAAATTATTTTTCATAAGAATTAAAAATATTGAGTTTTGCATTTACATGGAGAGTATTAGTTATGGGAATCAAAGATGAGATTTGGAAATGTACGGAAAAAAAATCTATAAGGAAAATAAGCCAAAAAGGGATTTTCGTAAGGTAAAGAAACTGAATGGGTTGTTTTGCTAGACAAAACGTTGCTAAATGCCAGTTTTTTTTTATATAAATGTATCTAAAAATCCAGTGTCTATAAAGAAAGGTTGCTGAATTGTGGGTCTTAAAATAGTAATGTAGCTGAATGGATTTTAGTGAAGAAGAGTACCTCTATTTTTATTTTTTGTATAAACTGCCAGCTAAGTTGTAAGCTTTCCTATAGAAAAATTGCTAAACAATGGGTAATTGTTTCGAATTTTAGAAATTTTCTCAAAGAATATTGAAAATATGTCGAGTATGTAATCTTTGTATAGACGAGTAGCTGAATACTTAGTGGAGTTGCTGTTGCATTTAGAAGTATTTGAATGGCATGTTTTATGGAGAAAAATAACTGGAAACTGTATTTTTATGGAAAAGTAGCTTAAAAGCCAGATTTCGTAAAGAAAATTGATTAAACAGCGGGTTTTCGTGTATAAAATAACTGAAGAGTAGATTCCCATATAGGAAATATCTAAAGAGGGTTAAATATCTGAATAATGGACATTCATATATAAAAAGCGGAAAAACTATATTTTGTATAGAAAAATAGCTAAAAAGTCGAATTTCGTATAGAAAAGTGCATGAAGAGCGGGGTTTCCTGTAGGAAATAGCTTAATAGATAATAGCTTCCTATAGGAAATAGCTAAATAGAGAAAAATAGCTAAAGAGTGAATTTTCGTATAGACAATAGCTGAAGAGAGAAAAATAGCTGAAAAGTGGATTGAACTGGAGCTGGCTTTCGAACTCCATGTAGCTAATTAGCTGGATTACTTAAGGCAAACATTCTAGGCTTTTGCAAGTTTGAATTGAAAGTTTGCAGAATCATATTTTTGATAATAAATGAGGCAGAATATCCAGTTTCCGTATAGAAAGCTGAATAAATATATATAAGGCTTTTCGTAAACCAGCTAAATATCGGGTATTAATGTAGAAATTTATAAGAAAATTTTTTTTTTTCATATTAAAAATATCTAAGTTTCGTATTAAAACTTAGAATTAATTTTTTGGCAGAATCATATTTTTGATAATAAATGAGACAGAATATCCAGTTTCCGTATAGAAAGCTGACTAAATATATATTAGGCTTTTTGAAAACCAGTTAAATATTGGGTATTGATGTAGAAATTTATAAGGTATAATTTTTTTTCATACTAAAAATATCTAAGTTTCGTATTAAAACTTAGCATTAATTTTTTTCGTATTAAACTTAGCCAAAAATGCATTTTTTAAAACAGCGGAGTTGAATACCATAAAAAATTATTCTGAATTTTAAAATAGAAACTGCTGGCTTTCCCATAAAAATGCATTTGAACAACCTTTCTCCTAATCGTTTTTTCTATTTTCTTGTTTCGTCCCAACATTGTTATGATACCTTGGATCAATTTTTGAATTGAATTATTATTAATTCTTGCAAGATTTATTGTCCTCCTTCTATGGCCATTTAATCGCCGCTGTCAGTCATACTTTGGATAAAACTAACATTTCTCGCTTTTCCAACTTTTCCATAAAATTTCTATGGTTTTCCGTCTTCAAAGCATTTGAGGCAAAGACAGTTTGCATTTTTTATTCAATCAGGAAATTTGTCTTTTTTGTCATGTTATTAAAACCTACGCATGTTTTAAGGCCAACGTTTTTCTTGGCATTTTCTGCAATAACAACAACAACAACAACACATAAACATGATGTTAAAACGTTTGCTGGCCAACAACAGCCATGACGACAATGACGACAGCAAAGACATGCAAATTTTTTCTTCTCACAGCCAGAAAATACTGGAAAGCAACAAAAAAAAAAAACTTGGATGAAGGCAGATTAGCGTTCAAAGCTAAACGGCAAACACTGTAAAGCAAATTATTGCAGTTAGCTGGCAAATAAATTCCAATAAAAAATTTGCAAAACAAACAAAGTATAATTTTAGCCTACGCATCCGAAAAAAACTGGCATTAATCGGGAATTGAAAAAAAGAAGACAAAAACGAGAAAATGAAATATTTGCCTAAGCTTTGGCAGGGAACAGAAGAAAAAGTCTGCAAAAATTTGCCACGCAATTTTGCAAAAAAATTTACCCTGGCATTGGAACACAAATTCTCTGCTCCTTTTCTAAGGCTAGTTAACGGCGTATTATTTCACATGATCTGATCGTTCAGCGGCGGACTGGTTGGTTGCTAGGAAAAAAAGGTGTAAATAATATAGAAACCTCACCCCGTTTTGGAAAATACGGGAAATGTGTGTGTTTTATGGTGTCGTTGTTCTCTTCTGTTCTGCCGTGGCCTTTTTCCTATGGCATTACTAAAGCTAAATCTAAAGCAAATGTGTGCGTAGTGCTGTTATCATTGTTTGACATCTAATATCACGCTTTAAGAATTAAATTTAAATATGGCAATATCAAAGCAACAAGAACAACAACACCGAGCACACCACTATTGGCCATGAAGCTAGATCCTGCTACCAAATGTTGTTTGCTAACCATCACATAGTCGTCGTCATCGTGTGTTCCCATTCAACACAACCTTTTAAGGGGAAGCCGGCTGGCCGTTGAGCGCTTTTAAGAGCACCTGTGTGTTTGTCTGCCTTAGCAATTGTAATAAAAATAATAGACACACTTACAATGACAACAAGAACAGCAGCAGCAGCAGCAGCAGCAGCAGCAGAGACAGCCAAACGGGCCTAAAAAAGAAAACAACTAGACGACAACAAACATCCGAAGAAACACCAAAAGAAAACAAAACGACAAAAATCGCAACAAAAGTGGCAAAAATGCTGAAAAGAAAATCAACAGTATTGTCTAACAGCAGTTGAGGCTTTGGCGCAGCCATGCAGCACCAGCCGCCAACCAACAACTTTACGGCCTTAACAAGCCCCAGCTCTTTGCCTCAGCGTATGCTCTGTGCTTTGGGGCCATCATTTGAGGCCATAACTAGCTAAGCCAACACATTGCCACTCACTCTCGCTGTTACAAGCTGCCACCATTCCCAGCCAACCAGCCAAAGTCATCGTTTCAACGTTTATGTTGCGTTGCGTTTACGTTGTCATCGGACAGGTTATTGTCATTTAGACGGTTTTGGGGTAGGCAAGTGTATTTCCATGTAACGCAAATGTGTCCAAGACGAGGCAGGTTTACACTATCTCGACGAATGCAAATGGGAATTTTGGAAAAGCGGAAAACATTTTTTATAAAAAAAAATCCTCACTTAAAGTGTGAAAGTGTAGCTGAATTGTTTTTTTTTTTTTGTAAGTCTCGTTAAAAGGCTGAGTTTCGTAGTAAACAATAGAAAAGTTGCTGAAGAGTACGATTTTTCAAAATGTCGCACCGAAAATTAGGTCATTATTACAATGTTGCTGAATAGCGCAATTTTGTATCTGAAAGTTGCTGAATGGCAACTTTTCATATAGGAATGATGTTATAGCTGATTTTCGTAGCATAGAATAGTTTCTGAATAGCAGCAGCTTTTCGTAGCACAGAAAAGTTGCTGAATATCAGTGGCTTTTTGTAGAATAGAAAATTTGCTGAATAGCAGCAGCTTTTCGTAGCATAGAAAAGTTGCTGAATAGCAGCAGCTTTTCGTAGCATAGAAAAGTTGCTAAATAATAGCAGCAGCTTTTCGTAGCATAGAAAATTTGCTGAATAGCAGCAGCTTTTCGTAGCATAAAAAATTTGCTGAATAGCAGCCGCTTTTCGTAGCATAGAAAAGTTGCTGAATAACAGCAGCTTTTCGTAGCATAGAAAAGTTGCTGAATTGCAGAGCTTTTCGTAGCATAGAAATTTTGCTGAATAGCAGCAGCTTTTCGTAGCATAAAAAAGTTGCTAAAAACCTAGTTTTCGCAGAAAAAAGTTGCTGAATAGCAGGTTTTCTTAGAGACAAGTTGCTGAAAAGCAGGTTTTCGTAGCATAGAAAAGTTTATGAGTAGCAAATTTAGAAAATTCCAAAATAGCAATATTTCGTTCATAAAATGTTTACAATTAAACTTTTTCATATCTGTTATATAAATTCATAAAAGAGAAAACTATGGAATTTCCCCACCATCTAAATGGACCTTGAAAAATTCACATTTTACCCGGAGCATCATTTTGCGACGTGCGCGTTCTGTTATTACTCTTCTTGCTTTTTTTTTTGCTTCATCTAGCACTCACTACTCAACTCAACTTCTTGTCTTGATATTTGTCGCTTTTTTATTGCTTTCGTTGTTGATGTTGCCATTGCCATTACATTGCGTAGTTGTTGCTGCTGTTGTTGTTGCCGAACATGTTGTAAAATAGTTAAACTATAAATCTAAATAAATGTCAACCTGTAGCATATAGCAATTGCTGCTTGTTTTCAACATATTCCCTGTCTTCTGCCTGCTTCATCTTGGAGTCATGGGATTGTATATTTCTGCCACATTGCCTGAAATGTTTATGGCCAACAATGTGTAATGCTTGCTTTTTTTCAGATCAAGCGCTTGTTTGTCATGGCTGGGGGTTTTTCACTCCTGGACTTCTCTCCTCTACTCACCTTACCTAAATACCTGAACCGTAACTGAAAGAAAGAAAAAGAAAAAAAAAACATTTCATCCAGTTAGGGAGTGAATGAGCTACGTTAACGTTTTATACCACTGACTTTTAAGGTGATAAGCTTAAAAAGCATTGAATTACCAATTTGTTGGATGCCCAGGGTTTTGTCATTTCAATAAAGTGTTATTTAGATTTTTTCCTGTTGCTACAGCATGGTTTGTTAGTTCAGAGGCCTGCTGCTGCTCGTGGTGTTTTCAGTCTGATGAGGGTACCAGCCTTAAAAAAAAATCTTTATCTCTGGCTTTGTGAGTATCATGACATTAGGCTTTGCATTTTGCTCCCCAACTCCTTGTTTGGTAATTTAGTGGTAGTCGTAGTTAGTTCAGGTCGTAATTTAACCTTTTTCTGATATTTAAATAATTCCAATATGTTTTTTTTCTTGCATGGATAAAATTTTGCAGCAGCAAGTGTTGCAGTTGAAGCAGCTGCTGTAGTCTTATTTGTTACAGCTTCTTAGTTTCATCATCAGCATGATCTTTGATACTTTATGATTTTCAGTTTCTCTTACTCCACCACTTTTGCTTGACTTTCTTATCTGAAATCTTAACGCATTTTAAGTGGTATTTCTTTTATTTTTCTCTGTAGAGCAGCATTCTTTGGCTTGGGGAGTTCCATAAGCCATAAACTTTAAATTGATATTGAAAAGTGTTCTCAAATTTAAATTTGATTTTAAATCTTTAATTTGAGAAAAAGATTTCATTTTATTGAGTATTGTTTATGACTGTGATATGTGGAAATTATGTTAATATCTTAGAGTCATTAAGCAGCTGATAGGGTAATTAAGAGAAAATTTAGTGTGGCATCTTGAAAACTATTTCATATCAAAAGCTTTTAATATAAGAATTCAGTTCTTTTAAGATAAGCTTAATTTTGTTTTTTCCTTACAGATGTTCTCCGTTTTTATTCTAGCCCAAGATTCCGATTTTTTAATATTTTAAGTTTTTTTTTTATTTTTTTTTTTTATCAAATACAATTAAAAACAAATTTAAAATTAGCCACTTTTCTATATTCTCCATATGATTTTTAAAATATTTGCTTAAAAGTAGGCTTCATTTTTACATAATTATATAATTTGAAAAAACTCCTATTCTAATCAAACATTTTCGCTGATTTTTAAGGCTGTTTCCGTATTTTTTCGCAAATAGTCCCAGTATGATGTCTTGCCGACATATAAAAGATTCCAAACTAATTTCGAATTAAGACATTGTTTAAGTCTGAAGTCATGTTTCTCAGAAACCATGACAAATTATGAAAATATTCGGTTTGTCAGTATCTTTTTTCCCATTATGAAACATATGATTTTCATCTTTTAATTGTCTAAAAGTAGGCTTTAATTCCTAAACTTAATATATAATTCTTCTGGCATACTTCAGCCGATATTACATATAATTCAATTCAAATTTATTGAGTATTTTCCATTTTAAAACATAATTGGAAATTAAATTCATTGAGTTGCTTGGTTTTATAATTGAAGAAATATATTTCTTAGGAGACTTTTTGTTGAATCCTTAGCGTAGGCACTACTTTCTTTTTATATATCGCATACATTCGTCAGTTATGGGAATCTATATGGGCAATTCAATTCAGTGACTTGCTAGGTTTTTATAATTCGCAGGAGACTTTTGTTGTGTGGAATACTAAAAGTAGGCACTACTTTCTGAAAGATATCCCATACACTTATCTGTTATGTGAACCTTAAACGTGGAATTTATTTTAAATTTTAAAAATTTAGGGTTAATCAAACTTTTATCTAACATTTCGTAAAACCTAAAAATATGATTTTATATTCTTTGTTAATTATTACTGTATGAAAATTGTGTAGTCCAGGCACTACTTTCTTAAAAATATCCCATACACTCATCTGTTATGTGAACCTTAAACGTGGAATTTATTTAAAATTTTAAAAATTTAGGGTTAATCCAACTTTTATCGAACATTTCGTAAAACCTAACAATATTATCTTATTTTCTTTGTTACTTATTTCTGTATGAAAATTATGTAGTCCAGCTAAATTTCAATCTCTCTTTATATTTTAATACATCCATTCACTTTTTTTTCATTTTCTTCAAAACTCCCTTACAACTAAAAGACCGCCCAGAATTCCATTTCATGAGATAAAAACCGTGTGTTTTTTTCCAAATCTCAATTCTAATTATGGGACCTCGCATCTGTCTGTGGCCGCTTGCCTGCGTATGAGTGGGCTTATGTGTGTGTGTGCGTGTATGCGACAAGGGCAATTGCTAAATATTCCAAGAAGATACAAACGAACCCTGCCACAGACAACAAGGTCAATAGAGATTTCGTTACGCCTGCATCTGAAACAATAGAAAACTGTTTAACAATAATTGTAACAAAGAAAAAATGAAAAAAAAGATACTGGACTCACACACACTCACACAAATATCCATAACAATTACAATAAAAACTAGCAATGGTGTACTTGAAATCTTGAAATGAACAGTTTCAGAACTACAAAAAAACACAATGGTTGTCATTTTAGCAAGACAAACTGTTAGAGATATGTTTTGGACTGTATTTAGGATGGGATGCTGAGGCCGACTTCAATGGTTTTTTTTTCAACCCAGGGAACATGTGTTTTTGAGGGCCCATAAACTAAGGGAAATAACTTCGCAGAAGAAAGAAAAATTTACAGCCCTTGTAAATTGTAAGAACAATGGCGGACTTCCTTTGTCCTTTGTTTTTGCAAAAGGAAAACTTCTTGGGAATTTTCACACAGTTTGTAAGAACAATTGGCAAAATTATTTTTTTTTCTTTTCATTCAATTTTTAATATGTGGGCATCCCGCATGACCGGATGGAAAGAGAGATTTTGAAAACAAATCTTGAGATAAAACTGATTGTATGATGGGAAAAAGTGAAAAATTTGGGAAGTCAAGGGGGAAGGAGAGGGTTAAAAATTACCAATGTCATAAACTGGTACTTTTTTTGGATTCCGAATATTTTGTATTTTTGGTTCATTTTTAAAGTTGATTTTTTAAAATGCAGAAATTTAATTTCTACCCTTTTCTTCTAGTCCAAGCAAAATTCATTTTCATCCAAAGTTAGTCTTCCTCTCTTAACAAACTTATGACCAAAAAATTCTTTAATATTTTTCTCTCTTCACATTTCAACCTCTAATTCTTGAGGCTATATTTCCAAAATATTAATTTTATTGGCAAAATAAAATTTAATTAATCTACACAAAAGTTCGTTTTATTTTTTTTTAAATGCCCAGATTTCAAAAAAAAAAAAAAAACAAACATCTCCTGTAGATCTTTTATACCTCGGGCTCTCTATCTTGCTCTTGCAAATATCAAGAATGGTTTCATTTAGTAAATTTAATTACTTAATTTTATTATTTTAAAATTGTCTTTTTCCATTGTTTTAATTTTAAAATTCCAAACCAATAGCCAAGAACCAATAAAAACCCAGACAATTTCGATTTTTTTCTAACTGAAAATTTCCCAATTTTTAATTACCCAGATTTTTTCGATTTCAAAAAAACCATATATATTTTTTTAATTTTCTCCCCACTCACAAAAAATTTGTTATTCTCTTCACGTAATTTGCCTTATAACCTGGAGCCAAAAATATACCCAACCAAGGCATGTATGATATTTTAATATTTTCGATATAAATCTCTTTTGGTTTACATGACGAGGAGAAACCCTCGAACCTAATGCGGAATACTAATAGACATTTTATGTTGAGGAAAACCTAAATAAAAACAAAAAAAAAAAAAAACTATTAATAAACATTTCCTTGTGCAAAGACAAAAGAAAAAAGGAAGAGGAGGCGGAAAACTCCATGCGGACAAAAGTGACAAATTCAAGTCATGTTTAGCCAAAGAATTCTATGCAGTTTGTCATGTCACACAAATTGTGGCTGTTCATGACAAAAAGTTCGTCACACAGTCCGTCAGTCAGTCGTCATTCAGGAAGGAGAAAATTTTCAACAGAAACTTTGGTTGTCATTAGATGAATGGTAGGTTGTTGATTCGTTTGCTTGCTGGCCAAATAGTGGACCGACAAACATGTAGGTATGTATGTATGTGTGCATTATTTATTTGTTGTTGTAATGAGCGGTGGGGAAAAATCTCATCAGTGTCATCTTCTGTTTTCAGGCTTATTTGAATAGACAAAATAAACACAAGAGACAGACGTCATGAAAAGCCAATACTGATGATGGGCTATGACGATGACGTTTTGATTTTTTTTTTTTCAACATTTTGATGGCGTTTTTTTTTTTTTTGTTGGGTTAGTTGGTCATTGAACCCTTACCTTAGACTCCACCTACTATTTCCCCCTCCCCCACACAAAAACACACACACATATTGATTATACAATAATGTCGAAGATTTTTCTTTATTTTATTTTTTGAAGAGGCACGACGGAGGGAAAATAAAGCGGGGTATAATAGACAATCAAAAATGCTTTTCATGTCCAAAAATCTTTGGCTTAATAGTTTTGATAGTTTTTCCATTTGGAAAATCACAGCACTCATAATGTGGTTGTTGTTCGAATCCCAACTGTGTGTGTGAGTGTTTTTTTTTTCTGTAAAATCATGCTGGGTTTATGGGATTTTTATACCGGCTTGCCGGATGACCATAATCTTGAAGATTCTTCCCAATACCCAAGAAATAAGGGAGCGAATAAAGAAGAGAATTCCGCTCAAACAAGAAAGAAAATCTGATGAGTTGTGAAAGATGAATTACCCAAAAGGAAAAAAAAGGTGGTGGTCTTGATTACTAATTGTTAGAACATGATTTGCTATAAATTATACAACAACAACAAGAATAACAAAATACACCAGCTAAGATATATTATTCTTGCTGGGGTTTATTAATGAATACATAAAACATATTGACTTGATGAGATTGGGCATATATTTGAACGTCTCGACAAGGGTCATTGACTCGACGGAGCTTGAGAATCTAAATTTTAAAGGAAAAACCTGGAATGTCCGGTATGAAGTAAAGGTAGGGCCAACAAATTGTGTTTGTGCTAGGAATTCAAGGATACTAGCATATTTGGAGAGAGAACACATTTTTGAGTGACATAATAACAAGAAAGGCTCTTAAAAACAACAACCAGCACTTCAACTGAATTTGGGCTTTGACATTTTTCAACAGAATCAGTCTGGAAAAATTTTTGGAAAGGATCACAGAAACTGAGATGAGCCTTACATTTCCAAAAGAGAGCGAGAGAGATAGCCACTGAAACAGAATAATGGAACTTTATCTCATAACTGGAAACATTTTCGATATAAAAGGACCGAGTGAGAGAAAATAAATATTTCTAGAGGTTCTCTTTAGAATTCCTAAAATATGAGATACTTCCATAAAATATATATTTTTTTGATTGGGAGCAATTAGAAAACAAACATTTTACGTCCATCAAGACGACGGTCATGGGGCAAAAATTAGAGCACAGAATTGCTGGATATTACACAGGAGTGAAACATGCTCGCGAGCGGGATTGCTCGAAAAGTGGGAGTTTTATATTTCCTCTCTTTTTTGTGGGAGTCCTTCCGAGTTACTGTTTCAACAATTACAGTGGAAGCCGAATCGCGCGAATTAGAGTGAGAATTTGCTCTAAGTTTTGTTCGTTTTGCCTTTTCTACTTTCGGGAGTGCCCCACTCCATTTCGAGCAAGTTTTACTTTTTACTCGAATTCGGGAGATTTTTTCTGAAGTCTGTGTAACAGAGAATAGGGCGTGTATACACATACGACATGTCCTAACCTCAAAAATATGTCCTTTTAAGGTATAGAATTGGACGTTGTATCCACTTAAAGTTAATTTTAAGAAGTATGTCCGTTAAACTACACCCCATGTCGCCCCCTTTACCATGAGCTTAGACATTAAGAAAAGTGTTTTATAAAGGTGTAAAGTCTTCCTAATTTCCCCAAGAAGATTACAAATAATTCCAACATTTCTTAAATTTCCTCCATAACAATACCTTCGCTAAAATACCACACAGCTTTCAGTTTCATTTCAATGCATGCCATCATAAAGTGACCTTCATTTTATGCTCACACACACAATACCCTACAATTCCCAAAGGTGACATTTCACAAACAAAAAAAGTGAAAAACTGGAACATCAGATTATTGAAAAATAAAATAAATCTTTTTTTTTTTTGGTTCCTCCAGCTACCTACACAATCAATGCCACACAGACTCCAAAGCAAAAAACTGACAGGCCCAGCAATTCAGGTATTTCTTTAGGCGGCAAATCTATTTTGTCACGCTTAGCTGCACCTACACATTGTCTGCCGATGATAAATCTGGTTTACAATAGGTGATGAAAACTAAAAAAACAAAATATAACAATGAAAGCCAAATGAATAGTGAGTATTAAAAGAATTGTAACATTGTATGAGGGCCAATGTCGTCAATGGGGAATGAAGGATTAGTTGGAATACTTGCAAACCAAATTTTCATTTTAAAGGGAACCTAAAGTCGGGTTACAGCCTAGTTCCAAAAAAAGTAAAACAAAAGAAGAAAACAACAATCCCTTTTATGGCTTTAGCCTGCATGGCTGACTGGCTGGCTGGCTCTTTGACTCCTTTTTTTGTGAAGGACAATTTTGCCGCTGTTATTCTTGTTGTTGTTCTCTCTTACTCTTGCCGTATTACCTTTTAATGCCTTTAAGGTTTTTATTTTCAATATTTCTTTTTCGCTTGATCGTTTTCGAAACAGCTGCTGTTCTTGGTATGGATTCGACATAATGTAGCCACCAATCTATGGATGGCTGGATTTTTAAGAAGAAAAATACTAAATAGCAGATCATTAAATTTTTGGCTCTGGGGTAGGTGGTTGGACTTTTGGTTGGTGTATGTTACTCAATGAGGCTGATGAACTTAATAAAATATCACATCAGAGCATCAATATGGTAGCCAGCCCAGCATTGAGATTGGTATGATATTGCAGACAAAATATTTCAAAAGTGCATGTCATGTTTTGGAACAAAAATATCATCCTTCCCAAAGAAAAGGAAAGATATCATTGTTAATCATGAAGAGCGAGAAATGTTATAATTACCTTAAGGTTTGGTTTTATTGGCAACAGATGGTTTCTGAAAAACAAACGGCTTGAAGAATGTTTCAAAGACAATATGGTGGCTAATTAAGGATATATAATTTCAGGCTTAAAAACAACAGAAATGAAGGGTAGTTTAAGGATATTTGTGATTTGGATGGATTCGAAAATTTGAAAAAAAGGGATACAACCAAAATTAAAAGTGGATTTTAGGGTTCAGACAATGGTACTTAGTCATGTGGAAGGGATCCTTCTGGAGTTGTTTCAAGATAATATGGTCCCTAATTGGGTAGGCAATACTAGCTGAAAATCACCAAAAAAAGCAGTGGAATTTTGATATCGGAAAAATTTTCTATTTCTGAAAATGACAGTTTTTCCAAATTGGCAGCAAATTGTTTTATAATTGTCTGGGCTGTGGAAAACGTCAAGTGGGCCTGATGGTACTCGGTTTTAGATCAAAACGCTAAAAGAGTTTTAGGTTCTCTGGGCAAATGTTCTCAAGGCCCTTTTATAGTTTGGACCATTTACAAAAAGAACCCCATAGTTTGGGATATGTATTCCAAAATATTCAGATAGAGTTCTGAAATTTGATATATATCTTTAGATTACATCCATAGGTATGTAGATAATACGTCATATCGGTTGCGTTTTGGCCATGTTTTCCATTTAATTTTTTAACTTCTTTCAGGGCCTATTTTTATTTTTTATATATTATATTTTTATAAATTATTTACTATAAAAAACGGTTTTAATACAAAACCACCCGTTTATTGGTGAAACGTCACTTAATTGTTCCAGACATCTTTAAAAGCTTTATATCCTTAATTTAGTCTTAATAAATACATAAACCACTCCTCTGACAGACCATTCAAAACATATTAATTTGTGAAGCAGTCCCTCCATTTATTGGCTTCTTGTCTTGCCCCATGTCGTTTACTGGTCTTTTGTAAGTCAAACGAAAAAAAAAACAACAACAACAAAAACATCAAAAAACAACAACAAAAAATTGAAACCAAATCAACATCGACAACTGACACGCAGGCGGCGAAAAATTATGAAAAACCTGTTATTTGTCATTTTAATGAATTGTCATTTTTAAGGTATTTTTGTATGCTTGTCGGTCTTTTAAGACCAGCACTTAAAAGGTCTCGGTTGAACATCGACTTTTTTTCTTACGTCGCCCTTCTTCTTTTGCTACTGAAGGTTCTACCGGTTTTCCATGAAATATCAATTCTTTACTCGTTTTTATAATTCTTGGCTGCTGGCTGGGGTTCCGTTGGGCGGATGGTAGGATGACACAAAAATATACCTTTAAATATTTACCTGCAACCCAGAAATGGAGAAAAAGACAAACAAATTGCCGCCACTCTTAAATATGAGTTTTTTATGTGTGAGGACCTCCTTTCTTTAATCGACAGAGAATATTTATTTAATAAAAGACCAACGGCTGGAAAAATCACATTCTTTGGTAAATAACATAACAAAAGTCATAATTAAAATTTTGCAAATGAAATTATAAGCGGAATAACAAAAACAAAAGAATTGTCAACATTGAGGCCAGAGACAAAATGCACCATCATCATCTTCGACGTTTTGTACGTTTGCGGATTCAGCTTAGAGCCAATAATCATGCCACTGATAATGATGATGATATTTCTTTCCACCCCAAGACATCATTATGCGTTCACTGCATTCAGCACTCAGAAGAACTTTTAATAAGCCTTGCAAAAGTATACGCATTATCATGCAAGTATCCCCAACATCCAACCAACCAACCAACCATCCATCCATCAATCCTTGTGGCCTTTTGCCTGGCTGGTTGGCTGGCTGTATATCGTGGTTGCAGTATGTCATTTTTATGATTTTTTGTGAGCTTGTTCTTATTTGCCTTGGAAACCAAAGTTTATGTTTATTTATGCCATTCTCCGTTTTGTTGTTTTTTTTTATCTTTTGGTTTTGTGCAAACAAAAACATATTTTTTATGATTGGTTTTTATTGTTGTTCGGGGTTCGGTTTGGTTCTGTTCTCACTGGCTGACTGACTGGCTATGGTTTTGCGGCCGAGCGGAAGAGTGGGCATCTCTATCTCCCCACCGGTTTAAATAGTAGGCCATCGATTTTTTGTCGTCGCCATCGATTTTTTGTTGTTGTTGTTATTTATTGTTTGTCTTTTGTTGATATTCAATTATGGTTTGATTTTCAATTTTTTTTCATTGCAAGGTTTATATTTGTTGGTTTAATGAAATATATTTGCAAAATTTATTTTATGGTTATTAATCAGATTTGGAGAGGAATATGAAAAAAAATATATATCGACAAACAAATTAAATTTTA
This sequence comes from Musca domestica, assembly GCF_030504385.1. Lineage (NCBI taxonomy): Eukaryota > Metazoa > Arthropoda > Insecta > Diptera > Muscidae > Musca > Musca domestica. The sequence continues at coordinate 22,973,533 of NW_026712299.1, forward strand.
TTTGGATAAACTGGATGATGAAGTTAGTTTTTTTTCGAAGCTTTGAATGCAGTTTATTTGCAGAAATTGGATAAATATGGGAGATTTTTAGTTTGAAATGAAAATTGATTTTTCAAGGGAATGTTTTCATTATACCCTAAGCAATATGGCTACAGAGGGTATATATCATTTGATATGGCTAATATGTGCTTCATCGAAATAATGGGTTGGGACCCTACATCTTATTGGAGGAAATATATTTCTGGACATTTGGAATTTATTGTTATCGGTACGACCTCCTGTCTGTCTGGCTGGCTAGTGCTCACGATAGCTCTCGAAGGCTGTATCTAATTAGGTGATCGAGTGGCAATATCGACCCACTTCTTTTGGTACCTCCCCCACAAAAATTCACAATTTTCAGAGATCATCCAATTTTGTGCGAACTTTGCAAGTCCTAATATATTTATCAGCGCTAGGTCAGGTGCGAAAATGGACAATATCGGGCCAACAAAGGGTCAGCTTTTTGAACTATTGCAACTCTTATACATTCTGAAATAAAAATTTGATTGCCTTTAAATTTCGCACATCTCAATATTTTTACCCACACAAAATGTGGTATAAAGAACGGATAGAACGGACCATGCCTTCTTATACCTATCCTACAACGGGTCAAAATTTTGAATAATCATGAAGCTCATAAAACCCAAAGTGAGCATCCGATTACTTTCAAACACGGCACTACTAAATATTTCTATAAATACAAGATCCGGTATGAAAATGGAATGTGTCGGTCCACTTCTTCTAGTATCACGAATCACTCTCATAAAATGAGCATCAGATTCTCTTTAAACTTCACAGATCCCATTATTTCTAGTAACACGAGATCTGGTGTAAAAATGGTAGATATCTGTCCACTCCTTCTAGTACCTCCCCCACAACGGGTCAAAATTCTTGATTAATCATAAATTTCATAAAATGAGAAATAAGCATCCGATTCTCTTCAAATTTCACGTATCCCAATATTTTGTCCACCTCAAGATCTGGTGTGAAGATGATAGATATAGACCCACCTTCCCCACAAAAGGCCACAATTTTGCGAAACTTAGTACAACTAAATATAGCTTTCATTTGCAATTTTCAACATTTTTATCAGTATTAGATGAAAATTGATGTTTTCGGTCCACTACCTCACAATCATTTTTCAAAAAAGTACCACATATTTCATATAAGTACTAGTCGATATAGTCTAAATTTTGCAGGTTGTAATGTTTATATCATCTTCTGCTTCTTTGTCAAATATTCTTACATTTTAGGTCATTTGAAACCTTTTTTCTGATATATATTTTTATTCAAATTTTCAAAGGTATTTTAAACAAGAACTTTTTAAATTGTATTTTTGAAGAAAAAAAAAATATATTTTGATCCATCAATATCTCCCATTGAATTTATTTGTCACTTAGCTCGCGAAAATTTTCCAAAAATTACCACATATTTCACATTAAAAGTAGTCGATATAGTCTAAATTTGGCAAGTTGTAATGTTTGTATCAGGTTCGTCTTCTTTGTCAAATATTCTTACACTTTATGTCATTTTTAACATTTTTCTGATATTAATTTTTATTCAATTTTTGTAAGGTATTTTAACCAAAAGGTTTTTAAATTAAATTTTTGAAAAAAAAAATATATATATATTTTGACCTATCAATATCTTCCAGAAATCTATTAATTTATTTGTCACTTAAAACAAGAACATCGTTTATGATCTGTACTGCGATCTTGTATCTCTCTTTCCTCCTCCTCCTTCTTATACACACACACTCACCAACACCTTGGGGTGTTTTATTGAGCTTATCAAACAATTTGTTTTAATTAAAACTTATATTTTCAAATCACCCCACGCTCCCTCTCTCCCGCTCCCTCTCCCGGTCAGCGGTAGGACCCTGTTGTGTTGGCGGATAAGATATCATAAAATTTACAGTTTTCTAATTAACATAAACTTACTTATGTACCACAATATTATGTAGCCAATTCAAAATACAGAGAACATAAAATAACTCCACTGGCGGTCTTACACCCAAAAATAAGCCCTATTGAAATTATTGGTATTTTCCTCTTCTTCCAAAGAACATAAAAATAATTTTTTGGTTTAATGATTTTCTACAGAAAACTCTCCATTTTATTATTTTATGTGAGCGTTACAACAAGTGTTTACTTGATTATGGATGGACAAAAACAAAATATACAACATTTGTTTCGAGGGGGAAATTTTGAGTGTTCGCCTTAGTTATGAACGGAGGAAGAATAAACGAAAATTTAAATTGTATTGACAGCTCACTGTGAGTTATAAATGATTGTAATATACTCCAAGCGCCAAGCTGGAAACCCAACCAACCAAGCAACCGCAACCCCAGAAGATCACTCACTTGAGTTGGAATGTGTAGAAAAAAAAAAGAAATACAAAATTTAATTTAAATTGAAAAGAGAGAAAAAAAACTAAAACATGAGATGTATATCATGTTTTATATGAAAGTTGGGAGGGTTATAATGTCCACATGATTATTTGGTTGCCGGTCTGTCCATTTTTGTTATGGTCGGTCACTTGATGATCGTCGCCAAGTTATTCGTCACTTAAAAATGACGCCCGGCTGCCTTTTTCTTCTTCTCCACTCGTTTTTTTTTTTTGTTTCTTTTTTATATCCCTCATTCGTTTAATTTTCAATGCAAATTTCCGTTTCACAAATATGTTTAAACATTTGTTAACATTGATGTTGTTGTAAATTTGTTGTGAGAGGCGTTAACAACATCAAAAAATTCTATGGAAAATTGGTGTTATGCTCAAGCGACTTTATTTGCATTTTTCAGCTGGTTTTCGATGAATGCATTGAGGGAATTTGTAATGGGGTACCACTTCCTCTTCACGCACGCAGGCATACATACACACACGCGTATATTGTGTTTGGGGGGTAAGCTGGAGTGGCATGAAATCCGTTTTAAAACAATGTAGTTGTTTTTACTAAGAAAAGTTCCGCGAGATTTTTTGTTATTTTCAATGAAATTTTTTGTGTGTTGGTTTAACAAATTAGTTAATTATTGATGTTACCGACTGATGTTCTTTGCGTTTTTTGGATTATAATGAAGCATGAAGCAGTCAAAAGAGCGGATGTGCTACAAAAAATAAAAATGAAGGGTTTACTCTAGGTATGGGAACAAAAATTAAATAAAGTTATAAAATCTAAAACATGCCGAAAATATTTAATTTCAAAATGGAGATCCTAACAATATCGAAAAATGTAGACGTTTTTGGCTTAATAATCAAGAAGCGCCTTGATATTTAATTCAACAAATTTAATAATATTAAAGCTAGGAACCTTGAGCAAACTGGAAACTGCGAGATTGTATAGATACCGAATATAGGATGTTGAGGACACATAATTTCCTTTGACTTTTGAGGCTATCCCCAGTTTTTTTTAATTATTGATGTTGGCTTGAGAGAGGTGGGTGCCTTTTCTTCAAATCGACTTTAACTTATCATCGGCTTTTCTCTAAATATTTTGTTGCAACGAAAATATCATAAATCTTAATCATAGGATCTTAAAAATGGATGCCAAACAGAAGATTTTAAGTGTACCTAAGCTGTTAAGCTTAGGTACTTGTTAAGCTTTTTCCCTAGTTTTTTTAAAAAAAAATTTCCATTTTCCTTTAGATATGGTTGTCTATACTTCACATCTCCTTAATCATAAATTCTGCTCTCAATATTTCTTTGTAATAAAAATCACATATAGCTTCTCACATCACCATAGGGCTTTAAACCCTAAACAGAAGATATCGAGAGTACCTATCCCCAGGACTTTTGAAAAAAAAATCGAACTTGCCTTGAGAGATAGATGTTCTTACTTCAGATCATCGATTCTGATCTCAATATTTCTTGGTAATAAAAATCTCATATAACTTCCCATATCAACATAGGGCTTTAATACTGGACCCTAAACAGAAGATATTGAAAATATCTAATTTCCTTCAAATCGCCCTTCCCTCTCAATATTTTATTGTAACAAAAATCTCATAAAGCTTACTTTACTTTCCATATCACCAAAGGGTTTTAATACTGGACTCTAAACAGAGGATATCAACAGTACCCAATTTCCTTTGACTTTTTAAGACATTTCCCTACTTTTCTATAAACAAAATCGAATTTTTCTTGAGATATAGGTGCCCTTACTTCAAATCTCAAATCTCTTCATTGTAACACAAAATCTCTTATAGCTCACTCTAATTCCATAGTGTATTAATACACTCTTAAATGAAAACTTTACAAATGCCTGGACAGACAGACAGATTTATATAAATGTTTGTATATCTGCAGTAATTAATATTTTTCCTTTTTCTCTGTTGAGTTTTGCAGTTGTTTTTTCCTCTTCTCTGCCTTTGACAATGATGTAGATGCCGTTGTTTGTTTGCCTTTATCTGCAATAATTTGTTGCACATTCAGTTGCAGACAAACGTACGGACATATTCAGCTGTTGATGTATGCAAAATTAAAATGAGGGATGGGAACAAAAAGTCATATACAAATGATACATGAGGCTTAAAACGATTAAGACCTTAACGCAAAAAAAAATGCACAAAAAAGAAAAAAACAACTCTCTCAACATATAAATTAAAAAAAAAAAAAAAAACTCAATGGCTGGTTGGACGGACAGGCAGACACTGCATAAATAGGCGGACATTCAATTGTATAGCTCCATACGGTCATGCTTTACTTGGGTATCGTCATTCGAATGATATTTCTTTTAGACCAGAGTGACTGCATACATCTGTGGGTTTATTTTTATCTCCTCTCATTTTATAAGCCCGGCTCTGTGGCATTTCTTAAGCGTAAATTGTCGTAGAACTTTAAGTTTTTGCTACAGGGTAGAGGCGTTACATTTTTTCTTAGTCCTTTTTCCGCTCATGTATTCAAAACTCTTGCAATGCAATTTATAATAATTTTTCTTTGGAGAAATAGTTGCATTTGCGTAAAGCTATGGCTAGGTTGGATGAATGAACTTTTCAACGAGGTAGGGTTTGGAATCTTGGAGAAAAGTGCCCATATTTATTAACGATGGGAAAAAATATTACAATTCCAGAAATAATATTGAAAATGTGTGTTATTACGGTTTGAGTTCATAAATTGTATGTATGTTTTAAAAATATAAAAAGGAACTGAAGATATAGCTAAGAAAAAGTTAACAATTCGAGTAACAATGTGAAAAAATCGGCCACTTGTTTTCAGTTTCATTAAATTTATGAACAAATACATACATTTTATGCATGTTCTCAAAACATGAACAAATATGAACTGAACTGGGGCAATGTCATGATTTAAACGGAGCAATGTCATGATTTGCTTTATATTTGGAAAAAAAAAGAACACTTTATTGTTATACGTTCTAATTTTTTAAAAATCATTTCATAAAGTGTATGAACGTATTTTTACTTTTTATGTATGTTTCTAAAACCAAATTATATTCAGTGTGCATTCCATAATTTTTGAAAAATATTGCATTAGCCTACAATCAATTTTATTTCTTGACAAAAAAAACCAAAATAATTTAAAGTTTTATTTTCATTAAATTTATGAGATGAATTTATTTTTCTTTGATATATAATACATATTTTAAACTATTTTCATGAAATATATGAACAAATTCTTAAAAATTATTAACTCTCCCAAATCTCCAAATAATCAGTAATTACAAACTGTCAATGAATTTTAGAGATGGCAAGTGATTTAGACTATTTCTGCTGCATTGATAAAATGGTTCTTGTTGTTGATATATTACATATATAAAACTATTTTCATAAAATATTTAAACAAATTCTTAACAATTATGAACTCTCCGAAATCTTTCAATAATCAATGATTACAAATAATTAATGATTGTTAGAACATATTGAATCAAAAATTTACTTTATTGTTTTTGTGATAAACAAAAAAAAAAAAAATAATAATTTTCATAAAAGCTATGAACAAATTCCTATATTTCATGAACTTTACTAAAACTCAAACAATATATTATAGATTTTATCCTAGATGTTTGCAATTTTGGAGCAATTATTCTTTATATGCTCATAAGCTGTACAAAATTTATTTAAACAAATTTTACAATTATGAAAGTAGTACTAACATTAAAGAATAAGTTCAGTGTGTTTGTAGGTCTGATGGAATTCTTAAAACCGCTTGCATTCTTGTTCCTAAATTTCAGGAATATGGTTATTTTTTAAGAATGTGAAAATTATTCCCATTTTTATAATGAAAACCTTATAGGAGATTTTTTAAATGAAATTTCCCATCTATTTTCCAACCACTCCTCATGCCGGCGAACACATGTGTTTTGTGGCACTTCTTATTCCCAACCACAAAAAACTGCATTTTTAAAAAATTCAATTTAAAATATTGCTGCACTCTCTTTTGACGCAGACTACGACTACTACCACTCCATGCAAGCTGAGCAAGTATATCTTTCATAAACGAAAATATGAATGGCAAAACACTAAAACTAACTTAAGAAAAAAAAAAAAAAAACAACATCGAAACAGAGAACCAAAGAAAACTTGGTTATTTCTCATGTGTTTGTTAGTCAAGTTTGGCACTAAATAATATTCGTTTGGCTTCTTAGCGCTCTTTTTTCCTTCTTCTTAAAGTATGCCACTCATCGAACGGAAGACGGCTAAAAACGATTTGTACTTGCAGCGCAGAGACAGAGTAAAAGAATATTAGTTGTCGTACTTTTAACAAATAATTGTATAAGGAAAAAAACGTACAATATTTTATAACAAAGTGTGTGTGCGTAATATTACTTGGACGATGCACATATCGTTGCATATATATCCGTTCATGTGTCCATCTATGTACGAGTTTTGTTTCAAATGTTGCTCTTCGTCTACTTGCATTTGCCATTAAGCTAGCAGACCATCTTGTTCTTTTTTTTTAGATGCCAGATAATTTATGAGCAAACTTTAGTCTTCTAGCTTATATCAAGTATAAACTACTTCTTCTTTTTCATCTTCAAGCCACATCTCCAACTGGTGAGGAAAGACTCTGGTGTGGTATCGTGCAATAGTGGCTGCTTGCAGTTGATGATACATCATATGCTGCCACGTTGCTTGGCTTGCTGGCATCATGCCTGCTTCCATAGTCACTTAACTATGCTTAAAGCCAAACATTATGTCGCTTATAACATATGACTCTATTTTGCCGCTTAATATCTGAAAAAAAAAACAAGAACAACGAGCAGATAAATGCATAACAAATTTTTATTTTATTTAAGAGAATAAATTTGGTTTTTTTCTCTTGGCTAACCTCTGCCGAAAAATGCAAAAATGTTTTTTTTTTGGGGAACGTATGAAGATAGTGTTGGTTAGCAAGCAGCAAAACAAATTCGTTAGCTAATTATGAAAAATTTCAAGAGGTAGCCAGAATGGGCGCCAATGGTAGGGGTTTATCGCAGACATCATATTTTACGTACACTTGCGATGTTATTATTGGTTTGTTATTCCGTTTGTTATAAAAAATAGCTACGTGGAGATAATTTTTCTAAATTTGATTCCACAACTTTTTAGGATTTATTCCTTAATTTTCCATAATTTGATTAAGAAGTACATTCATAAAACACGAACAATATTTATTAACTCACTTGGAAATATTTTACATATTTGTAAAAAAATAATTAAAATATGCCTTGTGATTTAGTCGATGGACTAATTTTTATGAACTTAACCAACACACGCATAATGTACTTCTAAACGGTTTGAAATTAATGGAAATTCTCTAAATGGAGCTTATTTTTCATATGTCATGTCATACAAAAGGTATTAGGATTTATTCTCTCTCGATGTACATTAACTTCTCTCTTCGATGTACATTAACTTTATGAACAAGTTCATGACTTTCATGCACGTTTAAAAAATTAAGGAAATTACTTTCTTACTAGCAGTTGATCGTTAAAATAGTTAAAATTTGTCTCTCAAAAATATTATGAATTATTCAAGGTTTTCGTTTTGATATTCATTAAATTTATGAACAAAATTCATACATTCATATATTCCTAAACACACAAAAATTAAAAAAATACTCACTTGCAACAAAACTTTCGCACGAGGTGAAATTAATCTTTCAAAAATGTCATCAAAGATGTTTTATGAATTACCCAATGTATTCGTTTGATGTTCATTAAATTTATGAACAAAGTTCATATATTGAAGGTACGTTCCTAAGCATACCAAAAATAAAAACTGACTCGCTTGCAATAAAGTATTCGGAAGAGGTAGAATTTATCTTTGAAAAGCGTCATCAAAGATATTTTGTGAATGACTCAATGTATTCGTTTAGTATTCATTAATTTTATGAACAAAGTTCATGCATTGTATGTACGGCCCTAAACCCACATGAACAAAACTTCAAACATATTAACAATCAAACGAATTCAACTGAGCGAAATATTGATTTAAAAATGTAATTAAATGAATACTCAATGAATTAAAATGGATTGTCATTAAATTTATGAATAAGTTCATGCATTTCATGTACGTTCCCAAACACACCAGAGAATAACCCTTTGCAAATGAAATGAGTTCCTATAAATGGATCATATTTTTCAGGTAAAATAACCTGATTGTAGGTTACAGAAAAAGTTATTTAAAGTTGTTTTGATATTTTTGTATTTTTTTTAATTTCTTTGCTCTCTCCACTACAAAATAACTGCCAACCAAAACTTAGCCAGAAACCGAATCTTTTTCATGTAGCTTCCTGACTCTCTGTTTCCTAAAAATCAATATTTTTTTTATCATGGCGAAGGGTATCTCTCATTCGATCCTTACTTAATTTGTACAATATTTAACTTCCTTGCTTTTAAGCAAAATTAAATTCAGGTGTTTTTTTTTTGTTCCTTTTTTGTCAACTCTTTTTACGTCTGCCTGGAGTTTAACCAGCCCCAATAGCCATAATCTACTTGCTCTTGACCATGTTTGCTTATATTACATATGCATCTTTTATATCGATCACATTCTTGTTAAGCGTTGTCTTTCGCTTTTTTTGTGCAATATCCATACATTATACATTTTTCGGTAGCTTTTTGGTGGAGGTTAAACATAACATGGATTTCCTGTAATGCATCCTTATGAAGTTTAACAGATTTTTTTCGTTTTTTTTTCCTTTCCATGTATTATTGTCATTGTCTGCATAATAAGGCTTGTTTAGCATACTTTTATGTTTGTCAATTCACTTACAAAGTCAATGGAGGGAGAGAAACAGAAAAAAAAAACAAGTTACAGCCCCCAAACGAGCAAGATACCGCCTCGATAATCAGCCACATTTAAACTTACTCCCTAACATACCGCCTTCCTATCTCAATGTGTATTTAGTTTTTTTTTTTTTACTTTTTGTGATACATTGTCTTGGTACGCACGATTGATTTTAAAATATCTTTTGCCAAAGATGCATTCATTGCCTGGCATTGTTTGTATGGCAGGCTACCAAACAGCCTGCTGCCTACAATTTTTTTTTTGCCAAGGAGCCAAAAAATTGCATAAAAGGGAGTATTTGCTATCTTTTAAGATTGGTAGTTGCTCGACGTCGTCGTCATTGTATAAGGTTTGCATAATATTGAATTTTTTCTGTGTCTCCTTCGTTTGTCTTCGATATAAAATATTTGGCCATTGTTGGCGGTTTTTTTTCTGTTTGCCCACTGCAACTCCCTCTGGTTTGGTTTTTTTTTCGGTGCGTTATGTTGGCATGGTTTTTTGCCTGCAGATGCAAAAAGAAAACACAATTTTTTTCGAAGATAAATTGTTACACTAATGAGCTATTTTACATAATAATGTTATGGGTTAAGGTTGTTTGGACTTTTCTGGTTGTTTATTAAATGGAGAAAATGTATGAAAAACCGTTGGCATCTATTAAGGCTTTATTTGGAAATGGCTCAAGGAAAAAAGGAAAAAGCGGATATTTTTTAATCAATTGAATGATCTTCGAAGATACAATGTTTGCCTAATATTTATTTTTGGAGCCTAATGAGTTCTTTTCTGAGAAAATTAATTTCGTTGACTTTAATTTAAATACAGAATATCAAGGCTGGAGGGAGTACAAAAGCTTGAAATTGCTATAACTGTATTTTATTGCAAATTGCAATCCTTGTTAAAAAATCATATATTTTTTCTACCAGCTCTCTGGTTGTCATCAGACCCCATATTGGGCGCCATTTCTACATTATGCCGATTTTTGGATATTCAAGTTTTTATAGGAAACTCCAAACACTTGATTCTAACTAGTAACTATTTCTATCAAAACCTCAATTTGGGCGCCATTCCTATGATGTTAATCAGTTTTCTAGCTTAAAGCTTCTGAAATTTGTCATCAGACCCCACGTTGGGCGCCATATTTACATTATAACGCTTTTTTGATATTCAAATTCATATAGGAAACTCCTAACAACTAGTAACTATTTCCACCAAAACTTCAATTTGGGCGCCATTTTTGTAATGTTATTTTTTCTGACTGAGAGCTTCTGAAATATGATATGAAGTCGAGACTATAAATGCCACTCAAACTATGCTATTGAATTTGCATGAATAAATACATATTTTGATCGAATCTCACGTTGGGCGCCAGTTCTTTAAAAATCTGAGACTTTTTCTGATATGCAATTTTTTTAATTTTTCATGATACCGATTTTTTGATATTCATATTCTTACGGGAAGCTTCAAACAACTAATTCTACTCAACAATAGGAATTGATTCGAAAAAAATAACCAAACAGTATTTTGGCCGCCATTTTTATAACACAATTTTTCTTACTTTAAGATTGCTATCCTCTAAAAGACTTCTCAACTTCTTCTTTAAATTCCTTTAAAAAAAACCTTAAGTTCCCTTATTTAAATTGCTGACAAGAAATCCTTCTCAATTTAAACGAAAAAAATAAACTCTACTTTTTATCAAAACTTTATCTCCATAATTTCCTGTCTTCTTGTGGTCCACACAATTCTGCTCAACATTTCGAAATGATTAATTTATGATTTCCTTTCAAATAACAGGTAAATACATCACTTTGTGAACTACTTTAATTTCTATACAGCTATCTTGTCAGAGATAGAGAGAAATTTTCCTGTTTTTTTCTTTTCAATGGCTATTTGAAGGAAGAAAAAAATCATTATTCGGCAGACTTCTTTTCATGAGTTGAAGTTTTTTTTCTTGGTTTACATTTCATGATATGGGGGTATTAACAATTCCATATTTTTTTTTTTTTGCAATTCATGCTGCCATTGATTTGGCAGCAATGGCAGGAGCAGCAGCTTTATGAATAATGCTAATAGCTTGCTTCCCTTTTTTGTATAAATATTTGTTTGCTTTTTTTCGTTTATTGGGGGTTTATTGAAATCTGAGGACTCTCTTTTTTCTGTGTACACAAAAGGTTTTTCTTTCAATACTAATAACAACAATAATAAAAGAAATACAAACAGAGAGACAGACAGACAGACAAACAAACAAGCATAGAAATTTATGCAGTTTATCTATTATTTAAATCAATAGCAAAACAAAAACTAAAACAACAATATTTTTTGTTGTATTTTTGCATAGAGACAGGCACTTTGGTCTGTAAGTCAAAAAGCATATTTATGTTATGATTTTCTTTAGAGGGAAATCCATGCAACAACATGGTATTGAACTACAAAAACGACAACAGCAACTATTGGCAACTACCTTTTTGAAGATTTACACAAAAAAGCCTTTAAGGCTACTACACTGGTCCACATAACTCCAGCTCTTTTGCTTCTATTAATGTCGGCCGCTGGCCTTTTGGTAGAATCAAATGCCATAAAAAATTCCAACTAGCCGCCAGTAATGCATATCTAACTAACATCCTACCTTCATGGCTAGCTGGCATTTCTCGGCGGATTCTATAGTCATCGCCATCATCATCATCATCCTCACATTGTGATCCTCATTGTTGAATGTATTATACAAATCAATGCAATTTCTTAACTAAACACTGACCTTAAAAGCATACAACCCATTATTTATTAAAGAGTGCAGCAAACAAAAGCCTAGAATTTAACTTTGGACTATTGAGTTACGTTTGGACATTTGTTAGCCACCACCACCACCACTAGCACCACCAGCACTACTGCCAGGCCCATGGTGGTTCACTTGCTCCATTGTTTGTGCTAGTAGTTGAAAATCCTTTGGAGGCAAAAAAAAAATCATAAGAGTTCGTACGGACAGACACACAATCATCTTGCGATGACCATGTGTTTTTGGTCTTATTTCAGATTGTCTTCCTTGGAGTCCGTTTTCGGTTTGTAAGCTTCTTTTCAAGCTTCTGAGTTTTGAGACAGATATGTGTAATACAAGAACATGCTGCCATTGTTAGTTTGAATGCTAGATTTTAAAATGGGGAGTGGGGAATTGAGTTTGGTTGTATTCTTAATGGTTGAGGTCTTGAAAATGACATATGTGTTGAAATGTAAATTCACGTTGGGCGCCATATAAATAATTTGGATGATTTTGTTACACTTAAAACAGAATAAGTTACAGTTAAAACAGAATTAAAAAAAATTTACTAAAAAATAATAATTTCACGTTGGGCGCGATTTCAATTATAATTTATAAAATAATTTAAACCATCCACACCACATATACGCTAAAGAGATATCTCTATTAGCTTTCATTGCAAACCCTTCGTTATACTAATAAATGCCTTTACGGACCTTTTTGGGATAAACGGACTAAAAATAAAGATTTCCAAACAAAATATTCAAAAATGTGTGTTTTCCTACGTGGCCCCTGGTTATGTTGGTGGAGGAACCTCTTAAATTCAAAAAGATAATCTAGGGACTGGTTTAATTGTCGATTTACATTTCTTTAAAAGTCCACGTTGTGCGCCACTCTAGTAAGTTTTTTTGCTTCTATTTCTAAAGCATGTGAATTAAGTTTTTAATTAATTAGCGAGATTTTAGTAAAATAAAAAAAAACATGTTTATCTGAAGCCTATATTGGTCGTCAACAAAAATATGTATGGGCAACATTCCCTCGTTGGGCGCCATTTATGTAGTCTATATATAATCGAACATAATATCAATGAAAAGCAAAAAAAAATCAACTGTGAAGGTTTAAAATAACTTTTCCCCAGATTGGGCGCCATTATTATATCTATCTATATCTAAATTAGGTTCAAAATCAAGCTGCTGCTTTGGGCCCTTCTCAAATACTATTTTATTTAGTTTCAATATCTAAATTCGAAGAAATAATTCTTGAAAATTGTGAATTTTGTATTAATAATTATTTTTTTTTCTTTTCTTTCCAGGTAAGTTTCATGATACATCCTCGATGTTCACCTTAATGGTGGGTAAGTAACAGAAAGTAAATTTAACAGCTTTAGAAAAGGTTTAAAAATTTCACAGTCACTTTAAAATGTTGGATATTGTAATTTCGCCACCCTTCAATTTCCTAAATTACTCTCTATTTTGGCGATATTACTTTTGTTTGCCACAACTCCCCAAAATAACCCCCATTATGGCCATATATTATTGTTCAATTCTTCACAACCAATACCCCAGGTTGTTGTTATTGAATAGAATTTCTAAATTCTGTTTTCATTTGCTTGTCCATTTTCAATGGCAAATCGAATGGAATAATAGTGAGACCATGATTTTTCTTTAAGGTTTTGCAATGGGTATTTGTCTTAAGTTTGGCCAAAAGTCAGTATGTTGACCACCAAGGAAACCAACATCTGGTGTTGATGTCGATGGCTACAGCAGCAGAAGCCCAACAACATGCTATGTATATATGCAACAGACAGCAGTGGCAGCCAAACAACACAATCTAACAGAAGATGACTAAGTTGTTGGTTGATCTGGTGGCGGTAGGATTTGTTGCTGTCGTTTTTTCGTTTGGTCTGTGTTTTTGTCTGTCTGTCCATCTGTTTGTTTGTATTTCAGTTAGAACATGTTGTGGGGATTTTGATTTTTTTCTCTTGTGGGCCGCTGTAAAGTATTGAAGTTACTTTTGGTTGGTTCTTGGTTTGATTGTTTGTTAAGATGCTGTAAGGTTCTTGTAGAGTGTGTTCTTCCTGTTGTTTTTGTTGTTGTTATTGCTTTTCCAACTGAAATTTAAAATTATGAGACCACCTTTGAGCAATTGTTATTTCTGGTAAACAATTTTCTTTTTTCTTCGTTGCTTTCGTTTCGTTTTGTTCCGCTTCGTTTTTTTTTTTGTTGTTTTCGTTAAGTCATATATCAGTGATGAGGTGTTTTTCTTCTTTTTTGTTGTTCTTTTAGGCTAAAATTTATTTCACAAAAAAATGAAAAAGAAAATAAAACTAACAACAACCATAAAAAATAAACATAAACTGTTTGCTTACCTCTCACCTGAATATTGTTAAAATCAATAACAATGGCCCTTTTGTTTGGCATGTTTGCTTAGCCGCCTGCCCGGCCACCAATATCTGAAGGAAAAAAAAACATTTTATTTGTTGTTGTCTGAATGCATTGCCGCCAACAAACAATGCAACTCACCATTTAATCGTTGCCTTTAGTTATGGCTAACCCCAGCATCTATCCACCACCCATTTGCATTTTATTTCAGTTTCAGTCACTTTTTTCTCTTGGTTATGGCCAAATAGTTTACTGGCCAGCGGCCCTAAAAGTGTGAAGTTTAAGTTTTATTTAAAGTTTTTTTTGTTTGTTATTTTAGTTTGTGAAGGGGGGCGGTCATCATAATGATGACCATGTACCGTTGAAGTGTTAGCTGATCTGGGAGGAGGTTAAGCGTCTTTATTTTATTTTCAAAATCTGTAAATATGTTTTTGGGGGGTTTATTGGTTGGTTTTGATTATTTCATAGCTTAGGGATAAAAATATTGTATATTTTTGGGGTTAGCCTGTAAAATTTCATCGATGTTTGTTGTTGATGGTATTTTAGGAAACACGCCTTAAATATTTGGCCATAAAGTGTTAATGAACTTTTCAAATGTTTCCGTATTTTTTGATAATTTTTGAAAATCTAAGACTCACTGATGAATGGTGCTAAAAGAATTTTGAATGCAATTGTAAAGAAAATACAACCTTTTTATAATATTACGCTACAAATGTACAACCTATGGAAATTGATTACATTGGGCGCTATAAATTTTAAATTGTATGTAATTATCATTTTCTAAGAAACAACAATCAATATACAATGTTGTCATTCACATTCCTTTGAATTGAGGTAAAATTTTTTTTTTCTAAATCCCCACGTTGGGCGCCATTAATTAAAAAATGAATTCAATTAAAACTAGTGATGCAGTATTTAATGTATTGCTTGTAATTTCGGTTATTAAACTATCCTCCAGTACTGAACTTTTCTGTAACGCAATTGACATGAAATTCGTGACCCCAATTTGGGCGCCTAGATTGCAAAATCAAAAAATATAGCTTTTTAAAGTGACAAAATATTGAATATTTATTGAAATTATATATATGAAAATAAAATGTCATAAATATTATAATACTATTGAGAACGATTTCTTTTCAGACTCCAAATATGTGAAATATTTGAATGTAGTTTCGCATTGGGCGCCATTTTGTAATAATATATATTTTTTAAAATTTTCTACATTGAAAACACTTCTAATATTAATTTTACTTCCAGGCTAGGCACTACATAACTTTTTCACTTCGAATTCTTTAAATTTAACAAATTAAAAAAAATTGTGAATTCTTACGTTTGGCGCCATTTGTTATAATAAAATCTGCCAATGATACATTTAAAGTCTTATTTTTAATATTGATTATTAAATTTTCTTTCACTAATGAGCTTTAGAGTGGAAATAGTCATCCCAGTTTGGGCGCCAAGATTTAAAATTAAAAAAAAAATCTGATTTCTTTTGAGACCCCAAACTTTTGAAATGTTTGAATGTAGCTATGCATTGGGCGCCATTTTGTAATAAAATAAGTTTTTTTTACGATTTTCAATATTCAACCTCTTCTGATATTATAAAATCTTCTGATTTCTAATTCTTTAAATTGATGTTATTTAAATATTTGCGAATTCCCACGTTGGGCGCCATTTCTTATCATAAAATCTGCCTATAAAGCCTTTCAAGTCTTATTTGTAATCTTGAATATAAAATTCTCTTCCAATAATGAACTTTAGACTAAAACAGTTGATATAGGAGTCGTTACTCCTGTTTGGGCGCCAAAATTTTAAAATTAAAATGTTAAAATTCTTATAAATTTTAAAATTGAAATATTGTTAAAGGGTTTCGACATTGAAATCTCTTCTGGTGTTTACTTTACAACACAGCATCTAATGTGAGATATGTAGACCCCAATTCGGGGGTCATCATTAGCATTTAAAATTAAGAGCTTATGATATAACATAGAATCTATAGCCCAATTTTAGGCGCCATTGCATGACAAATAATTTAAATATTATTTTAAAAATTGCCCAATTTTTAATTATTGGCTATACATTTCTGCATAGTTTAGCAGCTGCCATAGTTTAGCAAGATTCTGAAATAGTATTTTTTCTCGAAAATTCTCTGAAATATCACCTAATCATGTTAGACAACATTAAATTTCTGGGAATTGGGTTATGACAAATACATTTAATTTAGCAATCTATCAAACTATTTATAGAAGATAAAACAAAAAAAAAAAAAACACACAACTTCAAAACATTGACAAAACGTGATTCCGTTTGAATGAATTGAAATAAAAATCAATTCATTATAAAGCAATTTTTTCTCTCCTATACGACTTAGTTTCTTAACTTTATGGAATAACAATATGTCACGCTACAACCTACAACGGCAGCCAAAGGTAGCCTCAAGTGTTGTTTCTTAAATACAACCACAAGAGTTCACAGCAGAAGTCAAACAAACAAACCAACGGAATATTGGCTATTACAAATTAGTAACACTTAATCAAGCCACCAATCATTTACATAAAAATTCAAAGGAATGGGCATGGAAACAACGACAAAATGATGGAATACATATGTAGTTCCCTATGTGACGCCCTCTCCATTTTTTCATCGTTATAAATTTAACACACAGTGAATAAGTGGATTTCTATTAATTCAAAAAGACACAGTGTCACACACATACCAATTTATTCATTGTCCTATACAAGAGTGATTGTTTTTTTTTTTCTTTTCGGGGGAACAAAAACAACAAAACTCAATGTCTTTAAAAAATTTCGAACATCAATCTTGGCTAAACAAACAAAAGAGCTCTTAAGGAGCTGGTTGGCTGACTGACTTACTTTCTTATATATTATAAATGGGAAAACATACACAATTTGGTAGTCTATTACGAAAATCAATAACACAAAAGATTACTTTTTGTGGCCTTTGTACATATAAAAAATATATGGTATACCTTTAAGACAAAAGAAAATCTGTATTGAAAAATGAAAAAATTACACCTTTGTTTACAATGCTTTTAATGAATTTATGGATCTTTACATTGTAATGACACCCATGAAGTCCGGTTGACAGGCTGGCTGGTAGGCAGACCATAATAATATGTGTCGCCAACAAAAAAAAAAAACACAAATGCCCACATCCATACATCTTTTCATAGCCAAGAGTGCAATACTCTGCACATATATATTTCTGTTTATTTAGGTTAACACATAATTAATAATTAAATGAAAAAATAACATACAAAGCAAACAAACACAAACAATCGCACAGAAAAAAACTGCTACCCCATACCGTCCACTATCATACATTGAAAAAAAAAAACGTCTGTATATATGTAATTTATTAGCCACTAGGCAAATATGCACACAAAATTGCAGTTGAAATTATGCCAAATGAATGAAAATCACTACCTGTACACTGCCTATATGATGCGATGCGGTGAACTACACCAATGAAAAGAGAACTGCAAAAAAACTCATGTAAAAAGGTTCACAAAATCCACAGCAAAGTAGCCATGGCCTAACAGCAGACAGATATGTACAAAAAAAATGAGAGCAAATACTGTATGTCTCATACAAGTCTCTTGTTGTTTGAACAGAAGAGGTATAGAAATTGGGGGAAATGGGGAAAAATATGGGCTTATATGATCCCGAGCCAAATGAATGTGTTGTAAGGTGTAGCGATTTTTGGCATTATCTTTTGCTGGTATGGTTAGTACCTCCGAGTACTGGACCAAAATATATTAAGCACCATATTTACAATAGGAGCAAACGTGTTTTTGACTTGCTTAAAAAAAGTTGATTATGGGATTTCCTTATCGCTGTGCAAAGATACAAATGCCTGTAATACAAAAAGTTCCTTTAAAAATGCCTTGGGCGCAATAATTGTTACTAAATCAAATTTTTATGACTTCTTAAAATTTAGATTATTTTGCCTTTGTGAATGATATAAGAGTATGTTTTGAAGAATTTCCGAATGTTCCCCAATAAAAATAGGAGGAGAATATTAAACTACGTTCTGTCTGTCTCAAATGAATTCTTGTACTATAACCTTTTCCTATTGGAAATACATTTTCCATGAATTGTCTCTTTCAAGATTCTCTTTTCGTGCCTCTCTAAATCTTCGCTTCTGTTTTTTATTTTTTTTTTTTCAAATCCCAGTGTTTTACAAGTGTCCAATTGTGTACGAGGGGACTGTTTCCAAAGTTTTAGTGTTTTTAAACATCCTAGGTGTTTTAAACATCCTAGAAAATTATAAAAAAATTAGGTACAAAAGCTGGCGCAGAACTTATATTTTATGCTTTCTCTCACCAAGAGACCACGGGCACCATTTTTGTATTCGCTGATTTAATAACAAACAATGAATCTTCCTTTCTTCCTAAATAGATCTCTTAAAAGCATTTCGAAAGAAATATTATGAACCCTTAGTAACTTTTAAACTCAGTGAAATGATTACTTGTGAGAAAATCTCCTTTTCTCTGTATTCAAACTTCCATCCACACTCCTCTTGGTCACTCTGTGTCTGATTCAGAGACACTAACATAAACAGAGTAATTTTCCCTCTCTCTCTTTTAAATAATATCAAATGTTGCAATTAATTCGTAGCTAAAACTGTAAACATTAGAAAAGGTTTTGGTGGCGAAAACACGCACAGAACTGTTATTTTATATTTTCTTTCACCAAGTGCGCTGATTAATAAATAATGTTTTCTATCACAGCCTAAGTAAGTCTAAATAATGTTCGCATTAATTTTAAAGTTTAAAAATTGGTGATCAAGAAAAGCTCTCTCAAGCCTGAAAAAAAATTAAAATTCAGAGATATGAACATTGTGAGAGAAAATCTCCCTCTTTTTGCATTCAAACCATCCATACTGTTTTTGGTCACTTTGGACCTGATTCAGGGACAATAACGTAATGATTGTCGATTATTATTGAGTGTTGTAATGCGTCGCATAAACACACACATAACTGATATTATATATCTTCTCTCTTCAAGTGCCCACGGGCGCTGATTTAATAAAGAATGTTTTCTCTCACAGCCTAAATAAATAAAAATAATACTCACATTCACATTAATTTAAGAAAATTTGGCTCAGTTAAAACTTTCTCAATTTTAAAACTCATTTAAACGTACATCCATACACTCTTTGGTCACTCTGGGTCTGGTTTAGGGACATTAACATCATGAGAGCAATTCTCTTTCATTAAATGTCTTATCTCACCAAGATAAGGGCACTCACAGCCCTTTTGGTTTAATAAAAAAATCCTCTTACAGCCTAAATACCTCTCTCGTAATGTTCGTATTACTCATTTTCTTTTAAGAAAATCTAACTCAAAAATTCTGTACCAAACCCGAGAATAGGAGTTACCTTGAGATATGCGAGTCTTGATCCAAAATTTCTTTGCATAATTTTTAATAGTTTTCCATAGGAGAGCCCACAACATTTTACCAAGGCTCCTTTCAAATCTTTTAAATTGGCACAAATCTATTTTTTTCCAATTTTTTTTATAAATGTTTTCAACATATTTTTATTGTTATTAAGAATTGGCGCCCAACGTAAGGTTGCAATTTTAATTACTCTTTACATTATGCATTTTTTTGCCTTAAATAAGTAATTTTTGTACGACATTGTTGGCATTACCCCACAAGTGTCTTGCCAATCCGCCTAAGAAACCAACGCAATACAACCACGCTAATAGCATCAATGTATAACTAACTACTACGCACATTACAATTGACTTAAAAACTGTTATTGAGCCATGTGTATCTCCCTCTCTTTCGGCGGTGGGCTTTTTTTAGGCGGTATACTGCCTTTTGGCATGGAGTCGGAAACATTCACTCATGCTCAGACCGGGAGCCATATAAGGAGTCGAATTTTTTTTTCCGTTTGCTGCTTTTGATTGTTGCAGCAGGCAACATTGCCCGGCAGCTTTTGTAGTGAATATAACATACAACTATGATGGAGAAAAAAAAAATAAAGCAAAAAAAAAAAAAAACGCAAACCAAATTGGTGCCTGTAGGTGGTGGTGCTGCGTCGTCGTAGTCCATAATAGTTGTGATGTGGACGACGACTCTTACGGGCCAACAAAGCAAATAACACTAATTGAATGTATGCATGAGTCCATAATACATGATTTTTAAATCTACACGTGTGTGGTTCAATTTTTTTGTTGCATCCTAGCTTGCGAAGAGTTAGCTAGCTATGTGGGCAAAAGAACTTAGCGAAACAAAAAAAATGAAAAATAACCCAACAACAAAATTAATGCATATTTACAAACAATTTTTGCTTTCAAAACTAATGGAGTTTTTTTTCGGGTTCATCCAACCACATGAGCCCTGCTAATGCTGGATTATTTCCGTGCGGTAATACATAAATGATGCCAATAAGTGCTTAAAAGCCAACTATTTAGCCTTAGATATTGTTTTAAAGAACCCTTTTTCCATCTTTCAAGATGATGGCAAATATTTGCCTTAAAAGATCCTCCATAGACAAACTCAAAGGCATACAACAAATGTATGGTATATGGCCCAAAACTTTGTGCCGCCATGCCTTTGTACTTTTGTATCTCGGGAAAAAAGGAAGCGAAAATGTGATTTATTTTTACATGATTATCAACTTAACAAGAACAGCAGCAGCATCGGTATCGGCACCCCCCAAAACCTCAGCATGCACCACCATCGAGTTATTGTGGTGTGCAATGCAGAATGCATGCAGAATTTCATGTCTTTTCAAACAACCTCCATGTCGAAAAAACAATAAGCCTTGCCAGAAGAAAGAACAACAACAATGAGAAATCATACGAAAACTTATGCCTCTT
This sequence comes from Musca domestica, assembly GCF_030504385.1. NCBI lineage: Eukaryota > Metazoa > Arthropoda > Insecta > Diptera > Muscidae > Musca > Musca domestica. The sequence continues at coordinate 22,994,773 of NW_026712299.1, forward strand.
TTGTTTGTTGTTTAAGTTAAAACTGTTGTTCGGCCGTCGAACGCCAACAAATGCCTGAAATATGTATGTTTTTGAAATATGTTTAGGCATTTTTGTGCATTACAAATGCCGGAGAATGGTAGAGGAGGAGAGGAGGTAGGGGTAGGCAACACATGATGCTTTATGGTATCTTGGCATGTTATTTCCCCAATATTCGCATTGTTTTCGAATGCAATTTAGTTTTTTTTTTGCTTTACTTCTCATTGTAAATAATTTTGCATTGATTTTTGCTAGCGGCTTTTGAAAGGCAACAGCTTTGTCGCTAAGTTTTGTTATTATTGTACTTGCTAGTGCAGCTGAAAATCTTCACGTTGTTGTTGTAACTATTGTTTGCTTTTGCCTTAAATCAAGTCAAATGTTATATGGTTTATTTGACTTTTGAAACAAATACCGAGATGAAAGGATGCATGCATGCCATTGTGGGGAACTAAAATGGCAAAGACAAACAATAAGACAGAAAAATGTGGAGACGTAATTGATTTTGTTGGTATTAGTTTTTTTTTTATAGATCCTTGTCAGCCCGAAAGTAGGCTACAATGTCATGACATGATGGGGACTGGCAGCAAAATCCTTATAAACCAATATACAATGATGGATGATTGATTTAAGTTCTATATGTGGTATACTTTTAGGGATATCATGTAATAATATTTTGTGGCATACTTTAAGATGCAATATTTAATAAATTGTTGTTTTTTCACAGAGCAGCCTCTAAGGGAAGGAAAAAGCAGGAGTTTTTGTTATAACTTAACAAGAACCCCTGCGAGTGCATTATTTTAGGGGAAATGCATAATTGTTTCATTTTATTTGTATTGAATTCGATTTTCTTTAGATTAATGCTTTAGTCTCTGTTCAAAATCTGCCTGAATTTAGTGTTTTAGCCATATTTGTGACATTATTAAAGGGCCGGTCTGGCTTCAATTATTAAGAATTAAAAAGTGGTGCATATTTTCAGGAAAAAATGTGTTATTGTTTAATTTTTACTTTGAAGCTTGATTTGTTTGGGTTTCGAAAATTTTCCAGAGAAAAGTATAGTAGCAGGATTACCAGATTATTGATTGGTATACGTTTGTGCATGCTCTCCTTTTTTCTGGGTTCAATAGCTCATTTACGGAAACCTAGCCTACATTTATTCACATCTGTCTTCAATATGTCATATGAAACCGATTTCTTTTTCATAAATAGAAACAACTAGTGCCTACTTTTAGGAAGTGAAAATTGATGAGCTTTTATGTCCTTTGAAGTGCACTGTTTTTCACATTAGAAAATTTTCAATTTTAAAAATGTTTACTCTGCTCTCCAATTAGTGGCAAAAAGTAATTATTGCATACTTTTAAGGAAAAAAGTGAGTAACTAGGACAAGCATTTTATTATATAATATATTAAGTATTGTAATTAGTGAATGATTGGAGATGGAAATCACTGTTGAGTGATTGGATAAATCATTATATGAAATAGAAACACATTATTAGTTTATATATACTATTGTTATTAATGCAGTGTATACTTTTAGGATTATAAATAAATATTTGTGATTGAATGAGGTTTCATGAACCATACTTTCGTAGCATATATTTTAAAATTGTTGCATATTTTTAGGTATGGATATTTGAGTTTTTAGCAGAACTGTTTTCAAACTATAATTGTTGCATACTTTTAGGATCAGTTTTCCGGAATTGGAAGTATTTGTAGTGTTTTTTTTTCTTTTTTTTTTTTTTTTGAAATAGAATTCTGTGTTCTGAATTTCTATGCTTGAAAATACTCAATAACTTAATATAATTTCCGCCAACTGTGAGAAATAATGCAGATTTCTGGGAGATTATAATTGATATTTGTTCATAACTTCCCTCGCCTGCATCGTGTCCTTTTAGTTTTTTCGTTTTATTTTTTGTTGCATATTAATGGGAGTAAAGCACATACTGTGTTTCAAGGTTTAATTCAACCTTTAATTGCTCTTAATCGCAAAACCTCAATATAAATTTCAATGGTTTGTTTCATCTAACAGCCCGCATAATATTTCATATCCACTTCAGTGATCCAATAAAAGTCATATTCCTTCAAATATAATTCATTCCATAAAAAAAAAACATACGAAACAAAAACCAAGGCACCGCAAACAAAAAATGAAAAAAAAAAAACACAAAAACCAACCACAAGAATCTGCTACAAACAATCAACAACTTAAAGAACAAATTGAAGTATCATTAAATTGAATTACAAAAGGCAAATACTCACACTCACTGGCAGGCAAGCAGGCACACTTGCAAGCGTATGGCCTACAAGTATTCCTCTCATGCTCCATAAGAACAGAACGTAATAACATTTCATATTTCCGATATGGCAAGCGAACCTTTGCCATAGAACAGGAAAATCACCAGCAGAAGCAGTTATAGAATAGAAAACAACAACAAAAAAACAAGAAGAACAAAATGAAATTATTGCGGCCACTAAATCAAACTAACAAATAGCAGTCAAAGATCTGCTACATGTGTTTCTTTCATTTTTCCCTCTCTTCAGGCGGCGCCTCCTCCTCCAGCTTTTGATGTTGGGCATCATGCTTCATGTATTACAATCATCATTAGAGACATACTACACGGTGTAGAGGGGATCTTTGTATTAGTTTATTTGTAGTTTCATTGTTTTTGTGTTGTTGTTGTTCCTGTTTTTTATTATTTTTTTATTAAAGAATTCTGGCAAGATATTCACTAGGTTTTGTTAAAGCACATCAGTCACATAGAGCTGAACAAAAAATGAACTCAACATACGCTAATACATTCTGTATGACAGTCGTTCATACATAATGTGGTGTTGCAAAGTCAATTCGTCGCCGTTCTCATCTTCAATGTGATTTTGTTGTTGTCGTTGTTGTGTGCTCGCTTTTTTTCTCATATGGTCTTAATGCATTTTTTATATGCTCAATTTAATCAATGTTTGGGGTAAAATGTTATTAAATGTGGCATCTTTCAGACTTTGTTAGTTTCTGGGCCTTTTTTGTTTGTTCGCCTCATCTACCGCCAGTATCTATTTTTTATGACATAGATTTGGTGGCGTTTTTCTGGGGATTTTCTGACCACCAAAAACTATGAGTCATAAATAACGAAATGGGAAAAAAAATTTTGTATCTATGGGATTTTGACGATAACGATGATGGGAAATGCGTATTTAGCAAAATTTCTTTATGATTTTTGGTATTGTTTTGATATTGAGACGATTCGTTTTGAGAAGGTTCAGCCTGGAATTTATGCTTTACAATACAAAGAGACATAAAATAGTATATTTTTAGGTCTTGCATAAAATGAAGAGTAGGGGAAAAATATTGCATACCTTTAAGGTTCACGAAACAAACAAACAAAATTTTCAGTGAATAAAATGGCATGATCACTGAAAGCCTTCAATTTAGTTGTTTTAAAGATAATAAATTCATTTCAAAATATTAAAATATCTTATTTTTTAGAAACATTTTCTTTTCAATTTTTGGGTCTTTAAGGACTTGATTTGTGGCTCACAGCGATTTGAGCTTTAGTGTTTTATAGAATTTTACCTTTTACCCTATTTGCTCCTTGAAATAGTTTGTTTTCAGTTCATAGCATACATTTTGGATTATATAATTTAAATTAAATATTATTCCTTAATGTATCAATTTTAAAGTAGGCTTTTAAGGATTTGTACAACAGGAGTTGTTACTCACACAGAAATAATTTTAATACTTCAATAAAAAGACAATCAATATTGGAATTCCTCATTATTCTGTGAAATTGCTCATTATTTAAAAAATTAGCATACTTTGGGGAGTATTCAAGTTATATTGCATATTATTCATAGTATAATTTGAGTAGTTTTCTTAATTAAGTAAGATATCTAAATAACTAACACTATGACAAAATGTATAAACTGTTTATTAAGTATTTATTATTTTAAGACTTTAGCATACTTTTGCGAGTATTTACACTGAACAACACATTATCTATTTAATTAAAATTGTTTTGGCGCAATTTTCATATCTTATTTTAATTGTTAAATATTTTAGATTCCCAAGACATATTTTTTTGAATTTTTCAATAAACTTAATAACATCTAAGATCAACTTAATTCCCTTTTTTTTAATTATTATTATTAGAATTTATAATTGCTTTCTTGTGAAATCTCAAAAATCCCTTCTAAACCAATTAACATGTTTTGATTGTAATTTGTTTTCTTCCTTTACACATTGTTTCCCTTTCCTCAGTGCATTTCGTTTCTTCGTCTCATCAATGTTTGTCTGTCGGCCTTGCTGTTTGGTCCGCATGTCTAACAGTTATTAAGTGAATATTATATGCTGATGTTCATTCAAGTTTAATAACTTAATTACATGTTGCTAAAATGAAATTCTTTGGCCCAAAACAATTTAAGGCCCTCGAGGGCACAAGTAAATTTCAAAAGTAAAAAGGATTTTATTTTTGGGGTTTTAATCAATTTCAGTATCCCCTCTCTCCCCCTTTCACAAAAATGTGAGAACAAAAAATGTTTATGAACATTTTTCAAGCAATTAAGAGACAACCCTGTTATTATTTATTCGCATATATTCCGCTTGATTTCCCTTCTTGCATTTTGATATTTCCTTTTTCATATCATGTGTGCTTGTGCGTCTGTGTGTTTTGATGTTAATCGTTAATTCTTGACTACAAACTCATAACTCTTCAATATGTCAAATGTGGCAAAAGTTATGTTAAAATACTCACAACAAAAACCCCCGGCACTAACTGGCAGTGGCTGGACTGGACACAGCATAGAACATGTCACACAGTATGCTGTTTTATGACTTAAGTTAAACGGTTAGCAACCCTGGTTTCAATGTTATCTCATATCCTGAAACCCATACTGAAACCCATACTCATACCCAAAACCAACGCCAGCCAGCTATTGTTTTGTGTTATGGAGTTGATTGAAATCTCTTACAAATGCCATGAAATCAATCATCATTCATTGAATGTCTGGAGAAGCAGCAAAAATAATCTTTACTTGAGGATCTAAACTGTCCCCTTTGGATTGTAAGCAGCGTAATAAAGCATTTGCTTTGCTCAACAGAAAACCAAGACATTATCGCATACATTACACATGCACACATAGCCTTAAGGGTACAATTTTGACCCCCACCATAAATGGGCATTAATGGCCAAGTATATGACATTGAAAATTCAATACACACAATACAGCTGCCGCCTTTTGTGCAGGAGCCTTAAAATGCCGCCGAATGCTGGAACCAAGTAAAACTGTTGTCCTAAAAAAAATAATTTCGTATATTTTGTTGCAAAATAACTTATTTGAAATTCATAAGAATTTTGTGTAAGGGATTTCATTGAATGTTCTTTGTTAATTGAATTTATTTCACATTCAAATACCTAATGTTTTAGCTACCCTCTTTATTGTTATGGAAAAAAATGAAAAAAAATAAAAAAAATAAACCAGAAAAGGGCTCATTTTCCCTGTTTCCATTATACAAAATATGTTGTGTGAATATGTGTGTCTGTATATGTGACCATAAATCGAAATCAATAGATGGCATCTGTGCACATTTTTGCCCATGAATATTTTGACTTTTTTCTATTTTGAGTTTTGTTTTTTGGTATTTTCATATTTTTTTCTTTCTGACCCATCATCAAAACTGCTGCTATTCACTACTTTATGGTTGATGTTCTGGTCTTTCTTCTGTATATTTTTGATAATAATCTGTTTGAGGCTTTTGTGTAACGAAGTCATATTGTATTCCTCTCAAACTCGTTGGACATTCATAATTCATGGATTCCCTTGATAATGGCAATGACCAAAAAAAAAAAAAAAATAAATAAATAAAAAAATAAATATATGTATATGTGATGTTCATTTTATGCAACGTTATTGGATCATTAGGGTTGCATACAAAATTTAAAAAAAAAAAAAAAAACTTGAAAAAATACAAAATTTTCATGAAATCAAATTTTTGTGGCATATTTTTAAGCCACCAATAAAAATTTTAGATCTCATTATTTTTGAATAATAAATTGGTAATTATGCCTATAATAATTTCGTTTATAAGACTTTATGATAATTTGTATTAAAATATCCATTTAGGGTGATTTTTTATATCTCAGGAACAGACCACGGGAGTCGAGCGGGAGCAATCCTCAGATTGTAAAAAAAAATATTTTTTGGTTTTGCTTGAAATAGGATGAGTATGCCTTGTTCATTTTAGAGTGGGAGCAAAAGTCGTTCAAAAAGTGGCAGATTCTACTCTTGTCGAGCGCTCTTTTAGTTTTTTTATACGATCAAAAATTAAGGAAAATAATATTAATCTCTACTCTTTTAACGCAAGAGCGGCTAGACTGATTTCGAAAATTCTCACCAATTAATAATGGCCTTTTTGTAGAAATGAATAAAATCGCATGGAATTTTTCTTGTGCGTTGGGTAAGGGCTAGAGTATAAGCCTATTATTTTTGAAAATTTTCGAAATATAAAAGGACCAATAATAGAAAAAATTTCTGATTTTCCAGTTGCTCTACAGGTCACAATTAAAGGCCAATCGGCTCGAATTTTCCCACGAGTTAGAGTTTAGGACAGGACAGAAGCCTAGTATTTTGGATGGCCATGTGACAATATTTTGCGGGTAAAATGAACAACTTTTGTGTGTAGTTATTTTTTTTTTTTGAATACCTGTCAGCACAACTAAGGAAGTAGATATAGGGCCTCTGTCAAAACCCAAAGTAACATTTTTGTAGTTATTATTTTAAAAAATCTTCATATTTTCCAAAAGTTCAAATGTAATGCCTTTTTCTTACATTCGAATCAGAAGTCGCCTTCAATTTCTTTATGTTTGACGCTCAAACTTCTAGATTTACGAGTTACTTAATTTAATTCTCCAAAAGTATTTCCTTTCTATTGTGTTTTTTTTTCCTTTCTTTAAATACTTGCCATAATCTTTAACTCCTGCCGAGTTCATATTCCCATGACCATTTTGTCTGGCCCCACAAATAAAGCATACTTTTGGGAGTCATTAATATGATAATTATTTAATATTCCATGAAATGTAAACAAGCCATTAACCAAAAAAGTGTTTTTCAGACACAACAATAAAAACAAAAACTTTTAAAAAAGTCCACAGAAAATTAATTTGTTTAAATTTCAACTTCTTTGGCTAACTTGGAGATAACTTTTTTTATTTAATTTGTTATATTTCAATTGGGAAATCTACTTCAATATTTCTGCCCAAATAGAAAATATTAAAGCTTTTTTTATTGTTAAAGTTTTGGAGTTTTATTCTCTATTGGCATTTTGCTCATTATAATTCCTTGCTGAAAATTAAGACAAGACATAATGATTTAATCAACCTGTCTATGAAACATGCCAGGCATATTTAATATTTATTGCCACTGGCCAGTGCCTACTTTCGGGCACCTTTTTCCACACAAACACACACTAATTGTAATCTGCCTTCGGGGCATTGTTTTGACTTATTAAATTAAACAACAACTACAACAAACAAAAAAAAAAAAACACAGGGAAATTTCATAAAATGTTCTTTACAAGGTAAGGGTAAAGAGAGTTGAAAACATATGTTTTTTGAATATTAAACAAGAAATTAAGGATATGCCTTTTTTCCCTCTTAAACCTGATTAGTTTTGTCAAAATAGTCTTCTAATGCCAGGAAAAGGTTATCCATTTTCTTATTTCCCCCCTAAAAAATATCAACTTATGTTTCTTGTCACCCTCACTCCTCTTGCGGTACTGCACCCAAACTAATAATGTGCCAAATGCCTTGAGGGGCTAAATGGTTTTGTTATTCCCTCTGTTGTTTATATCCTTTTGTTCTTTTGCCTCATAATTCCTGAGCAGGGGGAAATACAATTGTAAGAAAATTAATTCATGGTTTCTAGATTCTCTTGTTTTGGGTTTCACTTCAAATTCACGTTTATGGCCAATGTCAGCCCTTAAGGTATGCAACAGTATCCAACGAAGAAGATTATCACAAAAATAACAATTCATTTCTATTGTTTTGTTGGCTTGGCACGTCTGTTTGTTTCCTTTAGCTCTGTGGTTGCTGTGTCGCGACTGGACATAAAAAGGCACACAGGGAAACCACAAATGGCTGCTAATGAGACAAATAGCTGGGGGCTTCGAATATATAATGACAATTACGAATGGAAAATAGTTGAATGTCTTACAACTAAATCGTTCACATTGATAGGGATAAATGAAGGAAAAAAGGGAAAGAGATGATAGATTATTATAGTTTTTGTTTTTCCTAAAGGATGATGGTTGTTTTCTCGTATCCTTTGACTACAGGTTTATCTTTGAAAAAGAAAAAAAAAAAAAACAAATTGAGGGAGTTGTGTTGGTTCCTTTGAATTTATTATTGAGAAAGTAAAAAACTGCTCATGCTTTTGATGTTCACATTTTAAACTTACTCAAATAAAATACATATACGAATTCAATATCTCTAAAAAACCATCAATACTCTAGTCACAGCTGTTATGTACAGACCGGCAAAACATTCATTCGGACTCTTTTTTTTAATAGTTTATCATTTTTTACAATCACTGATTTTTTTTGCTTTGCATAAAGCCGGGTGTTCTATGACATCTTATGCCACCGTATCTGTTTTCTTAGATTTAATGATAATTCTACCTTTGTTTTTCGTTTCGTATTTTTTTGTTTCTTTCTGGATTATTGAATATGACAAAACCACCATGCATACATTTATTTCGTTTTGGCTTTGGCTGTTTTATCTCTTGTCTCGATTTTACTTTGTCAGAGCTTAGTAATTCATTTGCAAAATGTATAGTGGTAAACTGTGTAAAAAACGAAACGATTTTTCAGTGATAAACTTGATTAAAATTCATGACAAGTATTTAGCAAACAAACACTGGTGAAGACTTCTATGGCTGGGAAAAAATCATGATAGAGAAAATTGAAAGCGCACAACTCCATTGAATTGAGATTGAAATGTAAATAAATTGAAAGTATTTAAAGCAAAATATTTGAAAAATAGATTTAAAGCCATTTAAGTGATTGGGGAATAGTTTATTTTAAACTGTACACTAATCGAATTAAATTTTAAAGCATACATTTAGGTGTAAATTAAATCCATGAAATATAAAATTAGAAAAATTGCACATAAGGTACAAATATAAATTTAATTAGGACTTTACTTTCTTAAAAGTATGCCATATTTTTTGGAAATTATTTATTCTTTATTAACTTAAATTTTTCGAAAATTTTCCTTAAAGTATGCCTGTAAAATAAAAATAAATCCCAACGATATACAATTAGGATTATAATGCTTAAGACATAAATACCTTTGTTAGATTTGAATTTCGTCTGAACATTCATGTAATTATATTTTACTTTACTAGAAGTGTACTATAATTTTTCATGGAAATTAATTTTTTACAAACTTCAATTTTTTTTTAAAAAAATAAATGAAATGAAATTCTTTATTACTGTCAGGGATATATTTATTAATACCAAATACTTGATAGTAATTTTTTAAATGTCTGTTTTAAATAAATTTTACGACGAAATTGTGTCTTATAAAATCTAAAGCATACTTTTAGGTTACATATATTTTAAAATATGAAAGTGTTATCAAATAGATAAAATAAAAAAATTCTAATAAAATATACTTATTAAAATTAAATTCGAAACCTTTTCAAACTTCATAATACTCCTTCACTTACCGCTACCAGCATTAAGTCTTTCTTTCACTACCTCAAAAAGTTCATTAAGTTGTCGGCTTTGCCATTTTCTATGCGGCTTGGCATCTTAGAATACATTGTTGCAACCAGCAACAACAAGCCCCAAATATCTACAGACACACCACGAAACCGCAAAAATAAAGTAGTTTACGTTCACAAATATACGACTGACTACTAGTTATAATGTCTGTCTAATTATCTTCATTGTTGAATACCATGTTGGTGTAATTTTTGCGAGTTCCAAATTAGTAGTGTGTAGCAGCAAAATGAAAGGAACTCTTGTAATGCACTCGAAACCAAGAAGGCAAACGCAAAGAAGAAGGAAAATCTTTAGCAGCTGAAGAAAAAAAAAAAAAAAACAGAACAACGAAATTCGGTGCGTGATTGTATTTTCTGTACTTTACAGTTTTGTGGTTTTACTTTCGAAAAATGGAGAGAAATTACCAAGAATAGTTATACACTGGAAAGAAACATTTTGGGATCGAAAAATGTAGAATTTTATGGCTCGGGAAGTTTAATTTGTTGAAAAATTTTAAAAGAATCAAAGGACTTTAGCCTAAAAACATAAAATCAACAAGCATGCAAATGCTATAGTCGTGCTGGGCCGACCACGTGCTACCCTGCAACACTATCATATTTTGGAAACCGTTTAAGGTCCAACCCTTTGGTCGATTAAAACTTAATTTTAATAATAATACCATTCCAAATGTATGCTTTGAAGTTTTAAATCTTTGGTCTTTAGAAAATAAACTTATAATTCAAATAAAATATCAGGGCCAATTGAATTTAGGTAAATTCAAGCTTTAGTCTTTTTTTGGAAAAAGAACATTTCACAAACTATGATTTAAACGTTGCCTAAAAGTATTCTCTATTTTTTTAAGACAATCTCTGTAAATAATAAAGCCTTTTAACTCTCTTAATAATATTGAAATACAACTAAATTCACTAAAAAGACTAATACACTGGCCGAAAATGTGTGGAAAAAAATTTTTATCCAATTTTTATTTTGTAAAAGTGTGTTCTGATTTTTTAAGACAACTTCTCTAAATGAAGGAAAAACTTTTAATATTCTTCATAATTTTGAACTACGACTAAATTTACTAATAATACTAATACACTGGTCAAAAATTTATGAAAAATTTTTATTACATTTTCAACTTTTAAGTATTGACATTCAAACATTTAAAATCCACAAAATTTAAAATCCCTAAAGATATGCTCTAATGTTATAACATCTTCATGGCAGATAAATTGTATTTGAAAGTGTTGATAATTATTTTTTGAATTTATTTTCCACGAACATTTTGAATAGATTTTCAACTTTTCAGCTCTCTCTCTCTCTCAAAATGAGTTCAGTTCTATCTTTTCAATTTTCTCTCAAAATAATTTCTCTCAGTTCATGTACCATTAAATATTTATTTAACAATTTTTGTGCAACCTATATCACATTAGTTGGTTGGGAAGAGCAACTAACTTGCAACATGACTTATAATAAGACTTTTGGTTGTGTAATAGGATTGTGTGAAGCTTTTTTTGTGATGTTATTATTTTATGGAAAAACTTAATGAAATTTAATAACTACCGAAGCAATAAGATGGAAGCATAAAATATCTTATTTTCGAGAGAAGCCCTAAAATTAATATAACAAATAACAAAAAATATATAAATAAATATGAAAAATAATAAAAAATTGAAAAAATATTAAATTATATTAAAATTTCAATTATTAAGTAATTTATTGTAATATTCCTGTTTTTGGGAAACGGAAAAGCGTTTTTACACATATCAAAATTAACTCCTAAAGGTATGCCATTAATTTTTTCTAGTACCAAAATGGGGTTTTTGTAAAAATATAAACCTATTGTGATTTCGTTATTTTGTATTTACATCAAATTCCGCCTCATTTTGTTATAAAACTCAGTCCTTTTATTTGAGAAACCTAGGACTATACAATTTTTAAATATACCAAAACTCACTCCTAAAAGTGTGCAATCCATCTTATATAGTTTCGAAATGGAACTTTGTGAAAGCTTAACTCTACTGCAATTTGATTATTTCTTGTATTAAACGAATTCCGCAAACTTCTGAACTTATCCTTAAAGTATGCAACTGTTTTTGTCTTTTTTACTTTATAAAAGAGTTATTGTTTAAATCTAAATTATTGTTTATATAAAATATGAATAACTCATACCCAAAGTATGGAATTGTTTTTGTCTATTTTTATTTTATAATATAGTTATTTTTATTTATATTCTATTTGTTTTAAATCTATTCCGACTACCTTATTTTCCTCTATACCAAAATATGTGCACTTGAGCGTAGGCAATTATTAATCTAATCCAAATTCCTTTCCTTTAATACAATTATAGCCTCAAACTCCTTCATCATTTTGGTACTCTTCACTTTAAATTAAATTGACATTTCGTGTGTGTGTGTGTGTGCGCATCTTTAACAAAACTATGATGACAACGCTGATGATATATCATTACAATTTTTGCATAGAACACTATTATGGCATAGCATAGACAGACAACTTACAAGACTAGTGGCTGACTGATGGTGTGTTTTTGGTAGTTCCTCTGTTGAGGTTGCTTGCTGGCTTTGTTGACAGTTTGTTTGTTGCATGCAATAATGTTGTTGACGGCAACTAAGCAAAAATACTGATGCTGTTGGTGAATACATGAGGTGGCTATTGAGGTTGTTGTCTTGACTCGCCAAAGAAAGCAAACAAAACAAACAATGCCAAAGAACTGAATTGCCTACACAAGTGCAAATTCATTGTTTTCCCATTGTTATGGTGGGGGAAGCGAGAGAGAGAGTAAGGTATCGAATGCCGCCAATACCTAAGCATCAAAAGGAAATCGTTTTTGCATGTGCAACATTGTATGCCGACGACGATGATGATGATGGTGATGACGACAATGACGGCAGCAAGAGATATTAACTCTGAAATGAATGTTGTGTCAGGTTTTTCTACACTTTTTGCTGTTGTTGTCACAAAATGAGAGAAAGATGAACATGTCGATGAAAACTACATTCTAAAGAAGGACAACAAACAGACAAAGAAAAAAGAGGTATTTCCATGTTACTTCTGGTCATGCATACAATGCGCTAAGATTTGTGGGAGTTGATTTTCAAACATTGTTAGGCTGGCATACACGATGAAATGTTGATGCTGTTGTTGGTGTTGTTGTTAGGTATGTAGATGATGATTTATGTTCGGCATAATGATGTGAAACAATGAAATGTTTTGTGTTTTGACACAACACTACTACCTAGTACGGTTGACATTTAGAAAAGATCAATATCCCTAGATGAGACCTGTAAAACATTGCAGTTTGTTTGCTTTGGTAAAAGAGTTTTGGGACAATGGGATGGGTTTGAAGGAGGCGGTTTGTTTGTGGTGGTCAAAAGAAATTTAAAATTGCCAAGCTGTGACTTTCGTTTTGAGAAACATTACTCTCTGTAATGTAGGATAATATGAGTAGGCCAATGGGGGATACCCCAGACCTAGGCAGTCATTAAAAGTAAATTGCAAATTTTCTATATTAATTTTTTATAAAATTAAATTATTTTTATTAATTTATATTTTATTTTTTTGCTTTCATTTAATGTTTGTTTTTTTTTTTAATTATAAATTTACTCAGTTTTTCCCATCCCAATTACCACCCACAAACACATTCTGTTTTTTTTTTTAATTCCCCACTTTTTCCCACACCCTCGCAACTCTGCGAAACACTTCCGCCTGTCAATTGTATGTCAATTTGTTTAACACTTGAGACTCTTTAAGCAACAACATTGGAAAATTTAACAACACTTTTCATCGCATTTATTTGTTAATTACACAATGCTTGAAGGCAGAAATATAAAGTGGTTTTCTTAAATTTCCCAATTCTTTTCTATGTGTTTTTCAATATTTTGTATACATCTAGTCAATGTCTTGTTAACATACATTTATATATATATATATGGTGATTTGTATTATTTTTAAGAGCTTTATTTAAGGGAAAATAAATTTTGGGAAGTTTTGAATTTTTTCCGCAGATCTCGTTCATGTATGGACCTCCATTACCTTGCATCTTTCTGTTCTAGTTTTTGTGTTGATTATTTAGTATACGATTTGTTGTTGTTGTTTTTGTTACCTTATTTTCTTTTTTGTTTTATCTTTGTGTTTTTATTTCCTGCCTGTCTCTTTTTTTTTGTTCTTGTGCTGTGAACTAGAATTGTAGAAAACTATTTAGTTTTCCGCTTATGGCCAATTGCTGACCTGGTCTTCTTTTTTCTTAGTCTGTGTGTGTGTGTACGTAAATTTCTAATCAGCCATAGGGCCAATATGCAAAGTTGTTTCTATTGTAACAAATGGCCTGGCATTGTAGTTATGGCTTGTTTCTCTTGGCACGAACAAAACTTTTGCACATAATTCTAATGTGAAATTTATGGGATTGTTAAAATATTTAAAACGAAAAATGAAATGTACTTAAATGTGTTGTTCTTGTTCTGGTTTCCCTTTAATGGTTGAAGTGTTTTTTGTTGTTGTGGGGCAGCAAAATCATCTTAAAGCCGTTGAGAGGTTTTATGGAACGGCTTGCTAGAAAAATGCAAAGCGAGAAGTTATTCTTGTTCTCTTTGTGGTTTAAGTGATTGAAATTTTTATTATTTTGACCTTGATTGTCAAGAGAGTTTTTAGGGGAATTGAGAAATATTGGAAACGGTTTTCGGTGACCTAAATTGAGGGGATAATAAGTTATGGAGATTATTTAGATTAAAAAAATTAAAAATTGATGTAAATCGCTAAATCATTTTCAATTATTACTTCTAATAAAAATTAAAAAAAATTATGAAAGGCAATTGTTTTTTATTTCAGGGTAACAGTATCATGGTTTGTTGTTCTTAAACTTGAAACCAATTAAAGAACACCAACACCTGAATAGTAACCGTATGTTTTTTATAAAAAATTGAAATTACTATTTCGTCCTTAATAATTGTGCACCCCTATATACCCTAAGCCACATTTTTGACGATTTTCATAGAATCTCATTCTGAGTAGATTTATGAATGTCCACCTATCTGTCTATCCATGTATTATTGAAAGCAATCTACAGGTCCAACTGAGATGAAATTTCCCACAAATCTCTCGATTGATACAACGACGAATCCTATTGAAATTGGTGAAAGATATGACTACCAAATATATATTCATATTCCATTAAAATCCCATATTCCATTTAAATTTGATTGGGCGCCATATGTGTAATATTCCTCTAAATGGGATCAATTTCGCAAATCCGACCGAATTCAGAACCAAGGGTTTTAAATTTGAATATCGCTCCAGCATAGAAAGGATATTCGGCAAAATATTTCAATTTGCCAAATTTTATCGAGATCGATTCAGATTTAGATCTAACTCCCATATACATCCTTATCCAAAATCACGTTTATTGTGCTCCACAGTTTTAATATTAGTCCAAAAGGAGTGGATTTTGGCACATACGATCGAATCAAGCCTAGAAGTGTGTAAGATTAAGGGAAAATCGGTTCAGATAAAACTATATTCCCTATATCTGATATTTTATCTAGATCCCTCACATTCCTAGTAGTCACTCCACAACAATGCTATTTGATACCAGATATCTGACAAAGCTCATAAGTACCTCTGTCAAATTGCATCGGCCCCAAATGGAGTTGATTTTGATGCATATGACAGAATTTGGCCTAAAAACAAGTATTTCAAATTTGGTGAAAATCGGTTCAGATGCACACCGATTTGTTTTCAAATCCCTCACATTCGCCACACTCCACAATGTGCCCTCTACAATAATGATAATTGGTACAAGATATCCGATAAATCTCATAAAAATTTTATCGATATGGGTTCATATTTGAATATAGCTTTTAAAAATATCTTTATCCGATTTCAGGTATATTATGCACGAAATGATAAATAACTGTCGAAATTGAGTAGATTTTTTCACATGCGATCCAATTCAGCCTAGTGTCAAATATGGCTTTACTCTACGGAAATGTTATTTGGTACGAGAAGTACAAATGCCTCCGTCAAATTGGGTGGAAATCGCTTCAGAGTTGGATATTAATTCTTTCGGATTCCAAATTATAGCTGCTCTAAAGCCATAACACGCATTCAAAATAGGTTCATAGTTGGTAGATCTACTTCACATAAATTCCCAGTAAAACGTTTTTTTTTTTGTTATCTGTAGCTCTTATAGTGGTATAGGTCTATCATACAGTTGGCCCCGGTCCAAAATTTGACCTTTCTTTGCTGGGGTTTAAATCGAGTCCTACCAAGAAACTTAGTAAATTGCTACAATAGTTTTTTTCACTCCCTCCTTCCTTAATTAAATTTTTCCTATTCTCAACCCACAGAGAAGAGAATCTATACATCTTCCTCCTTTTATACTTTTGGTTTTTCGACCCATAAATTAAACAGAGAATCTCTATCTCTCCTTTATTTTTGCCCAATGCCAGTGCAATTGATGGCTTCATTTATCCGTTTTCAATAAATTTTGCTCTTCAACAGAAATTTAATTTCCGCTAAAAAAGAACTAATGCAAAAGCAAACACCATTTTGCAGCCATGGAGGCGAAAGAGGTAATAATGGCGTTAACGACTTGAGAAAGGACAATGCCAAGCTAAATGAACAAAATGTCCCTTAATGGTTAGCTTCTACAACACGAGAACGAATGTAGAGAAAATGTTCAAAATAAATAAATATCCTGCTGTAATTACAATTTTTAAGCCAAAGGAAAATAATGTCCTGAGGTGAAAAAAAAATAAATTTTAAACTTAATTTTAAGGCGAAAAAGAATCGCCAATTGATTGGAGATTATGGTAAAAGCCAGGTGTTTATTTCCCCCCCCCCCCACTATCATTACGTTGAAAATGCTACATATCAGAAAACCACCAATTGTTTCCCCCACCCCAACCTTAATCTCAGACCAAAAGGTAGGAACCTCAGCATCTGAACAAAATCCCTCCAATGAGAATTTATCTTTTTGTACAGATTCATTAACATCACTTTTACGGTGATTAAACACAATTGAACCTTCATTTTTTCCAAACGTAGTTAGCGATAAGTGATGTACAAAAAAACAGTCGAAACAAGTCAAGGAGGCAGAGCATGGATACTGTGTTTAGCATAGTCTGCTAACTTTTTTTTAGTCGTCAAGCAACCAACCTGTGGCCTGCTATAAAATAAAAACAAATTATCATAAATATCAAAAAGTAATCCAATAATTTTCATTCATTTAATAGAAAAAAAGAAAGAAGGAACCCATAACAATGAATAGATAGGTTCACAATATTGAGAGGAGAAAAATCGAGGCATATGCTTTTTGCTCCACCTCTGATTTAAAAGAAGCCATAAGGCAAAGGACATGCCATGGCAAGACAATAGACCAGAATACGGGGAAAAATTCCTGTGATGATGGTTTTGCCTCTTCCAATACAATATTATTTTCCTATTATCATGATGACCAGGTTGTGCTGCTAGGCTATGACACAATACGGTCATAGCGTGAAATGTTTATAATGACAATAACATTGTTACAATTTTCATTGTTTCCTTGCCATACTCTCTTTTTCTCTCTCCAAGCATTGTTTAGCTACCTTCCCATGCTGCTGTCTTGTATGATCTTTGTAAATCCCATGGCGGTATTCTTTGATTACCGAGGGCGGGTGACTTTAATGTTTAACAAAAGCAGAATCATATCTCATGAGAAAAAAATTGAAAAATTGTTTCCTTACCAAAAACCATAGCAAATTCTTTGTCCTACTTCTTCCATATTTAAATTATAATTAATTTTTCTTCATTTTTTTCTATTTTTAGCTCAAAATCCCCGCATTATTGAACATCCCAAGGATATGGTGGTACCAAAAAATGATCCATTTACATTTAATTGCAAAGCCGAGGGCACCCCAACACCATCGATACAATGGTTCAAGGATGGCAATGAATTGAAAACGGACTCCGGCTCTCATCGCATTGTTATGCCAGCGGGGGATTTGTTTTTTCTAAAGGTAAGATTTGTAGAAAAAGGAATTTGATTTTAGACTAAGAATATTATTCACCACTTTCGGCGCAGCAAAGCAACTCTTTAGCTCTTTTGGGTCTATTTTTGTTCTTGTGCGGTGTAAGTTCTTGCACTTTTTGGAATTTCAATGGCTTTACCCCGAGCTCGTTTTTCAATATTTGCCGAATGGAATATTGCGATATGTTCAGCTTACGAGCCATTTTTAGGCCACTGCTACGCGGATTTCGATCAAGTCGCTTCTTTACTTTTCGAACCAATTCTGCTTATGTTGCGACGAACGATGGTACGAGACACAAATGATTTATTCACATTTAAATGCTGGAGTGCTCTAACGATAGTCACTTATGGTTTTCTAGCCAAATCACAAATAACTTATTTTCTGGAAAATTCTCACCAAAATGCTTCTGTACCTTGTAAACAATATAATGAGCTGTTGCTGGAATAATTTTAACAGCTGTCGGATGAGTAGCTAAGAAATGACAGCAGTCTAAAGTTGGTTGCAGTTTTCTTATCTCACCCTGTACATTATGTAAAAGTCATATGTTAAGTGAAATTTTCATATTTTATATTTTCATTGCATACTTTGGGGAGCATTTAACAATTTTCAAACTTAAACTAACGCCATATCTTACAGTTGTATTTTATTTATTCATAGCGATACTTGCATAGCGTCCTATAAGAAACTTCCTTAAGATTAAAAAATTCTGGGGAGTGTGAAAAATGTACTTTACATATGGTTCTAACATCATGTATAATCGAACCTGTAATAATCTTTTAATATATAGTTCTTGTAATCCTAATTTTACACATTTTCGATTCACTGAATAGTTTAATTAAACTAGGCCGTTCGTGAAATCACACTGAAAATTTTTTATGTTTCAAACCAAATTTCTTCCTTGGGCTGAAAGGTACAACACACCTCCCCCGAAAAATATAGCCACAAACTATTCTATGTAATGTTTTGTATTTGTTAAATATTTTTTAATAATTGTCGCGTGCCACAAACTTTATAAATATTCACATTCAGGCAAACTTGTTCCCCTCGCCCCCCAAGTTTACCACACTGGCAATTTGCACTAAATGTCCATTAAATTAAATATCAATTAGCAAACTATTTGTTCATCATTGTTTTACAATTTCAAAGAAATGAATGAATTTCAATAAAGCCGCGCATTTCAAAAGGGGTATGGTCGGTGCGAGAAAAAAAACCATTACGGCCACACAACAAATGGCGCGGCTGCTCTCAACAAACTAGCATTCAAATGAAATGAAAAGAACATTTCGTAAATACTCATATTTAACAGATGTTTTTGCCATGCTGTTTCATTAGGGCCGCCAACGACAACACAAAAAACATTGCACACATTTCATATAAAATATGTAAATTGCAATTATATGGCGTTTATATTTATAAACATATTTTTCAATAATAAAACAACGTGGCGAGAGACATCAGGGCACACAAACATCTGAATACAAACGGACAAACGCAAAGTATGTTGGCCACAAATTATTAACACATGACTGATGAACTTTTTTTTACAAACAGACAAACATGCGGATATGAACATTCATACATATTTTGAATAGGTTTTTTTGTATATGAAAAAAGACAGGGTTTTGAAGTCGTTTGTTTTTTGTCAATAATGTCCTTTGAATGATTTGCAATGAATTTGAATTTCCGTTTCCGTAACACATGTGCAAAATTAAAAATATAAAATCGAGTTTTTTTAGTATTTAAAAGTCACGATGATGTAGATCAATTATTTTGTATTTTGTTGAATCAGATTCAAAATGTCACAAAATTGCTAACATGTTTTCACATACCTTAATTTTGGATATATTTGGGACTCTTTTACGAGAATAATGCACCCTAATGTTTCATTGTAAATTTCCTTTGAAATTAATAAAACATTTGAATTATTATAAAATACAGTTTCCTTTCAATGAGGGCCAAAATATTGCAACACTTCCATATTTATTTTTATAGATCTCAATTTTTAATATATTTGAAACTCTCTCACCATTTTTTTACACTCTAATGTTTCATTCCAAATTTTTCTATTAAAATCAATTCAAAATTTAAATAATTAAATTAACTTGGACAATATTCCCACATATCTGTTTCTCCTTACCCATCATCTTTCTTCTTTCCATTATATTGAAATTTGTCCTGCCTCCCACCTTACTTCCTTTTCATTTCATTATAAAATTTAATTAAAAATTCTCTCCATTGTAGTCCGGTTGGCTAGCTTTCTGCTGTTCTGGCCAATTTGTAACAACATTTCAAAAAGATTTGTATTTTGTGATAAGATTTTAAACATCAACACGTGCCCATCTATCTGCGTAGCACATCAAAGGGGTTTTATTGTTAACGAAATTGTAATTTTTATTTTGAAACGAAATTCCTGAAATAATTTTCCTTATTGCATAGATATTAATCAAATTTTACCACTCCAAAATTCACAATAAAATTTGTTTTTTTTTTCTTATTTTATTTTAGGTTATACACTCGAGACGTGAAAGTGATGCTGGGACATATTGGTGTCAGGCCAAAAATGAATTTGGTGTGGCGAGATCACGTAATGCTACGCTACAGGTTGCATGTAAGTATTATTGAAAAGATTTATTGAATAATATTATTTAATTAAAAAGAAATGGCGCCCAAGGGGGGGATGTTGATACATTTTAAATTGGAAAACCGTTTCTTCTCTATGAAATATAATATTAATATTGAATCTCCAAAACCAAATTTGTAATTTAAATTGATAAAAAAAAAAAAAAAACAGAAATAGTAACTGGCGCCCAACGTGGCACTATTGATTTATTATGTTTTCATTTGTAAAACATTTAACATTTCATTAAAATTGGGCAATGAAAACCGACGAGAAAAATACTCATATATTAATTTTTGTAGAATTCATAATTGCGTAATTACATTGGCGCCCAAAATGGCGAATAATAAATATTCTAATAATGAAGCCGTTTTAACTTCTCGAAATATAATATATTACTAAATTTAGCAACAAGGCTTGTAAGTTGCGTATATTTCCAGAAAAATTTCAATTGGCGCCCAAAGTGGGGCTAAAGCTTAAATCGAATGTAATCATTGAGTCATCAATATACTTTTTGATGACAAAACGTTATGACACAGATGTGTCATTTTATAAACCTTTAAACCCCGTCGGTGGCGCCCGACGAAGGAGCTCGAATACATAATTGTTAACAAGTTACAATTTATCTATAGGTTTGATAACAATTATCCATTTTTCCGGAGATGTATAAAAACCAAAAAATCTCTTAAGAACCTGGCGCCCAACGTAAAATTGAAAGAAGTTAATCCTTAACAAATATACGTTTTAAGACATGAGTGGCGCCCAAAGTATAATCAAAAATGTGTGCTCTGCGCTTTAATATCTAGAGGAATGAATTAACAGAGAAGGTTATTAACTCGAAAAAAATTATCTGAAGTATGAGGCGCCCAGCGTAAAAACTAAGCAATTTAACATTCAGATAACGATTGTTAAAGTCACAAATCAATTTTTAAATTTAGATGAAAATGCCACTATTTTTTTTAAAAATATTTGATTTTTATGAATTCTTAGAAGCCTTCTTTCAAAATCATTAAAAATAGTTGACACTAAGCCACTATATATCTCTTTTATGGAATACTGATAATTTTACCCAAACTGGTTTTGAACGACCAGCTAAAATTTGGCCTCCAAGCTAAAAATTGGCCTAGTTTCTAAATATGCCTCAACTAATGTAGAATTTAAATATAGATAAAGAAATATTAGTTTTTCCATACATTACAAAATGGCGCCCAACGTAAATCCTAAGACATTATTATATATTTTTCACATTTACTCTGAAATTAACTTCCCCAAATTTTCTCTTTCTTTCCTTTCAGTCTTACGTGACGAATTCCGCTTGGAACCTCAAAACACCCGTGTGGCTCAGGGTGAAGTTGCCCTCATGGAATGTGGCCCACCGCGTGGTTCGCCCGAACCCCAAGTATCCTGGCGTAAAAATGGACAAACTCTCAATCTAAGTGGCAATAAACGTATACGCATTGTTGATGGTGGCAATCTGGCCATACAAGATGTACGGCAGTCCGATGATGGTCGTTATCAGTGTGTTGTGAAAAATGTTGTGGGTACCAGGGAGTCAAGTACAGCTTTTCTTAAAGTACACAGTAAGTTGTTGTTCATTTCATTTCCTTTTGTGTGCTTCTTCAAGTTTTAGCACCTGTTGTAAACACGATAATTTTTCAAATTTAATTCATTACAATTGTTTCATTTATTTTTCTTTCTTTCTCTCTCTCTCCGCCATTTAGCTCGACCATTTTTAATACGCGGCCCCCAAAACCAAACAGCTGTTGTGGGTACATCGGTTATATTCCAGTGCCGCATTGGTGGTGATCCATTGCCGGATGTCCTGTGGCGTCGCACAGCCTCGGGTGGAAATATGCCTTTACGTAAGTTTGTGATATGAAAACCTGTGTTTGTGGATAAACTACTCTAGAGCAAACAACGGATTTCCTTTTGCTACCTGTGTGTGTGTGCGTTGTGAATGTAATGCAGTCGTGTGTATGTTCGCATTGGGGTAAAAGCTGTTTATCTCAGTTGTACAGGATAAATTGTCGTTTGTCCTTTTAAAACGCCAGCATTTGGTTTTATGTTGATTTTTATTTTGTTCACAGAGGTTTCCTTGTTTGTCTGTTTGTTTGTTGACATTTCTACCGCTACAATAATTTTTATGTTCCCCTTCCCCATCCAACACACTCACTTCACCCCCACTCATTTGTTACTAAACGATTGTGGTCGCTCTTTGTTTGTTTAACCCTTCTCTGATTGTCAATTAGCCGGAAACCACATAACACAGTAAGCGGTCATCTATGATACCTGCAATTCAGCCCCAAACTGGGAAGCTTGTTTCTGTTTTCATTAGTGTGTGGGAGGGTGGGGGAGTTCTTAGTTTTCCAAAAAATTCAGATGTCATGTTATTTTAGCTCTTCAGTTTATGTGTTTTTCGCTTCAATTTGAGAAGTTTGTTAGTTTAGTTTGATTTTCTAAATGAAAATTACTTTTTGGGGTTTTGTTGCAAAACTGAATTTGGTCCAACCCATTGCAAGAGAAAGCATGCTACAATACAGTGGTGGGGAGTTAATGAGTATGTGGACCATAAAATGCCATATAAAATGTATGTGTGTTATGTTGTGTGTCTATGTGGGTGAATGTTTTGGCATTTGCCAAAATATGTGGTTTTCCTTTGGTATTTTTCATTTGAAATGTTTACCCGGGAGTATGTTTCGTTAGACATATGACGAATAATATTTAGAATGTGGTTTTCCTTCTCATTGCAATATTGGTTGCGCTTAGGTTAATGGTAATCAAATTAATTAAGCTAGGCTAATTGTGCTGTGGTTTTGAGGAGGTAGAAATTATGACAATATGTAGAAGAATTTAGACAAATATGCATTTAAGTTTGTTTTGGCAAAGTTGTAGGTTGTTCACATTCATTTATTCAATGTGGGCTTTCTTCAAGTTAATGTAACATAAATATGGCGCCCAACATTGGGCAGCTGAGTTGAATTACCAATGTAAATTGAATAACGAATGGCAGTTTTACTAATAACATAACATATAAACACCAACATTAAATGGCGCCCGATGTGGGGCAAATATGAAATTTAGAGTTTTAAAACACCTACTAGAGTCTATTTGCTTTAGCACTCAAACCAAAGATAAAATGCTTTCAATGACAGTTTTATATTTAAACTCTACATCATATGAAAATTGACATAAAATGGCGCCTAATATCATTCTTAAGACACTATTTTTAATTTTTAAAAACACTCGGGACGTGTTTATTTAATTTAAATTTGTTTTGGCATTGAAATCCTCTTTAAGCTTCAGATGGCGCCCATCATGAATCTCTGTAGTTTTCCCACACTCACTTTCGCTATGGAAAAATTTATAATTTTTTTTTCATTTTTCCTTTTTTAATATCTAGGTCGTGTCACGGTCTTGGAAGATCGAAGCTTGAAATTGGACGACATTACATTGGAAGATATGGGTGAATATACCTGTGAGGCCGATAATGCTGTAGGTTCGATAACAGCCACTGGTACCCTTATTGTGCACGGTAAGTTAACTTAAAAAATAATAATTTCCAACAAATTATTAATATTTTTAATTTTTTTACAGCTCCCCCTAAATTCTCGATTAGACCCAAAAATCAATTGGTCGAAGTCGGCGATGAGGTTATCTTCGAATGTCAGGCCACGGGTTATCCCAAACCCACTGTCTATTGGTCCATTGAAGGTAATAGTTCTCTGCTATTCCCCGGCTACAAGGATACCCGTTTGGAAGTTACGGTGACACCCGAGGGTCGTTCGGTTTTGTCGATCTTTCGTTTTGCCCGTGAGGATAGTGGCAAAGTGGTCGTGTGCAATGCTCTGAATGCTGTGGGTAGTGTTAGCAGCCGTACCGTTGTCACTGTCGACACCCAATTCGATTTACCACCACCCGTCATTGAACAGGGTCCTGTGAATCAGACACTACCCGTCAAATCAATTGTTACCCTACCTTGTCGCACTTTGGGCTCACCCATACCTCAAGTTCAATGGTATTTGAATGGTATACCCATTGATGTTATGGATCATGAGAGACGCAATATGTCCGATTCCGGTTCTCTAACCATTGTTGACCTAATGAAGAATGAGGATGAAGGCCTCTACACTTGTGTGGCCAGCAATCGTAATGGCAAATCATCGTGGAGTGGTTATCTGCGTTTGGATTCACCCACAAATCCCAATATCAAATTCTTTCGGGCACCTGAGCTGTCGGCTCATCCTGGACCACCTGGCAAACCTCAAGTGGTAGACAAAACTGAAGACTCAATTAGTTTGTCATGGACACGTAGCAATAAAGTGGGTGCCTCCAGCCTGGTCGGTTATGTTGTGGAAATGTTTGCCAAAAATGAAACGGATGGCTGGACACAAGTGGCCAGTCGTGTACAGAATACAACCTATACCCAAGTGGGTTTGCTGCCAGGCATTAATTATTTCTTTTTGATAAGAGCGGAAAATTCGCATGGCCTATCATTGCCCTCACCCATGTCGGAGGCAATTGTGGTGGGAACGGTAAGTTTGATTTTGTCAATAACAAGAAATAAGATTTCTTTATTAATTTCTTTTGTTTCTTCGTGTGTGTGTGTTTTAGAAATACTTCAATAGCGGTTTGGATTTGAGTGAAGCTCGTGCCAGTCTCTTATCCGGTGATGTTATAGAACTTATCAATGCCAGTGTTGTGGATTCGACCAGCATGAAATTATCTTGGCAGGTTAGTGATTTGGAAAAACTTGTAAAGATTTTCTCTCTTCTTTTGTTTATTTCCAGCGGAAATTAAACAAAGTTTTGTTGTTTTGTGTTTTTGTTGTTGTAAAAGTAATATCTTAATGCTAAAAACTTCATTTCCTTATTGTTTTCTCTCTCTGTTTTCCTCACAGATCATCAATGGCAAATATGTTGAAGGTTTCTATATTTACGCACGTCAACTTTTGGATACTTCAGCCGGTTCCACAGCCAACACAAATCCATTAGTAGCTGCCGCACGTAGTAGCAGTAGCAGCAGTCGTTCCCATTCAACATCAGCCTCTTCATCGGCATTGATTTCGGCATCAAAACCAAATATTGCCAGACGTGACGGTACAGCTTATGTGGTGGCCTCCACAACACCATCGAGCGTCATCCAATCGGCTGCAGCCTATGTTGGCAGTACAACATATCGCATGTTGACCATATTGAATGGTGGTGGCGCCTCCTCATGTACCATGACCGGTCTATTGCAATATACGTTATATGAATTTTTCATTGTACCCTTTTATAAGTCGGTCGAGGGTAAACCATCGAATTCACGTGTCGCCCGAACTTTGGAAGATGGTAAGTCGAATGATGATTATTATTTTTACATGTGTGTATGTATGTTGGAAAAACTGGCATGTTTTCTTTTTTATTTTTGCTGTGCAATTTTACATTTATTGTGGAATTATTTTTTGGCGGAGAGGGGGTGGGAGAAAGGAATAAATCAAATTTATATTTTGTCAGAGGGAAGGTACCAAAAAAAAAAGAATTTTTGTGCCAAGAATTTTTAAACCAAAAATTTAATATTGCCCACACTGTGGGGGAGTTGGAACAGATCTAATTTATGGTGAAGGTGGAGGAAAATTATTTATATAATGTCTGTGTTTCATGAGTCGACTGAAGCTATTTTAACTGACCAACCAAAATCAGCCCCAATCGATGTTTTTAAACAAAAACACCAAGGCTTATTATTAAGCATGTTCCCACTTAATTTTTTTATATTTCCTCACTTTCTTAAGTCTTTAAGAAAACTTTCCCTAAAAAATTATGAAACACACTTTACAAGTTTTGTGTTAATAATTTGCCAAACTTTAGATAATGTCTGAAACCATTATTAGCCCTTACCTCTCCCCTACCCTTGAAATAGAAAATTAACCCTTTTTTGGCAGATGGCTGACTGCCCTTCTAACTAATTCAATATGAATGAAAACAGAAAAAAAAAACTTTGCAAAGTTTTTCTTACGCATGATATGTGGCAGAATCCTTTGCCCTTTTTCCGCATCAATAAATATTTAATCGGAAAATTATACAATACTTTTAGAAGGGAAAACAGCTGATGCTGTTGTTGCTAGTTTAACAAAAAGTAAATATTTGATGAACTCTACAAACCCTTCATTTAGCTGGAGGGGAAAAATTTTAAGGAATTCCGAAGTGGAGTTAGTAATCACAATATAATGAAAAAAATAAACAATGAGATTTAAATCGATATCTAAGAGATATGTAGCTGAAAATAATTGGTAATATTTGTTATGGGCCCACCATTCAAAAATAAATTTTTTGAAGTAAATAAAAGCATTGCAATATTTGATTGAAAGCACTTCAAAAATAAAAAAAAAAAACTTTTTACAGAAAATAATTTTGAATATAAATAATGGCGCCCAGCGTGAAAGTCATTGTTTTTCGTCCTTGAATGACATTTGCACAAAATTTTTTACATATATTTAAATTTCTTCAAAAAAACTGATTTATTTAAACCAGTGGCGCCCAACGTAAAATACAATTCGTAATCAAATTAAAGGGGAATTATTTATTTC
The DNA here is from genome assembly GCF_030504385.1 of Musca domestica. Taxonomy (NCBI): domain Eukaryota; kingdom Metazoa; phylum Arthropoda; class Insecta; order Diptera; family Muscidae; genus Musca; species Musca domestica. Next base: position 23,021,748 of record NW_026712299.1, read on the forward strand.
AAAATCTCTCATGACATTTTCATTGTTTAGAGTTTATTTAAATCCATTTCCCTCCACTCAAAATACCTTATTAGGAAATCTCAAGAATTTTCCAAAGCACCCACTTAATTAACCCTTATTTAGCCAAAGACATTCATTGAAAAAACACCCCTCTTTGACATTTAGATAAAAAAATGACAGAAAAACTTTTTAATGCGTTTCTGATAAAAAAGAAAACAGCAACTTTTACACAAACAAAGAAATAGAAAAGGGCGATGAAGTTGCAAGACAGGAAAAAAGAAAAAAACTTTTTTTCTATTTGCCTATCTCAAGAAACGCAAGCAAATCCAATGATGAGTTGAACTTTTGCCGTTTGTTTTTTTATTTAAACAATCATAGACTGATTACTTTAAATAACCACAAAAACTTCCGCTTTTATTTATGGGGAGAGAAAAAGAAAAAAGTTGCATCCGCATGGTTTCCGTTTCCCAGACTCACTTGAACTCCTTTTGACAGGCAGCCAAAACACGAACGCACACACTCGCACACATGTGAACAACATTTGGGGCGACCATCCCCATGCATTTACAGAATAAATAAAGCATAAACAAATACGCACTTAAGCACAGCCGCCAAAGATAGCAGCAGAAACAAAACAAAGAAATAAAACATAAAAAGACCTACTCAAATAGATGGTGTGTCTGTCTGCATATATTACATGTACACCACACGCATGTATGTATGTGTAAGCTTTTCTTTGCACATTTACATACATGTGTGTGTGTGTCTGTATGGAAAAATATCAGGCCAACAGAATTGTTGAAAAAGATACAAATTTCATTTACCTCTTTCTCTGTTATAATTTCCACAAGTCTTTGCTTCTAATGGGGGAAAAATTTGCTGGGTAGACAACAGCGACAACAACAACATCATTTTCATTTGTTTATTTATAAGCTTTTCTTCCATCAACTATGTTGATGTTACAACAAGAAAATGCTGATGTATGCCAAGTTTTATGATGGCAAAACTCATCATCAACATCAGAATTTGTTCTCTCTCTCTCCACTTCACTGGCTTAGCATCAGAGAACATCATTAATGAGCTGATGAGTACCAAAGTTGACAATAAGGCCACCATGCACTTGCTGTTGTTTTTTCTTCTTTTTCTACTTTACAATAACACTTTAACTGTTGTGATGGAAAACTTTATAAATGTAATGCAGGGTTGGGTTTTAATGTGTGGCGCCCAATAGACGTTCAGAGGCAGAGATGGATAGTTTAGAGTTATAAAAGAGGTCTTAAAGGTTTTAAAAATAAGGTCTTAATATTTGCACTTTAAAATTCACTACACATTTGAGTTGTATTTTCAATGGAAGCCTGAGCAGTTGGGCGCCAACAAGTTAAAATAATAATTTTGGGAAAGAGTAAAAACTCAAAAAAGTTTTGGCTTTGAAAAACTCCTATATTTGTTCAAATTTAAATAAATTTAAATAAAATTTTAATACTTTAACATTAAGTAATTTTGGTTCGAGTCCTTTTATTTCCTTGTCTATACCAAAAAAATCAGTACAAGTCTCCATGTTATAGATCTCAAGTTTCAAGTAGATTCAAGTCTTATTCTGTCGATTGTAACATAAAAACAGGAGTCCTACATAGACAAGCCCTTGTAAAAATTATAGGTTGGCAACTAAATATAAAATCAGTGTTGATGCTGGTTAATGCTATTCGTTAAACATTTTGATTTAGCGCCAAATTTAACAATTCGAAAATATTTATTGATTTAACTTAGTTAAGCAAGAATATAGACTAAATATTTTCGTTCTAGACCAAGGAAAATATGTGTAGAGTTATGCCCCATTTAGAGACTTTTTCTGCGATATATAGGGCGCCAACTATTAGCAATAAAGCATTTCAGTTACTATTTGATCTTCATATAAAAATCCATTCGAAACTGTCATTGCACACCAATCTAAGATACGAACATAGCAAACAGAATGTCCTTGCTTTATTCAGTGCTGCCAATGTCATAGATGACATTTCATATTATTCGTTTAAAATAAGTTCCTTAAGCGTTGCGTTGCCTAATGTATATTGCCGCAATCGCATCCAACGTAATGCCAACCCTAGCCATAAAAATGTTTTGTTTGTTTGGCAACGCGGTATGCGACCATTCAGCAAGGTCAATTAAAAATGCGATCAATGAAATTGGCAATTCTCACTCTAGCAAAGACACGTACCACTTTCCAAATGCCTGGATGAAATGTTCACACTAGCCAATAGATGACACTTAAATAATTTGTTTCAAGTCTTCTATAACAACTTTCCATCCCTGATTACGGTTTTGCTTCGGCTGAAGCCAGTGGTTGTGTATGTGTGTGTGTAATTTTTGTCTAACTACCCAGTAAACAATTTTTGCCGAATTCGGTCCGATTTCTGTCAGAATCTCTGAAAAAATGTCCGATTCTGATTCCGAATTCCTTCCGATTTCGGTACGAAAGTTGTATGGACGTGGTCACCGAATTCGGAAAGATTTTCTGAAAAAAATCTGAAGAAATATTAGATTTTCTGGACGAATTCGGTGAAAATTCTTGAAAAAATAGGAGAAAAAATTAGATTTTCGGAAAAGATTCGGAGGACAACTCCGAATTTCTGAAAGAAATCGGGCAGAATTCGTCTGGAAATTCGGCGGAATATTCAGATTTTCTAAAAGAAATCAGTCAGAATTCGAAAAAAAATTCGGAATAAAATTTTCCATCATATTTTTTTGGGAATGAAAGAGAAAGAGGCTGATTCACAACAACAACAAAACGCACATTTTTACAACGGAAAATCTAACAGTTCACAATAACAAATAGCATTTTTGCTTTGCGCTTTGTTGTTGTTGAGATCTTGAAATGAATGATCACAACAACAACTACTATGGGAGAGAATGTGTCAAACCACCACCATCCGTTTACATGTGGGAGAGAATATGCCAGAGCAATAGACAATCTACTCTCTCCGTTTGTACATTTTTCGAGTTTTTTTCGCTTAAAAACACAGGAAAATGTGCAGAAATTCTAAAAAAAAACGTTTAGAAAATCGGACCAATTTCTATCAGAAATTTCTGAAAAAAACGTCAGAAATTTCGGAAAAAAATCTAAAATCAGAGCAGTCGGAAAAAATTGTTTACTGGGTACAATAAAGGGAAGGAGTTTTCCCTTTTCTTCCACGACTGCCTTTATGTTTGGGTGTGCGTGCGATACTTTTTTATTTAAAGGTGGCTGCATTTGTGAAAATGCTCTTTACATTACTCTTTACATTTCCATTTAGGTTTATTTTTGCAAGGCAAGTGGAAAATGGCTTGGATTTGTAAGGATGATGCACACACACACACATAAATACATATGTAAAATACACACATTCAACGGCGAGCACCCACATGAGTGTAGAAGGAGTCGTTTGAAAATAATACTTGTACCTTGGTGTTATTGGTGTTGTGTTTTCCGAGTGAGCTCCGTTTGCACTTGTTTTTCTATCCTGCTACTCGAGTATATTGTGATGTTTTGATTGTTGTGTTTGTTGTCATTCTTTGGCTGCGACGTTTTATTTTGATTGCTTTGTTAGCTGTGGGTTGTTTTCTTCATAACTTATTCTTGAGCATTTGTAGAGCTCTGGTATAATTTTGAGAATTGTAAAGGAAGATATGGTAAATCAGGTGAAAATAAGGGGTTTTTGGGACTGAGAATTTGTTAAATTTTTCGAAAATTTGTATTTGTATGGACCCCCAGCATAACAAATCTTTGTATTTCATAACTATTTGATATTTGATTGAAATTTTAAAGTATTTTGTTATTTTAAGTTTTAAAAGCCATAATTTGGACTGGTTTAAAAGAGACCCATTCGAAATTTCCAAAGAAATCTTTATGAGAAATTTATAACCACATTAGGGCCCTTAAAAAATTCTCGATCATGAATTTTTTCTAATGATTTTTTTATAAATATCGTCATATAAATGATTTTCTCATATAAACGCTAAAATATAACCCTGGGTTAATTGAGTCCCATCCAAAATTTCCAAGGACATTTTTATAAAAAATTCTTTACTACAATCGTCAATATACACAAGGTTTTTTGAAATTTTTCGATCATGAAGATTTCTCTAATAGATTTGTTTTTAATTTAGATACTTCTAACTTTAAATCAACAATCAATTTAAAGATCATGCCTCCATTTATTAAAAGAAAATCCATCCTCAACAAAATTTCATTCCCTTTAAACTCCTATAAAAACCACACATTCCAATCCTTCATTCATGCATTTTTTTCGTTTTGTAATTCCTCAACATGCACGGACTCTTTTGCTTAAGTTGATTTGCAATTACCTTGTCTCACTTTTGCATTAAGCTGCAACGTGCTAAAGCACCATTGTCACAACAAGAGAGAGACACAATCACAGAAGGACATTTATTCTTACGTGCAACACAAAAAAACTCATTTCAACAAAAAGCCAGCAAAACACACACGCCTAGGCCATGATGCAGAAAAATGGACTAAGAAAAGGATTTGCTGGTTTTTGTTTCTATTTAAATTGCATACAAATTGCAGCACGTAACAACAGTTGACAGTAAATGTTACGTGTAAACAGGAAAAAATGGGGGAAATCTAAGACCTAAAGAAAAAGAAAACACAATAAAATGGTAATGGAAGAGGGGAAAATCCCATTCCTACATGACTGCATGGGATAATACATAATGAAGGTAAGGGAAAGGGTCGGATTTTCCATCCAACATTCCTAAGAAAACAAACATTGCAATTGCATGCCTGCAGTTAAAGTGGGCCCTTTCCCCACACATACAGGCACACACTTAAAATTCTCCGGCTTCTGATATGTGATTTTTGCAAATGTAAACAATTTTTGTGGTTGCATTTCCGTTTGTCATTACCCTTAGGCTTCAGTTTGGTTTCACTCGGGATGATGATGTTGTTGATGTTGTCTTCATATTGTTCAACAACACATCTCTGGAATAATAAAAACATTTCATGGATGAAGGCAACTCATTTGAAATGCTCCAAAAGACAGACGGACAGACAGACAGACAGACAGGTGACAATTGTGCCTACAATAATAATTGTTGTTTATATTTGTATGGTTTTTGCAACAACAAAAACAAGAAATATCCTTGGCAGAGATTTATTTTTTTATGCAGGGATACGGTGCAAAATATACAATGGATCATTTGGAATAAAGATATTCATGGAATACCTAAACGCTAGGCATTAAATTGAAGTTGTAGCCTAAAAGTATGCAACGAAAATGTGAATTTTGCTTGCATTTCGGATTACCTTGACTTTGTGACATGGACTTTGTTAATTGTTCTGCAAAAGGTGATTTTTTGGAATAGTCGTATTTTATTTTAAAAATTTAATTAAACTTTCAAAGTATCCAGATATTTAAAAAAATTAGGAGAATTATGAATTTTTTTATGTTTCACTAGGGTGGAATTTGAATTGAATCTAGAAGAATCTCTCTCATTAAGACAGTTTGGCGTATTACTTGCAAGGATCTTAAAGGCTTAAGAAATATGTTCCGGGCTGCGTGAGCCGTAGTATCATAAGGATGGGAAAAATTCCCTTGAGTTTGTACGAATTTCACTGGTCCTTCAATAATTTTTATTGATTTTGTCAAAGGATATTGGATAGGATCGACAGAGATGTCTGTGTTTATTCTGGGATATATGGAAATATATACAATGGATCACTAGGAATAAAGATATTCATAAAAACCTAAACGCTAGGCATTCAATTACAGTTCTAGCCTAAAAGTATGCAACAAAACATGTAATTGCGCCATGAAATTAGTTAATAGTTCTCTTAAAGGCGTTTTTGTTTAGAAGATTCGTTTTTCAGTTTAAAAATGAAATAAAAATCAAAGACGAACCTCTTTGAAATTGGTCGGCCAATATTAAGTTTTTTATTGTGCACCAAATGTATTATATTTGCTTAAATAGGATGGAATTAGGCACATGTGACCAAATTGAGCCTAGAAGCATGTACGACAAATTTGGTGAAAATCGGTTCTGATATAGCTATAGCCCCCATACGTATATTTAATTTGATTTGATGTTTAAGTCTCTCATTTTCGTAATATAAAGTCTACAATAATGATATTTGGTTCCAGATGCTTCAGAAATGCATCTTCCAAATTTTATCGAGATTGGTTCAGATTTAGCTATAGCTCCTATATATCTTTATCGAATTTCACGTTTATCATGCATAAAATATGTAATATCAACCCAAATTGGATGGATTTTTGCACATTCAACCAATTTTTTATTTGGTGAAACTCAGATCCAGGGGTACGTGAGATATTTGGCAGAAATCGATCAAATTTGGCAGATATCGATTACAGTTGGAAATACCTCCCATATTTTAGTTTCCTCTGCCAAATATGCATAACGGGATATGGTATCATATACTTCGCCGCGCCCGGCTCTTGGATTTCCTTTAATGGCTAAAGTATACTTATTTTAGGGAATAGTTTCATTTTCCTTTTCTTTGTATTCCCATTCTAATATAATTTTAATTCAATTACCATAATTTCATAATAATAATTCCATGCCAGAATTTTCCCCTAACATATTTCTCATTTGCCTTCAAAATAATTTTCTTCTCATTATGCATTTTTTTCATTCCTATTCTGTTTTTTTTTTTTCTTCTCACAGTACCCAATGAAGCACCATTTGGCATGGAAGCCATATTGTTGAATTCATCGGCTGTATTCTTGAAATGGAAACAACCAAATCTTAAGGCTCAACATGGTAAGTAACACTACGCCCAACACATAGTAATACATGTGTGTGTGTGTGTGTGTTAACAATGACGGGTGAGAATAAAAGGACCCAACACAAACCTGATGCTACCATGTTTTGCTTGAACGGCAACAAAGCATTTGCTGTTGGTCCTTTTTTTCCAGAGATCCCTTCCATAGCTAATCTCTTTTTAAATGCCATTGTTATTTAATATATTTTCCGTTTTTTTTTTTTCATCTCTCTTTTTCTTTTCACACATATATAATTTTCTTGTTGGCACCTCATTAGGCGTATTGTTGTACTATCACATTGTTGTGCGTGGCATTGATACGGCCCATAATTTCTCACGTATTCTAACAAATGTCACAATTGATGCTGCCTCACCCACACTGGTGTTGGCCAATTTAACCGAAGGTGTCATGTATACCGTAAGTGTGGCAGCTGGGAATAATGCTGGCATTGGTCCCTATTGTTCGCCGGCAACATTGAGATTGGATCCCATTACCAAGAGATTAGATCCTTTCATAAATCAACGGTAAGTTGGCAAAGTTTTTATATCATCATCTAATATATGTTTTTTTGTTGGGTAAAGTATTTAAATAGATTCCACAAAAAATGGTGTATGGAGCCATTATTTATGCAAAAATTCATAAATATGATGTATGACCTTTCTTCTATTCTCCTTGCATAATTTTGTATCCTATGTAAATGTGTGTGCTTTTTCTCTCTTTCCTCCATTTTTTAGATATCCCATAAATCAAGATCATGTCGATGATGTATTAACTCAACCATGGTTTATTATATTATTGGGTGCCATATTGGCCATAATGATGTTATCCTTTGGCGCCATGGTCTTTGTCAAGCGTAAACACATGATGATGAAACAATCTGCCTTAAATACCATACGAGGTAAGTGAAAAATAGACTACGTTTTAAAACCCTTTTAAAGTTTCATAAAAATTTTTTTATGAAAAAAAAAAAAAACAATTATTTTCTCTTTGGGGATGAGTGTCTGAAAGTCATTTTCGGCCAGTTTTGTATTGAAGTATGATGTTGTGTTAACTCAGCATTATTTTACAATTTTTCACAAGCCTTACCGTTGGGTAGATGAGTTAAGAAGTGGATTTCATTGTTGTCGTTTTTGTTGCCATTAAATGCTGACTGACTTTTCGTGGTGTTTAAAAGCTGGTGAAATGAAGGCAAAAAAAAGGACTTAACCAAACCACTTGAATGCAATTGTTAAGCAGACAGTCAGGTGTAAAATAAAACTTTTCTGGAAATTTTAAATACTCAGTTGCATTTATTGTAACTTTTTATGTAGTTGCTTTAAATGTTTTTAAACGAGGGAGACCGGAGATTTCAGCTATGTTAATTTAAGGCTTCCTGGAAATTAAATAAAGCATAGATAACTAGCTATTTTTAAATGGGGTTTTGAAATTCCCTAAAGTACACGGTTTCAGAATATATCCGATAATATTTTAGATCAGATTTGCTCATTTTCAAGTTTTACGAACTGAAGTCAAACGTTATATGTTTCCTCCAACCACTATGTATGTTCTTGGTGGTCTATTGTTATTTTGAGGAATTCTGGACAAAATAAAAAACTCATATAAACCGTCTTATAGTGGAGGTCATATTGATTGCCAGAAAATATGAACTTTCTTTATTCAATTATTGGAAATTAAATTTGTCTCCCTTTTTTATTTAAATAAATCATTCGCAGCATTGTCCGCAAATTTTATGAATTATATATTGCAATGTGACAATGCTGCGTATGATTTATTTAAATAAAACATAAAAAATAATTCCATTTATTTAATACTGTTTTCCCCCATCTTCTGGTTATTATTATAGCTTTCATGCGGCAATTCCCACTTAAGGGGAGGGTTCGAATGTCGCTCAACCAAAATCAAAATCGCTCTTAAATGAGTCAAAATTTTTGTATAGCTCCTGTAAACGGGCTCTACCCTTTTCGGCCCTTCTATGAGTCAAATATCAATCAATACGTATTTATCCCGCATTCTTAAGAGAATTGGCTGAGTTGTGTTATTGCAGGGTTAAATCCCTCCTTCAAGCCCTAACGTATTTTTCAGATAGTAGCCAATCTGCCAACATTGGTCACGTTTCAAGCCACATTTTTCTACCGATAAAATTTATATTCGCATTTGGTATTTGCAAATCCAATTCCTGCAGAAAATGTCGAATATAGTCCCAAAATTTGGTCTGCCAGCCTATATAGAAGCATTCTTTATTTTCCACAATTCTGCCAAGTTATAGAAGGGGAATTGTTGCAGTTAGGCATTTTGAACTATCTTGGAATTATTTTTTTTATAGATCTGAATACAATACATCTCGATTTTTCTATGGAAAGCTGCTCGAGTTCCTTATGAAATTGAGTCTTGGTATAATTATGGCTTGATCCTCAAGAAATTTTGCATGGAGTTTGGGTCAGTTTTGAAATGGAAAAATATAAAAATTTCCTGAGATTTTCATGGTGTAAGTGTATAAGATAGGACTAATCCCTACCAGTCTGGAATGTCATCGGATAATGTTTAAAGGGGAAAATAGCTTAAGGAATAGCAAATAAAAGCCTATTGTTTTCAGAATAATATTTAAGAAGCTCAATTATGTATCACAATATCTTGAGGGGTTTGTTCATTCCAGTCCATAGGGTTTCTGATCTACAAAAACTTAATTTCAATTATTGTGTTGTAGGGTATCCCAAGGGCGGCCGCGTCCTTCTGTAGCATTTGATTACTTGTCGTATTGAAATTATTTTCATCAGATTTTTTTTCTACCTTAGGCTTGGTAAACTTGTTTGATTCACAATACTGTTTTAAGTAGCCATCCTTTCTCATTATAGGCTTATTTTTGTTAAACTATAAATTATCTAAGTTCAAACTTAACATAAACACCGAGGCGTATACTTATTGATAATATCGTATCCCATTGGGCGTATGATTTATAAAAGTTTTCATCGTTTTTTCTTTGCATTCCATTTGTTTTTTTTTTTTTCAAGTCATTTCTCTTAATCACTGTTTTAATTGCTGGAACAAATCAGGATTTTTTTTTCCTCTTTGCTATTATATGTCAACTAATATTGTCTGGCAAACCAATCACCGGTATTTTTTTTTCTGGGAGACCAACAATTTCCAGTTGCTGGCATTAAAACAATATGCCTATCCATTTGATTTTCAATTTTCCTGCATCTTGTTTTACATTCATTTTCGTTCAGCATCATCATGGTTTTTTGTGTGAATTAATCTCTGTCTCTCTCCTAAATGAACATAAATTGAAGTTTTAATTTTCAAACATAGTTTTTTGTCTCCAAGTGCAATGAAATTTTATTATCAAATGTAGGTTGGATGCTGGCGCTTCTGTTTTCCCCCATTTTTTTCAGTTTTGCTGTCATGACATGTTAATTAACTAAATAGTTAACATGACCATAACATAGAGGACATTTAGTAGACAAGCTTAATGAAAACTAGTAGAGATATTTTTTGTTAACTAACGCATTGAATGCTTTAAAACAAAACAACAAATTTCGACAATATGGCTTTAATCCCCAAATGAGACATTTATTTTTGTTTGTTTTTTCCCCCTCTTTTTTGGAGGGAAAAAACTTTTTAATTTTGTCAATCTGTTAGTGGATTTTGAAATAACCCCCATTGTTTTTGTCTTCTCTCTTTTTCGACTCTCATTTTTATTTTTATAGGTACCCATGCCAATGATGTTTTAAAAATGCCAAGTTTATCACGTAATGGCAATGGTTATTGGTTGGATGCTTCCACGGGTGGTATGGTGTGGCGCACCCAGCCAAGTGGTGATACACTCGATATGCAAAAGGATCAAATTGATGACTATGCACCGGTATGTCTGACCAACAATGCAGCCAATGGAGCAAATAATACCAATGAACGTGGTGCCGGCAGTGGCAGTGGACAGCAACGGTATGTATGGCCATAGAGCTTTATGCATTTTGTTAAAGTCATCAAAAGGTTTAATGTTTTTTTTTTTTTGGGGAAAATATATACATACAACATATCTGTGTGTGTGTTTGAGAATTGTGTGATTCTGCTGTGTATTTTTATATGGCAAATTGTGTTTGTATTAGAGTTTTAAAAAATTCAAAGCATTTTGTTAGTTTTCGCTTTTATTTCCATTTAGTGTTTTCATTTGAAAAGTTTTTTTTTTCGTGAGCTTGCTTCACGTTTTATTTAATCTCTTTTTCTCTCTCTAACTCTTTGTCAAAAGAGTGCTAAAAATCGTTAAATGTTTAATTAGAAACAAACATTTGTTTTTATGTTCCCCGGCCAGAGTCCTTGATGAAGAAGAAAAACAAAACCGACATATTTGCTTTAAAAAAAACTAATAGAGCAATAAAACTTTGTATATTTTACAATATCGGCTTTATTGTAGTTTTGCCTAGGAAATTATTGAATTGATAACATTTTTATTAAATTGAAATAAATAAAAATATTTTGTTTGTTGTAAAATCAAACAAATGGAGGATTTGCTTGTTTGTGAAATTTCCAAACCAAAATGATATTGGATACATATATGTTTTGGTTTCTATGTTGATTTAAGGCGAATTCAATTTGCTTAGAATATTTGATTAGGGATTTATTTTGATTAGCTTGTGGACATATATAAATGTAAATATTTATATATAAATGTATAGCAGACATTTCTAGTGGTAAAAGGTGATTTTTTAAGAGGTGCAGGAAAGTTGAAAAAAAATACGACCCAGATGCATACATGAACTCCTAATGTGAATTGATAGTATGGTCCATATAATTAAATGTTTGATAACTTAATGCGAAGTTTGACCGCGGCTGCACCCGAAATGGTCTATCTGCTAAGTCCAATTTTTGGCACACTCTTTCTTACATTTCGTGGATATTTCACCAAGAAATGCTTCAATGTTGTCTTTCAATGTGTAAATTGAAGATGGCTCACTGTATAGACATGCCTCACCAGAAATAGTCTAAAGCCATTAAGTCGGTCGATCTGCCCGCCTTGATAAACCGGTCCCAGATGTGAAATGAAATGCTCACGGAACTATTATTATTATTATCATTATTATTATCATTATTATTATTATTATTATTATTATTATTATTATTATTATTATTATTATTATTATTATTATTATTATTATTATTATTATTATTATTATTATTATTATTATTATTATTATTATTATTATTATTATTATTATTATTATTATTATTATTATTATTATTATTATTATTATTATTATTATTATTATTATTATTATTATTATTATTATTATTATTATTATTATTATTATTATTATTATTATTATTATTATTATTATTATTATATTATTATTATTATTATTATTATTATTATTATATTATTATTATTATTATTATATTATTATTATTATTATTATTATTATTATTATTATTATTATTATTATTATTATTATTATTATTATTATTATTATTATTATTATTATTATTATTATTATTATTATTATTATTATTATTATTATTATTATTATTATTATTATTATTATTATTATTATTATTATTATTATTATTATTATTATTATTATTATTATTATTATTATTATTATTATTATTATTATTATTATTATTATTATTATTATTATTATTATTATTATTATTATTATTATTATTATTATTATTATTATTATTATTATTATTATTATTATTATTATTATTATTATTATTATTATTATTATTATATTATTATTATTATTATATTATTATTATTATTATTATTATTATTATTATTATTATTATTATTATTATTATTATTATTATTATTATTATTATTATTATTATTATTATTATTATTATTATTATTATATTATTATTATATTATTATTATTATTATTATTATTATTATTATTATTATTATTATTATTATTATTATTATTATTATATTATTATTATTATTATTATTATTATTATTATTATTATTATTATTATTATTATTATTATTATTATTATTATTATTATATTATTATTATTATTATTATTATTATTATTATTATTATTATTATTATTATTATTATTATTATTATTATTATTATTATTATTATTATTATTATTATTATTATTATTATTATTATTATTATTATTATTATTATTATTATTATTATTATTATTATTATTATTATTATTATTATTATTATATTATTATTATTATTATTATTATTATTATTATTATTATATTATTATTATTATTATTATTATTATTATTATTATTATTATTATTATTATTATTATTATTATTATTATTATTATTATTATTATATTATTATTATTATTATTATTATTATTATTATTATTATTATTATTATTATTATTATTATTATTATTATTATTATTATTATTATTATTATTATTATTATTATTATTATTATTATTATTATTATTATTATATTATTATTATTATTATTATTATTATTATTATTATTATTATTATTATTATTATTATTATTATTATTATTATTATTATTATTACCGACCCGACTGCGTATGATGAATATTATCTAAAGGCCCACACGGCGTATGATTCTTTTTATAACCATTTCAATATGCATCACAATCTATAATTTAATATTTTTATTTATTTTTCCAATCATTTGCATTTCATAAACTTCATCACTTAATACACTAATAACCTTTCACTTTCAATTTATTTACAATTTTTAGTATTATTTTTATTGGCATAAAATGGATTTTTATTGCAACAACGAAATCTAGTCTACGGGTTTACATTTTCATAGTTTTATTTGCGCAACGTTTTATTTGCAAATGTATTGAATTTATTGCTGGTAAACTTCAATCATAATTATGTACGTTTTTAATTAATGCAATGAAATTATGATTATTATTATGTACAATTCATTTATGGCAATAATTACTGTATAATTTGTGCTATTTTTCCCTATTGACTTAAGTAAATAGTGAAATACGTGTAAAAGTTATTAAATAACCAAATGAGGGAGGGAATGTAAAGTAGGTTGTAAATAGGGATAGAAAATTGCAGATATATTTAAAAATGAGGAAAATTGGAAGACATTTTTGTACCATACCGTACATAGTGGTAAGGGTATTATGTCTTTGTGCAATTTTGTAACATGGAGAAGGAATCGAGAGAGAAATTTTATAGAGTAAGTTTGGATTTGGATATAGCTTCAATATATATCGCCATCCGGCAAATTTCTTATACGCAACAGCTATTATTAATTAATTATTTATTTTTTAATTAATTAATTATTAATTAATATTTGTCATACGCCTCCTATCAATTTCATATGTTTTAAATAATTTTTAAATTTTAGAAAAATAATTAAAATTCGGAATCACTTTTCATTACTGCATTTCCACCCTTTCTCCAACCGACATTAAACGTTTTTTGGTTTTTAAATTACTAAATATTACATTTAATTCAGTAATTATTTTCCACAAAGATTATTGTAATGACACTGGATGAGTAAATCCCTGTCCACAAACATTTGTTGTATACCTGGCACACACACCCCAACAAACATACCTTTTATACATTGATACTGGCTTCATAACTAATTAAAATAACATAAATATTTAAATAATATCCGGCTACATACCATAGACAGGAGAAAGGGAAGAGAAAAAGTTCGAAAAAAAAAATGTTTTTCACGCCGGCACCATCAGCTTTAAATGATTTCCTGTATAGAGAATATACAATTATATTAAAAACCACCGCGCACATATTGGATGGACTTAATTGCACATAAAAACGAACGATTATTAAACAACACAACACAACAACAATGAAAAAAAATAATATTATTTATTTTTTGCTCTCTTTCAATTTAACTGATTAATACAAATTCAGTTATAAATTTCATTTAAAGCTTATTGAATATTAAATCAATGTTATTTTGTTGTAGGATTTTTTTTTTTTTGGTCATTTAAAACGATTTCAGCACAATTTTTTCCATATGCCAGGGAAGACAAAAAACAAAAAAAAAAAAAAGAAATCACATTTAATTGTGTTTATTTAAAACTCTATTGTTTTGTAACATTTTATATATATATAGATTTTTTTTTTTTTTGGTATATTGAAGACCTAATGGACTTTAAATCCCCTAAGTCATAAATTTCATGCTAACAATGTGAAAAACAACAATGGCAACAATAAATTGTTATAACAATATTTAAAAGTGTAACAAATATCATAAATACAACAATGGAAATTTGTAAAATGGGAGTTTTTTCTAGCTTATTTGAGAATGACCAAAAAAAAAAATGGGATGTGTAATAATTGTATTAAAATATACACTTTATGGAATGGAAGTGTGAACTATGGCGTTTATGGTAGGCTGTGAAAAACTTAACATAAAATATTAAAAATATTTAATTTTAAATTTAAAGACATTTAAAAATACTATTATTTTGTATGAGCATTGATTATTTTTATTGTGATCATACGCCCACCGTGTTATAAAATAATATCACTAAAAATATCTAATTTGCAAATTTCCGTTTGTAAAGACTCAAACCTATATAAAGCCCATGGAAACGTTTGACCAAAGCACCAGAAACTCCTTAAGGGGTTTGATCTCAAATTGGCTTTTGCATCATATTGAGAAAAATGTTTAATTTTTCAAAAACAAAAATTAGGGAAAATTATTTATTATAGCCTCCACCATGGTATGGAGGGTATATAAGGTTTGTCATTCCCTTTGTAACACCTCGAAATATACATTTCAGACCCCACAAGGCATATATATTCTTGATCAGCACAAAATTCTATGTCGATTTAGCAATGTCAGTCCGTCTATCCGTCTGTGGAAATCACTTCTAGCTTCCGAACGAAACGAAGTAGGTTGATAAAATTTTTCTCAAATATATATTATGTCTGCAGGACTTTTTGTATTGAAAATGGGCCATATAGGTCCACGTTTTGGTATAGCCTCATACAATGGTACTTCTTTTTTTTCGGTATTTTGGTGATTTTCGTAATGGATGCTGCAGCCTATGACAGAAAATTGTCTGTGCAGGTCAACACCTTCGTATAGCTCCCATATAACGGCACCTTCCGATATTCGGTATTTTGATGATTTCAGTGACATTATTCACCGGAAATGTTTCAAAGTTGGTATATAGTACAGCCTGTGACAGAAAATTGTCTGTGCAGGTCAACGCCTTCGTATAGCTCCCATATAACGGCACCTTCCGATATTCAGTATTTTGATAAATGTAACGACATTATTGACGGAATTTTTTCTAATTTAGCATTTAAACTTCGTAATGGATACTACAGCCTATGGAATTTTTAATTGATTTTATTTTTTTATTTTAGTTACCATATTCGTTCCATATGGTCTGGGTATTAAAAGTTCGGTCCCGTCGGACTTACAGCTTTCTTACTTGTTTATTTTTAGCTCTACTTTCATAATGAGCTGTATTTTACTTAACTTATTTTTTGTGTTGTACAGTGTTATCAAGCATAACACTTTTGGAAAAAGACTTTGCTAATCAGATTAGAATTATTTCCCTTTAATTTTGTGAATTTGTATTAAATTTTCAAAATTTTCGATTTGCTTCTTTCACTTGGTTTGTTGTAAAATATTAAAATTTTTATCCTGGTATTCCTCTTTCGTTTAAAATTAAATTACATACACGTCCTTTTTGGCTTGTTTTTCATTAAACACAGTTTTCGCACATCCAATCAACCATAACCCTTTTGCGAAAAAACCAAAAAAAAAACTCCTCTAATCAGATTAGGATTATTTTGTTCACCGTTATTTAGAATTCAATTTTGGAATAATCCTCAATTATAATAAAAGCTTTAATTAAGACAAAATCAAATTAAATTTTTTTATGGAAATAACTCAAACTAAAGCATCTCTCCCCCCTTTATTTAGAAAGTAATCCCTTCTTTGTGGCAAAAGTACAAAAAAAAAATCACACACAACAATTGTTCGCCCCAAATAACTAAAACTATAAGCGGCTTATAAACGAGCATAACGGTCATAAATTGTCACAGCAAAGCCAAAGAAAAAACACACACACACAAATTGCCAATAAATATATTTTCCCAAAAAAATAATATTTTTTTGTAAATATCTTCACATAAATATTTCATGGTTTTTACGATTTTCATATATATATTTTTTCCCGTTTTTCACATTGCAGATATGTAGGTGAGTATTCCAATATACCCACTGATTATGCTGAGGTAACAAGTTTTGGCAAAACAGGCAGTGAATACAGTGTGGGACGCAAAAATGCTTCTTCACCAGCGCCATATGCCACATCGTCCATTGTACAGCAACAGCAACAACAGCAGCAGCAACCACGTTATCAAACCCGACCAGGAGGCCCAGTTTTTAATATGCAACAGCAACAAATGACCGGCTCCCAGCAAAGGCCCATGCATCCCCTCTATCAACAACAGCAGCAGCAGCAACAACAACCCACCACCACCAACAATATCTACCAACAAATGTCCACAACCAGTGAAATATATCCCACACAAATGGCCAGCAATAGATCAGCCTATTCCGACCAATACTATTATCCCAAAGAGAAAATCCATATTACCGAAAACAAGCTAAGCAATTGCCATACCTATGATACGGCCAATAATCAACAGCACCAACAGCCACAACAAACCACAGTCGCCTTTTCCAATATGGGTACCCTAAGACGTAGCGCCAATCAACAGCATAGCCAAAGATTCAAGGTCATCAATACCCAGCCACAAAACTATCAACTGCATTTATCCGACACCACTCAACACCAAAAGCAGCAACAAATAAAAATGAATTCCCTGAACAACAATCAGAATTGTATTGTTGGTGGCAACCCTGACTACAATACCCAGGATATGATAACCAAAAATCTTATGGATTTGGATGCCGGCTCATTCTGCTACAATGGTATGGCTGATTCTGGTTGTGGTGGCTCACCCTCGCCCATGGCCATGCTAATGTCACACGATGATGAAGCTGGTGAAGAGCAGGCATTGTATCACACAGCTGATGGGGATAATGAAAGCGATATGGAACGTTTGTATGTTAAGGTAGATGATCCACCACAACAACAGAAGCAACAGCAACAACAACAACAGCTAATATCTTTGACACCAAGTCATCATCCCGCCACACAACAGCAGCAGCACCAACAACACCTGCACTCGGCAAGTCAGGAACGAGACGCTGCCAATCATGGGCCATACAACAATTGGCGTTCCCATAATTCCTCAACACGTTCAAATGGTTCCCAGTATCAACGTGGTGCCCAAATGACCGTTGGCGACTCCCAAAATGCTGCCAGCCAACAAATGCATCATTTGCATCCTTTACATCAGCAACAGCCAAGTAGTGATTCCGAAATGATTTATGCTCCCAGCAGTAGTATGGCCAGCGAACGTAGTCTATTAAGCAATTCGGGTAGTTCCACATGTGGTGGTGCAGCATCGGGCAGCGGTAGTGGTCAGGCGCACAATGTGTGACCTTTGGAAAGACAACAGCACAAAGATCAAACGACAAACAATATTAGAACAACGACATCATCATCATCATCTTTGGCCACTACAACTTTGCCACTATTAGGTCCTTCAGCTGGGGCAACAGCAACATCAAACATTAACTCCAAACCAATGACATTGAATGGCAGTGCTAGTGCTAGTGGTGGTGCGGGTGCAGCATCTAGACATCAAGAAGACTATTATGCTCGAGAAGTGAAAGAGTTATTGGAATGGTGTGAACGTTTCAACAAGGGTTCATTGGATAATTTTGAATGAAAACGAACAGATGATGATGGTGACGCAGAAGACGTGACAGATTATGGAAGGACCTAATCATAAGAGCATTTTAATTTTTAATTTTCTTATTTTAAAGACTGATTATTATTTTTTTTATTTAAAAAAATTGGAGTTACACTTTTTTTGGTTTTTTTTTTAATATTTTAAAAATTTATTTTTTTACCGGGTTTCTAAAGATGTCTGGGCACACGTCATATTAACTTAGCCAAAACTTGCAAATTCCCAATTTCCTTTTATATTTTGGGTAAAAAATTGAGTGAATTTGGGTAGATTTTGTGGGTGACAGGAAACCCTAATGTTACCTGGCCACACAGTGAGTTCGGCCAACAAAACGTTATTCAAACTCATTTTTTTTATTTTTGTATTTTTTATGATATTTCATAGATCAATTATTGTTGTTGATACTTCAACAAAATTGTTGGTTTAGACTTTGAATCCCTGAATAGATGAGTGACCAGATATCTTTAAGATCTTGGTAATTTTTAGTAATATATTGTAAATTGCCAGAAAATTGTTAAAAGATTTTGTTTTAGCCTTTTAAGTTCAAAACTTGAAATAATGCAAAAAATGGGCCGGTACATATCACAAGTAGTTTCAGAATCGGAGCGTTACCACTTTTTAGACGAAGAACATTTTTTGGGGATTATAAAACAAGAAAAGAAATCCTCATGCTTTGAGGACTCTGAGGACTTTTTCTATAGACACCAAATTCGTAAACCCTAAGGAAGAATTATTTTCCATTGAAGAAATCCTCAGGTGATGCGGTTTCATTTTTTTATTTCTTCAAAAATAACACTATAACTTTTTCCTAAAAAAAAGTTGTCCCCAGATCCTGACGATAACTTTTCCTGTAAAGATAAATATTCCGAACCTGATGACAATTTGTTCTTACGTGTGTGAGGTAAATTTTTTCTGGAAAAAATTTTCTGAGTCTACTATGAATTTTTTTAGGGACCAAATTCCAAAAATCTGGCGATAAATTTAAAAAATTTCAATTTTTTCTTCTCAGAAAATATCCTCCGAATCTCAGGTCAATTTTTTCTCTAAGAAAATATCTCCGATGACTATTTGTTCTTCTGTGGATAGTATCCTCCGGATCTGAGGTACATTTTTTTTAGGAAAAAATTTTTAGATTTCTTTATGAATTTTTTAGGGACCCAATTCCCATATTCTACGGACCTGAGGATTGTTTTGTGAATTTTTCTAGAGACACAATTCGCAGTCCCTGGGAATAAATATTCTCTAATGATTTTTTAGAAAAAATTCTTGGATTCCTTCATGAATTTTTCTAGGGAACAAATTTTCAAAATCCTGAGGATAAATTTATAATTTTTCAAATTCTGGTTACATTTTTTTATTGGATAAAATAACCCTATGAATATTTTTGCCATAGAAAAAATACCCAGAACCGGTCTATATTATTACCGTAGAAACTGTTAATATTTTTTTTTTTTTGTATAGAATTATAATCTATAGAACCTGAGACAAAAATTATTTTTATATTAAAAATTTTCAAGTAAAATTTGTTCTTCTTTCCAAAAAGTTTTCGGCCCTGAGACATATTATGAAATGTTATCCGGAAATGAAAATAAATATTTTTCTTTTTGAATTTTCCTAACAATCAACATTGAAATATTGAAATAAAAAATCTTAGGGGGCTATTGGAAATCTTCATACAATTTGTGGCAATTTATTTTTTTTCTTCCAAATAAGGCATATTCCTTCAATACCTTAAAACCAAACTCAAAATACTTCCATGGAAGACTAAATGCATATATTTTTATAAAAAAAATGAAAAAATATTTTTTTTTAATTATATTCCCTTAAAACCAAGCAAAAAATTAACAAAAAACAAAGCTCCAACTGCCAAATTATCAATAACACACATATAAAAAATACCACCGATGCTTTTTTTCTATTCTTTGAAACAAACAACTCGCCTTATATTTAATGTGTTCTCTTTTTTCTAATATTTTTATTTAATTTTTTTTCACAAATATTTTTTAGAACAATTTTCTACAATAGTAAAGTTGCCATGTTTTTGTTTTTTGTAATTTAACTAAAACAAAATATTTATAGATACAACTAATTGTTCCTGAAACAGAAGCACACACTCTCTTGTTCTTAATATAAGTAATGCAAAAAAAAAATAATAATACAACAATAAAATAAACTTAAAACACAACCTCTCAAAAAAATAGTTACAAATTAAAGAAATACGAATATCTTAAATTAAAAAAAATAAATAATGAAACACAAATATATATCTAAGTAATGTGATGTCTTAATAGGTTTATTTTTATCATTAAACAAACAATAAAATATAAAACTAACAAACCTTGTAAATAGTAGTTTAGAAAAGAAAAATAAAATATCTTAAAAATAATTAAATTATATATGACATATGACAAAAAAATGCAACAATAAACATAAAAAATAATCAATAACAAAATAGAAAAAAAAATAAAATATACTTAACTCCCTCTCTCTCAAAAAAAAAACCACACCTTATTTTTTCAGTTCTTTATTTTACAATAATTTGTATTGTAGCATTTCCTGTAAACTAATTATTAATTTTTATTTTTTATTGCTCCAAAACCTTTTGTAAAATATTTTATACATACATAAAATTAATAACAAATTCTCCCCAAAATTATCATATATCATAAAAAACTAGAATCTAAAATACCAACGTATAGTTTGAAATTAAAAAAAAAAACAACCTATATTTAAGTTTTTTTTTTTATTATTATTACTACTTATAATTTAATAAACCAACAAACAAAAACCATGAATTTGATAAACAAACATAACGTAATTTATAGAATTGTTGTTTATTTAAGCTGTAATTATTAATGCTATTTGTTTGCGTTTAGCAAATAAATTGCTTAAATTGCAGGCATTTAGCAAATGCAGCTGACTTTTTTTAAGTGATTATCGATTAACGATAAGAAGCATTAGTGAAAAAGAAACATAAACAGAACAACAACAACAACAGTATATGAGAACAAAAAATAAATGCCATATTTATGAAAAATTAAAATGCAATGTGTTTTTATTTCCCTAGGACTTGGGTTTTTATTTAGAAGTTGTATGTCCTTGAATCTGCTCTGAGGCAACCAATAGCTGGGCAATGGCGGATAAACTGTTTAGGATTACCATGTATGTACAAATTCAAAACGTGATTGTACGGTTTTACAATCTCAATTTGTTATAAGTTAGGTTTCTTGATTCCTTTTCTTCCAGTACTTTCTTTGCGGGTTCGAGGTGAAATCTATAAATTCCCCGCATTAAAAATACCACAAATCATGACTTTTGCAAAAAAAAAAAAACAAAACCAGTAAAGAAAGTCTTAAAGTCGGGCTGAGCCAACTTTGCTAATTTAGTTGCCACCACTTTGCTAATTTAGTTGAGCTCCATATAACAAATCAAAGTTTTTATGGGAGAATTCAATCATACACCCTATGATTATAATTATAATTTAAAATTCAAGGACTAAATATGCCGAAGCATTTGAATCTTTTAAATTCGGACTTGTATTGCCCATTTGGTGCAAAATTAATTTGAAATCAGATAAAGATATATATGGGAGCTATATCCAAATCTGAACCGATCTCGATAAAATTTGGCAAAGATATTTCTGAGCTGTGTTTGATATATTTCCCTGAATATCGTTGTTACGGAGTGCATATTACGACTTTGGGTAGCAAATACAACAAATCGGTTGAACAATATATATGGGAGCTATATCTGAACCGATCTTCACCAAATTTGGCATACTACCTTCTAGACTCAATTCGGCCGTATGTGCCAAATTCCATCCCATTTGGGAAAATATAAGACGTTTGGTGCACAATAAAATGTAAATCGCACGAAGTTATATTTGGGAGCTATATCCAAATCTGAACCGATCTCGATAAAATTTAGCAAAGGTATTTCTGAGCTGTATTTAATATATATCTCTGAATATCGTTGTTGCGGAGTGCATATTACGGCTGTGGGTAACAAATATGACAAATCGGATGAACAGTATATATGGGAGCTATAGCTATATTTGAACCGATCTTCACCAAATTTGGCATACTACCTTCTAGACTCAATTCGGTCGTATGTGCCAAATTCCATCCCATTTGGGCAAATATTAGATATTATTTGTGCACAATAAAAGGTAAATCGGACGAAGTTATATATGAAGATATATCCAAATCTGAACCGATCTCGATAAAATTTAGCAAAGGTATTTCTAAGCTGCATTTGATATATTTCCCCAATTATTGCGGAGGTCAAAAATAAAAAATTGGATGAACAATATATATGGGAGCTATAGCTATATATGAACCGATTTCGATCATATTTGGCATACTTATTTTCAGACCTAATTTGGTTGTAAGTGCAAAATTCCATATTATTCAGGCTGATATTACACGTTTGGTGCACAATAAGAGGCAAATCGGATGGAGATATATATGGGAGCTATATCTAAATTTTTACCGATTATCTCCAATTTCAATAGGGTTCGTCCTTGGGATAAACAAATGTAGTTTGGAAAATTTCATCTCAATCGGATAATAAATGCGACCTGCAGTTTGTTCATAAGAATACATGGACAGACCGACGGATGGACGGACAGACGGACTGACATGCATAAATCAACTAAGAAAGTGATTCTATGCAGATCATCAAAAGGAACTATGTGTCTATCTCGTTTCCTTTTGCCTGTTACAAACAAATGCACAAAGACATAATACCCTGACCACCTTGTGATGTAGGGTATAAAAAAATATATAGGCTATAATAATAATTTCTGTCACAGTGCTCACAACATTTCACATTAAAATAATAAGACGTACTGAAATAATCACCGACGTATCGTGAATATTATCTAACAACCGTTCAAAATTCAAAATTATTCAACAGACCGCATACTTGAAATTGTGCCTCGAAGCGTATTATGCACTACACAACTATGGTCTATGGTACCAGATATCAGTTACAGGTCGGAAATAAGTTCCTAAAACGTTTTAAAGATCGGTTCAAATTTTGATATAGCTCCACATATATATCTTCAACCGATTTCAGGTTAGTTGTGCACCAAATGGTTAATTTCAGTCATAATAACCTGAATTTTGGCTCATCCGACTAAATTTATCCTAGAAACAAGTACTTCAAATTTGGGATAATCGGTTCAGATATAGCTATAGCTTCCATATATATTTTTTATCCGATGTGGAGTTAAAGTACCTCACATTCGTAATATGCACTCCACAACAAGGATATTTGATACCGGACATCAACTACAGCTCGAAAATACCTCTGCCAAATTTTATCTTCATATGATTTTATGGTTATTGTCCGCATATATATATATATATATATATATATATATATATATATATATATATATATATATATATATATATATATATATATATATATATATATATATATATATATATATATATATATATAAATATATATATATATATATATATATATATATATACATATATATATTTTTTTTTTTTTTTTTTTTTTTTTTTTTTTAAGGAGAGTTGCTTATTTCGCGTTTTATAAGCGTTCTGTTTTTTCTCTATTTAAAACCCTTAGTGCAGGAGATACCAGAAGAAGTGCGCCGATATACAGCTTTTTGTTTTTGTTGAAAAAATGGGTTGTGCGAGATTAGAAGAGAACCGGATATTTAGACATTCTGGAGCAATCCACACAAAATGTCATTAAGAAAACTACTTTAACTTTTCCAATTTCGAGACTTTTTTGAAAGGGTTTTCGTAAAAATCTCCCACTGCAATCCCAAAGATCATATGGAGAATTTAAACTAAATCAAACCAATTGTTCTCAATTGATGCGTTACTATATATTTTTTACACCATGTTTATATACATAGATTTAAAAACTTTCCGCTTTTAACAACTTAGATCCAAATGCATTGTCCGAAAATATGACATAGAAAATGCTAATAGTTCACAAAACCAAATCATAACTTAATAATTTAATTTCTTTCTCTTCTTAAAAAAGAAGAACACTACTTCATTTTGTATTTTTAGGTGATGTGGACAATGTGAATGTATTTTTTAAATTCAAAATTCAGTCATTATTCAGTCTTCTCGCCAGTCATTTCATTGTTTTATATGTATGTAGCAGTCATACTTTAATTGTCCACTCCTCGACATTGATTGTCCATTTTAAATTCCACGAAAAACTACGAATATTTCAACAATAAAGAATGACCGAACCAGTGCATATATCACAACAATACTTTATCAAATGTCATTATAGCAGACCGACAACAAACGTGCATCATTATTTATTGTAACGAGATAATTGCTTGAATTGTCATTGAACTGAAGCAGCTGAAGCTGCCGCTGCTGTTGTGGCAGCCATTTCACATTTGTTATGTCAACAAATTCTTCGACTTGTTAAATAAAAATCAAATAATGTAATAATGCAATTGCCAAATATGTTAAATTCAGCAAAGAATTAAAGTAAATGATTCCCAAAACGCAAAATCCAATCATGGCTGCCACAATGTGTTATGACCTCGTGTTATAAATCACAATGTGTGGAAATATGGGCGTAGTTTGGAAAGAGGGAATGAAATGAAAATATAACAAGTTAAAAAGCAGTAAGTTTGGCCGGGCCGAACTTTAAAAACCATCCACCATTTGGAACAAATTTGGAAATTTTTAAAAAATAAAATCCTTAAAAATTCTGTTAAAATTTTTAAAATACCGAATATAGTCGTCTTAGGGTCTATACGACGTGGACATACATAGGCATTCTTTGTCATGAGCCATTACCATATTTAAATTCAAAACTTGAAGAAGCTGAAATAATCAAAATATGGTATATAGGGAGGCACCGTTATATCGGAGCTGTGCGAAGACCTGGACCAGCATAGACAATTCTCTGTCACAGGCTGTAGCATCCAATACGAACTTCAAATACGACAACTCAAACAATTTCGGTGGGTATTGTACTTAAAATCGTCAAAATACCGAATATAGGGTGGTACTGATGTACGGGGCCTATACGAAGACCTAGACCTGTATAGACAATTTACTGTCACTGACTGCAGTTCCCATTACGATTATAGAGAGGTACTGTTATAGGGGGGGCTATACGAAGACGTGGACCTGCAAAGACAATTTTCTGTCATAGGCTGTAGTATGCACTACGAACTTCAAATACCAAATTTGAAACAATTCCGATAAATAATGTCGCTAAAATCATAAAAATACCGAACATCGGGAGGTACCGTTATATAGGGGCTATATGAAAACGTGGACCTACATGGCCCATTTACGAACTTAACCTGCCTACTGAAAAAATAAACATGTGTGCAAATTTCTAGCCTTCTATCTCAATTCGTTCGAAAGATAGCGTGATTACAACAGACAGACAGACATCGCTAACTCGACTTAGAATTTTACGCTGATCAAGAATATATATACTTTGTTGGGTCTGACATGAGTATTTTGATTAGTTACAAACGGAATGACAAAGTTAATATACTCTCTATAGTATGGTGGATGGTATAAAAATTGTATATTTTAATCTCAAGATGGTAGTTTTGGAAGTGTATGTATACGAATAGTACTAAACGCTACTTAATTTCATGATCATGTGTACTAACTGGTACTAAATTTGGTTGAATTTAAATTTCGGGAGTTTGAAAATAAGTGTTCTATTGGTCTGTATGATGTAAGTGATGTAAATGGACTAAATATGGTAAATTTGGATTTGGGTGAACCAAAAGAGCTGGTATCCTGAAATTGGAAATAATATTATTGTCGGAGTGTAGAATTGGAATATGTAGGCAGTTTTGGAAATTTGTAATTGCGTCGTTTCGAGTTGCGTCGCTTTTCAAAAAGCAGAAAATTCGATTTACGTCCTTGCAATTTCAAGTTGCGTCGGTCCGAGCTACATTGTGGACTACTATTTTGTTTGGCATTTGCAGTGCCTGATTTAGTATCTTTTCTGTCGTTTACCATTTTTACAACTTCTGGCAGCACAGATCGTCACCTGTATAAATTTTCAAAATGCGTGAAATAAGGGGAGTTCCTTATATGTAAATACATATGTAACTGAATTTAATTTTTGTTATGTTTTTTCTTAATTTTTTGTTTAGTTATTTCTTTATAATAATTATAAACATTTTTTGAAGTAAATGGAATAAATAACAAGTAAGCTAGGGCTATAGTCGTGCGGGGCCGACTATGTTATACCCTACAACGCTACAATATGTTAGAAGCCCCCTTATGTCCAAATCCATATTGGAAGATTTCGCTTTTTAAATTAGGATTTTGACTAGGGACATTTGCCCAACATTTATGCACTCCATCGGGCTGTTAGTTGTTGTAGTCCATTTTGCAGCTAAATATAATCCAATGGTCATCCAAAATGCTAGAATTCTTCACTGTCCACAACTCTCTTCGCAGGCGTGTCAATTGGCTTCAATTGTGTGATCGGAAAAACATTTCTGTTTTTGATTAACTTGAACCCATAAATATTTTGCAATCATCTTCAAAAGCAAGAAGTCCCTCTGTATATATAAATTTAGACTCATCTATATGATTTACTTGTCTACGATATTTGGCTATTTTCATCAACGAAATCAGCATAGAAAAGCCAAAAGTTCGCCTTTTGTGTATTTCTGTTATCGCCTGTAAGTAATGCTGGTATTTTTTTTTTTTATACTTTTATTTCAAGAGGGCATTCTGAATGACAAAATTTGTCAAAATCGGTACAGCCATTCTTGAGATATAAGTATTCTAACTAACATCCTCTTCCTTTGTATATACACATTGTATATATTTCGCTATATATAACCGATATATTTACTATCGACATCTAAGTGACGGTCAGAATTGACCTGTTCGTCTATTTGTGATTTCGCCTGGATTAAAAATATTCGCGGTTTAATGGAAAATTTGACTTTTATTTAACACAAATGTTGGCCATCAAAATTGGAAGACTTCTGCCTAGCCCTAAGCTCTAGCCCCATGGTAACTTCCACTTTGGTTGGTCTATAATTGCGAAAAGAAATAGGGTTCTATTCTGAAGATCGGGCCATAATTGCGGCCTGTAGAGTGATTACAAATTAACATGGACAGACGGACGGACGGACATACATAGCTAGATCGACTCATCTCGGCGAGATAGGAAAATCCATATATACTTTCCTATGTGGGAAACCAATATTTCGAGGTGTTACATAATTTTTGGCCAATCAAGCTTATAATACCCCCAACACATAGTGTTGTAGGGTATAAAAACCAGAAGTTCGCCTTTTGTGTATTTCGGATATCACCTGTAAGTAATGTTTGTATTTTTTCACAAAAAAGTAGTGGTCAATTCCATCCGCTGTCCTAACTCTAACATCAAGAGAGATTTCGTGTCCTTTGGTTTTTATTTACGACCTTTATAACGGCTGCAAAATCAGGTATATTTTTAGTTGAAATAAATATTATCCGATCATCTCCAAAAGAAATAGGGTTCTATTCTGGTCTTAACCCAACCTCCATTTTCAATTTCGTGAGGATCGGGCTATAATTGCGACCTGTAGAGTGATTACAAATTAACATGGACGGACGGACAGACATACATAGCTAGATCGACTCAGTTCGGCAAGATAGGAAAATCCATATATAATTTCCTATATGGGAAACCACTACTTCGAGGTGTCACATAATTTTTGGCCCAATCAAACGTATAATTCGATCTGTACTAAATGGTACTAAATTTGGTACAAATTGGAATTGTGATGAACCGCTGTAGCTGAAATTTGGAATAGGATTCACAGATGAAGTGCGAAATAGATGTACTAAAGGGTTATTGAGAATTCGTTCTAAAATGGTACCATTTGGTATTGCGAACAGATAAAGCTTAAAACTTGAAAAATAAGAATTATTGTTGGAAAATAAATTTGATATATGAAGGTGATTTTGGAAATGTGTACTGTACTATGTGGTACTCAATTTGAAACAGGTTGGTTTAAAGGGAACGTATGATGCAAGAATTTGAAAATTTTGTATTGGTAGTAGGTTTTGATAAATATGTGGTTTTGGGAAATATGTACTGCAAAAGCTCGAAAAGTACTTAATTGTACTATATTTGGTACCATTGAGTACTCGGTGGACAGAACGTGTTTGAAATCCGAAATTTGGTATAAGGGTCGCTGTTTATGTGCAACCTGGACAATAGGAGCTGGTTTCGAAAATGTGTACTACAATTGTACGAAAAGTACTGAATTGTATTATATTTTCTATTGAGTGAAGAGATAGCAATACAACTTTGAAATCTGATTTTATAGATTACTGATGGTATCTGTGTTTGGGATTTGGCGGTGGTTTGTAAATGGGTCCTATATTTGTACGAAAAGTACTAAATGGTACTAAATGTGGTATTGGATGAAGGGATAGTTCTTGAATCCGCAAATTTGATATTGAGGTCTCTATTTGTATCTTGAATTAAGATGTGGAGGTGATTTTGGAAACGTGTACTATGATTGTAGGAAGAGTACCTAATAGTACTAAATTTGGTTTTGTTTGTGGAAATAGAGCAAAAATCTTGAGATTTAATATGGATGCCACTGTTGGTGTCTGGGGTTGAGAAAAGGAGTTGGATATGAGTACTATATTTGATACTGGGGGAAATTAAAGAGCTCAAATATGGAGATTGCTTTGAAAATGTGTATTAAAGTTGATCGAAGAGTACACAATTTGGAATTTGGATGTCACTGTCTGTCTGTAAATGAGAGAAGGAGGTGTTTTGGATATGCGTGCCCTGAAGGTGGTTTTCGAGATGCCTAGTATAACACTACGAAAAATATGGTAATAAATTTGGGATTGGGTCTTAGGATAGAGAGATGGAATTCTAAAATTTGATATGAAGGCCATTGTTGGTACATAGTTTTGAGAGGAGGAGGTGGATTTCTGAATGAGTACTATGATTGTTTGAAAAGTACGAAATGATTCAGAATTCGCCGTTGAGTGAATGAATATAACTTAAATCCTGAAATTTGGTACTGCGGTAACTGTCAGATACATTTTTATTATGATGAATTATTATACCCTATACCACATGGTGGTCAGGGTATTATGTCTTTGTGCATTTGTTTGTAACAGGCAAAAGGAAACGAGATAGACCCATAGTACCTTTTATTTAATCTGCATAGAATCACATTCTGAGTCGATTTATGCATGTCCGTCCGTCCGTCTGTCCGTCCGTCTGTCCATGTATTCTTGTAAACAAAGTACAGTTCGCATTTATTGCCCTATCCAGATAAAATTTTGCACAAATCATTTGTTTGGCCCAAGGACGAACCCTATTGAAATTGGAGATAATCGGTCAAAATTTAGGTATACCTCCCATATATATCTTCGTCCGATTTGCATTTTATTGTGCACCAAACGTGTAATATTAGCCCGAATAGTATGAAATTTTGCACATACAACCAAATTAGGCCTGAAAATAAGTATGCCAAATTCGATCGAAATCGGTTGAGATATAGCTATAGCTCCCATATATATTGTTCATCCGATTTGTTATTTTTGTCCTTCGCAGCCGTAATATGCCCTCTGTTACAACAATATTTGAGGAAATATATCAAATGCAGCTCAGAAATACCTTTGCTAAATTTTATCGAAATCGGTTCAGATTTGGATATAGCTCCCATATATTACTTCGTCCGATTTACCTTTGATTGTACACCAAACTTCTAATATTTGCCCAAATGGGATGGAATTTGGTACCTAGGATCGAGTTTAGTCTAGAAGGTAGTATGTCAAATTTGGTGAAGATCGGTTCAGATATTGCTATAGCTCCCATATATACTGTTCATCCGATGTGTTGTATTTGTTACCCACAGCCGTAATATGCCCTCCGTAACAACAATATTTGGGGAAATATATCAAAAACAGCTCAGAAATACCTTTGCCAAATTTTATCGAGATCGGTTCAGATTTGGATATAGCTTCCATATATATCTTTATCGGATTTCAAATTAATTTTGCACCAAGTGGACAATACAAATGCTTCGGCATATTTAGTCCTTTGAACTTTAAACTATAATTATAATCATAGCGTGTATGATTGAATTCTCCCATAAAAACTTTTAATTTTTATGCGGAGCTCTACTAAATTAGCAAAGTGGTGTAGGGTATCATAAAGTCGGCCCCGCCCGTCTTTTTTTTAAAGGAAACGCTTGAATTTATCCCCTACATTTTTTGCGACATGCATAATTTAAAGAGGATCGGAACATAATTGCGACAAATTAAAATTACGAACTTCTGTTTGGTAGGCTGGAAGGATGCTGCTTTGCAAATTTACGTAATATATTCATTATTTGATTATGATATTTTACTAAATTGAAATTACTCACCCCAAGGGTATCACATTGCTCTTCAACCGCCACTGCCTCCTCACATGGACAACATGTGCGTAAAATACCCAACACAGATCCGGTTGCCTTTCACATATGGTTATATCAACACCACTTGAATATCTACTCACAAATCGCAATACAATGAAGCTTATGTTCACAAGCACTTACGCATTTTCAAACATAAATGCACATATAATTTGAATGCGCTATTTCCGTTAACTCAGTGCTGCGGAAAATCTACACATATACCCATACATACATACATACGTGAGCACCATGTATGCACGAGTGAATATAAAAATTGAACTCGATTTTTTTATATACCAAAAAAAATGCAGTATTATAACTTTTCTTTTGGTACAAATTGTGGCCAGTTGCAACGGACAATGAGACTTAATGTGAAAATTGAAAAAAGGAATATTACGAAAACAAAGTGAAAGCAAAATGCTATGGAGCCTACAAATGGTGTGTACCCTACATGGGGTAAACGTTGAAGCAATCATTGTTATAGATAATTTTCAAACGAAAAATGGAAAAACAAAATTATAAAATCGAAAATATAAATGGAGACAAGATATAATCCAGGTATTGACTTCCATGCGACTGTGACCATTTATAGGTAAAAGATAAATATATCAGCTACATGTGTTTTGAATTTAATATCATAATTTGGCATAATAGCCATAATAGCTATAAATAGCCAATATCTTATATTGAATCAAACTTACCGCTCTTTTTACTCAATGTCAACTGACATGTGAAATATATTTTTGTAGTGGTGGAGTTCCAAGTACTTCGTTGGACAATTTAAATTTGTTTTTGCGAAAATTGTGGTTTATCCGTTTTGGGGCGAAGGCTGGCATGACATGAACATTGCAATGTACAGCGAAAAGGGTTGTTTGAACACGAAATGTTTTACAAATGAATATTTAACTGTTCTCTTGTTATAGCTATACGTACGAATATTTTTTTTCAACGTGGCGTATAAGTAACGTATTGCACTGCATTAGGGCTAACGAGTGTGCAGTATGGAAATAAAGTAAACAATTTTTGAAAATTAAAGCAGCCATTTTTGGTTATATTTCGTACTTTAATTGGAAAAGGCTAAGGTTATTCGAAGTCCCTCCAGGGGATTTTTGTAAACTTGAATCAACTGATATGCAAAAAAGGATTACCGCGACAGTACAGGGTTGCCCATATTCGACGGACCCATGACTCTTTGGGCCCATTCCAATCGACGAGGCTTGTCCGCAGACAACATTCTTTGCGTCAATTGAATTTTGTACGGGAACAAATGCAAATCAATGCAAATGCAAATCAATGCGATTTTGGGACCTCTCAACACTGGCTCGTACGGCAGCGATATTCTCGGCCGATCGCCTTGGTCGACTTTTATATGGCCTCTTCGGATTAGAAAGAGCCTTACCAGTCGAAAATTTTTCGTATAAACGCTTAATGGTGTTCTTAGAAGGCGCACTTCTCACATTTTTTAATGTTTTAAAAACACGTTGAGTTTTCACAATTGACTTCTTCTGTCGAATGTAAATTTCAGAGCGCTCGGGTGGCGTGTATTGGTTCATGGTAAAAATCTGCTTGGACTGACGCTTCAAACGCGGTATGTCATTAAGCGATGTGACATCTCTGTCAAAAGTTATGGCGTTGCCAGATGGGTCCGTCGAATATGGGCAACCCTGTACTATTCAATAATAAATAAAGTGGGCCGAAACTACGGCAGTTCACTCGGAAATTGTGTCAGCACCAAATTGAGTATTCATAGAACAAGATTTGCAGGACTTAGACTTCTGATGTCTTCAAGGACTTAAAATGGATTTCATGACAAATAATTTTGTAGAATATTTTGATTTACTACAATCCCGTTTAAAGGGGCTTAAGGGTTTGATATTCAACCAAAATAATCCTCATGTTTTTATCTAAAATCTATAATACCGAATTTGGTTCTCCCCGAATGTGCACTTTCGGTTGGCCACCAGAATTCAAGCGCCGGCCATGGTGATGGTGTGGGCCGCCATACCAGCCGATGGTCTCTCTCCGCTCGTATTAATCGAGCGTAGCATCAGAATAAATGAGCATTGGGCACGCATACATTTTGGCCGCAGACTTTGGGCATTCCAACAGGACTCAGCACCATCGAACTTTACAGGCGCCACACAATAATGGTTACAAAATGAGGTTCCTCGCTTCATTTCCAGCGCACAATGGCAACCAAAATCTCCGGATACCAATCCGTTGGACTATTGTGTGTGGAGTATTTTGGGAAGCAAGGTTGGCACTAAAAACTACCAAAGTTTCGACCACCTCAAGCAAGCGCTTCGCCGGAAATGGACCAAAAATACCGCAGAGCAACATTAGGGCAGCGTATGACGGTTTCATTGTCCGTTTGAAGGCCATAATTCGTGCCAAAGGTGTCCAATTCGAACAAATCTAAACTTATTCTAAAAGTTGATGCTATTTCCGATATTTTTTTTTTTCTTTCATTCAATAACATTTAAAAAGAAATGTAAATATGATGGCGTTGGACTTTGTTGCAGTTTTTTTTTTTTTTTTTTTTTTATCTCACTCTGTATATATAACTTAAACGAGCGTAGTTGCAAATTATTAGAAAATAAGTTAATATTCGCTATAATTAACAGCTTCCTAAACCTCCCTCGTACTCGCCGATACATAAACGACAATTAACACATTTTGAAAATAATTTTTTTTCGTTTTTGCACTCTTACCGTATTTTAATGTCCGCTGAGAATAAAATTTGTCGAAAAATCAAAATGAGGCGGGAGTAATCTGTAGACTGTTCATTGGCGATGTTTATGTATGCAATAGTCGACATGCGCCATCAATTAGGGCAGCTTAATTAAATTGTGTTATTTTGGCAAAACAAAAGTTATAGAGGCGGCAAGTTGGAAAATTCTTACATAGTGCAACCATGAATGTTTGTGAATACAAGCTTCGGTAAACCAAATCCTCCTGTAACCGATTCTGTAAATTTATTTAATATGAAAATTGGCTGTATTTATTATTACGGTCCGATTTTTAAGACTAACTAACTTTATGCCCTTTACATAGCCCTAAACATACCTATAAGGACCTCAACATTTTGGGCTTCTTTTCGCAAAATGTTCATATTTTTATAACCTACAGGGCATAGTGGTAAGGGCATTATGTCTTTGTGCATTTGTTTGTAACATGAATAAGGAAGCGAGATAGACCCATTGTTACTTTTGAGGATTTTCATAGAATCACTTTCTGAATCGATTTATGAATGTCAGTCCGTCCGTCTGTCCATGTATTCTTGTGAAGAAATAAATTTTTCCAAACAATACTTGTTTGGCCCAAGGATGAACCCTGAGAATCGGTTCAAATTTAGATATAGCTCCCATATATATCTTCAACCGATTTCGGCCAATGGCCAATATCAGTCCAAATGACCTGAATTATGGCACATCCGAACGAATTCAGTCTAAAAGCAAGTACATCAAATTTGAAAATCGTTTCAGATAAAGCTAAAGCTCCAATATATATATTTTTGATCCGGTTTGGTGCTTTGGTTCCTCACATTCGTAATATGAACTCCATAAGAATGGTATTTGGTATCAAATATCAGATATAGCCCAAAAATATCTCTGCAAAATTTTATCGAGATTTGGATATAACTCCAATATATATCTTTAACCGATATTTGGTTAATTGTGCCCAAATGAACTGAATCTTGGCAATTCCGACTGAATTCATCCTAAAAACAAGTACTTCAAATTTTGGTGAAAATCGGTTTTATGTCCCTTTATTGTCAAATTTATGGACAGCTAGACAGAATTTTTCTTTTACTTCAAGGCAAATATTTTTTGTTTTCTTGCCTTTAAAAGGAAACGAAAAATATTAGTCTGGTAAGTTCAGTAAGACTTAAATATGGAATGATTATACCCTACAACACTATGTTTTGGGGGTATTATAAGTTTGATTGGGCCAAAAATTATGTAACACCTCGAAATATTGGTTTCCCACATAGGAAAGTATATATGGATCTTCCTATCTCGCTGAGCTGAGTCGATCTAGCTTTGTATGTCCGTCCGTCCGTCTGTCCATGTTAATTTGTAATCACTCTACAAGTCGCAATTATGGACCAATCGACGCGGAAATTAGCATGGGGCTAGAACTTAGGTATGGGCAGAAGCCTTCCAATTTTGATGGTCATCGGGTAATATTTAGTGGGTGAAATAGACTATAACATTTGTGTTATAGAAAAGTCAAATTTTCCATTAAACCACGAATATTTTTAGTCCCGGCGAAATCACAAATAGACGAACAGGTCAATTCTGACCGTTACGTAGATGCCGATAGTAAATATATCGGTTATATATAGCGAAATATATACAATGTGTATGTACAAAGGAAGGGGATGTTAGTTAGAATACTTATATCTCAAGAATGGCTGGACCGATTTTGACAAATTTTGTCAATTCAGAATGCGCTCTTGACATAAAAGTATAAAATCTAAAAAAATCGCAGAAAAATATGCCAATAATGATGGTAATTTAGATTTTGTGGTATTTTGTGACATTTTTTATTTTTTTCATATTTTTTATCGCATGCGATTTTTTCAATTTGACTTATAATATTTTTTAATATTTTTTCACCTTACAACACAGGTTGGGGTTATTATAAAAGGATTGCAAATATCGTCCGATCCTCACGAAAATTTTCACAAGGGTAGGGTAAGGCTCAGAAGGGCTAGGCCTATTGTTTTCAAAGATGCTCGCAATATATTTAGAGGTTGAAATGAACCAACAACTAAAAATGTTCCTGATTTTGCATCCGTTATAATCCGTTATATCACAAATGTAAAGCAAAGGACACGAAATCTTGCATGAAGTTAGAATTTAGGACGCCGGGTGGAATGAACCACTATTTTTGTGTGAACAAAATACCAACATTACTTACAGGCGATATCCATAATGCGAACTTCTGTTTTTTTTTTTTCATGCTGATTTCGTTGACGAATATAGCCAAATATCCTAGACAAGCAAATCATATAGGTGAGTCTAAATTTGAAATACAGAGAGGACTCTTACTTTTGGAGATGGTCGTTAAATATTTAGGGGTTCAAATGAACCAAAAATAGACAAATTTTCTGATCAAACAATTGAAGCCAATAAACACGCCTGAGAAGAGAGTTAAGGACAGGGAAGAATTCTAGCATTTTTGGTTGACCATTGGATTATATTTAGCTGTAAAATGGACCACAACGACTAACAGCACGATGAAGTGCGTAAATATTGGGCAAATATTCCTGGTCAAAATGCTAAGGGTAATATGTTAGCAGTGCTCCGTGATATAATTTCAAAAGCGAAATCTACCAAAATGGATTTGTACATAAGGGGTCTTCTAATATATTGTAGTGTTGTAGGGTATCACATGGTCGGCCCCGCACGACTATAGCCTGTGCTTACTTGTTTTATGATTGTTTTGTTGGCTTCTATGTAAAATTAGAGTTGTTAGTCCCTTTATCCAAACAATTGCAAGTAAAATATTTTTACGGCCGATCTAATCGAAGATATATTAAAATTTATGCTGCAGGGGTGAACAATTAAAACTATAATACGAATTGTTTTTAGTAGTGATCTTCTCAATTTCCTCGGAATGAAACATATAAAGATTTTTATAAATCCTTAAATTCGGATTTTTAAAACAATTCAACCTCTAAACAACATATATTATATTATTTTCGTGTCTACCTTACCCTGTGTATGTGGTTCAGCAGCAAACTGTTATCATATTTGTAGAAGAAACATCAATCTTTCTATTTAGGGTTTTAAATGATTATTCAACATATATCATAGATATATTTTTAGATTTATGATCACCCTGATGAGATGGAAAACGTATCACCAGATTCCCCTCTTTGATGGTTTTGATTAATATACTCGTATTCCCCCCCTCTGTGCATTGTACGCTAACACTGTTTGTAATTCATTATTACATCTTATTTCCCTTTGAAGGAAATCATTCATTTCCTTAACGTGCTGATAATGTTCACACCCTCATATACATTCAGCTTTCCTTAAGAAATGTATAAAGACAATTTTGTAGTTATTTTAGGAGAATGAGAGACTTCTTAAAAAGCAAGAAGCACATGTACTTGTGCTGGAGCTTTTTGGTGGCAAGCGCTCACACGCGAACACGAAAACTGGTGTGTTCTTTTGGGGTATATTTCCGTTTCCTTTTGTTACGTCTACTTGAAGTGAATTGAATCAAGAAATGAAAAGAAAAAATTCGTTTACAAAGGATATGAATCAAATGAAAATTATACACAATTCAACCATAAACACCCTCTTTAAAAGTCATCGTCATCATTGTGTTTGCCTTCACTACAATGATTTCATTGAAATGAACATTGTCATAGAATGCTATTCTAGGATGACTTAGGCATTTGCCCGTCGCAGTCTAAAGGGCATAAAGAAAAATGTTTACCGGATTTGTTGTGATTTTTCATTTGCGGTGAATTTGATTTCATAACTAGTATTCTTTGTAACTGATAAATACGATTTTTTCTCCTGACTTCCTTAATGAGTTTGTAATGTAAATAAATAAACCTTTTCTTCATTGAGAAATAAGTAAAATATTATTGGTTTGTGTTTATGGGGACTTTAAAATTCTTGAAAAGGGTCCTTGAATAGACCCGATTATTGAGGCTCTTGTTTGTTTCAGGTAATGTAGAATATTTTATGCGTTAATATTGGGAACCACATGTGATCTATACAATTGCAGGAATTAGAAAAAGCGTTGAGTAATAATACTGGATTTTCAGATATACGTACTCTGAGGCTGCAAAAGCCTCAGTGCCGTTAACTTGTGTTGTTGAATGTATTTTGATAGTGTATCTGGTCTCCAGAGAAATTTAACAGTTTTAGGGTTTCGGATGACGAATTATTGAAACCACGTAAATCTTCCAAATCTGGCTTTTAATCTGAAGCTGGCTTTTTCTTCTATGAAGAAATGTAATAAAAAGTATTTCCTTTAAAAAAACATTCTTTGGCATTTTTCGTCTTTATTCCATTCAGTTTCTTAAAGAAAAATAGTTAAGCAATTGTATTTATACCCCACACCACATAGTGCTAAGGGTATTATGTCTTTGTGCATTTGTTTCTAACATGGGAAGGAAGGGAGATAAACCTATATTTACTTTTGAGGAT
The DNA here is from genome assembly GCF_030504385.1 of Musca domestica. NCBI lineage: Eukaryota > Metazoa > Arthropoda > Insecta > Diptera > Muscidae > Musca > Musca domestica. Next base: position 23,059,944 of record NW_026712299.1, read on the forward strand.
CTTCATAGAATCACTTTCGGAGTCGATTTACACATGTCAGTGGGTCTGTACATCGGTCCGTTTGTCCGTCCATCCGTCTGTCCCGTTATTTTTGTGAACAAAATGCAGGTTGGATTTATTATCCGATTGAGATAAAATTTTCCAAAAAAAATTGTTTTGGCCCAAGGACGAACCCTATTGAAATTGATGAAAATTGGTTCAAATTTAGATATAGCTCCCATACATATGTTTCATCCGATTTGGGGCTTTAAGTCCCTCACATGCTAATATGCATTCCACAAGAATGTATTTGGTACCAGATATCAGATACCACAGAAATAAATGCCTAACATTTTTCCAAGATCGGTTGAGCTTTGGATATAGCTCCCACACATATCTTTATCAGTTTTGTGGGTCACCAAATGGCTAATGTCAGCCCAAATGGAGGAAATTATGGCAATGCCGGCAAAATTCATCCTAGAAAGAAGTACTTCAAATTTGGTGAAAATTAGTTCAGATATAGCTCCAATATATATGTATTCCACAACAATGATATTTGATACCGGCCAATAGATACCGCTCGAAAATACCTCTGCCAAATTTCAGAGGATCTGTTCAGATCTGTTCAGATTTTTATATAGCTTCGATATACATCTTCATCCGATTTTACGGTTATTGCTCACTATATATTATTATACTATATCAAATTAAACCGAATTTCACCATTTGGTGAAACTCGGTCCGGTATATCTATTGCTCCAATAAATATATGTTTTACAGGGTTGCCCACATTCGACGGACCCATCTGGCAACACCATAACTTTTGACAGAGATGTCGCATCGCTTAATGACATACCGCGTTTGAAGCGTCAGTCCAAACAGATTTTTACCATGAACCAATACCCGCCACTCGAGCGCTCTGGAATAGTTGAAATTTACATTCAACAGAAGAAGTCAATTGTGAAAACTTAACGTGCTTCTAAAACATCAAAAGATGTGAGAAGTGCGCCTTTTAAGAACATCATTAAGCGTTTATACGAACAATTTTCGACTGGTAAGGCTCTTTCTAATCCGAACAGGCCATATAAAAGTAGACCAAGGCGATCGGCCGAGAATATCGCTGCCATACGAGCCAGTGTTGAGAGGTCCCCAAGAACATCCCAAAAACGCCGTTCTCAGCAGTTGGGCATGGCTCGGTCCACTTTACAATGGAGTATTCGCATTGATTTGCATTTGTTCCCGTACAAAATTCAATTGACGCAAAGAATGTTGCCTGCGGACAAGCCTCGTCGATTGGAATGGGCCCAAAGAGTCATGGGTCCGTCGAATATGGGCAACCCTGTACATTGTACTCATTCTATACTAAGTTTAACTTATCCCACAAGTCTTCGGTCCGGAGTTAGCAATGGTTCTTCGACTCGAGATCTAGATAAATACTTGTGACAAGGAACAGAGAAGCAGGGGTTGGTCCTCAGTATTCGGGATGGTTCATTCAAGAAGACCTGATGCAATTTATGCGAGAGATTTTGACAAATACTTAACCAGAATCTATGGGAAAGTTCAAGGCTATCCAATTCCTACAGGATATCCAATTCCTAATACTACAGGGATATGAAAAACAGCGGCTCCTATAAAACATTATAAGTACTCTTGCAATTCTAGAAGGATAAACATAGCTATGTTTGCGAGAGACCTTTATAATACCTAAATCAAGCAACATATACATGTATAAACTAAACTACTGCTGTAAGGGACCTTAATAAGCTCTCCAGCTTGACCTACAAGGATATGCGAGATTACGGCTGCATTATACCTTAAAAAGTACTCTTGCAAATATACAAGGATATGAATATCTAAGGTAGTGAAAGACTTCGACAAGAACTCAATCAAGATCTACAATTATTGGAAGTGACTTTAGTAAGTTCTCAGGTTTAAGCTACAAGGATAAGGCTACGTCTGCGAGAGACCTTAATAAGTATTAAAGCAGGATCTCCAAAGATATGCAAGGATGCTAAGGGGATTCAGGACTTAGAGACCTGAATAAGTACTCAAAGGAAGGATGTTGAAGATTAATTTTACTTTAGTCACCTGCCGTCGATCGATGTTCACTGTTTATCTGTCTTGCACTGACTGTCTCGATTCTGCCATCGTTCGTCCTTTTATCCGCGATGGAGTAAGGGGGACTTGTTTACAAATATTTTGTTATTTTTAACAAAATTACATGGGCTCATCAGCGCCAGAATAAAGCTCAGAATAAAATGCATATGATTTTATTAGCTTTATTAGGTAATATTTTAGACCATAGCTGTAGGAAACAATGACGAAGAATTTTCGCCGTCAAATTGTTAAACTTTGTCCCCTTTAGGGAAACTGTAAAATAAAATGTAAATTATTTGGGTTTTTCTTAACATTTTCTAATTTTGAGCTGTTTTTATAAATAAATGTCCCTTAGTCCCCACTACCACTGTTGATTTATGTTTCACGTCTTTAATATTAAAGCGCTTTCATTGTTTTGATTGTTAATCTTGATATTCTCTATATTTAGATAAATAATTGCATGATTAAAAACGTTATCCTTTGTAATGTGTATCAACCAACAACATTATTTTATAAATAACCATCATTTAATAAGGCCTATTGTTGCTATAACCTTGCTATCAATTCTGGAAATTGGATTTTTGCCTCATGGCAAATAATAATATAAATGATAAATCGTCACATATAAAAGGCCAGTTGATTGAAAATAATCCATCAAGTGTAGGCATACAGTCGGGGCGAATCACAAAAGAAGCTGCCTTCATAAGAGAAATGCGGTTAAAATGTTTATGTAAGTTCGTCATAACTTATAATAGCTCAGTATTAAATTGTTGTTGTGTTTAAATATGGATAAAAAACATCATTTAATTTTTTAATATTCACCTGAAAATTATCCAAATATTCACAAATATATTACGTGAATATGTGGGAAATACAAGACAAAAACTATTACGGTCAATGGATTTTTCCGATGTTTTTGATCATGGTTTCTGAAAAACGGCTTCAACTTGACAATGACGGTCATATACGCCAATTTTCGGTATAGTGCCCATATAAAGGCATCGGTATTAGATTCTCCCTTACATTTCTTAGTGGTTGTAGTCATATCTGTACACATGTTCGTATATTCTTTACATAACGACACTTCCTGATATTTAATAATTTCTGTCTTATATTTAACAAGTAAGCAAAGGCTACAGTTTGCGGGGCCGACCATGTGATACCCTACAACACTACAATATGTTAGAAGCCCCTTATGTCCAAATCCATTTTGGAAGATTTCGCGGTGCACAGCCCAGATATTACCCTCAGCATTCTGACCAGGGATATTTGCCCAATATTTACGCACTCCGTCGTGCTGTTAGTTGTTGTGGTCCATTTTACAGCTAAATATAATTCAATGGTCATCCAAAATGCTAGAATTCTTCTTCCTTAACGCTCTTCTCAGGCGTGTCGAATGGCTTCAATTGTGTGATCAGACATTTTTCTCTGTTTTTGGTTCATGTGAACCCCTAATATTCTGCGATCATCTCCAAAAGCAGGAGGCCAATCTGTATCTCCAAATTTAGACTCATCGATATGATTTTCTTGTCTACGATATTTGGCTATATTCGTCAACGAAATCGGCATAAAAAACTAGAAGTTCGCCTTTTGTGTTGTTGGTCCATTTGAACCCCTAAATATATTGCGGACATCTTTGAAAACAATAGGCCTAGCCCTTCTGAGCCTAACCCTACCCTTTTTGTGAGGATCGGACGATAATTGCAATATGCATTTAATATCCCCAACCTGTGTTGTAAAGTAAAAAAATATTACAAAATATTATAAGTCAAATTGAAAAAATCGCATGCGATAAAAAAATGAAAAAATAATAATTTATACTTTTATGCCAAGAGGGCATTCTGAATTGTCAAAATTTGTTAAAATCGGTTCAGCCATTTTTGAGATATAAGCATTCTAGCTAACATCCCCTTCCTTTGTATATATACATTGTATATATTGCGCTATATATAACCGATATATTTACTATCGGCATCTACGTAGCGGTCAGATTTGACCTGTTCGCCTATTTGTGATTTCGCCGGGATTAAAAATATTCGCGGTTTAATAGAAAATTTTACTTTTATTTAACACAAATGTTGTGACCTATTTAACCCACTAAATATTACCCGATGACCATCAAAATTGGAAAGCCTCTGTTCAGCCCTAAGCCCTAGCCCCATGCTAACTTTCGGTCTATAACTTGATTGGTCTATAATTGCGACCTGTAGAGCAACTGCAAAATCAGGATTTTTCAGTTTTTGTTCCATTTCAACCCCTAAACATCATGCGATCATCTCCGAAAGAAGTAGGGTTCTATTCTGACCCTAGCCTAAATTTCGTTAAGATCGGGCCATAATTGCGACCTGTAGAATGATTACAAATGGACAGACAGACAGACGGACGGACATACATAGCTAGATCGGCTCAGCTCAGCGAGATAGGAAGATCCATATATACTTTCCTATGTGGGAAATCAATATTTCGAGGTGTTACATAATTTTTGGCCCAATCAAACTTATAATACCCCCAACACATAGTTGTAGGGTATAAATATAATTCAATAGAATTTTAGTCTAGCTGTCGATCGGAATTTGTTTATATAAGTGCACGATTTTTTATAACCCTCATTTAACACGAATTAGGGTGTTGTTGGGGTTTTTGGTTGAATTGACTGTATATCGCTCCCAGCTGACAGAGAAAATCCTTGTATCCCTATCCATAATGGTCCAAATTGTAGTATGAATCCCATATAACGGTGCCTGCTGATATTCGGTAATTAAACGATTTTTCATTTTTCATTTATTGTCATCAAACTATTCACTGGGAAGCAGGCAATCTCTTCTACAGAGACCAAAATAATATTATCTCTATATCTACCATTTTTGGGGTTATCAATTACCTACTTGTAATTCTTGTGCAAATAATGAAACTTGTTTATGAATTTATTGCATATAATACTTTAAATTATAAGTGTCTCATATTTGGCAGGTGGTTGTATAATAATTAAATCCAATATTTTATTAGAGACGCAAGCAAACATTTTAGTTATTTAAACTTACTTAACAACATGTGCGGAATTTATAAACGTTACTTTCTTTGGTTAACATAAAATATGTTAACTTTTCAAAAGATAAAGATATAATGTGAAATTAGGAAAGACAATTCCTTTGGAATGCTTTAGTTTTTATATATACATAGTTATAAACATAAATCTTGAATACATAGTAAGAACTGTTATATTCGTTTGGGCTTTATATTCGTTTTGGTATACCGGCATGGTGGGACCGGAATTAATGTACCCGTTCCCGTGAGAAAATATCAGTCGAACTATGTTTGGTTGAAAAATCTAACAAACACCTTCAAAAGGCATAACATCTGACCATTAGATGGGAAGAAAGGAAAAAAGCCTGAAATTTGGAATTTACTTTTAATATTAAAAAAATAGTGCGAAAATTCAAAGATCTGATTCTTTATTGATAATTTTTGCGAATGCCGGGCCAAACTTTTTATACCCTCCACCATTTGGAAGAAACTTGAAAATTTTTAAAAAAAAATCCGTCCGAAAATACCGCCCAAATGAAAACCGTTATACGGGGGCTATACGATGACGTGGTCCTGAATAAGTAGTTTGTGTCATAGGCTGTAGTAACTGTTTCGAACTTTATATACGAGATTTGAAACAATTCCGGAGGTGCCGTTATATGGGGGATATACGATATCTGGACATATATAGACAATATTCTTTCAGAGGGTTACGCACTCACAAGGAACTCCTTTAGTGCCTATATGGATAATTCTCCCTTCAGGTTATAAAGTACTCCCAAGGAACTCCTTGTGTGAATTTTCTGACAATTCCGTTGAAAAGTGTTACTAAAATCATCAAAATACCGAATATCTGGAGGTGCCGTTATATGGGGGATATGATACGATGGGCCTATTTAGACAATTCTCTGCCAAGGAGTAAAGTGCTCATAAAGAACTCCTTGTATACAATTTCAAATAATTCCATTGAAAATGTGACTAAAATCATCAAAATACCAAATATTGGGGTGTAGCTTTATAAGGGGGCTATACGATATCGTAGACCTTATAGACAAGTCTCTCTAAGGGATGAGGTACTCACAAGGAACCTCTTGTGAGAATTTTCAGACAATTCCGTTGGAAAATGTAGCTATAATCATCAAAATACCGAATATAGGTGGTATCATTATATGGGGGTACCAAAATGTGGACCTGCACAGACAATTTTCTTTTACTGGCTGTAGTATCCATTACAAACTTTAAGTACCAAATTTGAAATGGTTATTATGCTGATCAATAATATATACTTCATGGGGTCTAAAATTTATATTTCGAGGTGTTACAAACGGAATGACAACCTAAATATACCCTCCATCCAATGGGGGAGGGTATAAAAATTTACATCGGAGCCGAGCTCCACAAAATGGAAATGTCGTACAAATACTCACTCCATTTGGACTGATATTAGCCATTACTTGCACAATAAACATGAAATCGGATTAAGGATATATATGGGAGCTACATCCAAATCTTAGCCGTTCTCGATAAAATTTGGCAAATTTATTTCCGAGCTTTATAAAATATCTGGTACCATATATCATTGTTGTCGAGTGCATTTTACGAATGTGAGGGACTTAAATTCAAAGCGAATGATATATATGTTTCTATCTGAAGCTATAGCTATATCTGAACTGATTTTCTCCAAATGTGATGTACCTGCGTCTAGACTGAATTCGGTCGGTTGTACGAAAATTCTGTACTTTTTGACTGATATTGGCCATTTGGTGCACAATTAACCCGAAATCGGTTGGAGATATGTATGGGAGCTATAACTAACTCTGAACCGATCTTGATTAAATTTGGCAGAGGTATTTTCGAGCAGTATCTGATATCCGGTACCAAATATCAATACTGGAGTGCATTTTACGCACGTGAGGGACTTAAAATCCCAAATCGGATGAGACGTATATATGGACATAAATTTCATGTCCTTACTTCTACACTGTATTGGCCATTTGATGTACAATTGACCCGAAATCGGTGGAAGATATATGGGAGCTATATCTAAATCTAATCCAATTATCACCAACTTCGACCTTGGGCCAACCAAATATTGTTTGCAAAATTTTATCTCAATCGGATACTTAATGCGACCTGTATTTTGTTCACAAGAATACATGGACGGAAGGACGAGCTGGACAATATTTGTTTTGTTCAAGGACAAACCCTATTGAAATTAGTGACAATCGGTTCAAAGTTACATATAGCTCTAATATATATCTTCAACCTATTTCGGGTTAATTGTGCACCAAATGGCCAATATCTGTCAAAAAGTCCTGAATTTTGGTACATCCGACCGAATTCAGTCTAGAAGAAATTTGGAGAAAATCGGTTCAGATAAAGCTATAGCTCCCATATATATGTTTCATCCGATTTGGTGTTTAAGTCCTTCAAATTCGTAATATGCATTCGACAACAATGATATTTGGTACTACTTATCTTATAGAGCTTGGAAATAATTTAGCCAAATTTTATCGAGAACGACTAAGATTTGGATATAGCTCCCATATATATCCTTAATCCGATTTCAGGTTTATTGTGCAAATAATGGATAAAATCAGCCCAAATGGAGTGAATATCGGGGTGTGCATTCCCCTTTTGTGGAACTCAGCTCCTATATCTATTTGTTGTAATATAATCCTTCTCGAAGTGATATCACGCACTCTATTGCAATGTTATTTGGTATAAAAGATTAAAAGTCGCCGTCAAATTTAGTGAAATTTATTTAGAATTGGATATGCCTTATTTTTTAAAGCAAATTATAACTGCTCTAAAGCCAAATTTTGATAGCTAGTATGATCTACTTAAAAAAATGTAAGTTATGCTGCATTCAAACTATCAGTTAGAGTACAAGGAACTAACTTATATTTTTTAACAAAATTCCATACTATTCAGGTGAGCGGCAGTGGTATTTCATTAAGTATTCCCAAAATAAGTAGAGTATGTCTTACACCATTTTGATTCTAAAAGTACATCGAAGGTAGGGTATTTAAATTTTATTATGGTGTTGTATTTTCCTTCAGGGATTATAATCTAAAACTGATTTTATCCCATACCCTGTTTGTCCACGATAAACAATGAAATTTATGGTACCATTATAAATTAAAAAAACCTTCAAACTCTTTCAAATTTCTTTTTTTATCAGAAACGCTGCCAAATTCTTATCGGCCAAGTGGATAACTATTTATCTTCATCTTTTATGACCACACAAACGCACACAACTGGTTCAAAAATGTACATTTAAATACCAGCTTTTGGCAGTTTACAAATCAGTTAAATCTGAAAGCGGCACAACATCAAGCGGAAATATGTCGCAGAAATACGCTTTAAGTTTAATTTTTATAAGTCTGAGCCTAACAGTGGCCTTGGGTCGCATAGTGGATGACATCAGTTTCCATGACCCACAACTCTTAGCAGACCAAACTGCTGAAACACGAAAACTACCAACAATGGATGTTTTAGGTGCGAACAAGGCTACTCTGGATGAAGAAAGGGACCCAGAATTTTGGCGTAAACTGGCACGGGAAGAACTTTTGAGGACTGTGGAAAAGCAAAAACTGAATGTCAACAAAGCTAAGAATATTATTATGTTCCTTGGTGACGGCATGTCACTGTCTACGGTTGCAGCTGCCCGTATCCTTAAGGGTCAGAGGCAAAATCACACCGGCGAAGAAGATGCCTTAAGTTTTGAGAAATTTCCCCACATGGCATTGAGTAGAGTAAGTATATTTTTTAAGAGAGTTTATGACAGGATAATACATTTTCTCATATTTTTCCAACCAGACATATTGTGCCAATGCCCAAGTTCCCGATTCAGCCTGTACCGCTACTGCATATTTGTGTGGTATCAAGGCCAATATTGTGACCATTGGTGTATCTGCCAATGTGGAGTATAACAACTGCAGTGCCAGTATGGATCCAGCTAATCATGTCTCATCCATAGCTGCCTGGGCTCAAAATGCGGGCAAATCAACTGGCTTCATTACCACAACCACATTGACTCATGCCAGTCCAGCTGGTACTTTTGCTCATGTTGCCAATCGCTTATACGAAAGTGATACAGACGTAAAATCCTATGGCCAAGATCCGAAAACGTGTGTGGATATGGCTCAACAACTTGTTAATGATGAGCCTGGTCGTAATTTCAACATTATGATGGGCGGTGGTATGGCAAAGTTCCTACCAAAAACTCAAAAAGATTGTTTCGGCAATTATGGAATACGTGAAGATGGTAAAAATCTTCTTTCCAAATGGCAGGGCCTGCATCCTGGCGGAGTGTTTGTCTCGAATCGAGCACAGCTCTTGAGTGTCAACACAACTAAGGTTTCACATATTATGGGCATATTTGGTACCAGCTACATGAACTATAATGCAATGGCTGATAAAACTCAGCAACCATCTCTCTCAGAAATGACGGAAACGGCTTTGAAGTTGTTGCAGCGCAACGAACAAGGCTACTTCATATTCATCGAAGGTGGCAACATCGATACTGCTCATCATGAAAATAAAGCAGAAATCTCTTTGGATGAGACTTTGGAATTTGAAAAGGCCATATAGTTGGCTCGTGACATGACTGACCCTCAAGATACTCTAATTGTAGTTACCTCCGATCATGGCCATGGTCTAACTATTAATGGTTATCCAGGACGTGGATCAAACATTGTGGGTTTGAATCCAAATGGTGTTGCATCTGATGGTTTAAAGTATTCCACACTTATGTATCCCTTGGGACCACAGCAGTACGTTGATGACAATGGTAAACGTGTGGACTTGGAAAAAATTCCTCGTAATATTGGTAAGAAATTTATTGGAGAGTATATTTGGGAAATTGATAAATTTTTTTTTTTCTTTAATGTTTAGAAACCGTTTTTCCCAGTTTTATAAAATCCAGTATGGGTCATCATTCGGGTGAAGATGTTGGCATTTTTGCTTCGGGTCCTTTTGATCATTTATTCACCGGTGTATTGCAGCAGAACACAATCCCTCATCTGATGGCCTATGCAGCTTGTATCGGAGATGGGCCAACAATGTGTAATGAGAACGGGACAGCGTGAAATTATAATAAATATAGTATTTTTGAAATTATAGAGCGGAAAAAATTAATTCTTGGAAACACAATATCTAAAGAAAATAGGGCTAAATATAAGAGAGAGAGTACCGTGCAACAATCCCCACGGATTCCCAAAAATATCGGCCATAATTCTAAGCAAGTAGCGGACATAATCCCCAAATTAATAGGGATTTTCAAGCTGATTACGGCAAAGTAATTTTTAATTTTGGGTAATACCTGGTGACCCAATTATTCAACCCGAAGTTCCGGATAAAAAATCCGGGTTTTATCCGGTTCTATAAATAACATATCATTTGAAAGCATATGAAAATACCTATAATTTTAGTACTCATTTTCAAAACCGTTCCATTTCTCAATTCTACTTCTAACCCTCCTCCAAATGTCAACCTCAGATACCAAGAGTTATCTTAAAAGCTTAAGGATTTCAGCTCTATTCCATTACCCAATACCAAATTTAGTACTTTTCTTACAATTGAAGTAAACATTTTCAAAACCAGCTTCATATCTCTATTTCAAAAGAGACCTCAATATAAAATTTAAGGTTTAGGATAAGACATATCTCTTCGTAGTTTCGTTAAACAAATGTATAATAAAATCGGATCCCATCCTTTAACATCCACAGTACCATTTTAGAAGCTTAATGGCATTTTAGAACATTCCGTAACTCTAAAATTTGAATTTCCAAAATCCATTTAGTTCATCCATCGTGCACTCCAGCAGTGACTCTCATTCTAAATTTCGGAATTCTAGCTCATTCCGTTTGACCAATACAAAGTATTACATTTTAGTACTTTTCGTAACCTTTCAGTACGAATTTCGAAAAACCCGGCCTTATCACAAGATTCGAGTTTCTAGGAACATATTTGAAAGATGGTTAGGTACTTTTATGGAAAAATGTATTTTATACTATCAAAATTCCTGATAGCAAGAGATTAGAAGCTTGGAAATAATATCTTGACAGAGTAACTTAACCACTACTAACTTCAGTTTAATTCTAGTTAATTGTTTTCAGGTTAAGATGGGGTTATTTAAAACGGCAAACTAACCGATTTTTTGCAAGCGTAAATAAATACTAACGTTGTTGAGTAGGTTGATATGTTCAACTATTTCAGTCTTTCGTCTCGTTCAACAGTTCATACAATACCCTAGAAAAATACTGTATTAGTTAATTTTTCTTGAGGTTTTATTATTTTCTGCCACTCAGACTCACTTGGTGCGAATTGTCGAAACCACTCCAGTGGCTTTTTTTAGATTTAATCACTTTCTATTATGTAGAGAAGAATATTCCACCATCTTATGATATTCCCATATTACAATTTGTTAAAAAACGTGTGTATTTGCCAAAGATATAACTAAGGTTTTTAAACAAATAAATATCTGCTCATAATGACAAATATAATAAACAAAAGATTGTCTAAAAATACTAACAATTCTCATTGCAGCAGAACGTGATACTCACATGTATGCTATTAATATTTAACACGTTCCTGCTTTAATAAAAACAAGTTAAGCCCAGCAATCAGTCTTTATTAGCTAACTTTAATTGTAGCACCAATATGATGTTTTATCTCTCTCATTAAATCATAAGCGGCTGAGTGTGTTCATAAATATATGTACAATAAGAACAATAGTGTTATGTAAAGGGTGCGATGAAAAAACTGGAACCAACTTCAGACTGTTGTCATTTCAAAGCCACTCGTCCAACAGTTGTTAAAATTATTCCCGCTACAGCTCATTATATTGTTTACAAGCGTACCAAAGCATTTTGGTGAGAATTTTCCAGAAAAAAAGTTATTCGTGATGGAATTCAAGCGTGATTTCTTTATATTTGGCTGGAAAACCACAACGATAGCCGTTAGAGCACTCCAGCATTTACATTTGAATAAATCTATTGTGTCTCGTACAATCACTCGAGACTGGTAGCATAGCCCGACGCCAAGGAAGTCGACGGAAGAAAACAGCAACATCAGCAGAAATGGTTTGAATAGTAAAGAAGCGTCTTGATCGAAGCCCGATTTGCAGTGGCCGAAAAATGGCATGGAAAATTCGGAAATTATTGAAAAATGAGCTCGGGGTAAAGCCATTGAAATTCCAAAAAGTGCAAGAACTTACACCGCAACATATAGAAAATAGTCTCAACAAGTAAAAAAGCAGTAAGTTCGGCCGGGCCGAACTTTGAATACCCTCCACCATTTGGAACGAATTAGAACATTTTCAAAAAAAAAATAAAATCCAATAAAAATTCTTTTAAAATCTTTAAAATATCTAATATAGGAAGGTGCCGATATATGGGGGGATATACGATATTGTGGACCTATAAAGACAAATCTATGTCTGCGTGTAAAGTACTCCCAAGGAACTCCTTGTATGGATTTTCAGACAATTCTGTTGAAAAATGTGGGTAAAATCATAAAAATACCGAATATCGGGAGGTACCGTTATATGGGGGCTATACGATATTGTGGACCACAAGGAACTCCTTCTGTGGATTTTCAGACAATTCCGATGAAAAATATGGGTCAAATCATAAAATACCGAATATCGGGGAGTACCGTTATACGGGGGATATACGATATTGTGGACCTATATAGACAATTCCGTTTTAGGAGTAAAGTGTTCACAAAGAACTCCGTGTGTGGATTTTCAGACAATACGATTGGAAAATGTGGCTAAAATCATCAAAATACCGAATATCGCGGGGTACCGTTATATGGGAGCTATACGATATCGTTAACCTATATTGAGAATTCTCTGTCGGGGGTAAGTGCTCACAAAAAACCCCTTGTGTACAAAGAACCCCATTCCGTTGAAAAATATGGCTAAAAACATCAAAATACCGAATATCGGGGGTACCGTTATATGAGGGCTATACGATATCGTGGATCTATATAGATAATTCTCTGCCGAGGTATAAAGTACCCACAAGGAACTCGTTGTGTGGATTTTCAGACAATTCCGATGAAAAATGTGGGTAAAATCATAAAATACCGAATATCGGGAGGTACCGTTATATGGGGGATATACGATATCGTGGGCCTGTATAGACAAATCTCTCTCAGGGGGTGAAGTACTCACAAGGAACTACTTGTGTTAATTTTAAGACAATTCCATTGAAAAGCGTGGCTAACATCATCAAAATACCGAATATCGGGGGTAACAGTTATATGGAGGATATACGATTTCGTGGACCTATATAGACAATTCTTTTTGGGGAGGTAAAGTGCCCACAAGGGACCCCTTTTGTGGCATTTCAGACAATTCCATTGAAAAATGTGGCTAAAATCATTAAAATACCGAATATCGGGGGTACCGTTACATGGGGGCTATACGATATTGTAAAGTACCCACAATGAACTCGTTGTGTGGATTTTCAGACAATTCCGTTGAAAAATGTGTGTAAAATCATCAAAATACCGAATATCGGGGGGTACCGTTATATGGGGGATATACGATATCGTGGACCTATATAGACAATTCTTTTTGAGGAGGTAAAATGCCCACGAGGAACTCCTTCTGTGGATTTTCAGACAATTCCGATGAAAAATGTGGTTAACATCATCAAAATACCGAATATCGGGGGTACCGTTATATGGGGGCTATACGATATTGTGGACCTATATAGATAATTCTCTGCCGAGGTATAAAGTACCCACAAGGAACTACTTGTGTGGATTTTCAGACAATTCCATTGAAAAATGTGGTTAACATATCAAAATACCGAATATCGGGGGTACCGTTATATGGGGGCTATACGATATCGTGGACCGATATAGCCCATCTTCGAACTTGACCTGCCTGCAGACAAAAGAGAGATCTGTGCAAAATTTTAGCTTCCTATCTTAATTCGTTTAGACTGTAGCGTGATTACAACAGACGGACAGACGGACGGACAGACTGGGCTAAATCGTCTTAGAATTTTACGCTGATCAAGAATATATATTTACAAACGGAATGACGAACTTAATATACCCTCCATACCTTTTTTGGTGGAGGGTATAAAAAGAGCTAAATAGTTGCTTCGCTTGGCCGAAAGTGCTGAACTGCCTAATTTGGTTTTCTCCCATGAGAAACCATTTGCTGTCCGGCAGTTTGTAAACAAACAAAATGATCGTGTTTACTTGCCAAAGAGGTCAGCTGAAAATGTGCACCTTCGGTTGGCCGATGATAGCTCTCCGCTCATATTAATCGACCGCCACCCAAAAATGGTTACAAAATGAAAGGTGGCCATTTCGAACAAATCTAAACTTATTCTAAGATTTGATGCTATCTCCGACATTTTTGCCTTCATTTAATAAAATTGGAAAAAAAGTAAAATTATGGCGTTTGAATTTGTTGCAATTTTTCATCTCATCCTTTATACAAGCGCATGAACATTAAATTAGGTGTTTGTATTCTAAAGGATTTGCATATTTAGGAAATACTCTCTAAAGATGGAAATTGTTATATCCTACAACACTATGTGTTGGGGGTATTATAAGTTTGATTGGGCCAAAAATTATGTAACACCTCGAAATATTGGTTTCCCACATAGGAAAGTATATATGGTTCTTCTTATCTCGCCGAGCTGAGTCGATCTAGATATGTATGTCCTTCCGTCCGTCTGTCCATGTTAATTTGTAATCACTCTACAGGTCGCAATTATGGCCCGATTTTCATGAAATTTAGAATGGAGATGGGGTTAGGGTCAGAATAGAACCCAATTTCTTCTGGAGATGATCGCATAATATTTAGGGGTTGAAATGGACCAAAAACTGAAAAATTTCCTGATTTCGCAGTTGCTCTACATTTTGCAATTGTAGACCAATCGACCATGGGTCTAGAGCTTAGGGCTGGGCAGAAGCCTTCCAATTTTGATGGTCATCGGGTTATATTTAGTGGGTGAAATAGGCCACAACATTTGTGGTAAATAAAGGACAAAATTTCCATTAAACCGCGAATATTTTTAATCCCGGCGAAATCACAAATAGACGAACAGGTCAATTCTGACCGTTACGTATATGCCTATAGTATATATATCGGATATATATATAGCGAAATATATACAATGTGTATATACAAAGGAAGGAGATGTTAGTTAGAATGCTTATATCTCAAGAATGGCTGGACCGATTTTGTCAATTCAGAATGCCCTCTTGACATAAAAGTATAAAATTTAAAAAAATCGCAGAAAAATATGCCAATAAAAATGTTAATATAGATTTTGTAGTACTTTGTGACATATTTTTATATTTTCATATTTTTTATCGCATGCGATTTTTTCAATTTGACTTATAATATTTTGTAATATTTTTTCACCTTACAACACAGGTTGGGGATATTATATAAGTATTGCAAATATCGTCCGATTTTCACGAAAATTTTCACAAGGGTAGGGTCAGAAGAGCTAGGCCTATTGTTTTCAAAGATGTCCGCAACATATTAGGGGATTGAAGTGGACCAACAAATAAAAATTTTCCTGATTTTGCAGCCGTTATAAAGGTCTCAAATAGAAACCAAAGCACACGAAATCCCGCATAAAGTTAGAGTTAGAAAAGCGGGTACAATGGACCACTAATTTTGTGTGAAAAAGTACCAGCATTACTTACACACACAAAATGCGAATTTCTGATAGATAAGTCTAAATTTGGAGATACAGAGGGGCTTCTTGCTTCTGGAGATGATTGCATTTAGGGGTTCAAATTAACCAAAAACAGAAATGTTTTTCCGATCACACAATTGAAGCCAATCGAGACGCCTGAGAAGAAAGTTAGGGACAGGGAAGAAGTCTAGCATTATGTGGCCATTGGATTATATTTAGCCGTAAAATGGACCACAAAAACCAACAGCACGACGGAGTGTGTAAATATTGGGAAAATGTCCCTAGTCAAAATTTTAACATATTGTAGCACGACTATAGCCTTTTCTTACTTGTTTTTAATTAAATTGAGTAGTTACAAAAAGGTAGAATGCGTATATGATCTTTAATTCGCTTTGGCGTTTATCAGTTCGATTCGTATGAGATCGATAACTCCCTGTAGTGATGTTCGTTAATGGCCCGTTCTATGTGCAAATGGTTATGAAGCTTATTAGTTCATAATGGAAATGGATATCTACGACTGCACAAAATTGGTTAGCATAACTATTATTTCGTAATGAGAATTTGTGCTGAGATATTGTGTGGCTGGACATTGGGACCTTCGATTATTGTTGTTATCCTGCGTTGATTTATGTTATGATTTATGGTTTTATTATTTTATACCCTCCACCATACTATGGAGGGTAATAATTAATTTTGTCATTCCGTTTGTAACTCCTCGAAATACTCATGTCAGACCCAACAAAGTATATATATTCTTGATCAGCGTAAAATTCTAAGACGATTTAGTCATGTCCGTCTGTCTGTCTGTCCGTCTGTCTGTCTGTTGTAATCACGCTATCTTTCGAACAAATTGAGATAGAAGTCTAAAATTTTGCACACATGTATATTTTGCCAGTAGGAAGGTTAAGTTCGTAAATGGGCCATGTAGGTCCAAGTTATCATATAGCCCCCATATAATTCGATATTCGGTATTTTGATGATTTTAGCGACATTATTCACCGGAATTGTTTCAAATTTGGCATTTGAAGTTCGTAACGGATACTACAGCCTAAGACAGAAAATTATCTGTGCAGGTCCACGTCTTCGTGTAGCCCCCATATATCGGTACCCCCGATATTCGGTATTTTGATGATTTTAGCGACATTGTTTACCGGAATCGTTCCAAATTTGGTATTTGAAGTTCGTAATAGATACTGCAGCATAAAACAGAAAATAGGCCATTTAGGTCCACGTCTTCGTATAGCCCCCATATACCGTACCCTCCGATATTCGGTATTTTGATGATTTTAGCGACATTATTTACCGTTTCAAATTTCGCATGTGAACTTCGTAATGGATACTTCAGCCCATGCCAGAAAATTGTCTGTGCAGGTCCAAGTCTTCGTATAGCCCCCAACGGTACCCCCATATTCGGTATTTTGACGATTTTAGAAGAATTTTTTCTTCAAGTTTCGCATTTAAATATTGTAATAACTATGACAAAAGTTGCCTGTGCAGGTCCATGTCGTCGTATAATCATTTGGTATTTTTAAGATTTTAACAAAATTTTAAAAGGATTTTTTTTTTGGAAATTGCCAAATTTGTACCAAATGGTGGACAGCTTTTTTACTTGTTATGTATAGAATAACGATTTTACTCACCGTCATATATGAATATATTTTCATACGTAAGGCTTCTTCTAGAGTATAATTATTCGTTATTACTTTAAGTATTTGATCAGGTGTAATCGCAGAAAAGGACACGTCTTCACTGAGCAGCAATTACTGGGTTCTAAAAAACCTACTGCCTCCGCATATTTTTCGCTTTATTTCTATAGTTTGGTCCGCTAAAACTGTGTATTATGCGGATCACCTTAATTTAGTATTACCATACATTCCGATTTTTTCGTCATTTTAAGAGAGAGAAATTTCTACACA
This sequence comes from Musca domestica, assembly GCF_030504385.1. Taxonomy (NCBI): domain Eukaryota; kingdom Metazoa; phylum Arthropoda; class Insecta; order Diptera; family Muscidae; genus Musca; species Musca domestica. Next base: position 23,077,648 of record NW_026712299.1, read on the forward strand.
ATTCATGTGCATATAGCCAACGTGTGTATTATCTTTTATTGGTTGTGTTTTAGATAAAACTCTTATAAAAACGGAATAAAAAATTGGGCGGAGCTTATTTCCCACTTACTCTCCCATCGGTTATGCTCCAATTATTTGTAACAATAAAAAAGGTTTGAGTTTGGTCTCTGTGCTTTAAAAAGTTATAAGAGAATACATAAAACAATATGAGTTTGAGGTGAGCGAAAGAAATTGACTTTTCTCCATGCATTCATATGTATGAAAGAGTAGTGAGATAACTGACTGACTGATCGAGAATCAACGCCCAGGGGAAACGGCTGAAGCTATAATCTAGAATTTGCACGAGGGTCTGTCTTGGTGCGAATGTGTGTTATTAGACTAAATCATCATAATTAAATTATATTCCAAAGATTGTAAAGCAACATACACCCATTAGCTCGTAGCACAATACTATGTGCCAGGACTAGTTTACACCAAAATGTGCCTTCCAGGACAATTCTGCCGGTACAATATGGGTATCTACGGAAAGCTTATGAAGTCTACTATCCATTGGCATTCCAAGTATTAACAACTGGCCGGACCTTCCTATAATTTTGTTAATGCCAATGGATAGTAGACTTAATAAGCTTTCCGTAGGTACCCATATTATGCCGGCAGAATTGTCCTAGAAGGCACATTTTGGTGTAAACTAGTCCTGGCACATAGTATTGTGCTACGAGTTAATAGGTGTATGTTGCTTTACAATCTTTGGAATATAATTTAATTATGATTATATAATGCATTTTTTAGCGTTTTTATACGATAAGTAATTAAAAATCAAAAATATTAAGGAAAAAACAATTTTTATGTAGCTCTGTTAAGTTAACATAGCTATGTTATTTTCTCTGTTAAATTCGTGGCTCTAGTTAAATTCGGAATTTATCGTAACGGACCTTATTATTTATTATTATTTTGGACAATTGGTTATTGTGTGAACAGATATTGCTTGAAATCTTAAATTTGGTATTGAGGTCGTCCTTCATGTGTACCCTGGACATATGATGAGGAGATATATAACTTTGGTGAGGAGATTGAGAAAAACTTCTGAAATTTGGTATTAACGTTACTGATGGTATCTGTGTTTGAGATTTGACTGTGGATTGCAAATGCGTCGTATATATTTCCCTATTGGTGTCTCTGTTTTATATATGGGGGTGGTTTGAAATTTGATATTGGTATCTGGAATTGAGATATGGAGCTGGTTTTAAAAATGTGTACTATAATTGTACGAAAAGTACTAAATAGTACTTAATTTGACATTGGTTGAAGGGATAGAAAGAAATTTCTGAAATTTGATATTAATATTACTGATCTTATCTTTATTTGAGACTTGTAGGTGGGTTTGGAAGTGTGAACACTATGGTACTAAACTTGATGTTGAATAGTTAGAGCATGAATCCTGAAATTTAAAATTGAGATCACTGATGGTTTCTAGCATTTAGAAATGGGGGTGGCCAATTTTTATTATGAAAAGAAAACAGTTTGGACTGAAAAGTTGGTTGTGGTTTTACTAATATCCTCGCCTAAAACCCTTTAAAGGATTTGCTCTAATTCTCCACTTGGAAGTTCTTAACACCCAGACGATATTGTTTGGAAAACAAAGACCTGAGAGCTATGGCTATGTGGGACCGGCATCTTAAAATAAAAAAAAATTGCCTGGGAATTGAAAATCCATTTGGAGTTTTGCTATTCTGACCTAATACCATATCCCAATGAATTGAAAGATCTGTAAAAGACTCCGGAAAAGGTTGAAATTGAAGGATACCTTAATATGATGGTTATACTAAACGTGGGCCTATATTGATAATTTTACTTCTTTCTAAGAAATTACCAATATTTTATGAAATTAGTACGAACAAGTAAAAAAGCAGTAAGTTCGGCCGAGCCGAACTTTGAATAACCCCCATCATTTGGAACGAATTAAAAAATTTTCAAAAAAATAAAATCCATTAAAAATTATTTTAAAATCTTTAAAATATCTAATATAGGAAGGTGCCGATATATGTGGGGATATACGATATTGAGGACCTATAAAGACAAATCTATGTCTGCGTGTAAAGTACTCACAAGGAACTCCTTGTGTGGATTTTCAGATGATTCCATTGGAAAAAGTGGCTAAAATCATCAAAATACCGAATATAGGGAAGTACCATTATATGAGGGCTATACGATATATCTGCCGAGGTATAAAGTACCCACAAGGAACTACTTGTGTGGATTTTAAGACAATTCCGATGAAAAATGTGGGTAAAATCATAAAAATACCGAATATCGGGGGGTACAGTTATATGGGGGATGTACGATATCGTGGATCTATATAGACAATTCTCTGCCGAGGTACAAAGTACCCACAAGGAACTACTTGTGTGGATTTTCAGACAATTCCATTAAAAAATGTGGCTAACATCATCATAATACCGAATATCGGGGTACCGTTATATGGGGGATATATCTCCGAACTTGACCTGCCTGCAGACATAAGAGAGATCTGTGCAAAATTTTAGCTTCCTATCTTAATTCGTTTAGACTGCAGCGTGATTACAACAGACGGACGGACAGGGCTAAATCGTCTTAGAATTTTACGCCGATCAAGAATATATATACTTTGTTGGGTCTAAAATGATTATTTCGATGAGTTACAAACGGAATGACGAACTTAATATACCCTCCATACTTTTTTTGGTGGAGGGTATATAAAATATGGCTAAATTAGCAAAACGGGGACCGACATGACATATTTTGTACAAATTACTCTACATATAACCGAAAGTCCTGATTATATATTATAAATTATAATCATTCAGCCTAACAGTTAGTACTTCAAAATTGTTGAAAATCGGCTCGGATTTACCTATAACTCCCATACATATGCTTAATCCGATTTATTTTCATAACATGCACTCCACAGAAACGATATTTAGTATCAGATGTCATATATAGGGTGAGATAAAAAACTGCAACAAAGTCAAATGCCATAACTTTTAATTTTTGTTGTTGTTGTTGTTTTTTAATTTTTTTTTTTTTAATTTTATTGAATGAAAGCAAGAAATGTCGGAAATTGCATCAAATTTTAGAATAAGTTCATATTTGTTCGAATTGGTCAACTTTGGCACGAATTATGGCCCTCAAACGGTATAGTGGACTTTGCTTGAGGTGATCGAAAATTTGGTTTTTTTAGTGCCAACCTTGCTTTTAAAAATACTCCAGACACAATAGTCCAACGGAGATTTTGGTGGTCATTCAATATTTGCCGAATGGAATATTGCGATATGTTCAGTTCACCAGCCATTTTTCGGCCACAGCGATGCGGGTTTCGATCAAGTCGTTTTTTTACTATTCGAACCATTTCTGCTGATGTTGCTGTTTTCATACATACATCATGCTAAAATTTCCAACTTACAAGGTTTTGTATATTATTAGGAGGTTCGAGGAGGTTATTCGTTAAACCATTGCACAATGGAGCCACATCCATTTTTTCAGTACAAAACAATGTAATCTAAAAACCAACAGTGACCTCAATATCAAATTTCAGCTCAATTCATTCACCCGATACCAAATTTAGTAATATTTATCTACATCTATCCACCCTAGACACCAATAGTGTTCCAAATTAACACTATTTTGTACTACTCGACCAATTATATTACATTCCCAAAACCACCTACATATTCCAATTCCAGATCCCAACAGAGACCTCGATATCAAAATTGTGGACTCCAGCACTATCACTTTACGCACTACCATATTTAGTAGCATTTAGTACTTTTCGAAAATTTATAGTACACATTTGCAAAACAACTTTCATATGTTAAACGTAATTTCCAACCTTGATTCCCATACTAAATTGCAAGTTTCCGAATAGTATACTTCCATCCGAATGATATACTTCTGGCGTGTTCTAAACTCTAATATCTAATGCGCAGGATAACACCGGAAGGTCGTATCCAATTAGTTCAAAACTTGGAATTTTTATAAAAAAATACCGAATTCGAAGAAGCCAACTTCGGTTCATCCTTTTGGTTCCTTCCACACAGCAAGCCTTCAAGAAAGAATATTATAGTTTTGACTATTATCGGCTGTCTTCGACGAGGATAGTTTTGGAATCACACAAAAGTTGTAAATGACTCCGCCCAACATTTGCAAAACTTTCTATTACTGTTTTATCTTAAATACATATTAATTTATTTTTTTTAATGTGTATAAACACATGGTGTTAACTAATCATAATTTCTATAATTTTCTTTCTCTTTTAGAATATGATAGGTGAAAAATATAAGATAACAAAAGTCTTTTATGGCGACAACATATAACATTTGGAACATATCTGTGACCGAAATTAACTATAAATAAGTAGTGTTGAGAGCTTCCACATCAGTCACGGAGAAGATCTTCAAGTCAACACCACATCGGTTCTGAAAGTCCCTTGGGAAAATGGCAAAGTACGCCCTCAACATCCTAGTTCTCTCCCTGGTCCTGTCATTGGGTTCTGGTCGCATTGTAGATGACATCAGTTTCCATAACCCGCAACACTTGGCAGGTCAACTACCTCAAACTAGGGCCAATATGGTCGTGGATCAATTAGGTGTGAACAAACGTACTCTGGACGAGGAAAGGGACCCAGAATTTTGGCGTACACTGGCAAGGGATGAACTTTTGAAAAGCGTGGAAAAACAAAAACTGAATGTGAACAAAGCTAAGAATATTACCAGTAAGGAAAGCTCAAAAGTCGGGCGGGGCCGACTATATGATACCCTACACCACTATGCATATTTAGTAGAGCTCTCGTAAAAAGGTTTATACAGGGCATTTCAGAGCTCTATGAGATATTTGGTACAAAATCAAAATCTATCTAATTCTATCGTGCATTTTACGAACTATAGCTATCTCTGAACCGGGTTTCTCCAAATTTGACTTATTAGCTTCTAGACTGAATTCGGTCTTATGTACGAAAATTCAGGTGATTTGGGCTGATATTGACCATTTAGTGCACAATTAACCTGAAATCGGATGAAGATATATATGGGAGCTATATCCAAATCTGAACCGATTTTCACTAAATTTGATATACTTGCTTCTAGGCTGAATTTGGTCCGATGTACTAAAATTCAGTCCATTTGGACTTATATCGGCCATTTGGTGCACAATTAACCCGAAATCGGATGAAGATATATATGGGAGCTATATCCAAATCTGAACCGATTTCGATAAAATTACAAACAGCTATTTCTGGCCTGTATCTTATATCTGGTACCAAATATCATTCTTGTGGAGTGCATATTACGAATGTGAGAGGCTTAAACACCAAATCGGATAAGACATATATATGGGAGCTATAGCTGTTTCTGAACCGATTTTCTCCAAATTTGTTGTATTTGCTTTAAGGCTAATCTCGGTCACATGTGCCAAAATTCGGGTCATTTGGGCTGATATTGGCCATTTGGTGGTCAATTAACCCGAAATCGGATGAAGATATATATGGGAGCTATATCCAAATCTGAACCGATTTCGATAAAATTTAAAACAGCTATTTCTGTGCTCCATCTAATACCTGGTACCAAATATCACGGTTGTGGAGTGCATAGTACGAATGTGAGGGACTTAAAGATCAAATCGGATGAAAGATATATATGGGAGCTATAGCTATATCTGAACCGATTTTCTCCAAATTTGATATACTTGCTTCTAGGCCGAATTCGGTTGGGTGTGCCAAAATTCAGGTAATTTGGGCTGATATTGACCATTTAGTGCACAATTAACCTGAAATCGGATGAAGATATATATGGGAGCAATATCCAAATCTCAACCGATTTTCACTAAATTTGATATACTTGCTTCTAGGCTGAATTTGGTCCGATGTACTAAAATTCAGTCCATTTGGGCTGATATTGGCCATTTGGTGGTCAATTAACCCGAAATCGGATGAAGATATATATGGGAGCTATATCCAAATCTGAACCGATTTCGATAAATTTTACAATAGCTATTTCTGTGCTCCATCTAATACCTGGTACCAAATATCACGGTTGTGGAGTGCATAGTAGGAATGTGAGGGACTTAAAGATCAAATCGGATGAAAGATATATATGGGAGCTATAGCTATATCTGAACCGATTTTCTCCAAATTTGATATACTTGCTTCTAGGCCGAATTCGGTTGGGTGTGCCAAAATTCAGGTAATTTGGACATTTGGTGCACATTTAACCCGAAATCGGATGAAGATATATATGGGAGCTATATCTAAATTTGATCCGATTCTCACCAATTTCAATAGGGTTCGTCCTTGGGCCAAAAAAATATTGTTTGCAAAATTTCATCTCAATCGGATAATAAATGCGACCTGCATTTTGTTCACAAGAATACATGGACAGACGGACGGACGGACGGACGGACGGACGGACGGACGGACGGACAGACGGACTGACATGCATAAATCGACTCAGAAAGTGATTCTATGAAGGTTCTCAAAAGTAACTATGTGTCTATCTCGTTTCCTTCTCCATGTTACAAACAAATGCACAAAGACATAATACCCTTACCACTATGTGGTGTAGGGTATAATTATGTTCCTTGGCGATGGTATGTCGCTTTCTACAGTAACAGCTACCCGTATCCTTAAGGGTCAAAGGCAAAATCATACCGGCGAAGAAGATGGCTTGAGTTTTGAAAAATTCCCACACATGGGGTTGAGTAGGGTAAGAAGAACACCTCATATAGTGCGATATATAAAACCAATACAAATGTTTATTTTTTAAATTTAGACATACTGTGCCAATGCCCAAGTTCCCGATTCGGCCTGTACCGCTACTGCATATTTGTGTGGTATCAAAGCCAATATTGTGACCATTGGTGTCACTGCCAATGTGGAATATAACAACTGCAGTGCCAGTATGGATCCAGCTAATCATGTCTCATCCATTGCTGCCTGGGCCCAAAAGGCGGGTAAATCAACTGGCTTCATTACCACAACTACTTTGACCCATGCCAGCCCAGCGGGCACTTATGCTCATGTTGCCAATCGCTTGTACGAGAGTGACACAGACGTCAAATCCTATGGCCAAGATCCAGCTACATGTGTGGATATGGCTCAACAACTTGTTAACGATGAGCCCGGACGTAATTTCAACATCATGATGGGTGGCGGCATGGCAAAATTTTTACCCAAAACTGTTAAGGATTCCCATGGAAATTATGGAATACGTGAAGATGGTAGGAATCTCCTTTCCAAATGGCAGGGAATGCACCCTGGAGGAGTATTTGTCTCAAATCGGGCAGAACTCTTAAGTGTTAACACAGCGAAGGTTTCACATATTATGGGCATATTCGATACGAACTCAATGAATTATCATGCCGTGGCTGATAAGACCAAGCAACCTTCCTTGTCTGAAATGACAGAAACCGCTTTGAAGTTGTTGCAGCGCAACGAAAAAGGTTATTTCATATTCATCGAAGGAGGTAACATCGATACCGCTCACCATGAAAATAAAGCAGCCATGTCTTTGGATGAGACTTTGGAGTTTGAAAAGGCCATACAGTTGGCTCGTGACATGACTGACCCTCAAGACACTCTAATTGTAGTTACCTCCGATCACGGTCATGGTCTAACAATCAATGGTTATCCGGGACGCGGATCATCAATTTTGGGTTTGAATCCAAATGATCTGGGATCCGATGGTTTAAAATATTCCACTCTTATGTATCCATTGGGTCATGACCAATTTACCGATGAAAATGGTAAACGTGTGGACTTGGAGAAAATTCCCCGAAATATTGGTAAGAGATTCGAGGAAGACCATTTTGTTTTATTTACTTAACTAATTTTTATTTTCATAGAAACCGTGTATCCTAGTTTTATAAAATCCAATATGGGTCATCATTCGGGTGAAGATGTTGGAATTTTTGCCTCAGGACCATTTGACCATTTATTCACCGGCGTATTGCAGCAGAACACAATTCCTCATTTGATGGCCTATGCAGCGTGTATTGGTGACGGACCAACAATGTGCGATGCAAACCAAAAGGTTTAATCAGTTGTTGAAAATACGTTTGTAAATAGTTGAACGATTTTATATATTTAGATTGTTCACAAGAAATAAACTTTGAAAAGAGCAAAAATATGTATATTGTGCAATTGTTATTGGATATATATGAAAGGCCAAGCAGGTGTCATATTAACTATACAGGGTGAGATGAAAAAAACTGCAACCATTTTTAGACTGCTGTCCATTCTAAGCCACTCTTCCGACAGCTGTTAAAATTATTCCAGTGACAGATCATTGCATTGTTCACAAGCGTGAGAATTTTCCAGAATAAAAGTTATTCGTGATGGAATTCAAGGGTGATAGTGTGATTTATTCATATTTCGCTGGAAAACCACAAGTGGCTATCGTTAGAGCACTCCAGCATTTAAATGTGAATAAATCAAAAGAAAGAGCAACATCAGCAGAAATAATTCGAAAAATAAAGAAGCGACTTGATCGAAACATTCGTCGCAGTGGCCGAAAAATGGCTGAACATATCGCAATATTCCATTCGGCAAATATTAAAAAATGAGCTCAGGGTAAAACCATTGAAATTCCAAAATGTGCAAGAACTTACACCGCAATAGGAAAAAATAGACTCAAAAGAGATAAAGAGTGGCTTCACTTGGCTGAAAGTGGTGAACTGCCGAATTTGGGTTTCTCCGATGAGAAAACATTCATTGTCCAGCAGTTTGTAAACAAACAAAATGATCGTGTTTACTTGCCAAAGAGGTCAGCTGAATATGTGCATCTTCGTTTGGCCACCAGAACTCAAGCGCCGGTCATGGTGATGGTGTGTGCCGCCATAACAGCCGATGGTGGCTGTTCGCTCATATTAATTGACCGTGACCTCAGAATAAATGCCGAATATTATCGCGAAAATATTCTGGAGGGTGTATTAAAGCCTTACGCACGCAAACATTTTGGCCGCAGACCTTGGGCATTCCAGCAGGACTCAGCACGCACAACCCAAGAATGGTTGCAAAATAAGGTTCCTCCCTCCATTTCCAGCGCACAATGACCACCAAAATCTCCGGATACCAATCCGTTGGACTATTGTGTCTGGTGTATTTTGGAAAGCAAGGTTGGCACTAAAAAAAAAAAAAACAAAGTGTCGATAACCTCAAGCAAGCGCTTCGCCGAGAATGGGCCAAAATACCGCAGAGCAACATTCGGGCAGCGGCAGTGACGGTTTCATTGGCCGTTTGAAGGCCATAATTCGTGCCAAAGGTGACCAATTCGAACAAATCTAAACTTGTTCTAAAATTTGATGCTATTTCCGACATTTTTGTCTTTCATTCAATAAAAAAATGAAAAATTATGGAGTTTGACTTTGTTTTTTTATCTCACCCTGTAATGTGTTTTTAGTTCCTATCCTATCCTATGTGCTGTTTTCGGCACATTGGACTAACTATTTTACATTAGTTTGTACTAATGTTTTGTACTATTTTTTTTTTTTTTTTTTTTGGGAACCAGAGCTTATAAAATGTTAAGTATATATCAATTCTTAAAAACAATAGTTTCTTACAATTTTATGGACCTACTGAAAAGAGTTGAAAATAATGGAAAAAGCAATTTCATATATTTTCTACACGCAGCCATAACCTTGACCCTGCAACGGTAACCATACCCTACAACACTATGTGTTGCGGCCAAAAATTATGTAATATTGGTCCACGACATAGGAAACTACATATTGATCTTCCAGTCTCTCGTCGTTCTAGCTATGTATATTCGTCCGCCCGTCTATTCATGCTAAATTGTAATCACGCTTTAGGTCGCAATTATGGCCCGATCCTCACGAAATTTGGCATAGAGAATTGCTTAAGGTCAGAATAGAAGCCTCTGTTTCGGGAGTTGATCGCAAATATTTTGGTGTTTAAATGGATAGGGGCTACAATTATAAACCAATCTACTCGGAATTTTTGCATGGGCTAGAGTTTAGAGCTGGACAGACCTCTACCAATTTGGATTGTCATCGAATAATATTTAGCTGATGAAATTGACCAACATTTTGTGTGAAAAAATATCAAACATATCGAGCCCACAAATACATGAATGTTAAATTTCCGTTCTTTTCCAAAGAGAAAATTTGGGAATATGACGTAGCAGGAACATCTACTTCGTAAAATACCGATGCTTTTTTAGCGTTTGTATATTTTTGGAAAATATTGGTATCGGATCTAAATAATTCCAATTCCTTTGAAGTTTCCCATTTTTAATTTGAAGTATTCCATTTGAAAATCGACTTATTTCAATTGTAGTTCAAATTTGAAAAATTAAATTAGTTCAAATTTGAAATTTAAATTAATTAAATTGGTCTCGAGGCAATAATAAAATAATACGAAATGTCTCTAATTTACAAAGAAAAAATTGAAATACATTTTTTTATTTCTGGCGTCAAAGTCAATATTGTGACCATTGGTGTTGGTTCCAATATGGAATACAATAAATGCAGCGCCAGTTTGGATTTATCTAATAATATCTCATCTACCTGGACTAAGAAGGTGGGTAAATCAAATGGCCTCATTACCACAAACACCTTGACTAATGTATGTCCCGCTGGTACTTATGCTCATGTATTAGAAATGAAATTTCTTAAATAGAATATAATATAATAACCTAGCTGACCTAACTTATCAAATTGTCTGTTTTCTTGGTATAATTATTGATTTTATTGATTTTATTCTCACTCACCATGCATGGCAAAGGAATGTCATATTAGCATAAAAAACTATTGACAAATTATTTTACCGATTTTTTAAGCCTTTAACCTGTAAAGGAAGCCTTAAAGTCGGGCGGGACCGACTTTATGATACCCTACATCACTTTGCTAATTTAGTAGAGCTCCACATAACAATTAAAAGTTTTTATGGAAGAATTCAATCATACAGGCCATGATTATAATTATAATTAAAAGTTCAAAGGGCTAAATATGCCGAAGCATTTGTATCTTTTAAATTCGGATTTGGTGCACAATTAATTTAAAATCGGATAAATATATATATGGGAGCTATATCCAAATCGGAACCGATCTCGATAAAATTTGGCAAAGATATTTCTGAGCTGTATTTGATATATTTCCTGTATTTGATATATTTAGATATTTGATATTATTACATACGAGCTTCTAGACTCAATTCGGTCGTAAGTGCTAAATTCCATACCATTTAGACAAATATTAAATGTTCCTCTGTTAAAGCAATCTTTAAAAATTTGAAGACCATACCTCAGGTTGCTTGCACCTAAATATAAATTTTCTAATTTTAACAACATTAAACGAAAATAACTTAAAAATTGTCATTTTACGACCCTCATACATTCATAAAATAAAAAAATACAAACATTTAATGTAGACAAAATGAATTACGTGTGAATAGCGTATACTTTGTGTTTTCATGTGAGTGTCACGTTCTAATGTATATTTAACAAATTGAGCTATTTTTGTCTAATTTTTCATCAAGGCATCTTTTTCAAAAGTGTTGTGTCATTTGTGGTGCCTGTTAATTTGTGAGCCCACGATAAAATAGTGAAAATCATATTTATTATACAAAAATTGATATAAAATTCACCAATTCACCTACAACATGAGGTTCTTATTGTCTTAGATGACTGCTCAAAAATGATGGGGAAAGTGCAATGAGGCTTTTGAAAAATAATAATGAAGTTTATAACGTAAGTGTAAATCGTGAGGTCTACCGTCCGATTATATCAAACATTTTTGCCCTCCGATTTGGGGTTTTAAGTCTCCACATGCGTAATATGCACCCCAAATCGAAAAGACATCAGATACTGCTCGGAAATACGTTCTAAAAATTTTATCGAAATCGGTTCAGATAGGGATATAGCTCCCATATATATATATATATATATATATATATATATATATATATATATATATATATATATATATATATATATATATATATATATATATATATATATATCGATCAAAATAAAATAAAATAAAATAAAATAAAATATATATATATATATATATATATATATATATATATATATATATATATATATATATATATATATATATATATATATATATATATATATATATATATATATATATATATATATATATATATATATATATACACATATATCAGGTTTATTGTGCACCAAATAGCTAATATCAGCCCAAATATACTGAATTTTGGCAATTCCGACTGAATTCATCCTAAAAACATTTTCCAAATTCATTTTGGAAAATTTCAATTTTGATATAGTGTCAAAGAGCCCTGCCCAGACGTTACATTTATTTTATTATTCGAAATAAATTCACAAAAGTCGTTGTCCATTTTACAGCTAAGTATAATGTAATGTTCATCCAAAATGATGAAATTTTCCCTGTACCTTTCTCCTCAGAGCGACTGAAAAATCAGGAAAATCATATTTTTATTTGGTCCATTTCAACCCCTAAAATTTACATCTCTATAACAGTAGGCTTTAATTCTGACACTAACGCTACCCCCATGAAAAACTTCTTAAGGATGGGACGATAATTGCGATCTGTAGATAATACCTCTAACACATAGTGTTGGGGGTGTAAATAACTTTAGAAAATGTACAAATCAAAATTGTAAGTCAAATTTAAAATATCGCATGCGATAAAAAAATATGACAATAATTGAAAAAATGTAACAAAAAATATTTACTTTTTATTGGCATTTTTACGCGATTTTCATAGATTTTATCCTTTTCTGGCAAGAGATCATTCCGAATGGATGAGAATTGTGATAATCAGTCCAGCGGTTCTTGACTTATAAACGTTCTAAATAACATCCCCTTCTTTGATATATGAGAGTGTATTTATTTTTTGCTATATATGCGATTCCTTGGATTTGAGCATAAATTTAACGGTCAGAAGTGACATTTTCGTGTACTTGTGATTTCGTCACGATTAAAAATATTCACGGTTTAGTGGAAATATTCGTATTTTCTTACATAAAATGTATGGTATATATTACCCGCTAAATATGGTCCGATGACCATCCAAATTGTAGGCTTCTGCCCAGCCCTAAACTGTAACTCCATGCTAACTTCCACGTCGATTGGTCTATAATTGCGACCTGTAGAGCAACTGCAAAATCCGGAAATTTTTCAGTTTTTGGTCCATCTCTACCCCTAAATATTATGCGATCATCTCCAAAAGAAATAGGGTTCTATTCTGACCATAACCCCACCTCCATTTCCAATTTCGTGAGGATGATATTGGTTTTTGGGGTTTTGGGTTTTAAGTGCCTCACATGCGTAATCCTCCACAACAATAATATTTGCTACCAGATATCAGATACATCTAAGAAATAAATAAAATCTGGTTAAGATCGGTTCAGATTTGGATATACCTCCCATACATATGTTTCATCCGAGTTGGTTTTAAAGTCCCTCACATGCGTAATATGCACTCCACAACAATGATATTTGATACTGGAAATCAAATACAGCCCGAAAATACACTGCAAAATTTCATCGTGATCGGCTGAGATTTTTGTATATCTTCGATATACATCTTTATTTCGATTTAACGTTATAACTAGATCAACCCAACTCGAGGAGGTAGTGTATTTCGATGTGCTCATAATTTTTATCCAATCAAACTTAAGACAACACCAGCACATAGTGTCGTAGGGTAGAAATATCTGAGTTTTCTACTTTCGTGAGATTTTAACGAATATAGTTTCGAAATAACATAAAATTTGTAAAAGACTCCACCCAACATGTGGAAAACAGTCTATTATTGTTTTATCTTAAATCCAGATAAAATTCTCATTGTGGTGTTAACCAATCACAATTTCCATAATTTGTTCTCTTGCTTGCTAAAATCATAAGATAACGAATGTTTTTTATGGCAACAACATAAAAAAATTGAAACATATCTGCGACCGAAATCAACTATAAATAAGAATTGTGGAGAGCTTTCACATCAGTCACGGAGAAGATTTTTAAGTCAACAGCACATCGGTTCTGAAGGTCCCTTGGGAAAATGGCAAAGTACGCCCTCAACATCCTAGTTCTCTCCCTGGTCCTGTCATTGGGTTCTGGTCGCATTGTAGATGACATCAGTTTCCATAACCCGCAACACTTGGCAGGACAACTACCGCGAAATAGGGCCAATATGGTCGTGGATCAATTAGGTGTGAACAAACGTACTCTGGATGAGGAAAGGGACCCAGAATTTTGGCGTACCCTGGCAAGGGATGAGCTTTTGAAAACCGTGGAAAAACAAAAACTGAATGTAAACAAAGCTAAGAATATCATTATGTTCCTTGGTGATGGTATGTCGCTTTCGACAGTAACAGCTGCCCGTATCCTTAAGGGTCAAAGGCAAAATCATACCGGCGAAGAAGATGGCTTGAGTTTTGAAAAATTCCCACACATGGCGTTGAGTAGGGTAAGAAGAACACCTCATACAGTGTGTTATAGAAAACCAATACAAATGTTTATTTTTTAAATTTAGACATACTGTGCCAATGCCCAAGTTCCCGATTCAGCCTGTACCGCTACTGCATATTTGTGTGGTATCAAAGCCAATATTGTGACCATTGGTGTCACTGCCAATGTGGAATATAACAACTGCAGTGCCAGTATGGATCCAGCTAATCATGTCTCATCCATTGCTGCCTGGGCTCAAAAGGCGGGCAAATCAACTGGCTTCATTACCACAACAACCTTGACTCATGCCAGTCCAGCTGGTACTTATGCTCATGTTGCCAATCGCTTATACGAGAGTGACACAGACGTCAAATCCTATGGCCAAGATCCAGCTACATGTGTGGATATGGCTCAACAACTTGTTAACGATGAGCCCGGACGTAACTTCAATATCATGATGGGTGGTGGCATGGCGAAATTTTTACCAAAAACTGTAAAGGATTTCCATGGCAATTATGGAATACGTGAAGATGGCAGAAATCTCCTTTCAAAATGGCAGGGAATGCACCCTGGCGGTGTATTAGTCTCTAACCGGGAACAGCTATTGAGCGTTAATACAACTAAAGTTTCTCATATTATGGGCATATTCAATACGAACTCAATGAATTACCATGCCGTGGCTGATAAGTCCAAGCAACCTTCCTTGTCCGAAATGACAGAAACCGCTTTGAAGTTGTTGCAGCGCAACGAAAAAGGTTATTTCATATTCATCGAAGGAGGCAACATCGATACCGCTCATCATGAAAATAAAGCAGCCATGTCTTTGGATGAGACTTTGGAGTTTGAAAAGGCCATACAGTTGGCTCGTGACATGACTGACCCTCAAGATACTCTAATTGTAGTTACCTCCGATCACGGCCATGGTCTGACAATCAATGGTTATCCGGGACGCGGATCATCAATTTTGGGATTGAATCCAAATGATCTGGGATCCGATGGTTTAAAATATTCCACTCTTATGTATCCATTGGGTCATGACCAATTTGCCGACGAAAATGGTAAACGTGTGGACCTGGAAAAAATTCCCCGAAATATTGGTAAGTGATTTAATGAAGACTTTTTTTATTTTGAATAACGTTTTTGTTTTTTTATTTTTATTTACTTATCTTTTTTATTTTTTTTTTTAGAAACCATCTATCCTAGTTTTATTAAATCTAATGCAGGACACCATTCGGGTGAAGATGTTGGAATTTTCGCCTCAGGACCATTTGATCATTTATTCACCGGCGTATTGCAGCAGAACACAATTCCCCATTTGATGGCCTATGCAGCGTGTATTGGTGATGGACCAACAATGTGCGATGCAAACCAAAAGGTTTAACCAATTGTTGAAAGTAACTTTTCAAATAACTGAAAGCTTTTAAATATTTTAATTGTTTACGAAAAAATAAACTTTGAAACAGCAAAAACATATTTAGATTGTTATTGAAGAAATATCAAAGCCCATACAATTTAGAAAATTTTTCTAGTATTTTAACGGGGGGAATGTGGCATATTATATTTGCACTGTTTTAGTTTCCATAGAATCGAAAAAAGCGTGTCGTGACTACAATACTATGTTTGATTGGGCCAAAACTTTGTTATAACACATCGAAATATTGTACCTAGACCAACCCATGTTCCTATCTCGCCAAGTTGAAGTAGTAGTAGTACGGTAGTTTTAAGTAAATCTATATCTATAAAAGTGGAAAATGTTTGTACCGCTGATCAGATTTTCCTGAAAATTGACATGTATACTGCAACATCGCCTGAAAGCAACATAGGCTATATACATTTTTGAAATTTCACTTGGAACTGGAGATATAACATCAAAATCGGAGGTACCTCCCAAAAATTTAGATTTTATATGCATATATCTATTGATCGTAACGAAATTTGAAACAAAAATAAATTTGCCAAATTATATTAAAATCGGTTCAGATTTGAATATAGCTCCCATATATATTTTTGACCGATTTCGATCATTTGATGGCTCAAACACGATATGAATGTTCGATTCCAATGAAATTTTGAATGTGTGACGGAATTTGATCCGAAAATAAATTTGTCAAATTATATTGAAATCGGTTCAGATTTGGATGTAGCCCCCATATATATTTTCGGCCGATTTCAAGCATATGATGCACCAGAGACGATATGTATGTCCAATTTTAGTGAAATTTAAAATAAGTACCGGAATTAGGAGCGAAAATGAATTTGTCAAATTTTATTGCAAACGGTTCAGATTTGGATATAGCTCCCATATATATTTTCGACCTATTTAATGTATTTGATGCAACAAACACGCTATGTATCTCTAATTTCAATGAAATTTGGAATGTGTAGCGGAAATTTAAACGAATATACTTTTGTCAAATTATATTGGAATCGGTTCAGATTTGGATATAGCTCCCTTATATATTTTCGACCGATTTCGTTTATTTGATGCACAAAATACGATATGCATGTTCGATTCCAATGAAATTCGGCATGAGTGACTAAATTCGGTACAAAAATAGTTCTGACAAATTATATTCAAATTCGCTTAGATTTGATTATAGCTCCCATATATATTCTCGGTCGAATTCTCATATTTGATGCACCCAAAGCGAGAGAGGTTTGTGTATATCGGATCAGATTGGGATATGATTTTAATAAGAACGCCTTAGGCTAACAGTAAAAAACTACACAACAATTAATTTGAAATACTCTTATTACGGGCAAGTTTGTTGCTACCTCGAACTCAGTAATTGCAATAGAAATGCCACTCAACTTCACAAGATTGCAGTTTCCTGCACGCTTGGTATTTGTTATGAAATAAATAAATCCGAAGGACAAACCCTTCGTGTATGCATGTAATTTTACTGCTTTTCTAATTGTTTTGTTTATTTACGCATTATTGTAGTGTTACTTCATTTTTTTAATTTTTAAATTTGTTTTTTTTTTCAACACATATTCGTAAATAAAATTTTCTTATAATTTTTTTTCTTATAAAATCAAAAGGAGTAGCGAAGAGCGCCGTGTTCAGCTAGTTATTATTATTATTATTATTATTATTATTATTATTATTATTATTATTATTATTATTATTATTATTATTATTATTATTTTTATTATTATTATTATTATTATTATTATTATTATTATTATTATTATTATTATTATTATTATTATTATTATTATTATTATTATTATTATTATTATCATTACTATTATTATCATTATTATTATTATTATTTTAGTATTTATACCCACAACAGTTCCCTGAATATAAAATTCATCGAATTTCGAAATATTGGACAGTAAAATAAACAACACTTGTTTTACTAAAATATAAAAAGGTCGAAAAAAAGGAAAAACATTAAAACCGATGTACTAACGTCAATTCCTGTAAATATTTTGCTATAATGCCGATATCTGACAATAAACGTCAACGTAATCAGCAGCAATATAAAGGTCAGTGGTGACTTTTCCTTTATTTGTGAAGTCTCCTGGAAGCATTGAAAATGTTTGTGGTTGAATAGAAATGCTGAAATGCCTCTTTCCTAAGTCTTTAAAATTCCTAAGAAAAAATCCGTCTCCAAAAGATACTCATATTCTGACCCCTACCCCATCTCCATGTAAATTTTTATTAGTATCGGATATAACTGAGACTCGTAGTTTACTTATAAATTAATGAATGCAGACGGGCGGACGAGAGGAAGCGCTTAGCGAGATAGGAAGGTCGATATACTACATACTGGGTCTAAGATTCACAACAGTAATTCCTCCAAAAACGAAAGAATGTACTTCTGTCCAGTATAATTATACCCTCAGCCATATGGATGGAGAGGGTATATATCATCTGTTACGGCCAAAATGTGCCTCATCGAAATAACGGACCAAATCCGTTTCTGCATATTTGGAGACGATCTAGCGATGTCCGCCCGTCTGCTTATCTGGCTGGTGTATTTGTCGGTCTCTCGAAGAGGGTATCCAACTTGGTCCAAACTAGGTACATCATAATATTATTATCAAAGTTAGATCGAGTTCAGAGATGAGCAATATCGATCCACTCTTTTTGGTACCTCCTCTACAAAGGCTCAAAATTTTGAATAATCACAACTCTTATAAAATGTGATGTAGGAGTCCGGTTGTCCTCAAATTACATACATCACAATAGTTTTAATAACCCAAGATCTGGTGCCTCCTCTGGAACATCCACCCTATGTGGGGGATTTTGAAAAACAAAACCCTTACGCTATTTTCAATACTTTTATCTGTCATAACTTCCGAAACAAGTCAGCGATTCTTTACAACAAGCTATATCTAAATATTTCTCTCAACAAGGAATCTGAATTAAATATGGAATGTATAATTTCGCATAAACATGGATGTAAATGTTCGATTTTCTTGTAATTTTGCCCATACCAATATTTATACCCTACACACTATGTGTTGGGGGTATTATAAGTTTGATTGGGCCAAAAATTATGTAACACCACGAAATATTGGTTTCCCACATAGGAAAGTATATATGGATCTTCCAATCTCGCCGAGCTGAGTCGATCTAGCTATGTACGTCCGTCTGTCCGTCTGTCCATGTTAATTTGTAATCACTCGACAGCTCGCAATTATGGCCCGATCCTCACGAAAAAAATGGAGGTGGGGTTAAGGTCAGAATAGAACCCTATTTCTTTTGGAGATGATCGCGAAATATTTAGGGGTTGAAATGGACCAAAAACTGAAAAATTTCTTGATTTTACAGTTGCTCTACAGGTTACAATTATAGACCAATCGAAGCGAAAGTTAACATGGGGCTAGAGCTTTGGGCTGGGCAGAAGCCTTCCAAATTTGATGGCCATCGGGTAATATTTAGTGGTTGAAATAGTCCATAGCATTTGTGATAAATAAAAGTCAAATTTTCCATTAAACTGCGAATATTTTTAGTCCCGGCGAAATCATAAATAGACGAACAGGTCAATTCTGACCGTTACGTAGATGCCGATAGTAAAAATATCGGATATATATAGCGAAATATATACAAGGTATATGTAGCTGGAGCTATTTTGACAATTTTTGTAAATTTAGAATGCCATTTTGGCGTCAAAGTATGAAATCTAAAAAAATCGCATAAAAAGGTGCCAATAACGATGCTAATATAGATTTTGTAGTATTTTGTGACATTTTTTTATTTTTTCATATTTTTTATCACATGCAATTTTTTCAATTGGACTTATAATATTGAAATGTATATTTTGTAATATTTTTGCACTTTACAACACAGGTTGGGTTTATTATATACAGATTGCAATTATCGTCCGATCCTCACGAAAATTTTCACAAGGGTAGGGTAAGGCTCAGAAGGGCTAGGCCTATTGTTTTCAAAGATGCCTCCAATATATTTAGGGGTTGAAATGGACCAACAACTAAAAATGTTCCTGATTTTGCAGGTCACAAATAGAAACCAAAGGACACGAAATCTCGCATGAAGTTAGAGTTTAGGACAGCAGGTTGAATGGACCACTATTTTTGTGTGAAAAAATAACAACATTACTTACATGCGATATCCGAAGTACACAAAAGGCGAACTGGCTTTTTTTATGCTGATTTCGTTGACGAATATAGCCAAATATCGTAGACAAGCAAATCATATAGATTAGTGTAAATTTGGAGATACAGAGGGGACTCTTACTTTTGGAGATGATCGCAAAATATTTAGGGGTTCAAATGAACCAAAAATAGAAAAAAATTCATGATCAAACAATCGAACCTAATAAACACACCTGAGAAGAGAGTTAAGGACAGGGAAGATGTCTAGCATTTTGGATGACCATAGTATTATATTTAGCTGTAAAGTGGACCACAACAACTAACAGCGCAATGAAGTGCATAAATATTGGGCAAATATTCCTGGTCAAAATGCTGAGGGTAATATCTGGGCAGTGTTCCGTGACTTAATTTCAAAAGCGACATTTTCCAAAATGGATTTGACATAAGGGGGATTCTAATATATTGTAGGGTATCGCATGGTCGGCCCCGCACGACCATAGCCTTTGTTTACTTGTTTTATTTGTATTAGATGGAGTGTTAAAATATAATACTTCGGTCGACTAATCTTGTACCTCACGCCCATTTTAACTTTTTCTAAAAATTATCAGAGATATGTGAGATTCTTTGTAAATTTCGAACAAAAGTTCGAAATGTAACTTAGAAAACTTTGATGTTTTAAGGATTGTAGGGTATATAGTACGAAGGAATCAAAATAGTACGAAGGAAACGTAATAGTCCCATAGTGATAGACATATGATGATCTTCATTGAACCACATTCTGATTCGATTTATGCATGTCCATCTCTCTGTTCAAGTGTTTTTGTAAAAAAGTACAGGCCGCATTTAATGTCCGATTGAGATGAAAATTTTCACAAATCATTTGTTTGGCTCAAGGACAAACCCTATTGGAATCGGCAAAAATCGGTCTAAATGTTGACCTTTCTTTACTTGTTTCAGTATTTTGAATGAAAATCTCTCAACCAATATGAATGACATTTAGTTGCCCCGCAAATGATGTCCTAAGATTCTTCTTCGAATTTAGCTTTTTAAGATCACGAATATAAATTATTTTTTATACTTTAATGTTGTATAATGTTTGACCACAAGTGAGTCATTAATGCGACTCTCAAATTTGCAAAACATTATAGATGTCATCATTTGATGGTAGATCCAAAAAAAAAAAAAAAAAAATAAATAAGAAACACCCCAAATGACACAACATTTTTTAAAGAACTTGTTTTGACCGACAATTTTGATAAAAATAGCAATATTGGTTTAAACTACAATAGAACGTGCCATTCAAAAATATGCTATGAATATATCTGCTAAACGATTAGCACACTTAAATGACAATGCTTTAATATTTTAACGCAGGTTATATAATCATAAAATGAAATTTGTTTCTTTAGTCTCACGTTACCCTCTAATTGAAGAGTTACTATGATACAAAGTTCTAAGTCAATACAAAGTTCATTGCCGCTGAAGTCAACACAAAAACTAAATAAACACCTTAAATGACACAACAGTTTTCACAAAAAAAAGTGCTGAAAAAGTTGATATAAATATCAAAATTTTTTCAAAGGCAAAAGAACGTGACATTCACATGTACGTTATTTATAAATCACAAACTCGTGTCATAATAAAAGGTAAATCCCCACAGTAATATTTGATGTGCCCACCTAATTTTTAATGCGAAGGTTTTATCTATGCCACATTCTCATAAAATGACAGACTAACTCATAATTTTCTTAAGTTGACAAAAAGTCAAGAACAATGTAATCTCATAGAATACAATTTATTTGAATTCAGTGCCTGTAGAGTTCAAATATACAAAAATAAATAAAATTAGAACAACATGGGGAACTAATGGGATCATTCTGAATATTAAGTGCAGTAGACAATATGGCGCAAAATCGGTTTACGTAAATCAAAGAAACGTTCAAATTTGCGTATGTCTCTTGTTTGAACTTTGTATGGTGCCTATACCAAATCGAAGACCGATATAACGCATTTCCTCCAGAGATATTCCAAATGTTGCTTTCAAACTTCAATCTAACAATGTGAAATCTTTCGCAAAATATTGGGGTCTTATCGCCTCTGATTGAGGTTGTACAAAGTAGCGTATTCTTGTAAATTTTTTCTCTGTTGAAAAAATCCTGTACATATAAACTCTATTTCTCACAACTCAGCCTTAAAATAGTTGCCAAAAGTTTGCCTTATAGTGAATACTTCCTTTCACTATCTCAAAAACCCTAATACCTTCACCCCCAAAAAATCATCACACCCATTGCCTTTTATCTCAATATTCTCGCGCTGTGAAATTATTGAAAATGGTTCAAAGAAAAAATTTATTTGGTCGATATAGATCATCTACCATCCTCCTCTATCCAAATAGGATAGATTCTAGAAAATATGGACGAGTTTAATCCAAAAGAGAATCTGATAAATTTCGTGAATATTGGTTCGAATGTACCTATGATTCCCATATAAATGTTTAATCTGTTTTCACAAAATTGTTGTAATACACCCCTGAGAACATTTAGTGTGAGAGACCATTGACCTCCCTGAATATGTTATTCAAGTTAGGTCGGATAGAGGCATAGCTCCAATCTATGTTTCATACAATTTGATATTAGTGTTTTGTAAATTTATCTCTTGGTTCAGTCTTAGATGTCACTCCAATATATACAGGTTGAGATGAAAAAACTGCAACCAACTTCAGACTGCTGTTATTTCTAAGCCACTCGTCCGACAGCTGTTCAAATTATTCCATTATATTGTTTACAAGCGAACAAAAGCATTTTGGTGAGAATTTTCCAGGAAAAAAAGTTATTCGTGATGGAATTCAAGGGTGATAGTGTGATTTCCTTATATTTGGCTGGAAAACCATAAGTGGCTATCGTTAGAGCACTCCAGCACTCTTGAGCTGAACATATCGCTATATTCCATTCTACAAATTTGGAAAAACCCATTGAAATTCCAAAAAGTGCAAAAACTTACACCGCAACAGAAAGAAAATAGAAAAAAATATTAAAAACACTATTTAGCAAAAGATAATGTCGGCCGGGCCGAACATGTAATATCCTTCGACAGTAAAGTTTATGTAGATCTAAAACCACTTTGACTAGGATGAATTAATACTAGAATACTCAAACAAGTAAAAAAAACATTAAGTTCGGCCGGGCCAAACTTTTAATACCCTCCACCTTAGGGTAAAGGAAACATTAGAAGAAATGTGGCAAAGACAATTAAAATGACAGACAAATCCGTGAAAAAATGTGGCAAAAATAATCAAATTACCGAATATCGGGAGGTATCGTTATATGGGGGCTATGCCAAAACGTGGGCCTATAATTACAATGACTCGCCACACGAACTGGGACCCATTACGATCTACAACTACCAATTTTCAGAGAAATTCTTGAAAAAATGTGTCAAAAATAATCAAAATACCGAATATTGGGAGGTACCGTTATATGGGGACTATATCAAAACGTGGACCTATACATACAATATTTCGCCACACGAAATAGGACTCATTATGACCCACAAATACCAATTTTTAGACAAATCATTGAAAAAATGTGGCAAAAACTATGAAAATACCGAATATCGGGAGGTACCTTTATATGGGGGCTATACCAAATCATGGACCCATACATGCAATGTTTCGCCACTGGAGCTTTGAACCCATTATGACCAACAAATACCAATTTTTAGACAAATCCGTGAAAAAATGTGCAAAAAAAAAATTAGAATACCGAATATCGGGAGGAACCTTTGTATGGGGGCTATACCAAAACGTGGAAATATACATGCAATGTTTTTCCACACGCACAGGGACACGTTATGACCTACAATTACCAATTTTCAGACAAATCCGTGAAAAAATGTGGCATAAATCATCACAATACCGAATATCGTGAGGTACTGTTATATGGGGACTATACCAGAACGGACCAGAATGGACCGATATATATCAATACCAACCATCCTAGACACAATACAAATTGCTCTGCTAAATTTTGGCGCTCTACGTCAAATATTGCGGGCTGTATCGTGATATCAACAGACAGACGGGCGGACAGACAGGCGGACATCGTTAAATCGACTCAGAATTTTATCTTTCCTCCGTTCGAACAACCTCTGTATAAACAAAACCAATATTTTCCTCAAAACTATATTCGATTAAATAACGTGCCGCTGCAAAATCAGAAGAAAAATCATATATCCATTTCATGCCTTAGACATTTTGCGAACATCACCAAAACAATATGCTTTTATTCCTTAACCCTAACTCCATGCAAATTAATGTGGACAAATGGACGCACGGACACATATAGCTAGATAGACTTGGCGAGATAGAACCATATTTCAGAAACTTTTTGTTTTTGGCTATAAATTTAAATAACAATAGTTTTTTTCTCAAATCTTACATTAGTTGCGGGTATTGATTTATTTACCTATAAATTTAAATAACAATTAAAATAATACAACTATAATTTTTGTGGATGTATCTGGTTCATACGTAACGAGTAAGGAAAATCCAAAAGTTGGGCGGGCCGATAATATGATACCCTATTTAGTAGAGCTCCTGCAAACAAAAGAATTTATTTCGAGTAGATCATACCACCTATCAACATTTAGCTTTAGTACAGTTATAGTTTGCTATAGAGTGTATGATATAACTCGGAGAAGGATTCTATTACAAAATCTATATATATCGGAGCCAAGTTGCACAAAAAGGAAACGTACGTGCCAAACCCCACTCTACTTGAGATGGCATTAGCCATTATTTGCACAATAAACCTGAAATGGGATTAAGAATATATGGGAACTATATCCAAATATTTACGAGCTCTGTAAAATATGTGAGGGACTTAAATACCAAATCGGATGAAACATATATATGCTATAGCTATATCCAAACCGATTTTCTCCAAATTTGATGTACTTCCTTCTAGACTAAATTTGGTTGGATACGCCAACATTCAGGTAATTTGGCTATTTAAATATTGGCTATTTGGTGCACAATTAACCCGAAATCGGTTGAGGATATATATGGGAGCCATATCCAAATCTGAACCGATCGTGACAAAATTTGATACACTTATTTCAGAGCTGTATCTGATACCTGGTACCAATGATCATTGTTGTGGAATGCATATTACGTTTGTGAGGGACTTAAAACCCCAAACATATAACTAAATCTGAAATTTGAAGTACTGGTTTATAGAATGAATTCAGTCGTAATTGCCAAAATTCAGTCCATTTGAGCTGATTTTAGTCATTTGGTGCACAAAAAACCTGATATCGGATAAAGATATATCCTACTCTGAACCGATCTCGATAAAATTTGACAGAGGTATTTTCGAACAGTATCTGATGTCCAGTACCAAATATCATTCTTCTGGAATGCATATTACGCATGTGAGTCACTTAAAACACCAAGTCGGATGAAACATATATGGGAGCTATAGCTATATCTGATCCGATTTTCACCAAATTTGTTGCATTGCTTCTAGACTTAATTCGGTCGGATGTACCAAAGTACAGGTCATTTGGACTTATATTAGCCATCGGTTGAAGATATAAATCTGATCTGATTATTACCAATTTCAATAGGGTTCGTCCTTGGGCCAAAAAAATATTGTTTACAATATTTCATCTCAATCGGATAATAAATGCGAACTGCATTTTGTTTAAAAGAATACATGGACGGACGCACAGACGGCCTGGCATGCACTAAGAAACTGATTCTATGAAGATCCTCAAAAGTAACCAAGGGTCTATCTCGCTTCCTTCTCCATTTTACAAACAAATGCACAAAGGCATAATACCCTTATACCCTTAAAAATGGACATATATGTTTTCATTATAAGAAAATTTAGAATATGCATTAAATTTACTATCATTTAATTTGTTAGAAATTTTTTTTAGTTAAATCCTACTTTAAGGCACTTATTTCTAATGGGCAATCATATATTTTATAAATAACATCTGTAACAGTAGTATACCTTCAGGCAGTAACTTTATTTTAATGCCGTGTTTATACGAGAATGCGAATGTATTATTTGTGGTAGTGAAAGCTTAATAAAGGCATACGTAGCATAGACCGTAGAATATACTGACGATTTTTTCGAGTTTCTAGCGAAGGCAAAATAAAGGCAATGGTATATAAGACTTTCTAATGGGATTGACTGATGATTAAAATTTGTAGTAAGGTGGAAATGAATATTTTGGATCTTCTTTGGTCGAGACTGTTGGTTAATCGCAATGCCTCAGTGGGTGGGACGTCTGAAGCGACATTCTCTTGCCAATTTGTGAAAATCTATTGGAAAGTTCTAGAACTTTTTTATGTCGCAATCCAGTTATCCGTACGAGGGCAGCTCGACACTTCCTAGACGCATCCGAAATTTTTTACAATAGAAAAATTAAAAAATGCAGACTGTCATTAAATATTTACATAAAAAAGGTTTATCGGGACAAGAAATTCCTCATGATATTGTGAATGTGTTAGGTAAAAGTGCTCCTTCATATGCATAAGAATGAACATTTCTCAAGCTTGTTTGGATCGTTTTAAGCGAAATAAAATGGATTTTAAGCGTCGCTTCATAACTGTTGATGAGACATGGATCCACCACCATACTCCAGAGACAAAAGAACAATCCACACAATGGACCGAAGCTGGAGGAAGTGCCCAAAAGAAGGCAAAAACAATTCAATCAGCTGGTAAGGTTATGTCAACGGTTTTTTGGGACTTCAAAGGCAGTTTATTGATTGACCATCTGTAAAAGTGTAAAACAATAAATTCAGAGTATATTGCAACCTTTTGGATCAATTAAATATACAAATTCGAGAAAAACGTCCTGACTTGCAAAAAAAAAATAAATAAATAAATAAATAATAATATTTAACAAGCAAAAAAGTTGTAAGTTCGGCCGTGCCGAACTTTTAATACCCTCCACCATTTGGTACAAATTTGGAAATTTCCAAAAACAAAAAATAATAATAATAATAATAAAATCCGTTAAAAATTCTGGGGTGACGGTATATGGGGGCTATACGAAGACGTGGACCTGCACAGACAATTTTCTGTTTTATGCTGCAGTATCTATTACAAACTTCAAATACCAAATTTCGAATGATTCCGTTAAATAATGTCGCTAAAATCATCAAAATACCGAATATCGGGGGGTACCGTTATATGGGGGCTATATAAAGACGTGGACCTACATGGTTAATTTTTTGACTTAGGATGTAGAATCCATTATGAACT
Organism: Musca domestica; assembly: GCF_030504385.1. Taxonomy (NCBI): domain Eukaryota; kingdom Metazoa; phylum Arthropoda; class Insecta; order Diptera; family Muscidae; genus Musca; species Musca domestica. The sequence goes on from NW_026712299.1 coordinate 23,104,942, forward strand.
TCAAATACCAAATTTGAAACGATTCCGGTAAATAATGTCGCTAAAATCATCAAAATACCGAATATCGGGAGGTACCGTTATATGGGGGCTATACGAAGACGTGGACCTGCACAGACAATTTTTTGTCTTAGGCGGTAGTATCCATTACGAACTTCAAATGCCAAATTTCAACCAATTCCGTTAAATAATGTCGCTAAAATCATCAAAATGCCGAATATCGGGAGGTATCGTTATATGGGGGCTATATGATAACTTGGACCTACATGGCCCATTTACGAACTTAACCTGCCTACTGGCAAAATATACACGTCTGCAAAAATTTAGCCTTCTATCCCAATTTGTTCGAAAGATAGCGTGAATTACAACAGACAGACATTGCTGAATCGTCTTAGAATTTTACGCTGATCAAGAATATATATACTTTGTTGGGTCTGACATGAGTATTTCGAGGAGTTACAAACGGAAAGACAAAACTGACTGTCTTCAAACCAATCATCAACAACTCGTTGTCCTCAACTCGATGGATAACGAGCAATCAACATGTGTTGTGGTCAAAAAACCCTCGTCATCAAACTCATGCAACGATTGGGCCTTACTCATCCCTAAGGAACACTCATCGACAACACGTATAATAATTTTATCAACGATTCCCATAGACTATCCTCCATTAAAGAGTTTGTACCTGTCAGTTAAATTTTATTTTACATTGTTGTGATCGAGTCAAAAACGATTATCATACTTTGTTGACTTAGTTTGTAGTTCGTGTTATAAACCCTCCTAAAATGTATTCGCAGTATATCTTTTAATATAATAATTACTATAATAATAAAAAGTAAATCTCGACCATATGGTATATAATTGCAGACCATATAAATATTTTTATTGTGGTATATATAAAGAGCATACGAAAGCATTTCGTATGCTCGTCATAAATGGACGATATCATATTTCAAATGTGTATAATAGATTTAAAATTAAAAAGGTTGTAAAGATTGTCGTCAAAACATAAGATAAATTAAATGGTTCAGATTTGTTATATTATTCGTCTACAATTGTTGTAGTTCTCCTCTCTGAAATTTTAGGAAATTTGAATTTTTATACCCTCATTGTGCATTTGTTTGTAACATGGAGAAGGAAGCGAGATAGACCCATAGATACTTTTGAGGATCTTCATAGAATCGCTTTCTGAGTCGATTTATGCATATCAGTCTGTCTGTCCTTCCGTCCGTACATGTATTTTTGTGAATAAAATACAGGTCGCATTTATTATCCGATTGAGATGAAATTTTCCAAACAACTTTTGTTTTGCCCAAGGACAAACCCCGTTGAAATTGGTGAGAATCGTGAAAAGTGAGAGAAGAAGAGAGAGGGAGAGAGAGAGAGAGAAGGAGAGTGTGAGAGAAAAGGTTAATGATCCCTTGACTTGGGGTCAATGACCTCTTGACCTGGGATCATTGGCCTTTTCTCTCTCTCTCTCCCTCTTCCTCTCTCTCTTCCTCTCCCTCTCCTAGGGTCATTGACTTTTTCCCACTCTCTCTTTCTCTCCCTCTTTCTCTTTCTCTCTCCTTATATAAAATTTCTGAAAATGTCAACTCCGTATTTCTACCAACGAATTAAAGATAACAAATTATTTCTCACTGTGTAAAGAGAGGCAAAAACATTTGCAATATTTTCTTATTTCAAAACACATACAATCACAAAAAAAATTTTGAGTTTCTCTGTCTACCCCTGGCAGGGCTGACCAGGGCTAGTATCCCATGTTAAATGTCTATAGGAAATTACATTGGTTTGGGTATACTTTTGGACTAGTGCTGGTGACAATGTCACCAGTAAAACGCAAAAAAATTACAAAATATGCTCGCTGCAGGGGAGTTTTCTTTCAAATTGGTTTTGGGAGGATATTTAGTTGTGTTCGAGAAGTCTATCAGGAAGGTGCTGTCGGATATTTTTATGAATACGCCGTAAGACATATTGGAGCACATAAATAAATATATCATATTTGAAACAAATATTTCCGAAATTGTTAAGATTTATCTTTTTGATTGATTTCTGTTTGACAGAATTTGTATAAGAATTCACATGTTGAGAGTAGGGTTAATGACTTTTGACATGGGTCCAATGACCTCTTTACATGTGGTCAATGACCTCCTGACATGAGGTCAATGACCTCTTGACATGAGGAAAGAAGTAGAGAGAGAGGAAGAGAATGAAGTAGGGACAGAGAAAGATGGATAGTGAGAGAGAAAGAGGGAGAGAGAAGGACCTGACCTGGTGTCACCTAGGGAAAGAAGTAGATAGAGAGGAAGCAGGAGGGACAGAGAAAGAGAGAGATGGAGGGAGAGAAGAAGAACTTACAGCTTTTTTACTTGTTTTATTTTAAAATGAATCATAATTGAAATAATTGTGCAAATACATATCTGAATTGTCTGATCAAAATAATAATTTTTACCAACAAAGTTGTTTTGAAAACAGAAAACTAAAAATTAAAAATTTAAAGATAACAAATTATTGCAAACAGAAAACTAAAAATTAAAAATTTAAAGATAACAAATTATTTCTCACTGTGTAAAGAGAGGCAAACAAACACTTGCAATAATTTGTTATTTCAAAACACATACAATCACAAAAAAATGTTGAGGCTCTCTGCCTAGCCCTGCTATAAAGAAATGCTATTTGGTACTGGAGGTACAAAAGCCTATGTTAAATTTTGCCGAAAATCGATTCAGAGTTTCATATAATTCCCACAGCCGTGATACCCATTCAAAAAAGGTTAAAAGTTGGTATGAACTACTATATATAAATTCCCAATATAAACTTTTTATGTTATTGGAGCTCTACTAAATACGCATAGTGGTGTAGGGTATCATATAGTCGGTCCCGCCCGACTTTTGACCTTTACGTACTGGTCCACATAACATCTACATATCAAAATCTGGACCAATATGGAATTTTTATAACGAAAAATATTGATATTCATGGTATTTCATAAATTTAGAGAGGGTTGATTAGAAATTAGTATGAATCATGCGTATTGGGTACTTCAGATCGATTTCAGCTACAGTAATTCCAGTAATTCCTGAAAGGAACCACTACTTAAGTTGTTACTGAACCCTGATTACAACAGACGGACGGAAGGACAGGGCTAAATCGTCTTAGAATTTTCCGCTGATCAAGATGATTCGGTGATTTCATGATTTTAGCGACATTATTCCACGGAATTGTTTCAAATTTCGTGTTTTAACTTCGTAATGAAGTCGTATAGCCCACATATAACGGAGACTACCTTTATTCGGCATTTTCATGATATAAGCGACATTAATCGGCGGAATTGTTTGAAATTTCGTATTTGAAGTTCATAATCGGTACTACAGCCAATGACTTACTTATTACTTATGTAGGTCCTCGGCTTCTTTTTCATTTAACCGGTATTTGTCAATGATTTTTTTTTTAATTTTCAAGTTCCTTCCAAGTGGTGGAGCCTATTAAAAGTTCAGCCCGGCCGAACTTGTTGGTTTTAAATAATAAAAATTGTCACATAGATAGTATTGATATTTTCATAGTTATTTGCTTAAAAACGGCGACATCTGAACATAACTATCTGAACAGTACAAGTTTTAACTTTATTATCCTTGTAATGAATAATTGATACTCCTTATCAAAAGGTATTGAAAAGTACAATCTCTCACTCCTCTACATTATCATCACACATTGTTAAGCCATCGCCGATGCAGGCGGCATAAGCCATCAAATGTGGAATGGCATTCTGTTCCAATACTCCAGTGAATAAATGATCAAAAGGTCCTGATGCGAAAACGCCAACATCTTCTCCTGAATGGTGTCCATCATTCGACTTTACATAGCTAGGATAAATGCTGTCTGAATATGGAGGAAAATACAAATTAATAAATTGAAACCCAATATGTTTGAAGCCATTTACCAATATCCCGCGGAATTCCATCCAAATCCACACGTTGGCCATGTTCATCGATAAATTGCTGTGGACCCAATGCATAGCTAAGAGTAGAATACTTTAAACCATCTGCACCTAAATCATGCTGATTCAAACCCAAAATAGATGTTCCACGTCCAGGATAACCATTAATGGTCAGGCCATGGCCATGGTCGGCCGTTACAACAATAAGGGTTTCCTCAGGATCGGTCATATCACGCGCCAATTGTATGGCCTTGTCAAACTCCAATGTTTCATCCAAAGATATTCCGGCTTTATTTTCGTGATGAGCCGTGTCGATGTGACCTCCTTCTATGAAAATGAAATATCCTTTTTCGTTACGCTGCAACAGGTTCAAAGCGGTCTCTGTCATTTCCGCCAGTGAAGGCTGTTGGCTTTTGTCCGACACAGCATAATAGTCCATGGCTTTTGTATTGAATATACCCATGATATGTGACACATTGCTGGTGTTTACATTTAAGAGTTCTTCGCGATTTGATACAAATACCCCACCCGGGTGCATTGCCTGCCAGGTGGACAGAAGATTTCTACCATCTTCTCTTATACCGTTATTGCCATGGAAATCTTTAATATTTTTGGGTAAAAACTTCGCCATTCCACCACCCATCATAATGTTGAAATTACGTCCCGGTTCTTGGGTAACAAGTTGATGTGCCATATCCATACATGTTGCAGGATCTTGTCCAAAGGACATGACATCGGCATCACTTTCGTACAGGCGATTGGCTACATGAGCATAAGTGCCGCTTGGACTGGCATGAGTCAAGGTGGTTGTGGTAATGAAGCCAGTGGATTTACCCGCCTTTTGAGCCCAGGCTGCAATGGATGATACCTGGTTTGCTGGGTCCATGCTGGCGCTGCAATTGTTATACTCCACATTGGCACTAACGCCAATTGTTACAATATTGCCCTTTACACCACACAGGTATGCCGTGGCGGTGCAAGCCGAATCAGCAACTTGGGCATTGGCACAGTATGTCTAAATTCAATTCAATTAAGTTATATTCTGAAATGTAAAACAGAATCAACTTACCTTACTAAAAGCAGCATGGGGAAACTTCTCAAAGCTCAAGGAATCCTCTTCTCCTGTGTGGTTTTTTCTCTGCCCCTTCAGCATGCGAGCAGCCGCCACCGTTGACAAGGACATGCCATCGCCAAGAAACATAATAATATTCTTAGCCTTATTCACATTCAGTTTTTGTTTTTCTAGATTCCTCAAGACTTGCTCCCTCGCAACGGATCTCCAGAATTCTGGATCTTTTTCCTCTTCTGGGGTAGGTTTATTGACACCAACCTTTTCCACAGATATCGAATTTCTTGTCTTCACCATTTGGCCGGCCAAATTTTGTGGATTGTGAAAACTGATGTCATCCACAATGCGACCCGAGGCCAAAGTAATAATCAGAAAAATAAATAATAATTTTAGAAATAATATTTTCGACATATTTCCGATTTTTGGCACAAAAGTTTGGTTTCAGTCTGCAATGGTTTTTTGTGACTAATATAAACAATTGTCAAAACTCGTATTTATAGTTGATCTCTTGAAATATATTATTCTAATGTTTTATATTGTGGCTATAAAAGACTTGAGTTATCTTATGGCCTCCGCTGGCATACTTTCTTTAAGGCCTCAATAATCCAGATATATGATAAGAATTCTTTCCGCAAAGGAACAAGGTAAGACAAAACATATAAAATGTAAACAGCATAAAATAATAATTTTGGGAGTGTGTCTGATTCTGAAGTTCGAGACACAGTGGTTTTTTTATTGAGTGAAGGTTATTTGGTGATAAAAAATAATAAAAACAAGTAAGCCAAGGCTATTGCTGGACGGGCTGTCCACGGTCAAGTTTAAAAAGCTCTAAGCTCTTAGAAACTATTCCAGGTATAGCGACTCGTTATGCAATTTTCGATTGTGGATTTTGTGATGTCCGTCCGTCTACCTGTCCATCTGCGGAATAGCTCTAGCTTCCGAAGGAATTAAATTTTACTCAGATACTGTACCGATAGATTTAAGGTTTTTTGGATATTTTTTTTTTATAATTTTAACCCGGTTTTTTGGATGTTTTTGTTTTATAATTTTAACCCGATTTTGCTGTAAGTTGGCAGTATGTGTTTCCATTATGTAAGAAACATTCATAGTACCATATAGCTCTACTTCCAGATATTCGGTACTTTAATAATTTGTATCACACTTTTCAACGGATATGTTTCAAATTTGAAATTTGCAGTTCCTAATGTGCACTACAGCCTATGACGAAATTATTTCACGTTTGTTCTTCTAAATTATTTCACGTTTTTTATTATGTTTAAATCACGATACAGCCAACATTATTTAACATAGAGCTTAAAAATTTGGCAAAACAATTTTTTTTGATTGTTATTGAAATTGAGATATATTGGTCTACATTTTGGCATAGCCGCCACATAACGCTACCTCCCAATATTCGGTTTTTTTGATAATTTGCGCCAAATTTTTACGGATTTGTCTAAAAAATTATATTTGTATTTCGTAATGGGTTCCATCTCCGGTGGCGGAACATTGTACATATAGGTCCACGTTTTCGTTTAGCCCCCATATAAGGGTACCTCCCGAAATGTAGTATTTTGGTGTTTTTTTTTACTAATTTGTCCGAAAATTGGTATTTGTAGTTCATAATGGGTTCTAGGAGGAAGAAAAATGAAATGAATATAACAGTACTCACCGATATTAGGTATTTTCATAATCCTTTATTTAAGACTTGCTATAGATAACAATCACCCACTGCATTATCCAAATGGTCTCATTGGTATTTGTAGTTTAAAGTGGAACACGCTTACATCCACATTCTCCTATTTTAAAAATTTTCTTTTTTAATTTTCTTTATTTGCATATTCCTTCCATGTGGTGGAGGGTATTCAAAGTACGACCCTTTTTTACTGTACACATAAATTTCGACAAATGTTGGTATTTGAAGTTCTTAGAGATATCGCCTTGTTTCAGCTATTTCAGGGGTTTGCCACATATTTAATTGATTTGGTCTTTATTTGGAATCATGGTTTCTAAGGGGTGGAAAGCCATTTCGCAGAAAAATTTCAATGTAATGTGTTTCAGAATAGTACCCACAAAAAGGTATCTCCTGATTTCTCCTGTTTTAAGAATCTTGACCACATTTTCCGATCGATTTGGCAAATTGTATGTAGGATAGTTTAGGAGTATTAGGTATTAGATCAGAATAGAAAACTAGAAATACGTTTTCAATACTTTTTTCCTTAAATGTAGCCGTCTCAAACCCAGATTGGCTGTTACACAATATGACATCTGAATATCTCCCAAACAATGGATTCCTATATTGCTCCAGACCTAACTTAATGCTGAAGATCGGGCCATAATTATGACCCCTAAAGTAATTTTAAATTTACATTGACAGATAGATGGACGGGCGAACGTACACATATGACTCAGCACACATAGAATCGACACAGCTCGTTCCGGTTATATTAAGGAGCAACAAAACAGAGCTTGTTATTTTAAAAAAGAAAAAAAGCTAAAATTTTGACTGCAGGTGTAATTCTCGACCAGCAACACAAATTGACGGAATTCATTCAAGAATATTCGAAGTGATAGCTCATTTCACTTTCTTCAAGTCACAATTGACAATCTGAGCAACGTTCGCTTCCAATGGAAGGAACTAACATAGGGATTCTCTATTTTAATCTGAATAAATTTGACCGGGTATTTATGTGCAAATTACGACGATGAGAAGGATTAAACATAAAATCGGATGAAACATTTTTGTGCCTCTATTTTTTTATTTGGAACTTGATCGTATCATTCAAATTCATATATAATAGATGTGTGAGCTATATCGTACTTTGAACCGTTTTATACAAAATCAAACAACGGCTCCCCTTAACTCCGATTTAAGTTTGCTCACAGTCATCAGCATCGCTCGATTTAGTCTATTTTCTTGATTTTGGCCTTAGAAACTTTAGGAAATCTGAATGTTGATCTACCAGTCGAAATCTAACTTCTTTTAAAAATACATTTAGATTCCATATAGTTTTTGGTGAAGTTCCCTACAATGCGAAACAGTTTTTGAAAAGACCACTCTTAGTAATATAAAGATAATTAACCGCTAGCCTGCCAAAATATTCCCAGTACACTTCACTTAAACCGAGTTCACCAACCGAACAGATACAGCCCGACTGTCACCAAGTTGCACAACAGAGTCGTCTAGCCGATTCCATCAGCCTGTCATATCAAAATAATTACACTCAAAAATACCATTTGTATTAAAATATAGGTGTAAAATTCTAACAATCTATTTAATTTAGACATGTAGACTCGCTAGACTTGACAGGTTCATATTTTTGCGATCCAAGATTTTATTATAGTTAAAGTTAAAAAGTGCGAGTAATTTGTAATGTTCGCAAAAACTACATTTAACAAACTCTCTTATATCACAGCCATGCATTTTTCAAAATTGAAGGAAATTCCTACACATTTAAAGATTATTTCAGCCATTTTGAAACAAGAAAAATAAAAGAACATATGCTGTGGCCAAAAGTCAGACATCACTCAAATAAGTTTGTCCGCTTATCCTCCAGACACTAACAAACATAAGTCAATGTTTCAACTACAACAACAATGTTAACTGACAACTTACTAGACATTGAAATGGAGCATCACTAACTTCATTAAACTAATTACATCTCGAATGAAGTAGACACCATCATACACGTTCCGACCGAGAGACAGACAGGTGTCTAAAGACAATGTTTGAAGATGTGTGAATGTACCGTATACTACATATTGAATACTGTGTGCGAGAACATACGTGAACATGTATTCAAGCTTTATATATACGACAGTGTTAAGGTCTCCTGATAGCTACTGGCAAAGATAACTTGTGCATCCCGGACAATGTATGCGTACATGGGAATGTTGCTAGTGTTTTCTTAACTTAACAAAATAGTTTTCTCTTGATCCTCTTTGTTTTATTTAACTTCATTAAGCTAAATAGTAATTAAAAACTAGTTTTAATTTAATTTAAATACTAATATTGAATTGAATTATGTTTGAAATTCATTTAGTTGAGAGAAATCAATATTCAAAAATATATAAATATTTTAAGTTAATGTAATTTAATGCAAACAGGTTTAATCACGATGCACATACATAGATCTTTTAAATTTGTTAACAATTGTTTACAGAACGAAAAACATTGCCGACTGTGTATAGGTGTGTCCCTTTGTTGCAAAGCCCCGTAGGGCTCAATATCTTCATGGTAACACTTTGAAGATATATAAGATGTTTGGCGTTGAAAAGGTATATTTTGGTCCACGCTGTGTTATGAAATTTAAAATTTCGCAGGATATATTCGCACAAAAAATCTATAGCTCCAGTCTATGGCATAGCACCCATACAACGGAATGTCTGAATTAGATGTCTCAAACATATTTAAATTTAACAAGTAAGCAAAGGCTACAGTCGAGCGGGGCCGACCGTTGAATACCCTACAACACTATAATAAACGATACAGTTTATATAGGCGAGATACTCGAAAGAATGCCACAGGATATTGTGACAAATAATAAAAGAAAACCATCAGGTTTCGTTTTATAATTTTCGAATAATAGCAACTTAAACTAATTTGCTCATTTCCAATTTATTGGAAGATGTTGCACGTAAACGGTCTTCCTAGATCTGGAACCAATATTTCCCAAAGACCTATAATCTCTCAGAAGTGGCAAAAGATTAACATTTATTATTGGTTTTTGACTGAAACGCATCTATATGAGATACAGACATTTGACTATATTCTTCAACGAAATCAGCCTTAACGAAATAGTCAGAAGTGCGTCTTTCCTGTATTTGTGAATTCTCCAAAAAGTCACTAGAATGGACATTTTCGTATTTTGTCTACAAAAGTTGGCAAACTATTTCACACATTGAATAGTTTTGGATGGCCATCCGAAACTGTTTGGCTTTTGCAATGTGCGGTAACCCCACTCAAATGTGCGTTAGGATCGGGCGATAATTACGACCTGCTAACAATTTTGCAGTTGTTTGGTCCATTTCAACCCCTAAATGTATAGCGATCATCTCCAAAAAGAGTAGGCATCTATTCTGACCCTCATCTTATCTCCATTCAAAATTTCGTAAGGATCGGGCCATAAATGCGATCTGTATATGCTATCCTGATATTCTAACTACTTAGTTTTGTTAGCTGTAGAAATATTACCAAATGTTTAATTCAAAATGAAAATATGCCAAAAATATGACAAAATTGAAAAAATATGAGAAAATGTTACAAATCAATATTTTCATCTTTAGAGAGATATTTTTAAGCGATTTTTTTAGACGTTTTTTCTTTCCTGCCAAGAGACCATTCTGAATTAATGAGAACTGTTGAAATCAGTTCAGCCGTTCTCGACTTATAAGAGATCTTTCAAGGATATCTTCTTTGATAGACATATATATCGCACATATTTTGCTATATATCCGATTTGTTGGATGTTAACATCAATGTAAAGGTCAGAAGTAACCTTGTCATGGCTTTGTGATTTCGACGGGATTTAAAATATTCACGGTTTAATGAAAAATTTTGAATTTTTTCAACGCAAAAGATATGGTCTATTTCACCCGCTAAATATTATCCGATGACCATCCAAATTGGTAGGCTTCTTCCCCGCTCTAAACTCTAGCTACATGCGAAATTCCGCGTCGATTGATCTATAATTGCGACCTGTATAGCTACTGCAAAATCCAACATTTTTTCAGTATTTGGACCATTTGGCGATCATCTCCAAGAGAAATAGGCTTCTATTCTGACCCTAACCCCACCTTCGTGCAAAATTTCGTTAGGATCGGGCCATAATTGCGACCTGTAGCGTTATTACAAATTAACATGGACAGACGGACAGACGGGCGGACGGACATACATAGCTAGATCGACTAGATCGACGGCGAGCTAGGAAGATCCATATATACTTTCGTATATGGAAAACCAATATTTCGAGGTGTTACATAATTTTTGGCCCAATCAAACTTATAATACCCCCAACACATAGTATTGTAGGGTATTATGATATACCCTCCACCATGGTATGGAAGTTTGTAACACCTCGAAGTATACACCACAAATATATTCTTGATCAGCATAAGCTTAAATTAAGCAGTATCCGTCTATCCGTCTGTGGAAAACACTCTAGCTTTCAAACGAAATGAACTTGGTTTATAACATTTTACTCAGTTTTGTTCGAGGTTTTGCTTCACAGTTTTGTATAACCCCAACAATTTTAGGCCGAATTTAATTTAAATTTGCAGTTTGTCTTTCCACTAGGAAGAAAACATCGTTGTATAGAACCAAATTTGCTATTTGAAGTTTGGAATTGGTACTACTTTCAGTGACAGAAATGTTATTCCACGCCTTCGTATAGCACCCATATGATGGTATCTACCAATATTCGGTATTTTTTTTGGGTTTTAGTCAATTTTTCAAGAAAATTTTTTCAAATTTGGTATTTGGAGTTCATAATAGGCTCCACCTTCCAATGCAGATAATTGGGTATATAGGTCCAAATTTTAGTATACACACATAACTGTACATCAACATATGATTTGTATCACACTTTTCACCGAAATGGTTTCATAATTGTTGAGAATGCAATGGGTACAATCCCCTATGATCGAAAACTGACTTCGTATATTCCCCATATGACGGTACCTTCCAAAAATCAGTAATTTGATGATTTTCCTACTGAACTATCATTAACTTGGTATTTGGGTTTCGTAATAGGCACCAACTTTTCAAGCAGTAGAGGGCCTCGTTTTCGTTTGGCCCCCATATATTTGTAATACCTAATATTCGAAATTTTTATACCCCACACCACAAGGTGGTCAGGGTATTATGTCTTTGTGCATTTGTTTGTAACAGGCAAAAGGAAACGAGATAGACCCATAGTTCCTTTTGCTGATCTGCATAGAATCACATTCTGAGTCGATTTATGCATGTCCGTCCGTCTGTCCATGTATTTTTGTAAACAAAGTACAGTTCGCATTTATTGCCCTATCCAGATCAAATTTTGCACAAATCATTTGTTTGGCCCAAGGACGAACCCTATTGAAATTGGTGATAATCGGTCAAAATTTAGATATAGCTCCCATATATATATATTTTCGTCCGATTTGCCTTTTATTGTGCATCAAACGTGTAATATAAGCCGGAATAGTATGGAATTTTGCACACACAACCAAATTAGGCCTGAAAATAAGTATGCCAAATTTGATCGAAATCGGTTATCCGATTTCAAATTAATTGTGCACCAAATGGGCAATACAAGTCCGAATTTAAAAGATACAAATGCTTCGGCATATTAAGTCCTTTGAAATTTAAATTATAATCATAGCGTGTATGATTGAATTCTCCCATAAAAAAAAAAACTTTTAATTGTTATGCGCAGCTCCACTAAATTAGCAAAGTGGTGTAGGGTATCATAAATTCGGCCTGCCCGACTTTAAGTCTTTCTTTACTGGTTTAATTATAGCGGAATTTTTAACGGTTTTTTATATTTTGCAGATTTCTTTCCAAATGGTAGAGAGTATTAATATTTCGGTCCAGCTGATCTTGACCGCTTTTTTATTACTTCTAACTCTAAAATTAACCAAATTTCATATTTCTTGATTTTTCCATCCACTATAATAAAATCGAACGAAATTTCAAGATTTTAGCTTTAGCGGTTTCGTCAGGGCGTTGAAATACCAAACCAAAATGCCAAACCTGATTATGTCCTTGTAGGTGGATGTTCTTACACTTTCCGTCCGACCTAATGTTTGATTTGTGATGAATGCATCGTTAGAAAGAAGAGAGACATGCACGTAGGATCTACCATTTAGTCAGTTACTTTCAATATACCATGACGAATCTATTTCAGGATAAATATTTTGTAATTATTAACAACTTCAAATAAAAACCGACAAATTAAAAATAAACAATTTATGTTTCCCCTATTACTGCTTAGTTCACTACTTTCAGCATTACAATCAAGCAAAATCTTCCTCTTTCAAAAATCAATTATCGAAACAAAAACAAAAAACCGGTTCTTAATTAAATTGATTATAAACTCTGCATGCATTGCAATGTTAATTGACTTGAAAAAATTGTGTGTGTCTAACCGAATAAGAGAAATACCATTTGAAATATGAAAGACCACAACCACAATTGTAGCCCCTAGATGCAAGCACATACACATAGATGACCAGCCATCAGTAGCGATACATGCAAATAAACACACACACACACACGCTCTACCACAAATAAGGCCAAAAACTCTTATGAAATCATTAGGAGTTTGGTCCATAACTGCCTGACTTATGAATATGACGTTCTCTGTTCATTACTATAGCGCACAGACAGCAAACAAATATTCGACATTATTAAAATGCCTTTAGGGCAAAGTAATGCGAAGCAGAACAGAAGCAGTATGGCACCGGACTGAAATTGAAGTATGCCAAAGCAAAATTGATAGGACTCCATCACTGTTGGTCAGTGTAAAAATAACATAACTCGGATGTAGTTCAAATCGATTACTGAAAAGGTTATTATATTGGCCTCCTAGATAATTGTATGCAACTTATTATACCCTACAACACTATGTGTTGGGGGTATTATAAGTTTGATTGGGCCAAAAATTATGTAACACCTCGAAATATTGGTTTCCCACATAGGAAAGTATATATGGGTCTTCCTAGCTCGCCGAGCTGAGTCGATCTAGATATGTATGTCCGTCCGTCCGTCTGTCCATGTTAATTTGTAATCAAGCTACAGGTCGCAATTATGAACCGATCCTCATGAAATTGAAAATGGAGGTAGGGTTAGGGTCAGAATAGAACCCTATTGTTTTTGGAGATGATCGCACGATATTTAGGGGTTGAAATGGACCAAAAACAGAAAATTCCTGATTTGGCAGTTGCTCTATAGGTCACAATTATGAACCAATCGACGCGAAAATTTACATGGAGTTAGAGTATGGGACTGGGCAGAATCCTACCAATTTGAGTGGCCATCGGACAATAAATAGCGGGTAAAATAGACCCTAACTTTTATGTTAGAAAATAGGAAAATTTCCACTAAACCGCGGATATTTTTAATTACAGCCAAATCATAAATACATCAAAAGATCACTTTGACCATTACAGTGATGCTAATAGCCAAGAAATCGGATATATAGCAAAATAGGTATAATATATATGTAAAATAATTGATCTTATTTATTCTGCTTATAAATCAAGAACCGCTGGGCCGATTTTCACAAAAAAAGGATAAAATCTAAGAAATACCAATAAAAAAGTTATATATTTTGTTTCATTTTTTTCTCCATTTTTGTAATATTTTTTTATTGCATGCAATTTTTTCAATTTGACTTACAATTTTGAATTTTAAGTTTTCTAAATTTTTACACCCCCAACACTACGTTTTGAGGGTATTATATGTATGTCGCAATTATCGCCCGATCCTCACGAAATTTTGCATGGGGGTGGTTCGGAATTGAAGCCTATTGTTCTTAGGATGTGCATTTAGAGGTTTAAATGGCTAAACAATTTTAAATTTTTCTAATTTTCTAGTCGTTCTATAGGCCACAATTGAAAACTAATCGACATGGAATTTCGCATCGGAAGAGAGTTGAGAACAGAGAAGAAGTCTAGCATTTTGGATGACCATTGGATTATATTTAGCTGTAAAATGGACCACAACTTTCGTATGCTATTGATTTGAATACTTCACAATACTACGGAGTGCGTAAATATTGGCCAAATTCTCCGGGTAAAAAACCTAAGGGTAACCTCTGGGCAGGGCTCTTTGGCATTACTTTAAACACATTGTTGGCCCCGCACGACTACAGGGTTGCCCATATTCGACGGACCCATCTGGCAACGCCATAACTTTTGACGGAGATGTCACATCGCTTAATGACATACCGCGTTTGAAGCGTCAGTACAAGCAGATTTTTACCATGAACCAATACACGCCACGCGAGCGCTCTGAAATAGTCAATTGTGTCAATTGAAGTCAATTGTGAAAACTCAACGTGCTTTTAAAACATTAAAAAATGTGAGAAGTGCGCCTTCTAAGAACACCATTAAGCGTTTATACGAAAAAATTTCGACTGGTAAGGCTCTTTCTAATCCGAAGAAGCCATATAAAGGTCGACCAAGGCGATCGGCCGAGAATATCGCTGCCGTACGAGACAGTGTTGAGAGGTCCCCAAGAACATCCCAAAAACGTCGATCTCATCAGTTGTGCATGGCTCGGTCCACTTTACAACGAATTATTCTCATTGATTTGCATTTGTTCCCGTACAAAATTCAATTGACGCAAAGAATGTTGCCTGCGGACAAACCTCGTCGATTGGAATGGGCCCAAAGGTCCGTCGAATATGGGCAACCCTGTATAGCCTTTGCTTACTTGTTTAATATAATCTTCTGTGATAACCCGTTGTCTGTCACATTCGACAGCATTATCAATAAACCAAATGCACTCAGAGATGTAAAAGTCATTTTGTTGTTGTTTTTTTCTAGAATTGTAAATCCTCTGTTGGAAGTCATATTCCATATAAATGTGCAAATTATACTACCACACATATAGACATATATGGTGTACATACCAGCAATATCTAAAAATACACTCCAGCTCAATATCATGTACAAGGATATAAACTAGAAGCATGACCATTGGACACAACAAACTCATATGCCAACAGCGATGCTGCCTGGCCATCTCGTCTCACTCAGGCATATTGGACATAGAGGACCATAAAGAGAAAGAGAGTTGAAGATTATTTGCTAAAATTTTTGCAAAATCAACATTTTGAAATTCAAATTGTTTGGCATAAAAACGCTTTGCCATGTCAATGTCCATTGAGACCATCAGACACAAAGTGATGGAGACATTCAGTCATAGTCAGTTTAGACTAACAGAGACTGAGGGGGCTTAAACACACACACACACACACCCACAAGCATATATGTCCTTAATATAAACAAGTAAAAAAGGAGGTCACATTACACATTACATTCAAAACAGACTTTAATTGGCCTAAACAATTATCGGACCATAGAGTATTGTATGCTTTGATTGTTTGCGGTACTATTGGTTGTTGGGACAATTTGTTCCAAAATGAGGGCAAGCAGATCCGATATTAATCGATTGCTACAAGAATAATGCATAGCATAATATTTATTTATTAACTGCGAACATTTGGCATTTTTGTTTATTTTAAATAAGAAGGCGGATAAATAGGAAACCAGTAAAGAAAGGTCAAAAGTCTGACGGGCCGACTTTATTATACTCTACACCAATATGCATATTTAATAGCATCATGATTATTTGAACCCCAAAAGAACTAATGAATCGATTTCTACTAATTTCAACAGAGGCATTTGTGTCCTTCGCCTTTGTGTACCGTTTGATTGAAACATACATATCGAAGCTTTAGCTATACCTGAATCTAATTTTCCCAAAATCTATCCCATTTGTTCTGATATAACATTTTTGTTGCAACTTGAAATCGGATATATCTTTACATCTTTGGAAAACAACAAGTGGCTTTCGTTAGAGCACTCCAGCATTTAAATGCGTATACATTTTTTGTGTCTCGTATAATCGCTCATTACAGTGATATTGGTAGCGTAGCCCGAGGTCAAGGAAGTGAACGGAAGGAAACAGCAACATCAGCAAAAATGGTTCGAAAAGTAAAAAAGCGACTGATCGAAATCGAAGTCCATGTCGCAGTGGCCGAAAAAAGGCTCGTGAGCTGAACATATCGCAACATTCCATTCGACAATTATTGAAAAATAAGCTGGAGGTAAAGCCATTGAAATTCCAAAAAAGTGCAAGAACTTACACCGCAACAGAAAGAAAATAGACCCAAAAGAGCTAAAGGCTCATGAGCTGAAAATATCGCAATATTCCATTCGACAAATATTGAAAAATGAGCTCGGTGTAAAGCCATTGAAATTCCAAAAAGTGCAAGAACTTACACCGCAACAGAAAGAAAATAGACTTAAAAGAGCTAAAGAGTTGCTTTGCTTGGCCGAAAGTGGTGAACTGCCGAATTTGGCTTTCTCCGATTAGAAAACATTCGTTGTCCAGCAGTTTGTAGACAAACAAAATGATCGTGTTTACTTGCCAAAGAGGTCAGCTGAAAATGTGCACCTTCGGTTGGTCACCAGAACTCAAGCGCCGGCCATGGTGATGGTGTGGGCCGCCTTAACAGCCGATGGTCGCACTACGCTCAGAATGAATACCGAATATTATCGCGAAAATATTCTGGAGGGTGTATTAAAGCCTTGGGCACGCAAATATTTTGGCCACAGACCTTGAACATTTCAATAGGACTCAGCACCATCGCACTCAACACGCTTCTCCGAATACCAATCCGTTGGACTATTGTGTCTAGATTATTTTGGAAAATACCAAAGGGACGATTAACTCAAGGAAGCGTTTCGCTGGGAATATGCCAAAATACCGCAGAGCAGCATTCGGGAAGCGTGTGAAATTTTCATTGGCCGTTTAAAGGGCATAATTCGTAGCAAAGGTGACCAATTTGGACAAATCTAAACTTATTCTTAAATTTGATGCTATTTCCGACATTTTTTTGCTTTCATTCGATAAAATTAAAAAAAACAAGTAAGCAAAGGCTATAGTAGTGCGGGAACGACTATGTTATACCCCACAACACTACAATATGTTAGAAGCCCTCTTTTGTCCGAATCCATATTGGAAGGTTTCGCTTTTGAGATTAGGATTTTGATTAAGGACATTTGCCCAATATTTATGCACTCCTTCGGGCTGTTAGTTGTTGTGGTCCATTTTACAGATAAATATAATCCAATGGTCCTCCAAAATGCTAGAAATCTTTCCTGTCATTAACTCAATTCACAGGCGTGTCGATTGGCTTCAATTTTGTGATCGGAAAAAATTTCTGTTTTTGGTTAATTTGACCCCCTAAATATTTTGCAATCATCTCCAAAAGCAAAAAGCCCCTCTGTATCTCCAAATTTAGACTCATCTATATGATTTGCTTGTCTACGATATTTGGCTATATTCGTCAATGAAACAGCATAAAAAAGCCAGAAGTTCGCCTTTTGTGTATTTCGGATACCACCTGTAAGTAATGCTGTTATTTCACACAAAATTAGTGGTCCATTCTACTCGCTGTCCTAAACTCTAACTTTATGCGAGATTTCGTATCCTTTCGTTTCTATTTATGACCTTTACAACGGCTGCAAAATCAGGAAAATTTTTAGTTGTTGGTCCATTTCAACCCTAATATATTGCGGACATATTTGAAAACAATAGGCCTAGCCCCTCTGAGCCCAACCCCACCCTTGTTAAAATTTTCATGAGGATCGGACGATATTTGCAATACTTATATAATATCCCCAACCTGTGTTGTAAGGTGAAAAAATATTACAAAATATTATGTCAAATTGAAAAAATCGCATGCGATAAAAAATATGAAAAAATTAAAAAATGTCACAAAATACTACAAAATCTATATTAACATCATTATTGATATATTTTTCGGTGATTTTTTTAGATTTTATACTTTTCTGTCAAGAGGCCATTCTGAATTGACAAAAGCGTGTGTCAAAATCGGTCTAGCCATTCTTGAGATATAAGCATTCTAACTGACATCCTCTTCCTTTGTATATACACATTGTATGTACTTCGCTATATATAACCGATATATTTACTATCGGCATCTACGTAACGGTCAGAATTGACCTGTTCGTCAATTGGTGATTTCTCGGAATTAAAAATATTCGTGGTATAATGGAAAATTTGACTTTTATTTAACACAAATGTTGTGGCCTATTTCACCCACTAAATATTACCCGATGACCATCAAAATTGGAAAGCTTCTGCCCAGACATAAGCTCTAGCCCCATGCTAACTTCCTTTGATTGGTCTATAATTGCGACCTGTAGAGCAACTGCAAAATCATTAATAACCCCTAAATATTATGCGGTCATCTCCAAAGGAAATAGGGTTCTATTCTGACCCTAGCCCCACCTCCATTCTAAATTTCGTGAAGATCGGGGCATAATTGCGACCTGTAGAGTGATTAAAAATTAACATTGACAGACGGACAGACGGACGGACGGACGGACGGACATACATAGCTAGATCGACTCAGCTCGGCTAGATAGGAAGATCCATATATACTTTCCTTTGTGGGAAATCAATATTTCGTGGTGTTACATAATACCCCCAACACATAGTGTTGTAGGGTATAAATTGTTTGTTGCAGTTTTTTATCTCACCCTGTATATAGGTAGAATGAGAACTAAAAATACTACTGAACTAGTCCAGAAGATCCAATTTTTCTGCCTAAAAATAATTAAATTACTACTTGACATATTGAAAATATATCCTGAATAAAACTTAAATAAAATCTATAGCACTCTAGAAAAATTTGTTTAAAGAACATGTAAAACGTTGCTCTTTGGATTTCCGATAATTAAAAATAAACAATTTTAATATCTAAACATCCTTTATGAAACCAGTACGACCGGCCCCTGCTACATGACAGTATTTTTGTCTATTTACTTTACACACAAAAGGGCCTTCGTCGAAAATTCTTTGTTTTACCAAAACCCCAAAACTATTTTCCTCTCATTTGAGTGTTTTATGTGCTCATCACCCATCCATCCCAAAAGGGTGATTGAATTGTCCGAGCAAATCTCAATTACTCCAATCAGTTTTGGTTTTATGACTTTTGTTGTCGTTGTTGTAAGTGGAGGAGGATTAATTTTGTTACAATGCAGTGTGTCCCTTTATATTATCATTGTTGTTGTATCTCTGTCTATTTTGGAGTGGTTTCCGGCCTATTCAATTATGTTTTTGGTCTGTGTACCATTATTACATTTTGTGTTGGTCATTTATTGGTCATCTTGTTGGTTATTTGATAGATATTTTATGGATTTTAGGCTACTGATTGAGTTGGAAGATTGCAAAGAGGCAGGGTTGGCAGGCAGGAAATGAAAGAAATTAAAAGTCGGTAAAGAATTTTCCTAATACACAAAAATAATGTGAGAGAGAGAGAGGAGTGGGAGGGAACTTATCCATAGGGCCAATATAAATTGTAATTGACAAGGGGCAAGAATATAAGCCAAGGAATTACCCCAAGTCAAATGGCATAAAAAGGGTCAAACAAATTAAGCCGGCAATGAAACATCAATTTTTTTTTGTTTTGAATAGAAAATCTTTTCAGTTTGTGGTCAGTTAACTTTTGTTTAAATTCATTGCAAAATGTAAATCCTTAAAGGGAAGTAATATGAACTCTAATTGGCAAAAATCTCATTTTAAATAGTTACCTAATATATTTTCACTAAAATTGAACAACATTTCATAAAAGAAGAACTATTAAAAGGTTTTGGTGCACAATATACCTGAAATTTATTCGATGGTGCTAAAATTTATGAAAATTTGGGTATATGTATATTACATTTGGTCGTATGAGCAATATTCCCTACTATTTGGACTGATATTCCACGTTTAGTGCTCAATAAAATCTATTCGGACGTAGATATGGGTGCTATATCCAAATTTTACCGACTGAATTCGGACGAATGCGTCAAAACTCAGGTCATTTGGACTGATATTGGCTATATCAGCTATAATAGGGTTCGTGCAATTTCAATAGGGTTCGTGCTTGGGCTAAACAAATATTGTTTAGAAAATTTCATACACAAGGGATTTTTGCTTTGGATTTATTAATTTCATAGCAAATGTCAACCATGCTGGAAACTGCAATCTTTTGAAGTTGAGTGGCATTTCTGTTGCAATTAGTGAATTCGGAGTAGCAACATACTTCCCCGTAATAATCGTATATTTATTTAAATTTCCTTCACACCTTTCATATTTCATTGAAAGTTACGTACCTTCTTTGGTGCATCAAATACTTGAAATTGGCCGAAAATATATGTAGGAGCTATATCCAAATCTTAACCGATTTGTCAAATTTATTATAGTAACCAATCGGACACACATATCGTGTTTGGTATATAACATACATGAAATCGACCGAAATATATATATATATATATATACGCGCTCCCTACGTATGGGGAGGTCGCCCCCTCGGTCGGCAGGGGTGGGAGTGAGAGGCGTGGGAACGAACGATAAAAAAAAAAAAAAAAAAAATATATATATATATATATATATATATATATATATATATATATATATATATATATATATATATATATATATATATAGGAGCTATACCTAGAACCTCAACCGATTTCAATATTTTGGGAATTTTTTTTTTTTTTTTTGATAAAAAATTTTGTCTCTCTTTCTGATTTTCATTGGAATGGGACGTACATATCGCTTTGGGTGCATCAAATATGTAAAATCGGACGAAAATAATTGTGGGAGCTATATCCAAATCTAAAACGATTTGAATATAATTTGACAAACTTATTTTCTTATCAAATTCCGCCGGTTTTCGTGTCCATAAACTACAAACAAACATACAAACATTTTCCCCTTTTATAGATATAGATATTACGACTTTGGGGAATAAAAATTTCAAGTCAGATGAACAATATATATATATTTATATATGGCGCCACAGCTATATGTGAACTGATGTTCACCACATTTGACACAATTCCTTCTGGGCTGAATTCGTTCGCATTGCAACTTAAAATCGGATAAAGATATATATGGGAGCTGTATCCAAATCTGAACCGATCTTGATAAAATTTGGTAAAGTTATTTGTGAGCTGTATTTGATATATTTACTCGAATATCGTGATTACGGAGTGCATATTACGGATGAACAATATATATATCTAAGCCGATTTTCACCAAATTTGACATTCATCCTTCTAGGCTAAATTTGGTTATATGTGCCAAATTCAATCACATTGGGTCTAATATTGCACGTTTGGTGCACAATAAAAATATATATGGGAATTATGTCCAAATCTGAACCGATTTCGATATAATTTGCCATACTTATTTCCAGGCTTTATTTTGTGGTATATGCAAAATTCCATACTATTTGGGCTGATATTACACGTTTGTTTCACAATAAAATGCAAATCGGACGTAGATATATATGGAAGCTCTAGTTAAATTTTGAGGGTTTATATGGAAAAATAACTAAAATAGAGGAGACCAATTCCGACTCTTTCACACTTTATTACAACTAATAGTACAAGGTTTACTTTTGTAAGAAAAATAAAACCTCAACAAAAAGGTATTTTTAGTCTGCTTTCAAAATATGGTTAAATACTCTCTTTCTACTATCGTTCATAAAAGACGTCTAAAATATGTATTAAAACACATTATGGGGTTAATGCCGTACTTTATGTGAGTTTATGCAAAATCTGAATGATGATGTTTCATTCTTCATCAAATTTCACGGAAGGTTTCAAAAAAAGAAATATTTCACTTTAAATGATACAATAGTTTTTACAATAGTTTTTAAAAAGATACATTCGAAATTAATGAACTACAATGAAAATTATGTGTTTAATTTTTTGCGCATATATGACACTATAAATCAATCTAAGTCAAAATCCTTGCTTTATACTTCATTTGTTGTAAGAAGTGCCAAAGGAAGAATTATTCTACATCAAATTCCATTGTATGTCTATGAACAAAAAAATATGTATATGCAATAAGTAAAATAAAAAATATTATTTGTTTATTTTAATTTAGCACTGTTTGCAAATGTTGCAGGAAATGTTCTTATAATTTACTCCAATAGATTTGGTACCGTTGGTGTTGCGTTTAAATTTGGAAAATTGTTTAAAAAATATTCCTCATGTGCAACAATAAGAAAAGAATTTTATTTATTACTAACTTCGTCTATATCTATAAAAGAGGGAAATGTTTGCATGGTTGATTGTTTGTTTGTACTTTTTAGACTCAAAAACAGCTAAAAAGATTTTCCTACAAATGTCCAAATATACTACAGCATATATATAAATATATATAATATATATATATATATATATATATATATATATATATATATATATATATATATATATATATGTATATATATATATATATATATATATATATATATATATATATATATATATATATATATATATATATATATATATATATATATAAATATATATATATATATATATATATATATATATATATATATATTATATATATTTATATATATTTTAACTATTCACACAAATTCGGAATTGTCTCTTGGAAATGTGAAATTTGAACATTTTCATTTGGACTTTTTAAATATACAACAGTAATGTTTTATTTTGCATGATTTTTTCCATTTTAACTTACTATTTTTAAATGTACATTCGTAGTGTTTTTTCTGTTTCTATTTCTTTTTATTTCTGAATTCTAATATGATTTGAAGTCTTTTTTGGAAGTATAACGCGACAACAGACAAAACTGCTATTTACATATTTCATGTATTTACTGGGTAAGTGGAACTGTACTAATAATATTCAATTTCGCGTACGAATGATTTATTAATATCTTGAGAATTGAAATTGCAGGCGGTTTACATTGAAGTATAGTACCGAATTATGTGGTGACGAAAATGAATAGATAATGTCGAAATAATTGAAAGCGATCACACCAATGTTAAATGATAATTCCTTTTTTAAAATCGCTATAAAATCAAAACAGAGACTATTTCATTGCAGAAGTTCTAAAATGGGGAAAAACCGAGAAAAAACTTTCAATAGAATTCAATTTCAAAATAATAGTACATTCTATTGACAAAATTCGTAAGGACCTTTAAACATTTTTTTCTGTTAATTTTATATAATGTACGATTTTTTCAATTTGGCTCATCATATTAATTCAATCGTTTTGTGTGGACAAAATAAATAATTATTTTCACCATATAAAAGAAAGTTATTTTGGTTACGACGCTTATAACTCAATGACGGCTAGAGGTATTTTGACAATTTATACAATTTCGGTATGGTACGTGTACGTGTAAAATATGTATGAAAAAATCTTTTCGGCCTGATTTTTTTTTTAATTTGACATATTATATTGAAGTGTACATGAATTCTGAATGTATAATATCAAAAATGAAATGTGTGTGCAATACGATTAACCTAGCTTTCAACTCCAGGACCTACATATTGCTTCGGCTAGAAGATGCAAACACATTCAAACAAACAAAAAAAGCGTTATGGGGCTCATTTCTAAGCGTGGACCTACTTCTTTGACATGACAATAACAATAAAATACAAAATTCATTGGGACTACACTCCTAAACTTTCAAGATACCTTAAATTGATTTTACAGGTTATGATATGGGTCATAACTCCCGGATAAGGGTACAACCCGATTTCAAGTATATTTTACATTTTAACCATATTTTTCATATTAATTTCGGCAAATGTTGGTAATATGAGAAGAAACCATCCTTACAAAAACTGATCACGTATTGTTATAACCATCATATGGTTTAACCACTGTTTTCTTTTTTTATCCTTTTTTGGCATATTTGTTTCTAAGAAGGTAGAAAACCTCTTCGCATAAAATTTTCAAATTTCGGAGTAGGAACCATCTTGGTCTTGACCACATCAATTGATTTGGCTTAATTTAACCTACCCTGGGGTAATTGTCCACATAGACATTTATTTAAATATATTCCCCACATAAGTGTACCCCAAGTCCACTTTCTCAGCCAATGTGTTGTCAGCAAAGAAAATTTTGTATTCTACTGAATTTTTACCCTCAAAGAGATTATTGGTTGAGAACGTAGATTTGGTTTGTACGTCTATATGAAATAAACTACGAAATGTCAAACTGGACTCATTCAGTTGGAAATTGTGGCAGAAACATAAAAAAATTACGTATATTAAAAAGTAAAACGGGGCCGAACATTTGTTAAATAGTCATTAAATTATGCTAAATATGGACTTTATGGAGTCTCCAACGCACAATTTAAATGACAAAAAAAGTAATTCCCATCTTACGGTAATGGGTGTAAAAAGCCCTCAATTATATACCGCGCAGCACGGTATTCTAAACGTTGGACATATAAATTCCAAATTACAGTACATTAGACAATTTAGCTGAGTTTTAACACGGGGCTGTTATAGATATTCTTTATGGTATAGTTTTTTAACACTCCATTAATATATAAATAATAATTATTGCCATGAATATTTATTTCTATTATTGGAGTCAAATGGAGTCATAACTTATAATAAAAATTGTGACCTATAGTCAGATCTGTGGTTTATTGTGCTTCAAAAAATATGCATTAAAGACTAAAACTTCGGGCCGGCAACGCAGAGCGGGCCAGCTAGTTTTGAATAAATGACAAAACTGAATTTGCCAAATTATATTGATACCGATTTAGATTTTAAATAGCTTTTATATATTTTTCGCCGATTTCGTATATTTTTGAAGCCCCAAATACTTTTTGTAAACCAATGTAAAGATTATTGTTTGTATGTATATTTTGTATTTTGTTTGTATGTATATTCTATAAACGATAAAAAGAACAAGTTTAAAGTTGGGTTAAAATTATCTGTTCCTTTATTGAGTTTATATGTACGGATGTTGATAGGCACAACGGGGAGACCGTAGAGTGCAGATGCCAACGGGCGGTTATTGTTGTTGGTTTGCTCTCACTAAAGTCATGTTACTTAGAATAATAAACAGACAAGGGATCCTCTGCGATCTCTTTTAACAACTGCGTTCACTTGTCTTCTGGGATCGAAGGCACAGGCCCCTGTCGCCGCACCAATTACCAAAGGTAGTTTTTTGTAAAGAAACATAGATAAGTCACCAATAACACCATGAATTTAATTTAAAATAAATACTTATTACTTGTTGTTTATTTTTGGCCAATTATATTTCTTTTAATACCTAACTATAACATAAAACTCTGGGAAGTTATTGCTGTCGTTGTCGCTGTCTAAGCCATTTCACCACTCCCCTGAGTTAAGCACCACCTTTTGGTGTAATTATATTTAGAAATTAGTATGTGAGGAATTAAACTGGGTTCACGGGTTCTAGATCGCATTTTGAAGCAACTTCTTTGTTCTATACGAAAAGGCGAAGCATTGTTTTTAATAGATGTTAAAGGAGAACATGTAAAAAAAGTATGCACTGATGTGTGATGAACGTCCTTTAACTTTAAAACGGGGTACTCAAATCCGCCACATATTTGAATATTTTCCTTTTGGAAAGACTACAAAGTTTAAATTAAATCTGCTGTATTTATTGTCCTATTTAAAAGTCAAGCAAACATATGAATCAAAAAATACTTCAAACCGCAAATAAATTTAAATAAAAAAACAACAACAACGATAAAAGTAAACATGAAATCTCGTAAAACAAAATACCACTGACATTTTGTCTGAGCAGCAGCGACGCAAATAAATGACAATTTCCTTTGGAATATTTTAGGCAAATATATATTTTTTTCGTTCACGGATTTATCCAGCCAGAGAAGACAACGAAAACCAAAGCTAGCGCAGAGGAATCACAGGAATAACGCTCACACCACAAACAACAACAAATGACACGCGACTGGCTCACACTTCATTACCCGACAGACGAATGACCAGCCAGCCAGCCACCCACTCACAGAAAGAAAAAACACAAAACAAATATTTTTCCAAATCAAGTGACCATTTCATTGGAGCGGTTTTTTTTATATATTTCACTTTGTCCTTCTGACGACAAAAAACTAAAGCCAAAATTTTCATTTAAATACACAAAATAAATGTTTGGATGTTTCGTTTTTTTTTTCGTTGGGTGTTTTGGCATTGAAACAAAAAACCAGAATACTGCATTCACTGGTCATATATCCTTGTGTAAAACACTCTCTTCACTGTGGCGACTTCCATCGCAAAAAATAAAAAAAAACTGAACAGTTTAACAGTCATTCAACAATTTTTCGTTTTAATCCTCTGGAAATTTGAATAAATGTTCTATCATCAAGTTTAGTCAAGGATGTTGGAGAATGGATGACGTTGCCATGCAGAAGATGAGTTATTTTAACGTCCGTTGTTCATTTTTTTTTTTATTCTGCCATCCATGTTTGAGACAAATATAACCGTTTTCGTTAGAGCTCAGTCTGTGGCATTAATGCTGATGAATGTCATTTTCCTTAAATTATAAGCAGTTTGCATTGTAAACGTTGTCGTTTTTTTTTTCTTTGCTCTACAGTTAGTTTCGTGTTCACATAAAATGGCCACGGATTTTGGGTTGTTCTATTCTATGGTGTAATTTTCTGGGTAATATGTGGTAA
Source organism: Musca domestica (assembly GCF_030504385.1). Taxonomy (NCBI): domain Eukaryota; kingdom Metazoa; phylum Arthropoda; class Insecta; order Diptera; family Muscidae; genus Musca; species Musca domestica. The sequence goes on from NW_026712299.1 coordinate 23,132,198, forward strand.
CTGACAAGTACATTGCAGAGTAGTCTAAAGAGAATGAAGGAATAAAACATTCATTATTGTAAAATTAACAATTGTCATGCTAATTGAGTTTTTCTTAATATATATTTTTCTTAATATATATAGCTATACTTTGACAATTTCTAGAGCCTTCTTGCAATTGCCTCCCAATTTTGTTTTAAAATGTAGCACAACTTTTAGTCGACTTTACCAATCCATCTCGAATATTTCTCACTTGTCTTCTTCACTGCCTTCATTTTGTATGCATAAACTGCTGCCAAGAACTCCTTTGCTTAATTGGAACTAATTTTTCTAATGCTCTAAATCTCATTAGTAAATGTACGATTACAATTTATTATGTTGTTATCCTTTTGTTTGGAATATTCAAGGAAACGAATTTTGCTGAATTAGCAAAGCAATTCTTGAGTGAAATAATTATACTGTTTATTTGAAATTTGTGCAGCAGTTCGCAGAAAAGGTTATAGTGCAGATTTTATTATATGTTTTTGATGTGATTTGATTTAATTTTATATTTTCTTTAATTGATTTCTGCTCTCGTTTCCTAAGATAGCGTACAGTTTTGGCAAATTCGATATTCTGCGAAAAATATACAAATTAATTCAAAAATTTTACCATAGGCTGAATATTATATATTATTATACCCTACAACACTATGTGTTGGGGGTATTATAAGTTTGATTGGGCCAAAAATTATGTAACACCACGAAATATTGGTTTCCCACATAGGAAAGTATATATGGATCTTCCTATCTCGCCGAGCTGAGTCGATCTAGCTATGTATGTCCGTCCGTCCGTCTGTCCGTCTGTCCGTCTGTCCGTCTGTCCATGTTAATTTGTAATCACTCTACAGGTCGCAATTATGGTCCGATCTTCACGAAATTTAGAATGGAGGTGGGGCTAGGGTCAGAATAGAACCCTATTTCTTTTGGAGATGATCGCATAATATTTAGGGGTTGAAATGGACCAAAAACTGAAAAAAAACCTCATTTTGCAGTTGCTCTACAGGTCGCAATTATAGACCAATCAAAGCGGAAGTTAGCATGGGGGTAGAGTATAGGGCGGGGAAGAAGCCTACCAATTTGGGTGATCAGCGGATAATATTTAGCGGGTAAAATAGACCATATTTTTTTGTTGAAAAAATTCCGAATTTTTCATTAAACCGCGAATATTTTAAATCCCGGCGAAATCACAAAGCCATGACAAGTTTACTTCTGATCTTTACATTGATGTTAAGATCCAACAAATTGGATATATAGCAAAATATGTGCGATATATATGCCTATCAAAGAAGATATGCTTGAAAGATCTCATATATGTCGAGAACGGCTGAACAGATTTCGACAGTTCTCATTAATTCAGAATGGTCTCTTGGCAGGAAAAAAAAACGTCTAAAAAATCGCATAAAAATATCTTTCTAAAGATGAAAATATTGATTTTGTAAAATTTTCTCATATTTTTTCAATTTTGTCATATTTTTGACATATTTTCATTTTGAATTAAACATTTGGTAATATTTCTACAGCTAACAAAACTAAGTAGTTAGGATATCAGGATATCATATACAGATCGCATTTATGGCCCGATCCTAACGAAATTTTGCATGGGGATAAGATGAGGGTCGGAATAGAAGCCTACTCTTTTTGGAGATGATCGCCATATATTTAGGGGTTGAAATGGACCAAAAAACTGCAAAATTTGTCAACAGGTTGTAATTATTGCCCGATCCTCACGCACATTTGGATGGGGGTTACCGGACATTGCAAAAGCCAAGCAGTTTTGGATGGCCATCCCAAAAATATTCAATGTGTGAAATAGTTTGCCAACTTTTGTAGACAAAATATGAAAATGTCCATTCCAGTGACTTTTTGGAGAATTCACAAATACAGGAAAGACGCACTTCTGACTATTTCGTTAACGCTGATTTCGTTGAAGAATATAGTCAAATGTCTGTATCTCATACAGATGCGTTTCAGTCAAAAACCAATAATAAATGTTAATCTTTTGCCACTTCTGAGAGATTATAAGTCTTTGGGAAATATTGGTTCCAGATCTAGGAAGACCATTTGAGTGCAACATCTCCAAATAAATTGGAAATTAGCAAATTCGTTTAAGTTGCTATTATTCGAAAATTAGAGAACGAAACCTGATTATTTTCTTTTATTATTTGTCACAATATCTTGTGGAGTTCTTTCGAGTATCTCGCCTATATAAACTGTATGGTTTATTATAGTGTTGTAGGGTATTCAACGGTCGGCCCCGCTCGACTGTAGCCTTTGCTTACTTGTTTTTATTATTATACTCTCCACAAATAGAGGGTACGAACTTAATATACCCTCCATAGTATGGAGGGTATACTAAGTTTGTTATTCCGTTTCTAACACATCTAAATAATAATTTAATAATAGACCTAACAAAGTATATATACTCTTGATCAGCGTGAAATTCTAAGATCGATTTAGCGATGTCCGTCTGTCTGTCTGTACGTCTGTCTGTTGTAATCACGCTTTCTTTCGAACGAATTTAGATAGAGGGCTAACATTTTGCACACACGTTCATTTTGCCAGTAGGTAGGTTAGGTTCATAAATGGGCCATATATGTCCACGTTTTCATATAGCCCCCATATAACGATACCTTCCTATATTCGGTATTTTGATGATTTTGGCGACATTATTCACCGGAATTATTTCCAATATGGTATTTGAAGTTCGTAATGAATGCTACAGCCTAAGACAGAAAATTGTCTGTGCAGGTCCACGTCTACAAATAGCCCCCATATAACTGTATCTCCCGACATTCTGTATTTTGATAAATTTTAGCGATATTATTCACCGGAATTATTTCCAATGCGTTATTTTAAGCTCGTAATGAATACTACAGCCTAAGACAGAAAATTGTCTTTGCAGGTCCACGTCTACGTATAGCCCCCATATAACTGTACCTCCCTATATTCGGTATTTTAATGATTTTAGCTACATTATTCACCGATTTTTTTAAGTTTCGCATAAGAATATTGTTATGGCTTATGACAAAATTACCTATGCAGGTCCATGTCATCGTATAGACCCTAATGTAACATCTACATTCGGTATTTTAAAGATTTTAACAGAATTTTTAACGGATTTTTTTTTGTTTTTGAGAATTGCCAAATTCGTTTTTAAATGGTGGAGTGTGTTCAAAGTTCGGCCGAACTTACATCTTCTATACTTGTTTTTAATTATTTATTAATTTTATTTTATTTTTTTTTTTTTTTTTGGAAAATATTTAGCTGTCGTAATTTAGGCATATTTCTCTGAAGAAAATACACCTCAATCAAGGAAAATGTCGTTTCAGAAAAAAATTCATATAAAAAAAGCTAGCATCAACCTGCGAAGTATTCAATTTGAGCGGTATTACTTTATTTAAAGGCTAATTGATCCATGTTGGCGCACAAATGGAGTAGATTATGCTTCAAAACCTGTATTGGGATATGTGTTGTAACCAAACGATGTCATATTTTGAAAATGTTCATGTATTCAGAAACTTTTACCGTAGGGTGCCTTAATATAGTGAGCTTTCATGTATTTAATATCTTCGAGAATCATTTTTAATCTGATATCTGATACCAAAGAGCATTGTTGTGGATGCATATTACGCATGTGAGGGACTTAAAACACCAAATCAGATGAAACATATATATTTGGGAGCTATAGATATTTCTAAATCGATTTTTCACCAGATTTGCTGTACTTACTTCCTGGCTTAATTCGGTGGGATGTACCGGTGTACACGGCATTTGGACTTATATTGGCCATTTGGTGCACAATTAACCCAAAATCGCTTTAAGATATATACAGGATGAGATAAAAAAGTCATAATTTTTACATTTTTTGGCCCACTCCCGGCGAAGCGTTTGCATGAGGTGATTGACAATTTGGTATTTTTTACTGCCAACCTTGCTTTCCAAATACTCCACACACAATAGTCCAACGGATTGGTATCCGGAGATTTTGGTGGCCATTGTGCGCTGGAAATGAAGCGACGAACCTCATTTTGTAACCATTTTTGGATGCCACGTGCTGAATGTGACGGTGTTTTGTCCTGTTGGAATGTTTAAGGTCAGCGGCCAAAATGTTTACGTGCCCAAGGCCTTAATAGAATATTTTCGCGATAATATTCGGCATTTATTCTGATGCCACGTTCAATTAATACGAGCGGAGAGCGACCATCGGCTGTTATGGCGGCCCCCACCATCACCATGGCCGGCGCTTGAGTTCCGGTGGCCAACCGAAGGTGCACATTTTCAGATGACTTCTTTGGCAAGTAAACACGATCATTTTATTTGTTTACAAACTGCTGAACTACGAATGTCTTCTCATCGGAGAAAACCAAATTCGGCAGTTCACCACTTTCGGCCAAGCGAAGCAACACTTTAGCTCTTTTGAGTTTATTTTCTTTCTGTTGCGGTGTAAATTATTGTACTTTTTTTACCCTCCACCATATATAGTATGGAGGGTATATTAAGTTCGTCATTTCGTTTGTAACTCATCGAAATAATAATTTTAGACCCAACAAAGTATATATATTCTTGATTAGCGTAAAATTCTAAGACGATTTAGCTCTATCGGTCCGTCCGTCTGTTGTAATCACGCTACATTAAAAACGAATTAAATAGCCCCCATGTAACGGTGTCCCCCTAATTTCGGCATTTTAATTATTTTAGCCACATTTTCCAATGAAATTGTCTGAAAATTCTCAAAAGAGGTTTTTTGTGAGTACTAAACTTCTAAATTGGTGAACGGTTGAAATTGAAATTCGGTGTTGGTTCCCTGTTGGTAGTAGTTTTTAGATAAGGAGGTGGTTTTGGAAATGTGTACTACAATTGCAAAAAAAGGTACTAAAGAGTACTTATATTTGTGGTGAGAAAAAAGTGGTTATATTTCGTTTCTTTTTGAATGTTACCAAAATGCATAAAGGGTATAATTACGATGTGTTAAATCTGATCCCAGGGTATATTACTTTGCTTTATATATTCGAAGATTTTTATACCCTCCGCCATAGGAGGTTAATTCAGCTTGTCATTTTGCATGGAATCGGTATCGCAAAAGAAGCCTATTATTTCTGGAGATAAATGTCAAATATAAATTTCATAAAATTGTTACAGTTATATGGTGCAACCATAAAAGTAAAAGTCCACCTTTATTGAGCGTGTAAAAAGCTGTAATTTTTGCCTTCTGGATAACCTTTTGATAGTTTAAAATCTTTTAATCTATAGATTCTAAATAATCTTGGATGTTGAATTGAGAATGTTGTTATTTTTATCTCTTATGTGAAATGAAGTTTAAGAAAAATACAATCCGTTATATAAGACAAGGCTCAAAACGCCTTATTTCGGATTTTTAGGAAACACTCGATATACTAACATCATACCACACTACGGCTGTGACAGAAAATTGTCTGTGCACCACACATTAAAGGTACAATAAAAGAAATCATCCCATCGCACTTTTCAAACGAAGTTCATTTATAAGTTGTCGACATTAAATCTTTAGCCCTCTTAATACCAGCCAACACAGCTGTAAAGTCTCTTGCAGACAAAATGTCAAAGAACTGACGATAATGCTAAGTAATTTGTCAATATCTCGTCTGGCTTGCATTAGATTCGATTTCGACGATTTAACAATTTGCAAACATATGGGATCAATAGGAAAAGGGAGATTTTTCATTTCTCCGAAAATATTTGTTGCTTAGCAGACACAAAGTTTAGGTACACAATCGACGGCAACAAAGGCACAAAAGAGGCAAATAAAAAACTTGTGCATGGCATGTGAAACTTCTTTGACGATAACAAAAATAGAAATGATGAAAAGAAAAATTGCAAAACATAAGTTACAAGTTTTAGAAACCAAAGAGGGGATGGGAGGGGCTTTTGTGTGGATTACATAGTTAACATGTTTGCCGGTAAAACAACACTAAGGGCAAACGGAAATAATCTAGCAAAATTTCATCCGACATGTTTTTTTTTTTTCTTCTCCTTTAGCTGTTTTGACACTTGCAACTATGTAACCTGTCATTGAGGGTAGAAAAACGAGCAGAAGAAAAAACAAAGATTTTTCCACAATCTCCCACTGGAGAAACTTTAGCAACTGGCAACATTTGTTTTTGTCACACATTCTAATCGTGTATGCAATTCTCTGGTTGAAGCGATAGCAGCAACCTTGACATCAAGTCATGACAAATATTGAAAAGTTTACATTTGAAAACTTTACTATACATTTTTCAATAAAAGTCACCAGTCTTGATGATTTTCAATGTTTACTTATACGCGCAGACGGTTAAGGTTTGTTTGAAGATTACAGCTTAGAGATTGTAAATGTTTTTAAAACATTTATTTCTTTAAATTTTGCTGTTTTGGCTGAAATATAGGAATTATTTACCAAGGAATCATTTAAAAATGCAACCAAAGTCTCTTCTATGTAAGCTTTGTACATATACTAAATTAACACAAATGTGGTGGAGAAATGCACCTGAATACCAACATGTAAAAAAGATGTAAGTTCGGCCGGGCCGAACTTTTAATACCCTCCACCATTTGTTTCAAATTTGGTAATTTCCAAAAAATAAAATCCGTTAAAAATTCTGTTAAAATCTTAAGAATACCGAATGCTTATACGACGACGTGGGCCTGCACAGACAATTTTCTGGCATGGGCTGAAGTATCCATTACTAGCTTCAAATACCAAATTTGAAACAATTCCGGCGAATAATGTCGCTAAAATCATAAAAATACTGAATATCGGGAGGTACGGTATATGGGGGCAATATGAAGACGTGGACCTATATGGACCATTTTCTGTTTTATACTGCAGTATCTATTACGAACTTCAAATACCAAATTTGGAACGATTTCGCTAAATAATGTCGCTAAAATCATCAAAATACCGAATATCGGAGGGTACCGTTATATGGGGGTTACACGAAGACGTGGACCTGCACAGATAATTTTCTTTCTTAGGCTGTCTTCATTACGAACTTCAAATGCCAAATTTGAAACAATTCCAGCAAATAATGTCGCTAAAATCATAAAAATGCCGAATATCGGGAGGTATAGTTATATGGGGGCTATATGATAAATTGGACCTACATGGCCCATTTACGAACTTAACCTGCCTCGTGGCAAAATATACATGTGTGCAAAATGTTAGCCTTCTATCTCAATTTGTTCGAAAGATAGCGTGATTACAACAGACAGACAGAAACACAGACGGACGTGGCTAAATCGTCTTAGAATTTTACGCTGATCAAGAATATATATACTTTATTGGGTCTGACATGAGAATTTCGAGGAGTTACAAACGGAATGACAAAATTAATATACCCTCCATAGTATGGTGGAGGGTATAAAAATCAGAAGGAATCGTTTATTGGAGGCTACACCTAAATGTAGACCATGCCCGCCCATTTTCAATACCTATCGTTCCAGAATTTTTTTTTTGAAGATGATCGCAAAATATTTAGTTTAAATGGACCAAAAATAGAAAAACAAGTAGGAAAAGGCCAAATGTAGGACTACGGACGGGCACGTAGTAAAAACTAGAATATGTTGGGTATTTAGTTGGTATGACACAACTATGAACCTTATTTGAAAGCATATCATGGATTTAGAGTAGTCACAATTTGGGAACTATGTCCAACCCTGAATCGTTTTTCAACAAATTTGGCGGAGTGTTTTGTACCTCTCGAACCAAATAACATTACTGTGTAGTACATGGTATGACTTTGATAAAAATTATATAAAAAACCAGTAAGGAAAGGTCAAAAGTCGGGCGGGTCCGACTTATGATACACTACACCACTATGGATATTTAGTAGAGCTCTCGTAAAAAAATGTATATTGGGAGTTTCTGAGCTCTATGAGATATCTAGTACAACATATTATGATATTTGGAAGGTGGGACATTTAAACAAATTCGGTTGGAAGTGCAAAAATTCCCTCCATTTGGGCTAACATTAGACATTTCGTGCACAACAAACCTGAAATTAGATAATGATATATATGGGAGCTATATCCAAATCTTAAACGATCTTTATACAGTGGAGTGCACATTAGGAATGTGACGGACTAAAAGACCAAATCGGATGAAACATATACAGTGTAAGATGAAAAAAACTGCAACCAACTTCAGACTGCAGTAATTTCTAAGCCATTCGTCCGACAGCCGTTAAAATTATTCCAACGACAGTTCGTTATATTGTTTACAAGCGTACAAAAGCATTTTGGTGAGAATTTTCCAAAAAAAGTTATTCGTGATGGAATTCGAGCGTGATAGTGTGATTTCTTTATATTTGGCTGGAAATCCACAAGTGGCTATCGTTAGAGCGCTCCAGCATTTATATGTAAATAAATATTTTGTGTCTCGTACCATCGCTCGTTACCGTAATACTGGTAGCGTAGCCCGACGTCAAGATGTGGACGGAAGAAAACAATAACATCAGCAGAAATGGTTCGAAAAGTAAAGAAGCGACTTGATCGAAACCCGCGTCACTATGGCCGAAAAATGATTCGTGAGCTGAACATATTGCAAAATTCTATTCGGCAAATATTGAAAAATGAGCTCGGTGTAAAGCCATTGAAATTCCAAAAAGTGCAAGAACTTACACCGCAAGAGAAAGAATATAGACTCAAAAGAGCTAAAGAGTTGCTTCGCTTGGCCGAAAGTGGTGAACTGCCTAATTTGGGTTTCTCCAACGAGAAAACATTCGTTGTCCAGCAGTTTGTAAAAAAAACAATGGCCTCCAAAATCTCCGGATACAAATCCGTTGGACTATTGTGTCTGGAGTATTTTGGAAAGCAAGGTTGACACTAAAAAAAACCAAAGTGTCGATCACCTCAGCAAAGCGCTTCTCCGAGAACGGGTCAAAATACCGCAGAACAACATTACGGCAGCGTGTGACGGTTTCATTGGCCGTTTGAAGGCCATAATTCGTGCCAAAGGTGATAAATTCGAACAAACTCAAACATATTCTAAAATTTGATGCTATTTCCCATACTATTGCTTTCATTCAATAAAATTTAAACACATAGTATGTGCAATATATCATCCTTCTATTTCAATTCGTTTGAAATATTACAACAGATGGATGGACAGATTTCCAATCGAATTTTATCCCGACCAGGAATTAAAAAGTACACTATTTAATGTAGATTTTAAAAATTATGAATGGCTTACTTGTTATTTCGATGTTTACTGATGTTTTAAAGAGTTTACTCTTACTTAAGCAATTCAATGGAAAATCCCATTTGGAACCTAATGTAACGCTACGATTTAATTCAGGTAACACTGTCTTTCAGTCTTAATAGATTTGGTAAAGCATCTTGATTAAATTTAGAGACACTTATCAAATAACAAAAAAAGCCCATGACCAATGTTGGTCCTGTACCAAAGGTAAAATAGTGTACACAATGTCATTCATATCTATAATTTTATAATACTTCCACCATACCATATCTGTTGACTGGTCAGGTCATACAAGGGTCATAGTAATTTTAAACAGTGACAACATTCCCCATTTAGGTTCGAAATTTAAAATAAAGACGAAAAACCTATTTTGGTTCAAAATTCTGATGAAGCTGTCGGAACTTTTTATGTATTTAAATGAGGTATTTTTTATTAGCCTGTGGGTCTTTCATACATACATAATATGTCTGGTATTGTACCTGTGTAATTTCACAATTCTATACTATGGGTTTTCTTAAGGCTTCCTTGGAATATTTGTGTAATTATGGAAGAATATACGTTTATTAAACTTATATATACGTTTATTAAATTTCTAATGGAGTACACCCTTAAATGAATTAAAAAAAGTATATTTCGAAAATTCCGTTGAAACGTGGCAAAGTTGTTTAAAAAGAGATTTACGTTGGTCATTAATTCTAGCCGAGTTTAGAAATAAAGTGAATATTATTTCCAAAATATACCCCTATAAATCTTGCGATATTTATACCCTACAACACTATGTGTTGGGGGTATTATAAGTTTGATTGGGCCAAAAATTATGTAACACCTCGAAATATTGGTTTCCCACATAGGAAAGTATATATGGATCTTCCTATCTCGGCGAGCTGAGTCGATATAGCTATGTATGTCCGTCCGTCTGTCCATGTTAATTTGTAATCACTCTACAGGTCGCAATTATGGCCCTATCTTCACGAAATTTAGAATGGAGGTGGGGCTAGGGCCAGAATAGAACCCTATTTCTTTTGGAGATGATCGCATAATATCTAGGGGTAATATCTGGGCAGTGCTCCGTGACATAATTTCAAAAGCGAAATCTTCCAAAATGGATTTGGACATAAAGGGGGTTCTAACATATTGTAGAGTTGTAGGGTATCACATGGTCGGCCCCGCACGACTATAGCCTTTGCTTACTTGTTATATATAAAATCGGTTTTTTTCTGAAGATATACTTAAATCGTCATAGAGTTATTCGACATTCCATTTACACCAGCCCGCTCAGCGAATTTTCATTTGCATAAGTCGAAAACATACTTCCTTCACCGTAATCGAAAGTGCTTTTAACTCCTTCTCAGGTTGCAATATTTTCAAATCGAGTGAAATTAAAATTAATTATTTTTCATGCTCTAAAAACCACTGTCTACACAAATCCTCGCCACCACACAGACAGCATTAAGGTGTCCTTGGCAGACCAACAGCAGCAAACGTCGAACATTAAGCATCATAGTTCATCACCAAACTTATCTGATGGAGACACATTATTTGCACTTGGTTGACCGGGATAAAGGCAAATACATAGCTTTCACAAACACCCTCAAAATCGTACACACACACTTTGGTATGGACATTCGTAGAACCCCCAAAAAGGTTGCCTTTTGTCACAAAGATATTAGATGCTGATAGCCACACCCGCCCAGACTCTTTTGTGTTTCCATACATGTATATGTGCGTTTGTTGGTTGGTTGTCAAAGAACACCAGAAATAATCTTTCCAATTTTCCATTTTAATATTCACATAGCCCTACATGAATGGAGCACAGCCACATGACAACAACAGCGTTTGCTTTTGGGTCTGAAGAGATAGATAGCCTGCGGTAAAATCATGTCTTAATCTGACCCCAATGAAATGCCAGAAGTCTCACGCATTCAAAGCCAAAAAATCAAAGGTTTTTTTATGTTCACTCACATCCTGAAATCTTTGCGGGATGGAAATTGGAAAGAAAGCAGAGGGGAATGAGACAATCCCGGAATTCTTTTCTCTTAATTTCATTCATATATTTGTTTGTTGTATTATTAGCCTAAATGATATGTTGTTCTTTAAGTGCTATGTATATCTACATATGCAAGGTATGTTCCACATCCCCTCATATCCGTTGTCCTTCGGAGTTTTGGTCAGTATTGTGAGGCGACAAAAAGTTTTTTTTTTTTTGCTTTTTTTGTTCGAGATTAGAATGTCCCTTTGTTGCGTTAATACCTCATTGAAATGCTTGAAGTGTTACGTTGCGTTATAAATTCTAAATAAATTGAAATTTCCCTTCCTTGCCAGAGAACGTCTGTCTGTTTGTTTGTTTGCCTTTCCTATTTTGTTTTTGTTTTAAGCCAATGCGGTTAAGTCACTTATGGTTTTGACCAAATATGTTTTTTTTTTTTTTTTTTTTTGCATTCATAACATTCTATGTAAATATTATATGGAGGGTGAACGAGGGGAGTATGTTAATAGAATATGAAATATAATGGTTTAAATGTGAAGATTGGCATGGAATAAACGGAATATATACCGTTATCAAGTGCCCGCTACTTCGTCGGCGAATAATACACCTTAAAATAAAAGATTCGTTCCAACAATTCGAATTAGGCATTTTTAGCGAAATATCTACACAATGTATATATACAAAGGAAGGGGATGTTAGCTAGAACGCTTATATCTCAAGAATGGCTGGACCGATTTCGACAATTTTTATCAATTCAGAATGCTCTCTTGGCATAAAAGTATAAAATCTAAAAAATCGCATATAAAGATGCCAATAATGATGCTAATATAGATTTTGCAGTATTTTGGGACATATTTTTATTTTTTGATATTTTTTATCGCATGCGATTTTTTCATTTTGACTTGTAATATTAAAGTGTATATTTTGTAATATTTTTTCACCTTACAACACAGGTCGTGGTTATTATATACAGATTGCAATTATTATCCGATCCTCACGAAAATTTTCACAAGGGTAGGGTAAGGCTCAGAAGGGCTAGGCATATTGTTTTCAAAGATGTCCGGGTTGAATTGGACCAACAAACAAATGCTCCTGATTTTGCAGCCGTTATAATTGTCACAAATAGAAACCAATGGACAGGAAATCTCGCATGAAGTTAGAGTTTAGGATGGCGGGTAGAATGGACCACTAATTTGTGTGAAAAATACCAACATTACTTACAAATTTGGAGATACAGAGGGCCTCTTGCTTTTGGATATGATCGCAAAATAATTAGGGATAAGCATTTTGGATGACCATTGGATTATATTTAGCTGTAAAATGGACCACAACAACTAACAGCACAGCAGAGTGCGTAAATATTGGCCAAATGTCCCTGGTCAAAATGCTAAGGGTAATATCTTGGAGTGCTCGTGACATGATTTCAAAAGCGAAATCTTACAAAATGGGTTTGGACATAAAGGGGGTTCTAACACATTGTAGTGTTGTAGGGTATCACATGGTCGGCCCCGCCCGACTATAGCCTTTGCTTACTTGTTTTTAATCAGACTTTCAAGGTTTTATAGATAATTTAAGTTTTTTTTCTTCTTCGGAAAGAAAAACAGGAAAATTCTAATCTTTTACACCAAAAAATTCAAATTTTCTGTCCATAACTTTTTCAACGTCTCCTTGATATCAACAGTGACCCTTATATCAGACATCATAATTTCAGATCAATCCCCACAACCAATAAAAATTTTACAATATTAAGTACGCAAACCCAAAACAATCTACACCTCTCCGTCGTAGACACCAACCGTGATCTAAAATTAATACCAATTAGTACTTTTTGAAAAATTATTGTACGTATTTGCGAAAACACCACCAGATGCCAACAGAGACCCTAAAATCAAATTTAGGGTTTCAAGCTCTTTACATTCACTCTATTCTAAATATAAACAAAGCCATATCTCAATTCCAGATGTCAATAGTTATTGCAATATAAAATTTCACGGTTTCAGCTCTATTCCTTCACCCAATACAAAATTTAGTACTATTTAGTACTTTTAGTACAACTAAAGTACACATTTCCAAAACCACCTCCATATCTCAATTCAATATACCAATAGGGACCTAAATATAAAAATTCGACATTAAGCTATATCTCTTCACCCGATACCCAATTAAGTACCACTTATGACTTTTCGAATAATGATAGTACACATTTTCAAAGCCATCTCCATATCACAATTCCATATACTAATAGAGATCTCTATATTAAATTTAAGGATTTCAGAAGTTTATTTACCCAACACCAAATTTAGTAACATTCAATACTTTTCGTACAAATATAGGATATAAGACGCATTTTCAAATAACCGCCAAATCACAAACATAGGTACCATCCGTAATATAAATATCAAATTTAAGAATTGTGTCTCCATCCCTTCACTTAATACCAAATAAAATACCATTCAGTACTTTTTGAACAGTTATAGCATATATTCCAGTAACCAACCCCAAATGTCTACACATGAACTGCGAACCTAATACCAAATATTTGATTTCAAGCACTATATGTTCACCCAACACCAAATTGTACCGAATATAGTACTATTTAGTACTTTTCGTGCACTTTTAGTACTCATTTCCAAAGCTACCTTTTTATCATAAACCTATTACCAACAGAAACCCCAATACGAAATTCCCAAATTCCAGCTTAATCAGTTCAGCCTAAGCCAAACTGTTGCAAATTTAATAACATTTAGTACAGCCCGCACGCTTAGTACACATGACCAATATATACTCCCACAGTAATTCCAAATTTCAAATTTCAGGATTACAACTCTATTGGTTTACTCAAAATTTAAATTGTACCAAATTTTCGTGCACATAACTACAAACTTCCCCTATATCTCAATGCTACACTCCACCAGTAATGTATATTTCAAATTTCAGAATTCCAGCCCTTCCCCAAATTCAGTACCGTTTAGTACTTTTTGTATATCTTCTTCCAAAATTAAATGCTTACAGCGACTCCCATTCCTAGATTCCCATTCCGAATTTCAAGTTTTTATCTACAACCGTTCACATGATACCAAATGTACCAAATGTGAATTTCCAAAAACCCCTCGGCACATCTATCATACACTCTATTAATGACCCTCATTCAAAATTTATAAGTTCTAGCTCTACAGGTGCCTCAAATACAAAAGGTACTTTATTTAGTGCCTTTTAATAAGTTTCGTACCGTTCTAGCACGAATTTCCAAAAATCCAGCCTTATATGACCCCTTCGGACCCAGAGTGAGCCTCACCCAAAATTTCAAGATTGCAGCTACGTCTGGGCATTTTGAATCGTTAAGTCAGTCAGTTACTTTACACTTTTATAAATAAAGTTTGTCTACACCAATTTAAAATCGTCCTCATTAAGATTGAGGGTATACCAGTTTTGTCATTCTGTCTCCAAGGAAAACCTGGAATTTACTAACAGAGTATGTACGTAGGTCTCCCTTTCTACTGACTTTTTAAACCAATTTTAACTTATTTCCGTAAATTTACAGACCGCCATCGTTACTACACTTAGGAAAATTATCATACATCGTCTATTAGTATTCATATCCTGTTGTCACATATCATAGTTAGCATATTTGTATTTGTTCCAATAAACGGAAGTTTGTCATAGAAAATAATTTCTTTTGGCTCTTGATTTACATTGGGTATTTTGCATACACATGTCTTTTTCTTTTTGCTTCGTGTCTCCTCCACAAAAAAAGTGAGCCACATAAATGTATACCGAAACCCACAAAAGCTCTCATATATTTCATGGCGCATATTAAAATAGCTGTTGTCATATTTCGATGTCCTGGAGACACATGTGTCCACAAGTAAGCACAAAGAATCGAATACGTGCCACTGTAAACAGGAGAAAAAAGAGAATAATATTTTACATGACCGCAAGGCCTTGAATTTAAACTTGGTATTTACTCTGTTAAGTCTTAAGTCAATGACCTAAACAAATATACAAGGGTTAGCCCAATATTGAAGACAAAGTCATAATTTTTAAATTGAATTTAAAAGAATTGACGAGGCGTTAAGTTTAACCTGAACGAAAATTTTATATACAAAGGAGTTTTCAACCTGAGGACATTTAGGTACTATTATTTAAGAGGAGATAGTTATCCGCCTAACTAAGAAATTATAAAAACCGATATAATATTTGCAATTATATTAAATCAATTTGTGTATTTATTTGGTGGATGAATTTAGATGGATGCATTTCTTCGGTGAAATAGAAACAAGTAAAAAAGCAGCTAAATTCGGCCGGGCAGGAACTTGAAGAATTTAAAAAAAAATCCATCGAAAAATACCGCAATATTTACAATTTTTATTATAGGCTGTAGTACCCATTACGAATTTTAAATACGAAATGTGAAACGATTCCGATAAAAATGTCTCTAATATCATCAAATGGGAAAAATTTCTAAAAATACCCAAAAAATAGGGAATGCCGTGGGGTACCGTTTTATGGGGCTTTACAATATCGTGGACCTATATAAACTCAGAAGAAACCCCCTGTGTAGATTTTCAGACAATTTCATGGAAAAAAATCATCAAAATACCGAATATCGGAAGGTTCCGTTTTATGGGGAACATACGATATGGTGGACCTTATATGTGGTGCTGTTATATGTGGCATATCTGAAGACATGGAGGGGAAGATAAAAAACTATAACAAGGTCAAACGCCATAATTTTTACATTTTTTCCTAAATTTTATTGAATGAAAGCAAAAAATGTCGGAAATAGCATCAAATAATAATCGGAATAAGTTTCGAATTGGTCATCTTTTGCACGAATTACAACCTTCAAATGGCCAATGAATATTGCCCTGCAGTATTTTGGTCCATTCCCGGCAAAGCGCTTGCTTGAGGTTATAGACATTTTGGTATTTTTATACCCTACAACACTATGTGTGGGGGTATTATAAGTTTGATTGGGCCAAAAATTTTGTAACACCTCGAAATATTGATTTCCCACATAGGAAAGTATATATGGATCTTCCTATCTCGCCGAGCTGAGTCGATCTAACTATGTATGTCCGTCCTTCCGTCTGTCCGTCTGTCCATGTTAATTTGTAATCACTCTACAGGTCGCAATTATGGTCCGATACTCAAAATTGAAAATGGAGGTGGGGTTATGGCCAGAATAGAACCCTATTGCTTTTGGAAATGATCGCATAATATTTAGGGGTTGAAATGGACCAAAAACTGAAAAATTTCCTGATTTTGCAGTTGCTCTACAGGTTGCAATTGTGGACCAATCGAAGCGGAAGTTAGCATGGGACTAAAGCTTAGGGGTGGCTAGAAGTCTTCCAATTTTGATAGTCATAGGGTATTATTTAGTGGGTGAGACAGACCATAACATTTGTGTGAAATAAAAGTCAAAATTTCCATTAAACCGCGAATATTTTAAATCCCGGCGAAATCACAAATAGATGAACAGGTCAATTTTGACCATAACGTCGATGCCGATAGTAAATATATCGGATATATATAGCGAAATATGTACAATACATGTATACAAAGGAAGGAGAAGTTAGCTAGAATGCTTATATTTCAAGAATGGCTGGACCGATTTTGACAAATTTAGCATAAAATATAAATATAAATTCTAAAAAATCGCATAAAAAGATGTCAATAATGATGTTAATATAGGTTTTGTAATATTTGGTGACATATTTTTAATATTTCATATTTTTTCATATTTTTTATCGCATGCGATTTTTTCAATTTGACTTGAATTGAAGTATACAATTTGTAACATTTTTTCAATTTACAACACAGGTTGGGATTATTATATACAGATTGAAATTATCGTCCGATTCTCACGAAAATTTTCACAAGAGTAGGGTTAGGCTTAGAAGGGCTAGGTGTATTGTTTTCAAAGATGTACGCAATATATGTAGGGGTTGAAATGGACCAACAACTAAAAATGTTCCTGATTTTGCAGCCGTTATAGTGGTAACAAATAGAAACCAAAGGACATGAAATCTCGCATGAAGTAGGGTTTAGGACAGCGAGTAGAATGGACCACCACTTTTGTCCGAAATACACAAATACACAAATATCGTAGACAAGCAAATTATATAGATGAGTCTAAATTTGGAGATGCAGAGGAGTCACATGCTTTTGGAGATGATAATAATGATAATATTTAGAGGTTCAAATGAACCAAAAGCAGAAAAAAATTCCTTATCACACAATTTAAGCCATTCGACATGCCTGCGAATAAAGTTACTGACAGGGAAGAATTCTACCATTTTGGATGATCATTGAATTACATTAAGCTGTAAAATGGACCGCAACAACCAACAGCACGGCGGAGTGCGTAAATATTGGGCAAATGTCCCTGGTCAAAATGCTAATGGTAATATCTGGGCAGTGCTCCGTAACATAATTTTAAAAGCGAAAGGGATTTGAATATAATGGGGCTTCTAATATATTGTAGTGTTGTAGGGTTACACATGATCGGCCCCGCTCGACTATAACCTTTGCTTACTTGTTTAGTGCTAAACTTGCTTTCCAAAATACTTCAGACGCAATAGTCCAACGAATTGGTATCTGGAGACTTTGGTGACCATTGGGCGCTGGAAATGAAGGGAGGAACGTCATTTGTAACCACTCTTGAATTCCATCACAATTAACTTTTTTTCTGGAAAATTCTCACATAAATGCTTTTATACGCTTGTAAACCAGTGGAATAATTTTAACGTACGATTGGCTTAGAAATGACTGCAGTCTGAAGTTGGTTGCAGTTTTTTCACCTCACCCTGTATTTGGCTGGGAAACCACAAGTGACTTTCGTTAGAGCACTCCAGCATTTAATTATGAATAAATATTTTGTGTCTCGTACCATCGCTCGTTACCTGCCTCCAGACAAAAGACTGCAACATTTTTATTCGTTTTGACTCTAGCGTAATTACAACAGAAGGCCAGGGCTAAATCGTCTTAAAATTTTACTATGATCAAGAATATTTATACTTTGTTGGGTTAATGTTTTTCTTTTTATACCCTCCTCCTTGGAAAGGAGGGTATATTAAATTTGTCATTCCGTTTGTAACATCCTTAAATATTCGTCTTAGACCACATAAAGTATATATATTCATAATCAGCATAAAATTCTAAGTCTATTTAACGATGTCCGTCTGTCCGTCTGTCTGTCTGTCTGTCTGTTGAAAAAATTATTATTTGACGTAGAGCGCCAAAATTTAGCAGAGCTATTTGCATTGGTGAAACATTGCATGTATGGGTCCATGATTTGGTATAGCCCCCATATAACGGTACCTCCCGATATTCGGTATTTTGATAGTTTTTGCCACATTTTTTCACTGATTTGTCTAAAAATTTGTATTTGTGGGTCATAATGGGTCCTAGTTCGTGTGGCGAAACATTGTAATTATAGGTCTACGTTTTGGTATAGCCCCCATATAACGGTACCTCCCGATATTCGGCTTTTTAATGGGTTTTGCCACATTTCTTCTAATGTTTCATTTACCCTAAGGTGGAGGGTATTAAAAGTTTGGTCCAGCCGAACTTTGTGTTTTTTTACTTGTTGTTCAACCTTTTTATATTTTAATAAAACAGGTCTTTGTTGTTGTATTTATTTTATTATTCCAATATTTCGAAACTCAATGAATTTCATCTTCAGGGAAATAGTTATGTTTATAAGTACTAAAAAGGGTTTAAAATTTCGATGGGTTACAAATGGAACACTTCATATACCCTCCATACTATGTATGGTGCAGTGGCAGGTAACAACACAAACTACGGTGGAGAATATACCTTTATAGTTGTGCAAACATACAAAGGTTATTTGAGCAATAGAATCCCTGATAATACTTGATTACAAAAGGAGAGAACTCGCTAACTATTTAAGATACTATTAATGAATTCAAATACATCTGAAGTCATTTGAAATTTCAGGTGTATGGAGTGCCACAATTAAAAACATGGGAAGTAATTCATTGGAAGATTTTCTAACCACTAAAAAATTGAAATTTTACACATTATCAGGGCAGATAAACCAAGAGATCCCTTTCAAGTTCTGGATTTATTTGAAAACAGTTAATTTTTATAAACAAAAATAAATGCGCTCATATTTATATATTTGCATTTATTAATGCCAACTAAAAG
The DNA here is from genome assembly GCF_030504385.1 of Musca domestica. NCBI lineage: Eukaryota > Metazoa > Arthropoda > Insecta > Diptera > Muscidae > Musca > Musca domestica. The sequence continues at coordinate 23,151,591 of NW_026712299.1, forward strand.
CACACAAAATATGAATCCTAACTTATCCTCTGAATATCATTAAACATTTTTCACTGAGCTCTTTCCGTTTCAGCACAACTCTTTGCCATGAAAGGATTATTAATAGCTTAAATACATTTTGCACTTAAATTATTCACAATGAAAGCACTGTTCCATTTACTCTACATGGTAGATATTCATTCATGGGAATAACTCAACTATACATCCTTAATTGTATTAATAAAAACCACAAATTAAATTAAATACCGCAACTAAAAATACGAATATTTACGCAGCCAACAAATCGCTGCGGCTCAATGTTACCCAGCAAAATTAAATGGAAAGACCAACAATGCATACAAAATTGTTATATATAATTTCAAAGTGAGAAGTTCTACACTCAGTAGTACGGGCATATACTTTTTGTTCTTATGAAAGTCGATTTATGGTTAAATTTTAGACCAAACTGAAGATGTTTGACAGTAAAACAATACACGAAACGTGTGTGAACTGTTTAAACAAGTTTTGTTAAAACGATAATAGCTAAAACAAGTAAGCAAAGGCCATAGTCGTGCGGGGCCGACTATGTGATACCCTACAACACTACACTATGTTAGAAGTCATCTTATGTTCAAATCCATATTGGAAGGTTTCGCTTTTGAAATTATGATCTTGACTAGGGACATTTGCCCAATATTTATGCACTCCTTCGGACTGTTAGTTGTTGTGGTCCATTTTACAGCTAAATATAATCCAATGGTCCTTCAAAATACTAGAATTCTTCCCTGTCCTTAACTCTCTTCACATGCTTGTCGATTGGCTTCAATTGTGCGATCGGAAAAACATTTCTGTTCTTGGTTAATTTGAACCCCTCAATATTTTGCAATCATCTCCAAACGCAAAAATCTCCTCTGTCTATATGATTTGCTTGTCTACGATATTTGGCTATATTCGTCAACGAAATCAGCATAAAAAAGCCAGAAGTTCGCCTTTTGTGTATTTCGGATAACGCCTGTAAGTAATACTATTTTTCACACAAAATTAGAGGTCCATTCTACTCGCTGTCCTAAACTCTAACTTTTTGCGAGATATAGTGTTATTTGGTTTCTATTTGTGACCTTTATAACGGCTGCAAAATCAGGAAAATTTTTAGTTGTTGGTCCATTTCAACCCCTAAATATATTGTGGACATCTTCGAAAACAATAGAACTAACCCTAACACTACCCTTGTGAAAATTTTCGTGACGATCGGACGATAATTGTAATACTTATATAATATCCCCAACCTGTGTTGTAAGTTGAAAAAAATATTACAAAATATTATAAGTCAAATTGAAAAAATCGCATGCGATATAAATATGAAAAAATAAAAAAATGTGACAAACTACTGCAAAATCTATATTAACATCATTATTGGCAACTTTTTATGCGATTTTTTTAGATTTTATTTGTTTATGCCAGGAGGGCATTCAGAATTGACAAAATTTGTCAAAATCGGTCCAGTCATTCATGAGCTATATGCATTTTAGCTAACATCCTCTTCCTTTGTATATAAACATTGTATATATTTCGCTATATACATCCGATATATTTACTATCGGTATTTACGTAACGGTCAGAATTGACCTCTTCGTCTATTTGTGATTTCGCCGGGATTAAAAATATTCGCGGTTTAATGGAAAATTTGACTTTTATTTACCACAAATGTTGTGGCCTATTTCACCAACTAAATATAACCCGATGACCATCAAAATTGGAAGGCTTCTGCCCAGCGCTAAGCTCTAGCCCCATGCTTACTTCCTCTTTGATTGGTCTATAATTACGACCTGTAGAACAACTGCAAAATCAGGAAAATTTTCAGTTTTTGGTCCATTTCCACCCCTACATATATATATATATATATATATATATATATATATATATATATATATATATATATATATAGCGCTATATCCAAATCTGAACCGATCTCTATAAAATTTGCCAATGGTATTTTTGAGCTGAATTTATATATTTCCCTGAATATTCGAAGTGCATATTACGGCTGTGGAGAACAAATAAAACAAATCGGATGAAAAACATATATGGGAGCTATAGCTATATCTGAACCGATTGTGATCAAATTTGGCACACTTATTTTCAGGCCTAATTTGGTCGTATGTGCATACAATTTCCCTACAATTCGGGCTGATATTACATGTTGGGAGCTTATCTAAATTTTGACCGATTATCTCCTATTTCAATAGGATTCGTCCTTGTGTCAAACAAATGACTTGTGCTAAATTTCATCTGGAAAAAATGCGATCCGTGCTTTGTTTACAAAAATACATGGACAGACGGACGGACATGCAAAGAGGCTGGGTTTTTGGCGAATCGAAATACTAAAATGTGCTACATTTTGCACCGGTTCGTATCATGTGAACGTTTAGAGATGAAAACTTGATCTTTGGAATAGGAAACTAGGTTGAGGAGTATGTTCGATGTAAGGAGGTAGTTTTGAAAGTGTGTATTGATGTATATGAAAAGTACTAAACGGTACTAAATTTGGTACGAATAGAACTGATATTGTGTACTAAATGGTACAATTTAGATTTGGATGAACTGATCGGGCTGGAATCTTGAAATTGGGAAATAAGATTTCTATTGGATTGTATGTTGTAGGTTTTTACGGAAATTTGTGCTTATGTGTACTAAATGGTACTAAATTTGGTACAAATTGGAATTGTGGTGAACTGATAGAGCTGGAATTCTGAAAATGAGATTACTATCGGACTGTGAGATTGAGGTATGTAGGAAGTTGTGAAAATTAATACCTTTGTGTACATAGTACCAAATTTGGTACAATTAATATTTGAGCGGACCGATAGGGATGAAGTTCTGAAATTTGAATTTGGAATCACTGCGGAAGTGTAGAATTGCGGTATTTAGGAAGCTTTGGGAATTTGTACTTATTCGTACTAATTGGTCCAAAATTTGGTACAATTTCGTATTGGGTAGACGGATAGTGTTTGAAGTCTTAAATTTAATATGACCCTTATACTCATGTTTAGACTGGAAATGTTTTCGGGAATGTGAACTATTATTGTACAAAATTTTTTGCATTGGGTAAAGGAATAGAGATAAAATGTGATATTTATGTAGATTACTATGGGTATCTGTGTTTGAGGTTTGGCGGCGGTTTGAAAATGTGTCCTATACTTGTATTAAGAGTACTAAATGGTACTATATTTGGTATTGGTGAAGGAATATGAATTTAGATATGGAGGTGGTTTTGGAAATGCGTTCTACAAGTGCATGAAAATTACTAAATAGTACTATAGTTGGAACAATTTGCTATTTGGTGAAAAGACTTGCTTGAAATCCAAATTTTATACTGGCTGTTCATGTGTAGTCTGGAAATATGGAGGTGGCTTCGGAAATGTGTACTATAATTGTAATGTGTACTATATAAGTATAGAGGTAGATAATAAAAAATCTAAAATTTGATATTTAGATTACTAACTGTGTTTGAGATTTGGCGGTGATTTGAACGTGCGTCCTATTTTTGTACAAAAAGTACTGAATCGTACTAAATTGGGTATAGGTTGAAGGGATAGGGCTGAAATCCTCAAAATTAATATTGAAGTCTTTTTGGTATATGGAATTGAGATATGGAGGTGGTTTGGGCAAAATGTACTATAGTGAAAAGTATAGTATAGAAAAGTACTAAATAGTACTACATTTGATACAAAAAAAAAGTAAAACTTTAATAATACCAGTCGGAACATCTATAATTTCCATTCCTTTATCTTGTTGGAAGTTCATGACTGAGCCTTTAAACTCCTCCATATGATCCCATGAATCTTGTTTGTTTTTATACCCTCCACCATACTATGGAGGGTATATTAAGTTTGTCATTCCGTTTGTAACTCCTCGAAATGCTCATGTCAGATCCAACAAAGTCTAAGTCGATTTAGCGATGTCCGTCTGTCTGTATGTCTGTCTGTCTGTCTGTCTGTCTGTCGCTATCTTTCGAACGAATTGAGATAGATGGCTAAAATTTTGCACACTTGTTTATTTTCCCAGCAGGCAGGTTAAGTTCGTAAATGGGCCATGTAGGTTCACGTTTTCATATAGCCCCCATATAACGGTACCCCCCCTATATCCGGTATTTTGATGATTTTAGCGACATTATTCACCGGAATTGTATCAAAATTGGTATGTGAAATTCGTAATGAATACTACAGTCTAAGATAGAAAATGGTCTGTGCAAGTCCATGTCTTCGTATAGCCCCCATATAACGGTACCTCCCGATATTCGGTATTTTGATGATTTTAACGACATTATTCACGGGAATTGTTTCAAATTTGGTACTTGATGTTCAAAATTGATACTACACCCTAAGACAGAAAATTGTCTGTGCAAGTCCACGTCTTCGTATAGCCCCCATATAACGGTACCTCCCTATATTCGGTATTTTGATGATTTTAGCGACATTATTCACCGTAGTTTTTTCAAAATTGGTTTTTGAAGTTCGTTATGGGAACTACAGTCTGTGACAGAAAGTTGTCTGTGCGGGTCCAGGTCTTCGTATAGGCCCCATACATCAGTACCTCCCTATATTCGGTGTTTTGACGATTTTAGGTACAATACCCACCGAAATTGTTTGAGATGTGGTATTTGAAGTTCGTAATGGATGCTACAGCCTGTGATAAAATTGTCTATGCTGGTTCAGGTCTTCGCACAGCTCCAATTTAATGGCACCTCCTTATATACAATATTTTGATGATTTTAGCTACATTATTCACCGTTCATTTCAAGTTTTGAATTTGAATATGGAAATGGCTTATGACAAACAATGCCAATGTATGTCCACGTTGCATAGACCCCAATATAACGACTATATTCGGTATTTTTAAAATTTTAACAGATTTTTTTAAGGATTTTATTTTTTGAAAATTTCCAAATTCGTTTCAATTCGTGGTGGAGGGTATTAAAAGTTCGGCCGGCCGAACCTACTGCTTTTTAACTTGTTCTTTTTTTTTAATTTTCCCTGTTTTTAATTTATCATTTTGTTAACCCAGTGTTCGCACTTGACAATCTATGAATTCATTATTTACTCGAAGAGTGCCGTAATTCAGAACTACATAGAGTCCATATTTTACTTTTATTGATGTTGATATCTTGAAAAGTCTTTACTGGGGCGGCATTTACTTGGGGACTGACAAGACTCAATAATCACTGGAAAAAGCTGTGTCTTAATCTCATCCGATATTCATTACTCAGTGAGGTATTTTTTATGCTGCATGTGATTTTACCCAATATTAGTGCTATAGTGTGCATATTATCACTTTGGAAAGAACTTCATATTAAATCGAACGAAATATAGAAATCGGACCTAAAGCTTTACCCACACCGATATGAATGTATTTCCATGAAAGTTTTCACTGGGTAACACTCATTTAGCTACCAACATATTTGTGAATGGCTGGCTATCAGAAGGATTTGAGGATATCCTCCAACAAAAGTGCACAAACACTCTTTTATAACCACAACAACACAAATAGACCATAAATGTTGAAGTTATGAAAGAAAAGCACAAAAAGCGTAACACGTACATACATACATATACACAGACATATAAAATTGGCAGAGTGTATGGGTACTTTGGGAAAACCATGTGAAATGTAATTCAATTAAAAAGATAAACAAAACAGATTTTTAAAAATTTTATGTGAGCACTTACCTTTACCTTGTTGACCTTATGTCGAGAAAGGAAGGCATTAAAATGGAAGCCCTTAAAACATTTTTGGAGGGGGTGTTTAAAATTTCTGACCAAACGATGAGTGTTTAAATTTTGAGTTAACATTAAAGTAAAGAGTTTTGATTTATCTTTAGGGGATGATTTTCTGCGTGAGTTATTTTGAATTAAAAATCTGAATATAAGATAAAATGTAAAATAGTTAAAAGTTGTTAAAGCTTAAAAACTTCATAGTTTTTGTGGGAAAATGTATGTGTGTGATTATGTATGTGTGCTGTGTGCCAAAGAAAGAGGATTGTTTTAAGGAACTCGTGATATGTTTAAATAATTTTAAGCAGTGAAATTGTTGTAGTATTGGTTTTTCGAATAGCAATGACCAGCGGCCGAACTCTTGTTCTATAAAATTGTGAAATGAAAATTAAAAAACAAGTTAAAAAGCAGTCGGGCTTTGAATACCCTCCACCAATTGGAACGAATTTGGAATTTTTCAAAAAATAAAGTCCTTAAAAAATTCTGTTAAAATTTTAAAAATACCGAATATATCTGTTATATTGGGATCTATACGACATGGACCTACACAGGCCTTGTTTGTCATAAGCCATTAACATATTGAAATTCGAAACTTGAAATAAATGGTGAATAATGTAGCTAAAATCATCAAAATATCGTATATAGGGAGGTACGGTTATATCGGAGCTGTGCGAAGACATGGACCAGCATAGACAATTTTCTGTCACAGCTATATCATCCATAACGAACTTCAAATACTACATCTAAAAAAATTTCGGTGGGTATTGTACCTACCGAATATAGGGAGGTACTGATGTTTGGGGCCTATACGAAGACCTGTACCTGCATAGACAATTTTCTGTCACAGACTGTAGTTTCCATTACGAACTCTCAATACGTAATTTGAAACAATTCCGTTAAATAATGACGCTAAAATCATCAAAATACCGAATTTCGGGAGGTACCGTCATAGGCTGTAGTATCCATTACGAATCTCAAATACTAAATTTGAAACAATTCCGGTGAACAATGTCGCTAAAATCATCAAAATACCGAATATCGGGAGGTACCGTTATATGGGGGCTATACGAAGACGTGGACCTGCACAGACAATTTTCTTTCATAGGCTGTAGTATCCATTTCGAACTTCAAATACCAAAGTTGAAACAATTCCGAATATCGGGAGGTACTTATATATGGGGGCTATATGAAAACGTAGACTTACATTGCCTATTTACGAACTTAACCTGCTTACTGGAAAAATAAACACGTGTGCAAAATTTTAACCTTCTATCTCAATTCGTTCGAAAGATAGCGTGATAACAACAGACAGACGGACATGACTTAATCGATTTAGAATTTTACGCTGATCAAAAATATATATACTTTGTTGGGTCTGACATGAGTATTTCGAGGAGTTACAAACGGAATGACAAAGTTAATATACCCTCCATAGTATGGTGGAGGGTATAAAAATGGAATATGTTTGCAAAATAATCTTAAACTAAAAGAAATAACAAAGACCTAACCGAAGTCGAATGCAACCTTACAAAAATTGTATAAATATTTTTGTTTGTGTTATTTTTAAGCAGACATGGGCACAAACAAAGTGACGATTATCTGGTAATACCGATTTATGATGTATATGGTATAACACGGACCTATATCGATTACTTTTTAATAACCATTGAGAAGTCGAAATTCGAAATCCTGAATAAACATATAATCTGCAGGAGTTTTTAAAATTCTTCTTTGCAAATAACCAATTATGTTGAAAATTAAGCTCAAAGCATTCGAAACACCTGAATTCGGGTTATATATCGACCCCCAATTTACAAATTGTAGACAATTCCATTGGAAAATATGGTCAGTTAATGTCCAGGATTTGACATCACAGCCCACATATGACTGATTTTAGTTTTTGTGAACATCTCTGCTAATTATAAAGAGAAGTTTGATGTAATTTTTCGTTTTAGATTCTTATATTGTTAAAAATGTTGATCCTGGATATTGATTACATACTACACTATTAAGTGCCTGCCACTTCGACATCGAAAAGTCCATCTTAAATCCCAAATCCGCATTTTTCACTATTTTAGTATTAAAAATTCAAAATTTTATCAGTTTGCCAATTTTTTTTTTTTCAAAAATGGTTTTAAAATTTTGAATTTAAGTTTTTTTTCTATTTCGGAAAAAATAATAGTAAAATGTTTACCCAATTTTTCGAAATCATTCATGTTGTTTACCGAGAAGTATATTAGTAAAACCAACGCGTAATTAACCAACATCTAATTTTTCTACTCAAAACTATTTCAACATTTCCATATGTAAACCCTAGAAATCAACAGTGATCTCAATATCGGATTTGAGAAGTCCCTCCACCCAATACCAAGTTTAGTAACATTTAGAGCGCATATGAAAAACAATCTACATCTCTCCATCCTAGACACAAAAAGTGATCCAAAATTAGTACTATCTAGTACTTTTCGTACAATTATGTTACATATTTATATTTTATATTATATTTTATATTTATATTATTATATTTATACAAATATAGGTCGCATTTCCAAACAAATGCCAAATCTCGAACACAGCTACTATAAATAGTCTAAACACCAAATTTTCGAATTTTATCTCTATCGCTTCACCCGATACCAAATGTAGTTACTACTTTTCGTACCATTATAGTACGTATATCCGAAACTACCTCCATATGGCCATTAACAGCGGCCCTAATGCAAGATTGCAGATTTCAAGCACTACCTGTACCAAATATAGTACAATTTAATATATTTGTGCACTTGTAGTACACATTTCCAACGCCATGTCTGCAGGACTTTTACTATTGAAAATGGGCCATGTAGGTCCACGTTTTGGTATAGCCCCCATATAACGGTACCTCCCGATATTCGGTGTTTTAATGATTTTAGGGACATTTTTTACCAGAATTGTTTCAAATTTGATATTTGAAGTTCGTAATGGATACTACAGCCTACGACAGAAAATTGTCTGTGCAAGTCCACGTCTTCGTATAGCCTCCATATAACGGTACCTCCCGATATTCGGTATTTTGATTTTATCAACATTATCGATTTTTTTTAAGTTTCGCATTTGAATATTTTTTAATGGCTTATGACAAATGTTACCTACGGAGGTTCATGTCGTCGTATAGACCCTAATATAATAGCTACATTCTGTATTTTTAGGATTTTAACAAAATTTTTAACGGATTTTATTGTTTTTGAGAATTGCCAAATTCGTTCCAAATGGTGGAAGGTATTCAAAGTTCGGCCCGAACGAACTTACAGCTTTTTTACTTGTTATTACATATTTCAAAATTCCCCCTATGTATTAAACAACCTGAAAAAAAGTTCATTCTAATGACAAATTTTAGACTTCCAACTCAATCCTATACGCAAATACCAAATTTAGCACCATTTAGAATATTCAAATATATTCAAACGTTTACGTAAAACACCAGCTCAAATATAACATGGTTAAATTAGCTTCAAGTCTTACCAAATGATAATTCAAACAAAAAAATATTTATTTCTTCGTTATTCAAATTGCATTTTCTCTTAATGTTATTTTATCATACAATTTGCCAAACGGATACTTAATACTGCTGCGGGTTATTTTGTAATTTGCTTCAAAATGAACTCGAACTGCCACATCTACCATCTTCTTCAAACAAACTACATAACCCCCATCGACTTATGCAAACACAAATGTCGATACTGCTGTACTTACAAAGCATTTCATGTTAGACAATAATCACATGTAGATGGCGCCATAGGAAACGTCGATAACGCGGTGTAGCTGGGATGTTTTCGCATTGCATACTTTAGGGGTGAGTTTACTTTTGGTACACAATTTCCCATTATAACGGGAAAACATTATTAACAAAAATATTCCCATTGATGAACAATGAATTTGATTTAATTGAGCATTGGAAACATTTTATTTAATAAACTTATTATTGTAACACCGTTAAAAGGACATTAGGGTCATATGATTCATTTTGAACGAAACCTTAAACATGACAAAGACAAAATTTTCAAATACCAAACTAACTTAGAACCTGCTTCGAAAAAAATTAATATATATTCTTATAATACAGGGAAACACGAAAAGGGTTTGGAAATACATCTAAAAACGTGTAAATAACAAAATTAGGTGATATTAGTATTCTTCTGGTAAAAATAAAAAAATCTATATATATATATATATATATATATATATATATATATATATATATATATATAAGAAAGTTGTGTTAGTTATTACGCTTATAACTTAAGAACCGCTGGACTGATTTGAACGATTCATGCAAATTCGGAATTGTCTCCAGTCCGAAAAGGATAATATCCAAAAAATCGCGTAAAAATGTGATATATTAACATTTTCATTTTGACTTTTGAAATGTACAATAGTAATGTTTTATTTTGCAAGATTTTTTTTCCATTTTGACTTACTTTTTATACCCTACAACACTATGTGTTGGGGGTATTATAAGTTTGATTGGGCCAGAATTTATGTAACACCTCGAAATATTGGTTTCCCATATAGGAAAGTATATATAGATCTTCCTAGCTCGCCGAGCTGAGTCGATCTAGCTATGTATGTCCGTCCGTCCGTCTGTCCGTCTGTCCATGTTAATTTGTAATCACTCTACAGGTCGCAATTATGGCCCGATCTTCACGAAATTTAGAATGTAGGTGGGGTTAAGGTCAGAATAGAACCCTATTTCTTTTGGAGATGATCGCATAATATTTAGGGGTTGAAATGGACCAAAAACTGAAAAATTTCCTGATTTTGCAGTTGCTCTACAGGTCGCAATTATAGACCAATCGACGCGGAATTGCGCATGGAGCTAGAGTTTAGGGCGGGGAAGTAGCCTACCAATTTGGGTGGTCATCGGATAATATTTAGCGGATAAAATAGACCATATCTTTTGTGTTGAAAAAATTCAACATTTTTCATTAAACCGCGAACATTTTAGATCCCGGCGAAATCAAAAGCCATGACAAGGTTACCTCTGATCTTTACATTGATGTTAACATCCAACCAAACGGATATATAGCAAAATATTAGCGATATATATGTCTATCAAAGAAGATATGCTTAAAAGATCTCTTATATGTCGAGAACGGCTGAACTGATTTCGACAGTTCTCATTAACTCAGAATGACCTCTTCGCAGGAAAGAAAAAACGACTAAAAAATCGCATAAACATATCTCTCTAAAGATGAAAATATTGATTTTGTAATATTTTCTCATATTTTTTCAATTTTGTCATATTTTTGGCATATTTTCATTTTGAATCAAACATTTGGTAATATTTCTACAGCTAACAAAACTAAGTAGTTAGGATATCAGGATATCATATACAGATCGCATTTACGGCCCGATCCTTATGAAATTTTGCATGGGGATAAGATGAGGGTCAGAATAGAAGCCTACTCTTTTTGGAGATAATCGCCATATATTTAGGGGTTGAAATGGACAAAAAAAACTGTACAATTGTCAGCAAGTCGTAATTATCGCCCGATCGCATTTGAATTGAGGTTAGCGGACATTGCAAAAGCCAAATAGTTTTGGATGGCCATCCAAAAATATTCAATGTGCGAAATAGTTTGCCAACTTTTGTAGACAAAATACGAAAATGTCCATTCCAGTGACTCTTTGGAGAATTCACAAATACAGGAAAGACGCACTTCTGACTATTTCGTTAACGCTGATTTCGGGGAAGAATATAGTCAAATGTCTGTATCTCATATAGATGCGTTTCAGTCAAAAACCAATTATAAATGTTAATCTTTTGCCACTTCTGAGAGATTATAGGTCTTTGATAAATATTGGTTCCAGATCTAGGAAGACCATTTACGTGCAACATCTACCAATAAATTGGAAATGATTAAATTAGTTTAAGTTGCTATTATTCGAAAATTAGAGAACGAAACCTGATGGTTTTCTTTTATTATTTGTCACAATATCTTGTGGAATTCTTTCTAGTATATGGCCTATATAAACTGTATAATTTATTATAGTGTTGTAGGGTATTCAACGGTCGGCCCCGCTCGACTGTAGCCTTTGCTTACTTGTTTCTAATGTACAGTTGTAGTGTTTTTTATATTTTATTTTTGAAATCGAATATTAATTTAAATTGACTTGATTTCTTGAGAACTGAAACTGATGGCGGGTTGCATGGAAGTGTAGTACCGAATTATGTGGTGGAGAAACGGAATAGATGATATCGAAGTAATTTAACGCGGTCACGCCAAAATTAAAAGATAATTCTTTTTCAAAATCGCTAAAAAATCACAAAAAAAAAGATCTCATTGCAAAAACTCTCAAATCGGGAAAAAATCGGAAAAAAATTCAATGGAATCGAATTTTAAAATAATAGTACATTCTATTGACAAACTTTGTAAGGACCTTTAAACATTTGCTGTGAAATATCAGCGAAGAGATTGAAGATTTTTTCAATTGGTTGTTCGTTTTTTGTCAATTTTTTTCAATTTGTATTATCATATTGAATTCAGTGGATTTTTTGTGAACAAAATAAAGAATAATTTTTCACTACAAAACTGAAATATGTGCGAAATAGGATGTTAACTGACATCTACCTTTCAACTCCAGGGCCTACATCGTGGTTTAGATGGAAGATGCGAACACATTTAAACAAACAAAAATGACCGAAGAAGCCTAAAGGGGTTCATTTCAAAGCATGAAACTACTTCTTTCATGTCACAATAATCCGTCCAATCAGAGCTCAAAATGCAAAATTCTTTGGGAGTACAATCAGTAAAATACCAAATATAAAGGGTGGAAAATAGTAGAGTGAATGGGACTTTTAGTAAGAAAAGGATTTCTATCCTTCCAGAAATTCTTTTAAACATTCAAGATACCTTAAATCGCTTTTGCAGGTCATGATATTTATATAACCATCGTATGATTTAAGCTATTTATGGGGTCTTGGCCACTTTTTTCTGTTTTTGGCCCTTATTTGGCATCTTTGTTTCTAAGGGGGTAGAGAACCTCTTCGCATAAAATTTTAAATTTTCAGAGTAGGGGCCATTTTGGTCCTGCAGATAATTGCCACATTAGAATTTATTTAAGTAAAGTCCCCACATTGGAGTATCCACAAGACCACTTTCACATCTATTGTGTGGTCAGAAAAGAAAATTTTGTATTCTATTGAATTTGTAACCCCCAAGAGAATATTGGTTGGGAACGTAGATTTGGGATGTACATCTATATGAAATAAATTGTGAAAACATGAACAAATTTCAAATATAAGAAAGTAGCACGGGACCGATTATTTTTTGAATCGTCATTAAATTATACCATGATGAAAAATATGAACTTTATGGGGTCTCCAACTTACAATTTATATGGCAAATAAAATTAATTCCCATCTTACGGTAATGGTTGTAAAACAGTAATTATATTTGTCTATTCGGGAATCATTCTGCCCTCAATTATGAGGTGTATAAAACTATTTTTACTTTTTTAAATCACGCGATTTTTTTTCATTTTGACATGCTATGTTGTTCTGCTATATTTGTGATTTGGCCTCTAATTGTCATCTTGGATTATAAGGGTTAGAAGAAAGTTTTCAATGTAGGTCTATGTTTCGGAGTAGTGCTTTGACTAAAAATGTGTGTTTGGGGGTTGAAAATCTTGCACAAAAATTTCAACATATCTACAAATTTTAGAATTTTCTCCATGTAATAGTACCCCCTCAAGTCCACCTTTGGCGGATAAACAGACCGACATGGTTAGGGGGACTTATGAGGACTCTAATGTACAATCTAAGGTGTTATTGGGTTTAAAAAAGTAATTATCTTTGGCTATTCTGAAATCATTCAGCCCTCAATTATGGGGTGTAGAAAATACAGTAAATTTCAAATTACTACACCATACTAAAAATTAATAATAATAATAATATTTGTATAGCACATCCACACATTTGAAGCCCACGGTTTAAATATTGAAGCCCACGGCTTAAATATGGGTACAGGTATTTTAAAACACTTTTAATCGACCAGTACGTCAACTCTTATATCAGTCAGATCTGTCAACAAAAACTACGGTCAACAAAAACTACGGCCGGCAACGCGGACCGGGCCGGCTAGTAATATATAAATAAATAAATAAATAATAAATTTAAATAAATAAATAATTAATTAATTTGTTTCTTTTTTTATGCAACTAAGTTAAAAACACTGCCAAAAAATAAATATTCTACACAAATTTGTATCATCCCCTATAAAGAATCAATATTTTTAACAATAATGACTCGTGTTTTAAATTTCGTATTGGTAACTGGGTTTACAGGTCCACTGTTTCGTATAGCTCCCTATGTTCGGTATTTTGATGATTTTACCGACCTTATTCATCGGACTTGTTTCAAGTTTCGTATGGGTAAGTTTCTATAGGTACTACAGCTTGTGACAGAAAATTGACTATGCAGGTCCACGTTCGCGTATATCCCCAATATAAAAATACCTTCCTACATCCGGTATTTTCATGATTTTTACTATAGTATTCAACGGAATTGATTCAAATTTGGTATTTGAAGTTCGTAATGGATACTACAGTCTGTGACCTTATATAACGGTAACTCCCTTTATTCGGTATTTTGATATTTTTACGACATTATTTACGGGAATTTTTCGTATTTGAATATTATAATGGCTTATGACAAATGCAGGTCACAGTCTTCGTATAGACCCCAATATAGGAATAACTCGCTATGTTGGATATTTTTATGATTTAAAAAGTTTTTTTTTTTTTTTTTGAGAATTTCAAAATATCTTTCAAATGGTGGAGGGTATTCAAAGTTCGGCTGGTCGAATTGGCAATTTGATACTAGAGGACTTTTTAATCTGCGTTTGGTAGTGATCAACGAGATGTATTCGGGTTGATGCAGTCGGCATGGCATATTCGTAATGTTGAAGTTGGCATGAGGGCTTGATGTATTCGGGCAGATGAGGTTGATTTGCTATCAACCGGGTGGATGATATTTGAGTTAACGAACGAGACGCGGAAGCGAAAAAAAGCCTCTCCACTAGAGGACCACTTGTGATGAAAGCTTGACTGCCTGACACTTCCGAGTGATTGAGAATTATTTCTTCATTCAGGGGAATTAAATACGGGAATTAATTCCGTAAGAATTAATGTAAACCTGAACCTAATTTTAAACATGTTCTGCCATTGTAGCTATTTATACCCTACACCACAAGGTGGTCAGGGTATTATGTCTTTGTGCAGTTGTTTGTTACAGGCAAAAGGAAACGAGATAGACCCATAGTTCCTTTTGATGATCTGCATAAAATCATTTTCTGAGTTGATTTATGCATGTCAGTCCGACCGTCTGTCCATGTATTTTTGTGAACGAAATGCAGGTCGCATTTATTATCCGATTGAGGTGAAATTTTCCAAACAACATTTGTTTGGCTCAAGGACGAACCCTATTGAAATTGGAGATAATCGGTAAAAATTTAGATATAGCTCCAATATATATCTTCGTCCGATTTCCCTTTTTTTGTGCACCAAACGTGTAATATCAGCCCGAATAGTATGGAAATTTGCACATACAATCAAATTAGGCCTGAAAATAAGTATGCCAAATTTGATCGAAATCGGGCTCCCATATATATTGTTCATCCGATATGTTGTATTTGTTACCCACAGCCGTAATATGCACTCCGTAACAACGATATTCGGGGAAATATATCAAATACAGCTCAGAAATATCTTTGCCAAATTTTATCGAGATCGGTTCAGATTTGGATATAGCTCCCATATATATCTTTATCTGATTTCAAATTAATTTTGCACCAAATAGGCAATACAAGTCCGAATTTAAAAGATACAAATGCTTCGGCTTATTTCATTTGCATTTAAAATTATCCAATAAAATTAGCAAAGTGGTGTAGGGTATCATAAAATCGGCCCCGACCGACTTTAGGACTTTCTTTACCGGTTTTACATTTAGGTGGGTAAATTTTTAGGACGGTATATCATATATGAAATTTGCATAGAAAAATAATATTTTTATGAGGAAGTTTTTTTTAATCGAAAATTAGCAGCCCTTCACAATACTGATCGGCCGATATTATATTTAAGCCTTCTTATATTCATATTATATACTCTGTATACTCTATACTATTTAGTAATGCTATTTTTTATGAGAGATGATACATATACATATATAATAGGTGTGTTAAATTTGGTGGAAATCGATTCAGATTAAAATATAGCCCTCAAATATATGTTTCATGCGATTTCAATTTTTAAGTGGCAATGCCGCAATACTTTACAAAAAAATACCCCAGTATAAACACATATTTGTTAGTGAAATTTCTAGAAAGTATGCACTGCAATGTAGGGCATCAAATAGTCGGCCCTGGACTATTGTCACTTCCTTACTGGTTATTATTTACCTCAAACAATACAGAGTACGATATATGCATATGTCAGTACTCTATTTTCCGGGATTTCTCTCATAAACCTGAGCTATTCTAATAAATGTTATTCGATCTCGATCTCCGGATTTTCTCTCATAAGCCTGAGTTATTCTAATGAATGTTATTCGATCTCGTTTAAAGAAATTTAATCGATTTAAGGTTATAAAATGTAAAATATTTCATTAGGTTTCAATAGTTACGAGAATAATTTTGTCTAGTCATAGACTAACTTCGTAGTTTATCTATTGAGAATTGCAATATTTGAACAACTGGGGAATGTTTTGTTTTTTCTTTGCTTTTTTCGCTATAAAATCAAAGTAAATGTTTACAGTAATTGTCAGTCGCTTTTAATTCGTGTAAGACAAAACAGTGATAACACAATCTGAAGTAGAGTTACGCTAAATGTACGGCGATAAAATGAAAAGGTGTTGTTTTTAACAAGTTCTCACATACGATTTATTTGGAATTGAATAAAAACAAAAACAACTTAAGTGTTTATTAAAATATTGTCTAATTTTAGCTTAAAACAAATTGCTGTTTTAATTTGCCTAATACAACTGGGCCAAGCTCAAGTTTTAAATCGTGGATCGTGCAACAAGAATATACCTACAGTTCAAAATTTTGATGCTACTCGGGTAATTTTGCAGAACTGAAAAAGATGCTTTTTTTTTCTTAATTAAAATATTTGACTTTTCTAGTATTTGGGCCGTTGGTATGAACAAGAAAAATATCCCTTTATTTTTGAATTGGGAGGCAAGTGCATTTACGCTGAATATGGTCAATTGAAAAATGGTGATCTTAGTGTCTACAATTATAACATCAATGAATTGTAAGTCGGGGAAATAATTTATTTCCTACTAGTGATTTAACGATCAATATCTATAACTGTTTAATGTTTTGTAGAACTGGCAGACCAAATGACATTTTGGGAAGTGCAAAGCTTGTTGATTCGGGCAAACTAAAAGTGAGATTTAACAATATGCCTGGTAAGTAATGCAAAAAAATTCATGAAATATAATTATAAAATATATCGTAATTGCCATTTGTAGACCAAATAAAATTAAAAAAAAAACATAATATTAAAAATAAACATTAACTAAATACCTAATAGTGGGCATGGGTATATGCGGATATGTATATTTTTAATAATTATATAATGTATAATTATGTACAGGCTGAGTTGAAAAAACTGCAACAAACTGTCATTTCTAAGCTACACGTCCAACAGCTTTTAAAATTAAAATTATAGTGACAGCTCATTATATTATTTACAAGTGTTCAAAAGCATTTTGGTGAGAATTTTTCACAAAAAAAGTTATTTTTGATGGAATTCAATCGTGTTAGTGTGATTTCTTTACATTTAAATGTGAATAAATCTTTTGTGTCTCGTACCATCGCTCGTTACCGTGATATTGTTAGCATAGCGTCAAGGAAGTGGACGGAAGAAAACAACAAAATCAGCAGAAATGGTTCGAAAAGTAATATGGCTCGTGAGCTGAACATATCGCAATATTCCATTCAACAAATATTGAAAAATAAGCTCGGCGTAAAGCCATTAAAATTCCAAAAAGTGCATGAACTTACACCGCAACAGAAAGAAAATAGAATCAAAAGAGCTAAAGAGTTGCTTCGCTTGGCCGAAAGTGGTGAACTGCCGAATTTGGGTTTCTCCGATGAGAAAACATTCGTTGCCTCGCAGTTCGTAAACAAACAAAATAGTCGTGCTTACTTGCCAAAGAGGTAAGCTGAAAATGTGCACCTTCAGTTGCCCACCAGAACTCAAGCGCTGGCCGTGGTGATGGTGTGGGCCGCCATAACAGCCGATGGTCGCTCTCCGTTGGTATTAATCGGCCGTGGCACGCAAACATTTTGGCCGCAGACCTTGGACATTCCAAGAATGGTTACAAAATGAGGTTCCTCCCTTCATTTCCAGCGCACAATGGCCACCAAAATCTCCGGATACCAATCCGTTGGGCTATTGTGTCTGGATTATTTTGGAAAGCAAGGTTGGCACTAAAAAATACCAAAGTGTCGATCACCTCAAGCAAGCGCTTCGCCGGGAATGGGCAAAAATACCGCAGAACAACATTCGGGCAGCGTGTGACGGTTTCATTGGCGGTTGAAGGCCATAAATCTTGCCAAAGGTGACAAATTCGAACAAATCCAAACATATTCTGAAAAAAATGTAAAAATTATGGCGTTTGACTTTGTTGCATTTTTATACCCTACACCACAAGGTGGTCAGGGTATTATGTCTTTGTGAATTTGTTTGTAACAGGCAAAAGGTAACGAGATAGACTCATAGTTACTTTTGAGGATCTTCATAGAATCACTTTCTGAGTTGATTTATGCATGTCAGTCCGTCCGTCCGTCTGTCCATGTATTCTTGTGAACAAAATGCAGGTATCCGATTGAGATGAAATTTTGCACAAATCATTTCTTTGGCCCAGGGACGAACCCTATTGAAATTGGAGATAATCGGTAAAAATTTAGATATAGCTCCCATATATATCTTCGTCCGATTTGCCTTTTATTGTGCACCAAACGTGTAATATCAGCCCAAATAGTATAAAATTTTGCACATACAACCAAGTTAGGCCTGAAAATTAGTATGCCAAATTTGATCGAAATCGGTTCAGATATAGCTATAGCTCCCATACATATATTGTTCATCCGATTTGTTATTTTTGTCCTCCGTAGCCATAATATGCAGACTGCAACAACAATAATTGGGGAAATATATCAAATACAGCTCAGAAATATCTTCGCTAAATTCTATCGATATCGGTTCAGATTTGGATATAGCTCCCATATATAACTTCATCCGCTTTACTTTTTTATTTGCCCAAATGGGATGGAATTTGGCACATTTGGGCAATTGCAGATATAGCTATAGCTCCCATATATATTGTTCCTCCGATTTGTTGTATTTGTTACCCACAGCCGTAATATTCACTCCGCAACAACGATATTCAGGGAAATATATCAAATATAGCTCAGAAATATCTTTGCCAAATTTTATCGATATCGGTTCAGATTTGGATATAGCTCCCATATATATCTTTATCTGATTTCAAATTAATTTTGCACCAAATGGCCAATACAAGCCCGAATTTAAAAGATACAACTGATTCGGCATATTTTGCCCTTTGAACTTTAAATTATACTTATAATCATAGCGTGTATGATTGAATTCTCCCATAAAAACTTTTAATTGTTATGTGGGGCTCTACTAAATTAGCAAAGTGGTGTAGGGTATCATAAAGTCGGCCCCGCCCGACTTTAGGACTTTCTTTACTGGTTTTTTATCTCACCCTGTATATGGGAGTTATATCCAAATCTGAACCGATCTTGACAAAGTTTTAAACACTTATTATACCCTACACCACAAGGTTGTCGGGGTATTACATCTTTGTGCATTTGTTTTGTAACAGGTAAAAAGAAACGAGATAGTTTTGATGATCTGTGTCGATTTATGCATGTCCGTCAATCAGCCTATCTGCCCACGTATTTTTCTAAACAACCCTGCTGCGAGCAAAGAACCATGTGTACCTTATGTTACCACTTTATTTCTATAGACAATTGTACTAGTTCAGATATCAGCAATTTGCGAGTAGAGTTTCATTAGGGACACTGATTCTAGTGACAGTATCGACAGTTTGTTTTTTTCATTGTCATTAAAATCTATGGAAAATAAAAATATAAAAATATTGAAATATTTGATTTGATTTGTAATCTAAAAAGATCTAATCTTTTTCAAGTGATTATTTGGTTCAAATGTCTACATATAGCGCTGGAAACCCAAAATGTCTATAGGAAATTGCATTGCTTTGGGTATTCTTCTGCACTAGTACTGGTGACAATGTCACCACTACAAAACACTACAATTTTACTAAAGATACTAGCTACAGGGAAAGTAAAGGTCGCATTTATGGTGAAATTTTGCGCAAGTCATTTGTTTGACTCAAGGACCCTATTGAAGTTGGAAATAATCGGTCAAAATTTAGATATAGCTCCCATGTATATCTTCGTCCGATTCCTTTCCTTTTATTGTGCACCAAAAGTGTAATATCAGACCAAAAAGAATGGAATTTTACACATACGACCAAACTAAACCTGGAAATAAGTATGTCAAATTTGATCGAAATTGGTTCAGATATAGCTATAGTTCCCATATGTATTGTTCATCCGATTTGTGGTTTTTGTCCCCTACAGCCGTATTATGCATTCTTTAACAACAATTTTTGGGATAACATATCAAATATAGCTCAGTAATGCGTTTGCTAAATTGTATCGAAATCGGTTCAGATTTGGATATTTCCCGATTTTCTTTTTTTGTGCACCAAACGTGTAATATCAGTCCAAATAGTATGGAATTTTGCACATACGACCAAATTAAACCTGGAAATAAGTATGTCGAAATTGGTTCAAATATAGATAGCTGTAGCTCCCATATGTATTGTTCATCCGATTTGTCATATTTGTTCTCCACAGCCGTAATATGCACTCCGTAACAGTGATATTCGGGAAATATATCAAATACAGCTCAGAAATACCTTTGGCAAATTTTATGGAGATCGGTTCAGATTTGTATATAGCTCTCATATATTTTTTATATGATTCAAAAAGGCAAAAATGCTCCGGCAAATTTAGTAGAAATCGATTCAGAGGGGGATATTCCTCTCATATATTAGGTTCTTTGGACTTTAAATTATAACTTTAAATATAATTGGTATGATTTAGTTCTCGCGAATTCCCCTAAAAACTTTCTTTGTTATGTGAAGGTCAAAGGAGTGTAGGACATCACACAATCGGCCCACTCGACTTTAAGACTTTCATCACTGGTTTTCTTTATTGATACTACAAACTGTCACTCATCTTTTACAATTGTACGTCTTGATTTTTGAGAGGAGGGCTTTTCACATTATACGAACCGAAAGTAAAATAATCGACGTCACTTATTATTTTAATTTTGGTCGTAATGCATTGGACGTGAGCATTGGGATTGAAACCTGTAAAATGCCGAATGTCAAATTGTTTATGATTCTGATAGGAATTTTATTCAGAAGATTATACCTAAATTTGGGTTGACATAGTCGAATCAAATATTAAATTAACCTATACTCAGATTTTATTATCTCTTTCGATTCACGAATGTTATATTTATGTTTCCGTCGTTTGTAGGGATATTCGAATTGGGTCTAAAATTATAGCTTTTGCAGAAAACGTTCCACATTTTCAACAAAATAGATCTGCTAATACATTGTCATTAAATAAATAACGCATAACTTGATGTAATCAATTGTTTTCAAATCTCACCGCTCATCCTCGATTGTCCTTTTTACTGGAATATCAGAAAACAAATACTTTTTAACCAAAAAAAAAAAAAAAAAAAAAAAAACACTTTGTATTTAAGTAATTTCGCGATTAAGACAATTTCGTACTTGATTCCACCAAATTCCATGACGCCTTTTTAAAAATGTGTCACTGAATATACAAAATGCATTTCTAGTTGATACAAGGCAGAGATGGGCATAATGCACTGTATTTTTAGTGCACTAATAATTTCACTATCACTGTTCATTTAGTGGTAGTGCAATTTTTAATTCCACTACCACTAAAGGGTTAGTGGTAGTGAAAAATAAATTGCACTACCACTAACCCTTTAGTGATATTTAAAAAAAATTGCACTACCACTAAATTTTAGTGGTAGTGAAATTTCAATAGCACTACCACTAAATTTAGTGGTATTTAAAAAAACTTGCACTAAATTAGTGGTATTTCATAAAAAAATAGCACTAAATTAGTGCTATTTAGAAAAGTAATCAAATTTTATGAATATGTACTATATATTCTGGATTGTTGTTCCCTACTCACTTCAATAAATTTCATTATAGCTGGTATAAAACTTATACACAAAGTGCTTTTTTTGGCTTCGCTAAAATTTAGTGGTAGTGCAACTTTTATTTGAAAAATCACTAAATTTAGTGGTAGTGCTAATAAAATTTCACTACCACTAAAATTTAGTGGTAGTGCAATTTTTTTTTAAATATCACTAAAGGGTTAGTGGTAGTGCAATTTATTTTTCACTACCACTAACCCTTTAGTGGTAGTGGAATTAAAACTTGCACTACCACTAATTATTTAATTCTTAGTGCACTAAAAATTTAGTGCAATATGCCCAACCCTGATACAAGGTAATTTTTTACCTTGCCTGTTATTTAATCTTGTATTTCTGGCTATAAAATTAAAGCAAATATTTATGGACACTCTTCGACTTGTGAATGCGTCGTAAGAAAGTAGCTTCACAATTTTATCGCTATTATAAATATTCTCAAACAAGAATTTAAAGTTTTAATACTGAAAATGTTTACCTTAAGCTTGAAACAAGTTATGATTTTATTTTGTCTTATTCAATGGAGCTTATCTCAGGCCATAAATTCGGGCACATGCAACAAAAGTAGACTAACAGTTAAACATTTTAGCGGGTGTCGGGTAGATTTTTGAGTCTTGTTTTATTGAATTCGTAGTATTTGGGTCGTTGGTATGAACATTCAAAATATTCCAAGGTTATTTAAGTTGGTGGCAAATGCGTCAATACAAATTACAAATAGACGAAATATAAGGAACTGCTTCCGTTTGATGAAAAAGCGGATTGTGGTCAGGGTATGTCTTTGTGCATTAGTTTGTAACAGGCAAAAGGAAACGAGATAGACCCTTAGATTCTTTTGATGATCTGCATAGAATCACATTCTGAGTCGAATAATGCATGTCCGTCCGTTGATCCGTCGAAGATATATATATGCACTAAACATGTATACATACGACCAAATTAGGCCAGAAAATAAGTATGGCAAATTTGATCGAAATCGGTTCAGCCGTAATATGCTCTATGTAACAACGATATTTTGGAAAATACATCAAATACAACTCAGAAATACCTTTGCTAATTTTTTGTCGAGATCGGCTCAGATTTGGATACAGCTCTCATACATATTTTCGTCCGATTTTGCCTTTTATTGTGCACCAAAAGTGTAATATTAGCCAAAATTGGATGTAATTTGGCATATACGACTAAATTGAGTCTAGAAACAAATATTTTAAATTTAGTAAAAATGGGTTCAGATATAGCAATAGCTCCCATATATGTTCATCCGATTTGTTAAATGTATTCTCCACTGGTGTGATATTCACTCCGTAACACCGACATTCGGGGAAATATATCAAATATAGCTCTGAAATACCTCTGCCAAATATTATCGAGATCGGTTTAGATTTGGATATAGCTCCCATATAAATATATATATATATATATATATATAAATATATATATATATATATATATATGTATATATATATATATATATATATATATATATATATATATATATATATATATATATATATATATATATATATATATATATATCTTTATCTTTATCCGATTTTAAGTTAATTATGCAACAAATATGCATAGTGGTATAGGGTAAAATAAAGTCGGCCCGCCAGACTTTAAGACTTACTTTACTGAAAAGTGCAGTACCTTGAAACCTCGTTATATTAAGGGTGCTGCTAAACACGTTGGATCCGATAAAAATAATGAAAATAACAAGTAAACCAGTAAAGAGAGTCTTAAAGTCGGGCGGGGCCGACTTTATGATACCCTACACCACTTTGCTAATTTAGTAGAGCTCCACATAACAATTAAAAGTTTTTATGGGAGAGTTCAATCAAACACGCTGTGATTAGAATTATAATTTAAAGTTCAAAGAACTAAATATGCCGAAGCATTTGTATCTTTTAAATTCGGACTTGTATTGCCCATTTGGTGCACAATTAATATGAAATCGGATAAAGATATATATGGGAGCTATATCCAAATCTGAACTGATCGCGATAAAATTTGGCAAAGACATTTCTGAGCTGTATTTGATATATTTCCGTGAATATCGTTGTTGCGGAGTGCATATCACGGTTGTGGGTAACAAATATAACAAATCGGATGAAAAATATATATGGGAGCTATACCTATGTCTGAACCGATCTTCACCAAATTTGACATACTAGCTTCTAGATTCAATTCGGTCGTAAGTGCCAAATTCCATCCCATTTGGCAAATATTAGACGTTTGGTGCACAATAAAAGTTAAATCGGACGAACTTATATATCGGAGCTATAACCAAATTTGAACCGATCTCGATAAAATTAAGCAAATGTATTTCTGAGCTGTATTTGCTATATTTCCACAAATATGCAGAGATATGCACTCTACGGCTGCGGAGGACAAAAAAAAAAAACAAATCGGATGAACAATATATATGGGAGCTATAGCTATATATAAACCGATTTCGATCAAATTTGGTATACTTATTTTCAGACCTAATTTGGTTGTATGTGCAAAATTCCATACTATTCGGGCTGATATTACACGTTTGGTGCAGAATAAAAAGCAAATCGGACGAAGATATATATGGGAGCTATATCTATATTTTGACCGATTATCTCCAATTTCAATAGTATTCATCCTTGGGCCAAACAAATGATCTGTGCAAAATTGTATCTGGATAATAAACAAGAATACATGGACAGACGGACCGACGGTCGGACGGACGGACTGACATGCATAAATCAACTCAGAAAGTGGTTCTATGCAGATCATCAAAAGGAACTATGGGTCTATCTCGTTTTCTTTTGCCTGTTACAAACAAGTGCACAAAGACATAATACCCTGACCACTTTGTGGTGTAGGGTATAAAAAGCAGGAAAGATCGGCCGGGCCGAACTTAACTTGACTTGACCATCGAAAAATACCGCTCAAATGAAACCTGTTATATGGGGGCTATGCTATATCGTGGACCGATGTATCTTCAAACTTGACCTGTTTGCAGACAAAAGACTGATATGTGCAAAAGTTAACTTCCTATCTTAATTTGTTTTGACTCTAGCGTGATTTATGTGAAGATCATACCTTTTTCAATATTTGCTATCTCTGCTGTGTTTATAGGGACGTACATGCATAAATCGACTCAGAATGTAATTCTATGGAGATCATCAAAATCAACTACGAGCTTATTTTGTTTAATCCTCTATGTTGCAAACAAATAACAAAGACTTAATACCCTGTACTACAGTACGGCGTAGGGTATCAAAATAGTCAAATCTAAAAAAACTCGACTCTGCATGCCTGTTCTGGTTTAAAGTTGATGTCAGCAAGCTTTGTTTAGTCTAAGATGATGTCTTAATGTCGTATCCACGTTTGAAAACTTGAATAATCTATTAAGTCAAAAATGTTTGCAGTAAAAGGCAATTTAATTTGGTTCATTGACTTCTTGAGACAATATTTATGCAGAATTGTTTCGAAAATAAGTTATCAGAAAAAAACTAGAAAATAAAAAATATATATATATTAAAAATTTTGCATTTTTTTAAAATCCAGAACGCAACGCAAATATATTACGTAGAAATAGAATTGGGAATTAAATAAAACAAATACCCTCCACCTCCAAAAACATTGTTAAATAAACATATGGATTTAAACGTATTCCACTTTAAATTTTGTTGAAAAATGTAGTTAATGTTTTCAAAATAAAATAAAATGGGTGGACATTCTATGGGGTCCATACCAAATCGGGAAGCAATATCGGATGAAATATATATATGGGGGCTATAGTTATACCTGAACCGATTGTCACCATAATTTGATGCACTTGCTTCCTTCGGAAGTGACAAAACTTAGTCCATTTGGGCTGCTGTTTACAATTTGGTACACAATAAACCTGGAATCGGATAAAAATATACATGGGAGCATATATATGGGCGCCATAGCTATATCTAAACCGATTTCTAAGCTGAATTAGTTTAGAAGTGCCACAATTTACTCCATTCGAGTTGTTATTAGCCATTTGGTGCACAATAAACCTAAAATCGGGTATAAATTGATAAAATTCGGCAGAGGTATTTCTCAGCTGTATCTGATATATGGTGCCAAATATCATTCTTGTGTATTGTTTATTACGAATGCGAGGGACTTAAACATTAAATCGGATGAAACATATATGTGGAAGCAGTAGCTATATCTGAACCGATATTCTCCAAATTAAATGTACTTGCTTCTAAACTAAATTCAGACGGATGTGTCAAAATTTGGTCATTTTTACTGATCTTGGCCATTTGGTGCACAATTAACCCGAAACCAGTTGAAGATATATATGGGAGCTATATCTAAATTTGAACCGATTCTCAATTTCACTAGGGTTCGTTTTTGAGATAAGCAAGTATTGTTTGTAAAATTTCATCTCAGTCGGATAATAAATGCAACCTTCATTTTTTCACAAGGATACAGACGGACGGACTGACTTGCATATATCGACTCAGAAAGTGATTCTATGAAGATCCTCAAAAACAACTATGGGTCTATCTCTCTTCCTTCTCCGTGTTACAAACAAATGCACAAAGACATAATACATTTACCACTATGTGGTATCTATATCTATAAAAGAGGAAAATGTTTGTATGTTTGTTTGTTTGTAATTTTCGCCTGAAAGTAACATAGGCTATATACATTTTTACAATTTCCACTTGGAACTGGAGATATAGCATCAGTATCGGAGGTACCTCCCAAAAATTTAGATTTTATATGCACATATCTATTGATTGGTGTAAGATACAGTCTCCGAATTTGGAATTTGAAATAAGTTCGTCAATTTATATTAAAATCGGTTCAGATTTGGATATAGCTCTCATATATATTTTCGACAGATTTCATGTATTTTATGCACCATACACGATATGTATGTTCGATTCCAAAGAAATTTGGAATATGTAACGGGATTGTGATTAGAAAATAAATTAATCAAATTATATTAAAATCGGTTCAGATTTGGATATAGCTCCCATATATATTTTCTCCGCCGATTTCACATATTTGATGCACAAAACACGATACGTATTTTCCGATTCCAATGAAATTCGGCATGAGTGGCTAAATTTTGTACAAAAATAAATTTGACAAATTATATTCAAATACGCTCAGATTTGATTATAGCTCCCATATATATACTCAGCCGATTTCACATATTTGATGCACCCAAAGCCAGAGAGACAAAATCTGGCACGAGAAAAATCAGTTGAAAATCATATTGAAATCAGTTGAGGTTTGAATATAGCTAACATATATATTTCGGCCGATTTCATATATGTTATGCACCAAACACGATATATATGACCGATTCCAATAAAATTCAACTTCGAAATTTGGTTATAATAATAAATGTGATAAATTAATTGGAAATTAGTTAAGATTGGATATAGCTCCCATATGTATGAAATAAATAAATCCGAAGGACAAACCCTTCGTGTATGTATGTCATGTTACTGCTTTTCTAATGCTTTTGGTTATTTACGCATTAAAGTAGTGCAATAATTTTTTTTTAATTTTTAAATTTGTTGTTTTTTTACCAACATATATTCGTAAATAAAATTTTGAATGCGTATAAAATCAAAAGGGGTAGCGAAGCGCACCGGGTTCAGCTAGTAGGGTATAAAAATAAAAGGCGTAGAAACAGTTTGCAAGTAAACAAATTAAGGTATTCAATACCTTTTTCAATATAAATATCTTTATTTTCAATCACCTCTTTATCATTGTAATTTACTTTTCAACGTTGCTTCAAATAAAATAACAAACAAAAACAAAATGTTTTACTCATAAACCTTTCATGCGAACACAATGTAGTTCAACTAGTTTTTTAATCACAAGCTTGATGTTCTTACCTACATATGTTCTTACATACATACTGCTCTTCTACGATCAACACGCTTTAATTATTCACAAACATTATTCAAGATAGCCTTAACTGACCTACCGTCTTCAAATTGACAAAGGTTAAAATGTCTCACACGTGTTCAATGTTGGCAACATAAAATTCTAAAAAACAAAACAATTATTAAATCTAATTTATACTTGAGGCAATTATCAAATACTTTGTTTATTACTTTTTTCAGCATTTATTGGTTCAGCTGATTACTGGGTGTTGGATACGGACTATGACAACTATGCTGTGGTTTACTCATGCACCGATGTTTTGGGTTTATTCAATGCACGTAAGTATGAAAATAAAATAAAGCAAAAAAAAAAAAAAAATACACACAAATAGGGTAAGTGTGCCTAAGTTCGGCATGTCCCAGTAGTCGGCACTTTTTATTTTTAAGCCCAAATAAATGAAACTATTATAACTAAATGTATTTTGTTTACTTCAAATGTATTGTCAGCTATATATGTGTACAATTTCGGTAAGAAAAGATGATTTATTCTAATAAAAATTAAATTTTTGTCTGTGAAGGTTCTCAACAATCCATATTCTTAAGAAAAGTACAATAAAGACGTCGAATCAGTTTATCTAATCAAAAATATTATATTATAATGAATTAATTTATTATTATTATTAATTATTCTTACAAAAAAATTGGTATGCCGACTGTTGGAACATGCCATACCGACAATTGGCAAGTGGTGCCGACTACTGGCAAAAAAGCATTGTTTTAATAAAACTACAAATTTATGAAATTTAATAAAAAGTTATTAAAACTTTATTTATTATTGCAAAAACTATACAAAATTTCGAATCTGAATAAATTAACTTTGTAATAATTGAAAAGTTCCACTCAGAATGGTGAGCGATTAAAAACGCGAAAATCCTAAAAGTGCCGACTACTGGTACACTTACCCTATAATAATGCTGGGTGAGATCTATGAATGGGCAATTGTGTGAATGAAAATACATTGTTGAAAAGAGTTGTATTGGCCTCTGTATGAATGAAAATGAAAATAATACTTAAACCGTTGGAATTTGAGCGATGAGTAATACCGGTTTTCTGTTTTTTTTTTTCATATGTGCAATAAAACAGTTTAAAGTAGTAATTTAATTGTTGTTATGCATTACAAAATGATCGGATGTTTGATTTGGCATGCACTTTGATCGCACTTAATGATTGTTAGTATTAATTGTATAGACTAAGGTCGGTAGACCGAACATGTATTACCCTACGTATTTTCGTATGCAATATATAAACAAAAAATGACTTTTCAATCCATGGAAAATTATTTAAAAATTTCAATTTGTCCTTCATTAAAATATGTAGTTATATATATCTAATGCTTATTACTCTTCTGATTGACTTCTGTCCCTTAAGTATTCTAAACGCAATGTAAATTATACAATTGAGTGTATTCAAAAAAAGTGGACTCTCGTTAAGAACTTTTTACATTTTCCAATTCTTCCGGATAAAATTAAAATCAATAAATTCAGAGAATTACAGTCAATTAATTTGCATGGTATAGAAATAGCAAATATTTATATCGGAAAGTACCGATATAAAATGGCTATAGAAAAGGGAGAGTCTGGGGATAAGTAAAACCAAAGTCCCACAATTTTATTTATGCATTTTGTGTTTGTTCCGAGGCGAGCTTAATGATCTGAAATTTGCAGTGAAAAGGAAAGCCAGATAGATACTATCACATACTCAACACTATGCGACGCGTTTCGCCGTTGGTTAAGCGGCTCATCAGGCATATTTGGTGTGGATGATGGCTTACAAGGGCCGTTCTCTGGAAAGTAGTATTTATTTCGAACTTATTGCGATTTAGCATATGCGAATTAAACACTAGAAACTCTCCAAGCTCGACTCAAGTTCTATTAGCAGATCTTTTTCACAGCAAAGTTTTCACTGCAAATTTCAGATCATTAAGCTCGTCTCGAAAGAGAAACAAACACAAAAATCATAAACTTGTTTTTGTTGTCTGATAATCGTTTTAGATAAGGATATACCTCCCATGTCTATCTTCGTCGGAATTCAAGTCTATTGTGCTTTCGGACAAGTATATGAAATTTGATAATTTCGTACCGTTCGATTGGTTCAGATTTGGATATAACTTCGATATATATCTTCGTCCCATGTATAAGAATATCGTGAAGAAAGGCTGACAAAATTTTTGAAAATCGAAAACCTAAAAAATTGTCTAGCTGACTATTTGAGAGCTTCTGTACATATTTAGTATGCTTATATGTTATTTTGATAACAAAATTTCACAACTCAAATTCTTCCAAATACCTCTTTTCCAATATGTACTAGTAACACCGAATAAAGGGAGGAACCGTTATATGGGGCTATACGGACCTTATAAAACCTTACTTTACAAAAAATTACCTCTATCCTTTACATGTATATCTTATTTAGTATAATTTTGTATATTTCAGTACATAGTTTTAAAATGACCCCAAAATCAACATTTCAAAGTTCCATTTCCATCTTTTTACCCAAATCCAATTTGAAACAATTTAGTACAGCTCTTACACTCAATATACATTATACATATATATATATATATATATATATATATATTGAAAATGGCCCATGTAGGTCCACGTCTTCGTATAGCCCCCATATAACGGTACCCCACGATATTCGGTATTTTGATGATTTTAGTGACATTATTTACCGGAACTATTTCAAATTTGGCGTCTGAAGTTCGTAACGGATACTACAGTCTATGGCAGAAAATTGTTTGTGCAGATCCACTTCTTCGTATAGCCCCATATAACGGTACCTCCCGATATTAGATATTTTGAAGATTCTGCCTATGGCAGAAAATTGTCTGTGCAGATCCACGTCTTCGTATAGCCCCCATATAACGGTACGCCCGATATATACAGTCCACGTCGTCGTATAGACTCTAATATACGGCTACTTCCGGTATTTTTGAGATTTTAACAGAATTTTTAACGAAGTTTTTTTTTTTGGAAAATTTGTATCAAATTGTGAAGGGTATTCAAAGTTCGGCCTGGCCGAAATTACAGCTTTTTTAATTTTTTTTAAATTTTATTGAATGGAAACAAAATATATCGGAAATAGGATCAAATTTTAGAATAAATTTAGATTTGTTCGAATTGGTCACCTTTGGCACGAATTATGGCCTTCAAACGGTCAATGAAACCATGACACGCTTCCCGAATAAAGAAATCATCTTATCACGCTTGAATTCCATTACGAATAACTTTTTTCTGAAAAATGCTTTTGTACGCGTGTAAACAATATAATGAGCTGTCACTGGAATAGTTTTAGCAGTTGTCAGACGATTGGCTTAGAAATGGCAGTAGTCTGATGTTAGTTACAGTTTTTAATCTCATCTGTCACAACTAATCCCCTCCCCCCCAACTAAAGTTCGGAATTCACCCTCTATATGATTGTCCATTAATATGGTAGTACATTTTTGTACTCTTCCAAGCCTTTTCTCACCTCTACATACAGGCATTGACGTACAAGAAAAATTCAAGATCCTAGCTTTAGCAACTTCGTTTGTCTGCCGCATCGGTTCAGTTTTGGATATAGGTCCCATATATATTTATCTGAAATTTTAATGATATATCAACTAAGCTACTTTCATCGGATAAGGTTGAATTTTGTTCCAAACAACCAAGATCCGACTAGAATAAGGTCCGATATTTTGTACCAAATCGCCTCAGATATTATTAAAGCTACTTCGTGGAAATCAATTAAAACCACGATATATATATATATATATATATATATATATATATATATATATATATATATAAGTTCTACCCCTACAAATAACATTTATATTTAAAACTGGCTACACTAAAAACATACGTAGAAAAATCTTTCTTCTAATCGCGTTAGCAGATCTAACTTAATATAATGCTGATGCATGGTTTAGGGTATAAAATACTGTTTCAGAACAACAATAGCCGTTCCTCCCCTAAGTATGACAAATAACACGTTATTCGGTGTTGTTCAACAATGGGCGATATGCAGTAATGAATCTGCATTGGAACTGTCTAGTAGAGTAGGGTTAGCAAATAAAAACACGTTTTTGATGAATGCGTATTTCGTTTGTCGTTTGGTATTGTTCACTATTCACTATTTTTTATCTGTGATGTAACGGTGAGCCGCAAATTAGCGGCAATATAATTGTTTTGCATTACATTGTCGTACTTTATTGTTTCTTTGTTTTTAATTTCTACAAAAAAAAAAAAAAAAAAAAAAAAAAAATATATAATAATAATAATGAAAGAGAAATGAAAATCTGAAAAATCATTTTTGTAGCTATAAAAAAGTAGAGTATAGAACATTTTTTCTAATTGTTGATTGAGAAACATTATGACGTTGTCAAAATTTTCTGTATCAAAATCTTCTATTAAATCACATCACTTCGAAAGGCCATTTTCCATTCATTAAAATCATAACAAGTCTTTATCTGTCGCTTAAATCTTTAATTTGTCTCCCCTTTCCATTCTTTACAGAGGTTGTTTGGATATTAACTCGCGAACGCAGTCCCAATCCACAGTACATTGAAAAGGCGCGCAGTGTAATCAAACAAAATGGTCTGTCACTGAAACCCCTACAGAGAACCAATCAACAGGGATGCTGAACCAAGTAATCCGGCTAACAAGAAATCACACAAAAAACCAAAACGGTTAACAATGACAAAGTTTAAAATTTAATAACATTGTAACTTGTGTAATATCCTGATAAACAATAAAAACCCAATGAAATTACAATTACTCTCACTTAATTACATTACCACCAAAACCGACAATTGCAATTACATTGCGAAAACAACAGCCAGGGGCTAACGCCGTTTTTAAACTCTCTCTCTCTCTTTCTCTCACACGCACGTACACTCACCGGATTGTGGCATTGTCTTGAAAGTTTTAACAAAAAGTAAAAAAATAAGCCCAAAAATGCCTGGAGGCTGGCTACAATAGTGGCCGAGAATTAACGGAATGTTGCTCGCCGAATGAATTTAAATGCTTTCTAAAATTAACTGCCTTTGGTGTTTTATTTAGCCATACTAAAACCAGTAAAGAAAGTCCTAAAGTCGGGCGGGGCCGATTTTATGATACCCTACACCACTTTGCTAATTTAGTTGAGCTCCACTTAATAATTAAAAGTTTCTATGGGAGAATTCAATCATACACGCTATGATTATAATTATAATTTAAAATTCAAAGGACTAAATATGCCGAAGCATTTGTATCTTTTAAATTCGGACTTGTATTGCCCATTTGGTGCGAAATTAATTTGAAATCGGATAAAAATATATATGGGAACTATATCCAAATCTTAACCGATCTCGATAAAATTTGGCAGAGATATTTCTGAGCTGTATTTGATATATTTCCCTGAATATCGTTGTTACGGAGTGCATATTACGGCTGTGGGTAACAAATACAACAAATCGGATGAAAAATATATATGGGAGCTATAGCTATATCTGAACCGATCTTCACCAAATTTGGCATACTACCTTCTAGACTAAATTCGGTCGTATGTGCCAAATTCCATCCCATTTGGACAAATATTAGACGTTTGGTGCACAATAAATGGTAAATCGGACGAAGTTATATATGGGAGCAATATCCAAATCTGAACCGATCTCGATAAAATTTAGCAAAGGTATTTCTGAGCTGCATTTGATATATTTCCCCAAATATTGTTGTTACAGAGTGTAAATTACGGCTGCGGAGGACAAAAATAACAAATCGGATGAACAATATATATGGGAGCTATAGCTTTATCTGAACAGATTTCGATAAAATTTGGTATACTTATTTTGATGCTTAATTTGGTTGTATGTGCAAAATTCCATACTATTCGGGCTGATATTACACGTTTGGTGCACAATAAAAGGCAAATCGGATGAAGATATATATGGGAGCTATATCTAAATTTGTACCGATTATCTCCAATTTCAATAGGGTTCTTGGGTCAAACAAATGTTGTTTGCAAAATTTCATCTCAATCGGATAATAAATGCGACCTGCATTTTGTTCACAAGAATACATGGACAGACGGACGGACGGATGGACGGACGGACAGACGGACTGACATGCATAAATCAACTCAGAAAGTGATTCTATGCAGATAATCAAAAGGAACTATGGGTCTATCTCGTTTCCTTTTGCCTGTTACAAACAAATGCACAAAGACATAATACCCTGACCACCTTGTGGTGTAGGGTATAAAAATTGCAAATGAATTTTCATGAGAGTTATTTTGTAGCTCGGACGTCTTTTGTTGGATTTTCTTTGGTTTTGCATTTAGAAAATGTTAATGTTTTAGAGACAACCAAAAATTAAACTAAAAATGTCAATGTAAAATTAAGACTTTGCAGACAATTGTTACATGGTTCATAATGACTGTGTTATTTAAGTGTGTATGTATTTGTGTAAATAAAAGTGAACACAAATATTATTTTGAGGAAATGCTTAATATGAACTCCAATAAAATTGAATGGGGAATATATGATATTCCAAAACCTGAATTCATATTTAGCAACTTTGATAAATACAGTTAAGACTTAAAATGAAGGGAACAGAAGACGTGGAAAACAGGACCCTGAAAACTAATAACATCGCATTATCTTTTGTGAAGGTGTTGTCTATACACTGACAATCTTTTACACCAAATCCCAGTTATTTTATTAAGGTTACATCAAAAAGACCAATTATGGTGAAAAGGGTATTGCAAAACTTAGTTTCAAAACAAACCTTTGATCCAATGAGAGTCCCAAATGCCAAATTAGAGGTAATTCGCTTTGAAACTTTGAATGAAAACTTAAACCAGTAAGGAAAAGTCAAAAGTCGGGTGGGCCGACTATATGATACCCTACACCACTATGTATATTTAGAAGAACTCCCGTAAAAAAAATATCATACCACCTATCAACATTTGGTTTTAGAGCATTTATAGTTTGGTTTTAGAGGGTACTAATATATGGGAGGCATATCCAATTCCGAATCGGTTTTCATTTGGGATGATATTAGCCACTATTTGTACAATAAATCTGAAATCGGAGAAGGGATATGTATGGGAGCTTTATCCAAATCTTAGCCGTTCTCGATAAAATTTCGCAAAGCTATTTCCGAGCTCTATAAGATACCTGGTACCATATATCATTGCTGTCGAATGCATATAACGAATGTGTGGGACTTAAACACCCAATCGGATGAAATATATATATGGGAGGTAAAGCTATATCTGAACCGATTTTCTCCGAATTTGGTGTACTTGCTTCTAGACTGAATTCGGTCGGATGTACCAAAATTCAGGACTTTTGGGCTGATATTCGCCATTTGGTGCACAATTAACCCGAAATCGATTAAAGAGATATATGGGAGCTATATCCAATTCTGAACCTATCTTCATAAAATTTGGCAGAGGTATTTCTGGGCTGTATCTGATGTCTGGTACTAAATATCATTCTTGTGGAGTGCATATTACGAATGTAAGGGACTTAAACACCCAATCGGATGAAATATATATATGGGAGTTAAAGCTATATCTGAACCTATTTTCTCCGAATTTGGTGTAATTGCTTCTAGACTGAATTCGGTCGGATGTACCAAAATTCAGGACTTTTGGTCAGATATTCGCCATTTGGTGCACAATTAACCCGAAATCGGTTAAAGAGATATATGGGAGCTATATCCAATTCTGAACCGATCTTCATAAAATTTGGCAGAGGTATTTCTGGGCTGTATCTGTATCAAATATCATTGTTGTGAAGTGCTTATTACGCATGTGAGTGACTTAAACAACAAATCGGATGAAACATATATATGGGAGCTATAGCTATATCTGAACCGATTTTCACTAAATTTGATGTTCTTGTTTCTTGACTGAATTCGGTTGGATGTGCTAAAATTTTAGGGACTGATATTGGCCATTTCGTGCACAACTAACCCGAAATCGGTAGAATATATGAAAGCTATATCTAAATCTGATTCGATTATTACAAATTTCAATAGGGCTTGTCCTTGGGCCAAACAAATATTGTTTGGAAAATTTCATTTCAATCGGATAATAAATGCGACCTGCATTTTTTTCATGAGAATGCATGAACAGACGGTTGGACTGACATGCATAAATCGACTCAGAAAGCTTCTTTCTCCCTGTTACAAACAAATGCACAAAAACATAATGCCCTTACTACCATGTGGTGTAGGGTATAAAAATCAAGTAAAAAATTATCGGTCGGTTTTGCCTACAGATGTGTACCCTCAGCCCTCTTGACCCTCTTTGGAGTGGGAAATATGGAAAATATATTTAGGTATATCAAGTTGTAAAGAATCGCTGAGATATTGCGCAATTTATAAGAGATAAAATTATTTAAAATTGTTTCCCTTTGTGGGTGAGTTACCAGAAGGGGTTCGCAGATTTATAGCATCTTCACTTTGAGCGTTATGTTTTTCAAAATCTTGAATCCTATGTGGATCAGGTAGCAAAAGAAATGGTCAAATCTCATTATAATTGATCTTGTGTTGATGGAAATAATGATATTTACCATGTCTGGAATGGAATCGGATGTTGATTTCGCTTTTTATGAACTTCATGGATAGTCAAAATTTTGAGCGTTTGTGGGGGAGGTACCAGAAGGAGTGGACAGATATATTCCGATCTTGTTCATATTCCAGATTTTGGGTTCATAAAAATGGTAGGATGTGTGAAATTTGAAGATAATCGGACTCTTACATCATATTTGTTAAGAGTTATTATTAATCCAAATTATTGACCCTTTGTGTGAGAGGCACTTGGTGGAATGGACCAATAATATCCATTTTGGCACCTGACATAAAACTGTATTACAATTAGAGCAAAATTAGATTGATGCTTCCCTTTCTGTGCAGACAATATATATTTTTGAAAATTTCGACGATTTGTGGGGGAGGTACCAGAAGGAGTGGAAAGATATACACCACCTTAACACCACACTTAAGGTTGAAATAAATATTGGGATGTGTGAAATTTGAAGACAATCGGACTCTTACATCACATTTAATAAGAGTTGTAATTATTCAAAATGTTGACCCTTAAAGGGGGGGGTGGTTACTGGATGGAAACGGACCGATATTGTCCATTTTTGAATGTTGACCCTTTGAGGGGGGATACTGGATGGAATGGACCGATATTGTCCATTTTTGAACCTGACGTAGCACTGACGCAAATATTAGGATTTGCAAAATATATTTTATCTTAACACCAGATCTTGGGTTTACAAAAAATTGAGATGTGTTACGTTTTAAGACAATCGGATTCTTTCATTACATTTCATAAGGGTTGTAATTATTCAAAAATTTGACCCTTTGTGGGGGAGGTGCCAGAAGAAGTGGACCGATATATTCCATCTTAACACCAGACCTTAGGTTAATATAAATATTGGGATGCGTGAAATTTGAAGAGAATCGGACTCTTACATCACATTTTATAGAGTTGTAATTATTCAAAATGTTGACCCTTTGTGGGGGAGATACTTGATGACCTAGCACTGACGCAAGTATTAGGATATGCAAAGTTGGTGCAAAATCGGATTATCGCTTCTCTTCCTGTGCAAAAAATATATATGTTTTAAAAATTTCGAACTTTTGTGGGGGGAGGTACCAGAAGTAGTGGACCGATATTGCCCATCTCCGAACTCGATCTAAGTTTGACAAAAATGTTATGATGTACAAAGTTTGGACCAAATTGGATACTCCCTTCGAGAGTTATCGTGCGCACTAGCCAGCCAGACAGACGGACGGACTGATGGACATCGCTAGATCGACTCAAAATGTTCTGAAACGGATTTGGTCCAAAGAGACCTAGGGTCTAAAACCGTTAGTTCGACTAGCCACGTTTTGACCGTACCAAATGATATATACCCTCTGTAGCCATATGGCTGAGGGTATATTGAATATCAGTTGGTGCCGTTTTATGGACGTAGACCTATATGGATAATTTTCTTCAGTAGAACCCACTATGAACTCTAAATAAATCATTCTTTTAGAAAATATGGCTAAACTCATCAAAATACCGAATATGGGGAGGTAAAATTATATAAGAACTATATGAAAACGTGAACCTACATAGACAATGTTTCGTCACAGGAAGTGAATCCCATTATGAAATACCGAATTTCAAATTATTCCGTTAAAAAGTGTGGATAACATCGTTAGAACATTTGAATAACAATCTGAGTATTATCAAAGGTGTACAATTTTCGACCAAAGTAATCATCGTATGTTTTTTTAGAAATATTGTCGAAGACCTAAAACTCGCGGATTCTAAGGAAGCTAAATCCAATTTTCCAAAAATTTTAAATAGAGGGGAATTTTCCACATTATTTAGGTTACTTTGCGATACAAACTTTCAAATATACAGCTCTATACACAGGTCTTGTCCTGTAATTTTTGTTAAATGTTGAATGACACCCTTTCGTAAAAATCTTTTTTGAATCATAAAATAAAGTTTTTTTTTCGATATAGGGTGAAAAATGTAATTTTTAAACAAGTAAGAAAAGGCTATAGTCGTGCGGGGCCGACTGTGTTATACCCTACAACACTACAATATGTTAGAAGCCCCCTTATGTCTAAATTCATATTGGAAGATTTCGCTTTTAAAATTAGGATTTTGACTAGGGACATTTGCCCAACATTTATGCACTCCGTCGGGCTGTTAGTTGTTGTAGTCCATTTTACAGATAAATATAATCCAATGGTCAACCAAAAAATAGAATTCTTCGCTGTCCTTAACTCTCTTCACTGGCGTGTCGATTGGCTTCAATTGTGTGATCGGAAAAACATTTCTGTTTTTGGTTAATTTGAACCCCTAAATATTTTGCAATCATCTCCAAAAGCAAGAAGCCCCTCTGTATCTCCAAATTTAGACTCATCTATATGATTTCCTTGTCTACGATATTTGGCTATATTCGTCAACGAAATCAGCATAAAAAAGCCCGAAGTTCGACTTTTGTGTATTTCAGATATCGCCTGTAAGTAATGTTGGTATTTTTTCACACAAAAGTAGTGGTCCATCCTATCCGCTGTCCTAAACTCTTACTTCATGCGAGATTTCGTGTTCTTTGGTTTTTTTTGTGACTTTAATAACGGTCTAGTCAGAAAAATTTTTAGTTGTTGGTCCATTTCAACCTCCTAATATATTGCGGACATCTTTGAAAACAATAGGCCTAACCCTTCTAAGCCCAACCCTACCTTTCTGAAAATTTTTGTGAGGATTGGACGATATTCGCAATACTTATATAATATCCCCAACCTGTGTTGTAAGGTAAAAAAAATATTACAAAATATTATAAGTCAAATTGAAAAAATCGCATGCGATAAAAATATGAAAAAATAGAAAATGTCACAAAATACTACAAAATCTATATTAACATCTTTATTGGCATATTTTTCTGTTTTTTTTAATTTTATACCTTTATGTCAAGAGGGCATTGTGAATTGACAAAATTTGTCAAAATCGGTCCTGCCATTCTTGAGATATAAGCATTCTAACTAACATTCCCTTCCTTTGTATATACACATTGCATATATTTCGCTATATATAACCGATATATTTACTATCGGAATCTACGTAACGGTCAGAATTGACCTGTTCGTCTATTTCTGATTTCGCGACATTAAAAAAATATTCACAGTTTAATGGAAAAAAATGACTTTTATTTAACACAAATTTTGTGGCCTACTAAATATTACCCGATGACCATCAAAATTGGAAGGCTTCTGCCCAGCCCTAAGCTCTAGCCCCATGCTAACTTCCACGTCGTTTTGTCTATAATTGCGACCTGTAGAGCAACTCCAAATTAGGAATTTTTTCAGTTTTTGGTCCATTTCAAACCCTAAATATTATGCGATCATCTCCAAAAGAAATAGGGTTCTATTCTGACCCAAGCCTCACCTCAATTCCAAATTTTGTAAAGATTGGGCCTTAATTGCGACCTGTAGAGTGATTACAAATTAACATGGACAGACGGACGGACGGACATACATAGCTAGATCGACTCAGCTCGGCGAGATAGGAAGACCCATATATACTTTCCTATGTGGGAAACCAATATTTCGTGGCGTTACATAATTTTTGGCCCAATCAAACTTATAATCATGCGACCCGAAGAAACGTACAAAATATTAGTAATCTGTTGGTACAACTACTTACAACTTGGTGAACCTATTTTCATAGGTAGGTTTTGCGTTCCACAAGAACATGGATCATAGAATTACACGTGATTTGATTAAGAAATTCATACGAAATGTTTAAAAACTCTAAATAGAAACTGACTTTTATAGGGAGGTTAAATAAGATAAATTGTCTGAGAATGGCTGGGTTTCTTTTCTTAAATGATTGTTTGATCTTGGTACAAAATATAAAACTAAGTTTCTTAGAGTAAAAACTTGGGAGTTTTTTTTTTAACATCGACATCGAACCACAGCAATGGTCAGGATACCCAGAAATAGCAATAGATATATATTGTGACATAAATTCGATACTTAGTAAATTAAATTTTTTTTCATATTCATTTTTATTCATCACCACTCTAAAGCTGTACATTTCTGGATTACATCGAAAAAACATTCAATAAATTCGACTTAGTTTAGTTGTTTAGTATTAAAATGTACCAAAGTGCATAAATAGTATTTTATGTATAGGATTATAGATACACTGATATACATCCTCCACACACACAGGCAAACACACGAGCCATGGCTTAGTGTAGATAGCCCTCCAGTTGTTAGTCATAAATTTACAATAATGTAAAATGTTAACATATACACGGATTCAACCATGTCTATCCCCAACAAATACACACATACATATACATGGGTGTATGTACATGTACGAGCACAACAACTCACTCCAATTTATTGTTATAAGCCCGAATATACAGAACATGTTTATAAATCCGTGTGCAATATTATGGCCAAGAGGGTACAATAAATGAAGTTGCATCATAAAGCCAACATTGGAAAGCCAGGACATCATCT
This sequence comes from Musca domestica, assembly GCF_030504385.1. Lineage (NCBI taxonomy): Eukaryota > Metazoa > Arthropoda > Insecta > Diptera > Muscidae > Musca > Musca domestica. Next base: position 23,192,637 of record NW_026712299.1, read on the forward strand.
TTAGCCATCGTGAGTATGGTACATCCGGTATGGACGAGGATAATGATGATGACGATATAACATGGTGGTAGTGTTCGTGTCAAAGAGGAAACTCAGATCATTTATCATGTGTATGTATTGACGTAGTATATAACCAAATAGTTGTCTTAGCTGTTCGCCTGATATTAGCATATTATTTTGGATTTTTGGAATAAAATAATCTCAATATAGGCAAAACTTATTTAACGCTATTATATCTTAATGTAGAAAAAAACCTTTACTTTGTATACGGAAACCAGTAAAGAAAGTCCAAAATTAGGGCGGGGGCGACTTTATGATACCCTACACCACTTTGCTAATTTAGTAGAGCTCCACATAACAATTAAAAGTTTTTATGGGAGAATTCAATCACACACGCTATGATTATAATTATAATTTAAAATTCAAAGGACTAAATATGCCGAAGTATTTGTATCTTTCAAATTCGGACTTGTATTGCCCATTTGGTGCAAAATTAATTTAAAATCAGATAAATTTATATATGGGAGCTATATCCAAATCGGAACCGATCTCGATAAAATTTGGCAAAAATATTTCTGAGCTGTATTTGATATATTTCCCTGAATATCGTTGTTACGGAGTGCATATTACGGATGTGGGTAACAAATACTAGAAATCGGATGAACAATATATATGGGAGCTATAGCTATATCTTAACCGATCTTTACCAAATTTGACATACCAGCTTCTGGACTCAATTCGGTTGTAAGTGACAAATTTCATCCCATTTGGGCAAATATTAGACGTTTGGTGCACAATAAATGGTAAATCGGACGAAGTTATATATGGGAGCTATATCCTAATCTGAACCGATCTCGATAAAATTTAGCAAAGGTATTTCTGAGCTGTATTTGATATATTTCCTCAAATATTGTTGTTACAGAGTGCATATTATGGCTGCGGAGGACAAAAATAACAAATCGGATGACACATATGTATGGGAGCTATAGCTATATCTAAACCGATTTTGATCAAATTTGGTATATTTATTTTCAGTCCTAATTTGGTTGTATGTGCAAAATTCCATACTATTCAGGCTGATATTACACGTTTGGTGCACAATAAAAGGCAAATCGGACGAAGATACATATGGGAGCTATATCTAATTTTTTACCGATTATCTCCAGTTTCAATAGGGTTCGTCATTGGGCCAAACATATGATTTGTGTAAATTTTCATCTAAATCAGATAATAAATGCGACCTGCTTTTTGTTGCCAAGAATACATGGACAGACGGACGGACGGACAGACGGACTGACATGCATAAATCAACTCAGAAAGTGATTCTATGCAGATCATCAAAAGGAACTATGGGTCTATCTAGTTTCCTTTTGCCTGTTACAAACAAATGCACAAAGACATAATACCCTGACCACCTTGTGGTGTAGGGTATAATAAAACAAGTTATAGAGTATCTGTCGGTTTTGCCGATAGATGTATACCCTCAGCCAATGGGCGATTACTTAAAAATATTTTGACTTCTGTTATGATTATTCAAATGTTTAACCTCTTATGGAGTAAGTTTCGAAGGAATGGGCCAATATTGGCCATCTCGTATCAGGCCAAAATTAATATGATATAAATATTGCGACGTGCCAGGTTTGGACTATACTGGAAACTTCCTTTACTTTATATGACATATATGATAATTTTTAGAAAATGTTAACGTGCGTGAGCTACCATATATAGTCGATTGAAGCATTCCATTTTCATGCTTCATCTAATACATATACAAATATTAGTATGAGCAATATTACAAGAAAATCGAATATTTATATCCAATTTTTGGAACATCATAAATTCTATATTCATCTCAGGTTTCTGGCAAAGAGAGATATATTTAGATATAGCTGACATGTTTCGCAAGTTATGAGAGATAAAAGTATTGACAATTGTTACCCTTTTTGAATGAGGTACCAGAAGGGGTTCACAGATATATATCATCTGTATAACAAATATTGTATTAGCAAAAATGTTTGTATGTGTGAAATTTGAGGAGAGTTGGATGCTTATTTCGCTTTCTATGAGCCTTTGAGAGGGATGTACCAGAAGGAGTTTAACGGTATATCCCATCTTCACAACAGATATTTTGTTAGTGAAAATAAGGGGATGTGTGAAATATAAAGAGAACATGATGCTTATTTCGGATTTTATAAAAGTTTTGGTTATTCAAAAAATTTACCCTTTGTGGGGGGGGGCTTTAAAAAAACAGATCCTGGGTTGATAGAAATATTCAGATGTGCCAAGTCTAAATGGAAAATGCATTTTATGAGCTTAATGGATATTGAAAATACCAGAAGGAGTGGACCGATTTATTCCATCTAAACACCCCATCTTAGGTTTATAAAAAATTGGGATGTGTGAAAATTGAAGACAATCGGATTCTTACATCACATTTTATAGGAGTTACAATTATTCAATATTTTTACTCTTTGTGGGGGAGGCACATGATGGAGTGGACCGATATTATTCATTTCTGCACCATCAACAGAAATCATCAATAGAAATGGTTCGAAAAATATAGAAGCGACTTGATTGAAACCCGCGTCGCAGTGGCCGAAAAATAGCTCGTGAGCTGAAGACATCGCAATATTCCATTCGGCAAATATTGAAAAATGAGCTCGGGTAATGTCATTGAACTTACGCCGTAACAGAAAGAAAATAGACTCAAAAGAGCTAAAGAGTTGCTTCGCTTGGCCGAAAGTGGTGAACTGCCGAATTTGGTTTTCTCCGATGAGAAACCACGGAAATCTCCGGATACCAATCCGTTGGATGATAAGCAAGATTGGCACTAAAAAATACCAAAGTGTCGATCACCTCATGCAAGCGCTTCGCCGGGAATGGGCCAAAATAACGCAGAGCAACATTAGGACAGCGTGTAACGATTTGAGTGACCGTTTGACGGCCATAATTCGTTCCAGAGGTAACCAATTCTCACAATTCTAAACTTATTCTAAAATTTGATGCTTTTTCCAGCATTTTTTGCTTTCATTCAATAAAATTAAGAAAAGTAAAAAATTATGGCTTTTGCCTTTGTTGCAGTTGTTTATCTCACCCTGTATACATTGAAAATCAGATATAAACTACATTAGTTTAAGATGCATGTTTAAAGTTCATGTTTCGGGAGAATGAAAGTATTCCCGTAGAAAAAAAATTCCAATATATGTCCACAATACCACCTGCACCTGCACCTCACAATTTTCGATATTGTGAGTTTCTTTCCGTAATATTGCCAGTTGGTTGGCACTTTGTATCCTAAATGGATGGCATATCATTTTTTTAATACTTAAATGATAGGTTTTTGCTCAGGAGAAGTTTGATCTGAAGAAAACTAACTTGACTGAGGATTTCTGTTAAATTTGTTTAAATTTGAACTACAAAGTTTTCATAGTTTTATTTCATTGTAGCTTTCATTTGTTTGTCTTTTTGGCGCTTCGCACAGTGTCACAAGATTTTAATTAAATAAAATCTCACCAGATTTTCTCGTGATCTTATCTTATATTATTTTGATTAAAATTGGAAATCAATTGCTGAACTGATTATTGCTTCAAGCGTATAAACTATTCAAATTTTGATTAAACAGTTTGAGTATTTATCATTATAAACAACAGACTACATCAAATATTTTAATGAATTTGCATACTTGAAAGAATCTATCGAATAAACATAAACGATGTTTTCTATTAAATGAACTGGATACTTCAATATTCTTAGCTCTAAAGGCACAGATAAACAATAACATTGGCATGAAAGTAATTTGAAATTTAATCTAAGAATCCAACTAAATCGGTAATTGGGAAAAGAAACTTGAAAAATACTTCGATTTTCTTTGAACGAAACGTTATCCATTTTTAACATTTACCTCATACTTCGTTTTGGACAACGAACGTGTTCCAACTCAATGGCAATCGTAATAAATAGTTTATGAAATTCATAATTTTATTCACTCCAACGTATATGAAATTTCCATATACTTCATAGGTTTCATATCTTCCAAATGAGTCTACAGGTGCAGATAAACTATTTAAAGATTCATGAATGAAAAACATGTTCTAAATTAAAATCCCTTAAAGAGCTGATTTAAATGCAAAGTGAAAAATAATATTCATAACATCATTTACCCCAGAATAATATCATTGTATCTTACGAGGTGCGATCAATAAATTTAGTTTGTTAAATTCTAGAAAAATCGAAGGCAGGACCTAATCAAGATGGTTTCTAATGAAAATCTCATATTGAGCGAAGGAAGTACTCGATGTACTTAAAAATTAACAGCACATTGTAATATTTAAATAAGGTATAGGTCAGGATCAACCAGTAAAGAAAGTCCTACTTTGCTAATTTAGTTGAGCTCCACTTAATAATTAAAAGTTTTTATGGGAGAATTCAATCATACACGCTATGATTATAATTATAATTTAAAGTTCAAAGAACTAAATGTGCCGAAGCATTTGTATCTTTTAAATTCGGACTTGTATTACCCATTTGGTGCACAATTAATTTTAAATCGGATAAAAATATATATGGGAACTATATCCAAATCTGAACCGATCTCGATAAAATTTGGCAAAGATATTTCTGAGCTGTATTTGATATATTTCCCTGAATATCGTTGTTACGGAGTGCATATTACGGCTGTGGGTAACAAATACAACAAATCGGATGAACAATATATATGGGGGCTATAGCTATATCTGAACCGATCTTCACCAAATTTGACACACTACCTTCTAGACTCAATTCGGTCGTATGTGCCAAATTCGATTCCAATTGGGCAAATATTAGACGTTTGGTGCACAATAAAAGGTAAATCGGACGAAGTTATACATGGGAGCTATATCCAAATCTGAACCGATCTCGATAAAATTTAGCAAAGGTATTTCTGAGCTGCATTTGATATATTTCCCCAAATCTTTTTGTTACAGAGTGCATATTACGGCTGCGGAGGACAAAAATAACAAATCGAATGAACAACATATATGGGAGCTATAGCTATATCTGAACCGATTTCGATCAAATTTGGCATACTTATTTTCAGGCCTAATTTGGTTGTATGTGCAAAATTCCATACTATACGGGCTGATATTACACGTTTGGTGCACAATAAAAGGCAAATCGGACGAAGATATATATGGGAGCTATATCTAAATTTTTACCGATTATCTCCAATTTCAATAGGGTTCGTCCTTGGGCCAAACAAATGTTGTTTGGAAAATTTCATCTCAATCGGATAATGAATGCGACCTGAATTTTGTTCACAAGAATAAATGGACGATCGGACGGACAGACGGACTGACATGCATAAATCAACTCAGAAAGTGATTCTATGCAGATCATCAAAAGGAACTATGGGTCTATCTCGTTTCCTTTTGCCTGTTACAAACAAATGCACAAAAACATAATACCCTGACCACTTTGTGGTGTAGGGTATAAAAATGGATAATTTTGGTTGAGACATTTCTGTATTTTTTTCACAATATTTAAAAAAAATTGAACAATAAGAAGTATCTTAGAGTGGGAAATCAATGTTCGATTTTCTTCTAATTATACCCTACAACACTATGTGTTGGGGGTATTATAAGTTTGATTGGGCCAGAATTTATGTAACACCTCGAAATATTGGTTTCCCATATAGGAAAGTATATATGGATCTTCCTAGCTCGCCGAGCTGAGTCGATCTAGCTATGTATGTCCGTCCGTCAGTCTGTCCGTCTGTCCATGTTAATTTGTAATCACGCTACAGGTCGCAATTATGGCCCGATCCTAACGAAATTTTGCACGAAGGTGGGGTTAAGGTCAGAATAGAAGTCTATTTCTGTTTGAGATGATCCCCAAATGTTTAGGGGTTGAAATGGACCAAATACTGAAAAAATGTCGGATTTTGCAGTAGCTATACAGGTCGCAATTATAGACCAATCGACGCGGAATATCGCATGTAGCTAGAGTTTAGGACGGGGAAGAAGCCTACCAATTTGGGTGGTCATCGGATAATATTTAGCGGGTAAAATAGACCATATATTTTGTGTTGAAAAAATTCATTAAACCGCGAATATTTTAAATCCCGGCGAGATCACAAAGTCATGACAAGGTTACTCCTGATCTTTACATTGATGTTAACATCCAACAAATCGGATATATAGCAAAATATGTGCAATATATATGTCTATCAAAGAAGATATGCTTGAAAGATCTCTTATATGTCGAGAACGGCTGAACTGATTTCGACAGTTCCCATTAATATAGAATGGCCTCTTGGAAGGAAAGAAAAAACGTATGAAAAATCGCATAAAAATATCTCTCTAAAGATGAAAATATTGATTTTGTAAAATTTTCTCATATTGTTTCAATTTGTCATATTTTTTGCATATTTTCATTTTGAATTAAACATTTGGTAATATTTCTACAGCTAACAAAACTAAGTAGTTAGGATTTCAGGATATCATATACAGATCGCATTTATGGCCCGATCCTTACGAAATTTCGCATGGGGATAAGATGAGGGTCAGAATTGTAGCCTACTCTTTTTGGAGATGATCGGGGTTGAAATGGACCAAAAAACTGCAAAATTGTCTGTAGGTCGTAATTATCGCCCGATCCTCACGCACATTTGATTGGGGGTTATCGGACATTGCAAAAGCCAAGCAGTTTTGGATGGCCATCCAAAAATATTCATTGTGTGAAATAATTTGCCAACTTTTGTAGACAAAATACGAAAATTTCCATTCCAGTGACTTTTTGGAGAATTCACAAATAAAGGAAAGACGCACTTCTGACTATTTCGTTAACGCTGATTTCGTTGAAGAATATAGTCAAATGGCTGTATCTCATATAGATGCGTTTCAGTCAAAAACCAATAATAAATGTTAATCTTTTGCCACTTCTGAGAGATTATAGGTCTTTGGGAAATATTGGTTCCAGATCTAGGAAGACCAGAGCAAATTAGTTTAAGCTGCTATTATTCGAAAATTAGAGAACGAAACCTGATGGTATTCTTTTATTATTTGTCACAATATCTTGTGCAATTCTTTCGATTATATCGCCTATATAAACTGTATCGTTTATTATAGTGTTGTAGGGTATTCAACGGTCGGCCCCGCTCGACTGTAGCCTTTGCTTACTTGTTTTAGAGTACTTCCACAGAAAAGTTCCAACATTTCGAAACAAGTCGTGCAAAAAGTGCATCTTAATATTTTAGATACGTTCCAACAGTTCGTGTAAGGTGTTTTTATTCCCTCCAGCATAGTACGAAGTGTACATTAAGTGTGTCATTCCGTTTATAACATCTCGAAACAAACATTTTAGACCTACAAACATTTTAGACCTACAAACTGTATATATTCTTAATAAGCATAGAATTCTATACATTTAGCGATGTCTGTCAGTCTATCTGACTGCCTGTCCGTCAGTCCGTCTGTTTGTGGAAATCACTTTAGCTTCCGAACGAAATGAAGTAGGATGATACAAGTTTACTCAGATGTGTGTCAAGTCCACATTTTGGTATAACCACCATATTACGGTTCATCCCTATTTTGATGGTTTTAGCTACATTATTCACTGCAGGCTATAACAGAAAGTTGACTATGCAGGGCAACGTATAGCTCCCATATAACGTTTAATGATAATTAATTTTTGGTTGATTATTTTGTAGGTTTGTAGGTAAACTTCTTTTAACTGGGAACCCCAATACAAAATGTCAGCTCCATCTGTTTACACAATTCCAAACTGTTCCAAATTTAGTACCATTTAGCACAGTTCCCTCACTTAGTACACATTTCCAAGCTACATATATCAAACTTACTTTCCAATCTTAAATCTCATACAAAATTTCAAGTTTTTAGCTTTATCAGTTCACATAATACCAAATGGTAACATTTTGGAAGTCTAGTAAAATTTTAAAACATTTCGTAAATTTAATGTTCGATTTTTCAATAACCCTCTGATGCATCTATCCTGTGCAAAACTGCTTACATGCCTCAGTCATACAATGCAAATTTAGTGATTTTCGTGCTCATAAGTACAAATATCGAAAACTTCCTCCATATCTTATTCTCCGCCGAAAATGTTAATTTTAAATATCAGGTTTCCAGCTGCATCCGTTTCAAATTCAAATTGTACTAAATTTTATACCGTTTAGTGATTTTCCTATACATTAGTACACGCTACCTCATTATATCGACGCTAATCCTCAACCTTGATTCCCATTCCAAAAGTTTTAAGCTGTAACCGTTCATATAATACGAAATGGTACCAAATGTATTACATTTTAGTACTTTTCGTACATATATAGTGTGAATGTCCAAAGAGCCGTTGGTACATATATCATATGTATCCATTTGTAACATTCATTCCAAATTTAAGAGTTCTATCTACTGATTCCTAAAACACAAAGGGTACCATATTTAGTTACTTTTTAATACTTTTAGTGTCGTTCTAGTAATTCTAGCAATTTTTCTTAAAAGTACTGTATTTTTCGAAAATGAATGTTGATACAAATCGAGAACGGCCCTTGTAAGCCATCATCCACACCAAATATGCCTGATGAGCCGCTTAACCAACGGCGAAACGCGTCGCATAGTGGTGAGTGTGTGATAGTGTCTATCTGGCTTTCCTTTTCACTGCAAATTTCAGAACATTAAGCTCGTCTCGAAAGAGAAAACAAACACATAAAACATATGATCTTCGCCTTAACAAGGCAAAACTCAATACAACTTTGTTTTTTTGAAATTCGAAAATTGCAAATCTGACATACTTTCGAAATATCGTTTGTATCGGAAATGGTATGAGATATCAAAAAAGTTTTAACGGCATAAATGAGCACAGACCGAGAACAATTCAGCATAACTTTATTTTTTTATACCCTCCACCATACATAGTATGGAGGGTATATTGAGTTCATCATTCCGTTTTTAACTCATCGAAGTAAGAATTTTAGACCTAACAAAGTTTATATATTTTTGATCAGCGTAAAATTCTAAGACGATCTCTCTTTTGTCTGCAGGCAGGTCAAGTTCGAAGATGGGCTATAACGGTACCCCCGATATTCGGTATTTTGATGATGTTAGCCACATTTTTCAATGGAATTGTCTGAAAAACCACACAAGTAGTTCCTTGTGAGTACTTTATACCTCGGCAGATAATTATCTATATAGGTCCACAATATCGTATAGCCCCCATATAACGGTACCACCCTGTATTCGGCATTTTGATGATTTTAGCCACATTTTTCAATGGAATTGTCTGAAATACCAAAAAAGGAGTCCCTTGTGAGCATTTTAACCCCTCAAAAAGAATTGTTTATATAGGTCCACGATATCGTATATCCCCCATATAACGGTACCCCCCGATATTCGGTATTTTGATGATTTTACCTACATTTTTCAACGGAATTTTCTGAAAATTCACACAAAGGGTTCCTTTGTGGTACTTTATCCCGGTAGAGAATTATCTATATAGGTCCACAATTTCGTATAGCCCCCATATAACGGTACCCCCACGGTATTCGGTATTTTTATGATTATAGCCACATTTTTCAATGGAATTGTCTTAAAACACACGGTGTTCTTTGGGAGCACTTTACCCCCTAAAACGGAATTGTCTACATATGTCCACAATATCATATATCCCCCATATAACGGTACTCCCCTATATTCGGTATATTGATGATTTTAGCCACTTTTTCATCGGAATTGTCTGAAAATCCACACAAGGAGTTCCTTGTGGGTACTTTATACCTCGGCAGAGAATTCTCTATATAGGTTAACGATAACGTATAGCTCTATTATCTATCTATTCGGTATTTTGAAAATCCACACAAGGAGTTCCTTGTGAGTACTTTACACGCAGACATAGATTTGTCTTTATAGGTCCACAATATCACATATACCCCCATATATCGGCACCCTCGTATATTAGATATTGTAAAGATTTAAAAAAAATAATGGATTTTATTTTTTTGAAAATTTTCTAATTCGTTCCAAATGGTTGAGGGTATTCAAAGTTCAGGTCAGATGTGTGCTAATTTATGCCGTTTTTAAGAAAAAAATCGATCTCAAAAAATTCGACACAAGTTTCCTCTATTCGAATTTAAAAATTGCAATTTCAACAGATACTATATTTTTTCTTCCATTAAGATTTTAGTAAAGCTTGGGTCAAGCACAACAAATCTGTAATATCCTCATGCATTAATGTCTTACCAGAATTATCATTCCTTAGCTGAAAAATGTAATGACTCCTCACGAAATTTGCAAGGTGTTGAAATAAAATGTTCACCTGCATTCGTACCGTTACTTCAGCAGCTAAGATGATATTATAGGAATGAATGTACAAATAGCAAAGTAAGTCGCACTACATACATATGCAGATTCCATTGTAGTGGTGTGCATATGCATGTGGAAGTAGAAGATTATAATTTTAAACTCGGTTAAGAATAGGTGCATCCTTACTTTCAGTTTAGATATCCTGTGCAGTAATAAATTTGTGCGTCCGTGTGTGTGTGAGAGAGAATTTGTGTGCAAGGATCCGACTTACATCGTTGTTGTTGCACTGTTCGTTGGGTCCGTGTAGTAGTTTGACAAAATAATTGAAATTCAGTTTGCATATGTAATCAATGCTCATGTTTTTGTTTGAACACTGGATGGATGGAGTGGATGGATGGACGGACCATAGATGGATGGATGGATTCGTTCAGTCATTCATTCGTTCGTTGATACAACAGACATGGGTGCCATGGATAGTTAATGCCGTTGTTGTTCTCGTTTCTTGTGCAGACTGTCGGTTTACCGGTTGAATGAATAGCTGGACAATGTTGATGCAATGGCACCGCATACACATACACGAGGGCTTTTCTTTGGCAACAACAACATTTTGATGGGTTTAAAAGAAACGTCTTGCATAGGTAGTAACGACGAAATGATGTGAAGCATAGTCGAAAACAGACAAAACATAAATGAAAACTTCAACATGAAAATGACAGACAGACAGACAGAAAGAGGTGTACTATATACCAATATCTTGTGTATGGCTTTGCATGTACGTACATACGTATGTATATGTAAGATGCACGTCAGGTAAGTGGAGGATGGTTTAGTTGCATATCTAGTTAATGGGTTATGAAATTGCATTAATTTATTAAATAGTAAGGATATGGAACTTTAAGAAAATTTCAGAGGCAAATTTGAAATGAGGTATGAATATTGAAATTGTTATACACGGATGCGTCATATAAAGAAGTGACGTTTAGAGACCACTGGCGATGCTTGTTCTCGATCCAAATTTTCAGCGAGATGGGAACTGAAACACTGCTGCCTATTCGAGCTCAAACAAGTAAAAAAGCTGTAAGTTCGGCCGGGCCGAACTTTTTATACCCTCCACCATACGGTACAAACTTGGCAATTTCCAAAACAAAAAAAAAAAAAAACAAGTAAAAAAGCAGTAAGTTCGGCCGGGCCGAATATCGCGGGGTACCGTTATATGGGAGCTATACGTTATCGTTAACCTATATAGAGAATTCTCAGTCGGTGGGTAAAGTGCTCACAAAGAACCCCTGTGTACAAAGAACCCCTTGTGACCATTCCGTTGAAAAATATGGCTAAAAACATCAAAATACCGAATATCGGTGGTACCGTTATATGAGGGCTATACAATATCGTGGATCTATATAGATAATTCTCTGCCGAGGTATAAAGTACCCACAAGGAACTCCTTGTGTGGATTTTCAGACAATTCCGATGAAAAATGTGGGTCAAATCATAAAATACCGAATATCGGGAGGTACCGTTATATGGGGGATATACGATATCGTGGACCTGTATAGACAATTCTCTCTCAGGGGGTGAAGTACTCACAAGGAACTACTTGTGTTGATTTTAAGACAATTCCATGGAAAAGCGCGGCTAACATCATCAAAATACCGAATATCGGAGGTTACAGTTATATGGGGGATATACGATATCGTGGACCTATATAGACACTTCATTTTGAGGAGGTAACATACCCACAAGGGACTCCTTTTGTGGATTTTCAGACAATTCCGTTGAAAAATGTGGGTAAAATCATCAAAATACCAAATATCGGGGGTACCGTTATATGGGGGCTATACGATATTGTGGACCTATATAGACAATTCTCTGCCGAGGTATAAAGTACCCACAAGGAACTCCTTGTGTGGATTTTCAGACAATTCCGTTCAAAAATGTGGGTTAAATCTTCAAAATACCGAATTTCGGGGGGTACCGTTATATGGGGGCTATACGATATTGTGGACCCATATAAATAATTATCTGTCGAGGTATAAAGTACCCACAAGGAACTCCTTGTGTGGATTTTCAGACAATTCCGTTGAAAAATGTGGGTAAAATCATCAAAATACCGAATATCGGGGGGTACCGTTACATGGGGGCTATACGATATCGTGGAACTATATGGACAATTCTCTGCCGAGGTATAAAGTACCCACAAGGAACTCCTTGTGTGGATTTTCAGACAATTCCGTTGAAAAATGTGGGTAAAATCATCAAAATACCGAATATCGGGGGGTACCGTTATATGGGGGCTATACGATATTGTGGACCTATATGGACAATTCTCTGCCGTGGTATAAAGTACCCACAAGGAACTCCTTGTGTGGATTTTCAGACAATTCCATTGAAAAATGTGGGTAAAATCATCAAAATACCGAATATCGGGGGGTACCGTTACATAAGGGCTATACGATATTGTGGACCTATATGGACAATTCTCTGCCGTGGTATAAAGTACCCACAAGGAACTCCTTGTGTGGATTTTCAGACAATTCCATTGAAAAATGTGGGTAAAATCATCAAAATACCGAATATCGGGGGGTACCGTTATATGGGGGCTATACGATATCGTGGACCGATATAGCCCATCTTCGAACTTGACTTGCCTGCAGACAAAAGAGAGATCTGTGCAAAATTTTAGCTTCCTATCTTAATTCGTTTAGACTGTAGCGTGATTACAACAGACGGACAAACGGACAGACGGGCGGACAGGGCTAAATCATCTAAGAATTTTACGCAGCTCAAATATATATTCTTTTGGGTCTTAAATGATTATTTCGATGAGTTACAAACGGAATGACAAACTTAATATACCCTCCATACCTTTTTTGGTGGAGGGTATAAAAAAACAAGTAAGCAAAGGCTACAGTCGAGCGGGGCCGACCGTTGAATACCCTACAACACTATAATAAACGATGCAGTTTATATAGGCGAGATACTCGAAAGAATTCCAAAAGATATTGTGACAAATTATAAAATAAAACCATCAGGTTTCGTTCTATAATTTTCGAATAATAGCTACTTAAACTAATTTGCTCATTTCCAATTTATTGGTAGATGTTGCACGTAAACGGTCTTCCTAGACCTGGAACCAATATTTCCCAAAGACCTATAATCTCTCAAAAATGGCAAAAGATTAACATTTATTATTGGTTTGTGACTGAAACGCATCTATATGAGAAACAGACATTTGACTATATTCGTTAACGAAATAGTCAGAAGTGCGTCTTTCCTGTATTTGTGAATTCTCGAAAAAGTCTCTGGAATGGACATTTTCGTATTTTGTCTACAAAAGTTGGAAACCAATTCCACACATTGAATATTTTTTGATGACCATTCAAAACTGCTTGGTTTTGCAATGTCCGGTAACCCCCTTTCAAATGTGAGTGATGATCGGGCGATAATTACGACCTGCCGACAATTTTGCAGTTTTTTGGTCCATTTCAACCCCTAAATATATGGCGAAAAAGAGTAGGCTTCTATTCTGACCCTCATCTTATCCCCATGCAAAATTTCGTAAGGATCGGGCCATAAATGCGATCTGTATATGATATTCTGATGTCATAACTACTTAGTTTTGTTAGCTGTAGAAATATAACCAAATGTTTAATTCAAAATGAAAATATGCCAAAAATATGACAAAATTGAAAAAAATATGAGAAAATTTTACAAAATCAATATTTTCATCTTTAGAGAGATATTTTTATGCAATTTTTTTAGCCGTTTTTTCTTTCCTGCCAAGAGGCCATCTTGAATTAATGAGAACTGTCGAAATCAGTTCAGCCGTTCTCGACATATAAGAGATCTATCAAGCATATCATCTTTGATAAACATATATATCGCAAATGTTTTGCTATATATCCGTTTTGTTGGATGTTAACATGAATGTAAAGATCAGAAGTAACCTTGTCATGGCTTTGTGATTTCGCCGGGATTTAAAATATTCGCGGTTTAATGAAAAATTTTGAATTTTTTCAACACAAAAGATATGGTCTATTTTACCCGCTAAATATTATCCGATGACAACCCAAATTGGTAGGCTTCTTCCCCGTCCTAAACTCTAGCTACATGCGATATTCCGCGTCGATTGGTCTATAATTGCGACCTGTATAGCTACTGCAAAATCCGACATTTTTTCAGTATTTGGTCCATTTCAACCCCTAAACATTTGGGGATTATCTCAAACAGAAATAGGGTTCTATTCTGGCCCAACCCCGACCTCCATTCCAAATTTCGTGAAGATCGGGCCATAATTGCGACCTGTAGAGTGATTACAAATTAACATGGACAGACGGACAGACGGACGGACGGACATACATAGCTAGATCGACTCAGCTTGGCGAGCTAGGATGATCCATATATACTTTCCTATGTGGGAAACCAATATTTTGTGGTGTTACATAATTTTTGGCCCAATCAAACTTATAATACCCCCAAACTTATAATACCCCCAACCAAAAAATTCTCAACAAATTATGAAAGTAGACCTAAAATAGAAGACCTGTATATCGACGTTTTAAATATGTATTTACATCTAAAGTTTTTCAAATTTTCGAATTACAATTCCGTGATTTCTGTTCATTTTAGGTATATTGTATCTCCGGCAATATTACTGACAACGAAACATAGATTATTCTCGTGAAAAAATTTCACTCTGAAGCAAGGTGAACTTTTGTACCTTCTTTTAAAATATGGTCAAGTCAAAATATTCTACAAATCTTTTGATCATAAAATTCTGCTATAAGCCGCAGAATATATCAAAAGTATAAATCTTACCTAAATACCAAGAATACAAACAAATTCTAGACTTTAAGCTGTACTTGCTGTGAATGTGGGCAAAATTCTCATACAAAATATAATTTTAGAAGGCTAGGCCTCTAATTGTACCATTTAATCGTTTTTAAGAAAAGTGTATTCTCTCACATTTCATTGTGAGTCTCTGAGTAAAAGAGAAGTGTAAAAAAAAATTATGGTAAATCACCATTTGAGAAAGGATTTACCGATTTGAATCACATTTTTTGTTGTTTTTAAAAACAGTGAAAAGGTTTTTCCAAAAAAAAAAAAAAAAAATAAAAAAATAAATAAATAAAAAATAAATATATAACTAAATAATAAAAAAAAAATAAAAAAAACTAAGAAGCAGCTAAGTTCGGCCGGGCCGATATTTTTATTCCCTCCACCATTTTGAGGAACCTTGAAAAATTTCAAAAAAAATTCCGTCGAACCTTTATATGGGGGATATACGATATCGTGAACCTATATAGAAAATTCTCTTCCAGTGAAGTACTTAGAAGCAACTCCAGGTATGGATTCTAAGACATTTCCACTGAACAATTTAGCTACAATCATCACAATACCAAATATAGGGAGGTATCGTTATATGGGGAATATAGGGTATCGTGCACCTATATAGACAATTCTCTTCCAGGGAGTAAAGTACTCAGAAGGGACCCCGGACGGACGGACAGGGCAAAATCGTCTTAGAATTTTACGCTGATCAGGAATATATACTTTGTTTTGTCTAAAATGATTTTTTCGAAGAGTTACAAACGGAATGACGAACTCAATATACCCTCCATACTATGTATGGTGGAGGGAGGGAGCGAATGTAACAAAACGCACTACTTTTTTTATAGATATTGGTCATTTTGTGCACAATTAACCCGAAATCGGTTGAACTGATCTTGATAACATTTAGCAGAGGTATTTCCGAGCTCTATGATAAATCTGGTACTAAATACCATTATTGTCAAATGGATACTACGAATTTGAGGGACCTAAACACCAAATCGGATGAAACATATATACGGGAGCTATAGCTATATCTGAACCGATTTTCAGCAAATTAAATATACTTGCTTCTAGATTGAATTTGGTAAGATATGCCAAAATTCAAGTCATTTGGACTGATATTAGTTATTTGGTGCACAATTAACCCAACAATTATGGGTCTAACTAGCTTCCTTATCTTTATTACAAACAAATGCACAAAGACATAATACCCTTACCACTATGTGGTGTAATGTATAAAAATGAAATTTATTAAATTGATGGAATTTTGTGCTAAATTGTATTGGAATGGCTTTAGAAGAATGGCAAATAGAAAACCAGAAGGGAAAAGTCAAAAGTCGGAAGGGCCCGACTATATAATACCTTACACCACATTTATTGGGAATTTATTTGAAACTATTAACCTTATTTGAATGCGTATCATGGCTTTAGAGTAGTCACAATTTCGGAACTATATACAACTCTGAATCGATTTTCAACAAATTTGACACAGTCTTTTGTACCTCTAGTACCAATAACATTGTTGTATAGCGCATGATATGACTTCGATTAGAATTGTATTAACCCATATTCATTTGAGCAATAGATATACCGCAAGCTGCAAATATCGCAATATTCCATTCGCAAATATTGAAAAATGAGCTCGGGGTAAAACTTTTGAAATTCCAAAAATTGCAAGAACTTACACTGCAACAGAAAGAAAATAGATTCAGAAGAGCTGAAGTGTTGTTGGTGTAAACAACAAAATGATCGTGTTTACTTGCCAAAGAGGTCAGCTGAAAATGTGCACCTTCGGTTGGCCACCAGAACTCATGGTCATGGCCATCAGAATAAATGCCGAATATTAACTCGAAAATATTCTGGAGGGTGTATTAAAGCCTTGGGCATGCAAACATTTGGCCGCAGACCTTGGACATTCCAACAGGACACAGCACCATCGCACTCCGCACGCGCCACCCAAGAATGGTTACAAAATGGTTTGAATTTGTTGCAGTTTTTTTTATCTCACCCTGTATCTTCATATAATTTCACGTTTATTATGCCAAAATATGGCTGATATCAGTCCAAATTAATAGATTTTGGTAATTGTATCTGAATTCAGCCTATAAACAAATACGATATTCTCACATATCTATAAGCCCGACTCATTTTTTAATTTAAGGATTCTCGCAACAGCAATGTTATTCGGTAGGAGAGGTATTCCGAGTAGGATATACCTCCCACATATTACTGAAACCATGACACGCATTAAAACCAGTAAAGAAAGTCTTAAAGACGGGCGCGACCGGATTCGGACTTGTATTGCCCATTTGGTGCACAATTAATTTGAAAACGGATAAAAATATATATAGGAGCTATATCTAAATCGGAACCGATCTCGATAAAATTTGGCAAAAATATTTCTGAGCTGTATTTGATATATTTCCCTGAATATCGTTGTTACGGAGTGCATATTACGGCTGTGGGTAACAAATATAACAAATCGGATGAACAGTATATATGGGAGCTATAGCTATATCTGAACCGATCTTCACCAAATTTGACATACTAGCTTCTAGACTCAATTTGGTCGCAAGTGCCAAATTTCACAAATTTCAAATTTCGCATTTGGGCAAATATTAAACGTTTGTTAAATCGGACGAAGTTATATATGGGAGCTATATCCAAATCTGAACCGATCTCGATAAAGTTTAGCAATAAAATTTCAGAGCTGTATTTGTTATATTTTCCCAAGTATTGTTGTTACAGAGTGCACATTACGGCTGCGGAGGACAAAAATAAAAAAACGGTTGAACAATATATATGGGAGCTATAGCTATATCTGAACCGATTTCGATCGAGTTTGTCACACTTATTTTCAGGTCCAATCTGATCGTGCGTGCAAAATCCCATACTATTTGGACTGATATTACACGTTTGGTGAACAATAAAAGTCAACCGGACGAAGATATATCTAAATTTTGACCGAATATCTCCATTTTCAATAGGGTTCGTCCTTGGGCCAAACAAATGATTTGTACAAAATTTCATCTGATAGGGCAATAAATGCGAACTGTACTTTGTTTACAAAAATGCATGGACAGACGGACGACTCAGAATGTGATTCTATGCAGATCATCAAAAGGATCTATGGGTCTATCTCGTTTCCTTTTGCCTGTTACATACATAATACCCTGACCATCTTGTGGTGTAGGGTATAAAGATACAGCCATATTTCTAAACTTTAATTCAGCGTTATTAATCATAGTCTTACTATTTCTCTTACATATCTAATAATCCTATAACATTCCATCACAAAAGTACATGCACATACATGTAAATATCTTCGGATCGATGACTAGTTTTAAGCAAATTTATGCATCAACATGCATTCGAACCATTCATATGATTTCTTAGGATAAGCACTTTCGTCTAATGGATCTCTTGTGAATGAATGCGTTTATCAGCATGCATTGGTTGGTCAACAACGGATTCAGTAAATGCCAAGTAAGTCTCCAAGCGTATTTATGAAAATTGAATAGACCACAGTGACATCTACAATTAGGATAAGACTATATAAACACACACACACAAATTTGAGATGCATTACAAAATTCAAATTGACACTTAGAGCTGACTTTAAATGTAGCTAGAATAAATATGAATTAATTAGCGAGTTAAAGTCAAAGTTTTACAGATAATTCTTCTAAATGTAAAATGTTAATCCGCATTGTATAATCCACTTTTATGAATGTTTATGAAACTGCAATTTTTTTGGTGGAATTTTGAAAGAAATTTTGTCACGTTCTCACAGGGCGACTTTCAATGAAACCACTGTACTTTTATAAACAATTTTTCCAAATTGTTTTGTAGAAGAGGTGATCAAAATCGGCCACTGAGATCTTGGGACATAACATCTTACGACTTCTTCATTTAGGGCCAAGTGAAAAATAAAGTTAACGATAAGTGTCCAGTGGCGATTAGTAAAAAAAAAATAAAAAACTGCCACAAAGCCAAACGCCATAAATTGAATTGGTCACCTTTGGCACGCATTATGATCTTCAGACGGCCAATGAAAACGTCACACGCTGCCCGAATGTTGGTCTGTGGTATTTTGGCCCATTCCCGGCGAAGCACTTGCTTGAGGTGATCGACACTTTGGTATTTTTTAGTGTCAACCTTGATTTCCAAAATACTCCAGACACTATAGTACAAGGGATTGGTATCCGGAGATTATGGTGACCATACTGAGCTAGAAATGAAGCGAAGAACCTCATTTTGTAACCATTCTTGGGTGGCGCGTGATGAGTGCAATGGTGCTGTGTCCTCTTGGAATGTCCAAGGTCTGCGGCCAAATGTTTGCGTGTCCAAGGCTTTAATACACCCTCCAGAATATTTTTTCGATAATATTCGGCATTTATTATAATGCCCCGGTCGATTAATACGAGCGGAGAGCGATCATCGGCCGTTAAGGCAGCCTGCACCATTAACATGGCCGGCGCTTGAGTTCCGGTGGCCAACCGAAGGTGCACATTTTAAGCTGACCTCTTTGGCAAGTAAACACGATCAATTTGTTTGTTTACAAACTGCTGGACAACGAATGTTTTCTCATCGGAGAAATACGGCAGTTCACCACTTTCGGCCAAGCGAAGGAACTCGTTAGCTCTTCTGAGTCTCTTTTCTTTCTGTTGCGGTGTAAGTTCTTGCACTTTTTGGAATTTCAATGGCTTTACCCCGAGCTCATTTTTCAATATTTGCCGAATGAAATATTGCGATATGTTCAGCTCAAGAGCCATTTTTCGGCCACTGCGACGCGGGTTTCGATCAAGTCACTTCATTACTTTCCACTTCCTTTCCACGGGCTACGCTACCACCATCACGGTAACGAGCGATGGTACGAGACACAAAAAAATTATTCAAATTTAAATGCTGGAGTGGCCTAACGATAGACACTTGTGGTTTCCAGCCAAATATAAAGAAATCACACTATCCTGCTTTAATTCCATCGCGAATAATTTTTTTTTTCTGGAAAATTCTCACCAAATAGCTTTTGAACGTTTGTAAACAATATAATGAGCTTTCACTGGAATAATTTTAAAAGCTGTCGGACGAGTGGCATTAATGAGACCAGTCTGAATTTGGTTGCAGTTTTTTCATCTCACCGTGTACATTGTAAGTCTTTCGTGGACATAGGGCAGCCTCTTTTCGATGTTGACATGTGAAATTTCATGAAAAAACATAAGTTTGCCGTGTTGCCCATTTTGGCTGATATTGTTCATTCATCATTAATATTATGCTATACCCTCTATTATTAAATAAACATCCCTTTTTCTCAAAAAGAGGTCTCTCTTGAAATTCAAAAAAAAAAAAAAAAAAAAAAAAAAAAAAAAAAAAATTGGAAATTATTAAAACACTATCACGTGCCAGATGCATCGTCATCAAAGTGTCCACCTTAAAATTTTAGACTCGTACCAACAGTTCCTGTTAGGACTTTCTAGTACTCAGAAGACACAATATCTTCTTTTTGATAACATTTTTAATCAGAACTTTTTACATCGCACTAAGTTTTCAGACTTTCAAGGTTACATATATTATTCAAGTTTTTCGGAAAGAATAACCAAAAGTCTTAAAAATCGCTTTAAAATCGATAACAAGAAATGTTTGTGTCTAACTCTATACTATGTAGACGTTAACCACATATGTAAGCCCTTGAAACCAACAGTGACGTCAGAATTCAAGCTCAAACTTAGAACCATTTAGTACTTTTCGGATAATACAAATACGCATTCCCAAATCCACCTCCTTTTCTCAAAACTATGTACAAATTTATTACCATAATTTTACCAATACCAATACATGTCACTCTAGACTCCAAAACTAACCTCGATTCCATTTCAGAATTCCATCTTTTTCCCAACATCCAAAGACACATTTTGTGACATTTTGCACTTTTCGTACGTTCGTAGTACTTATTTGCAAAACCACCTCCTTCTCTCAACGACAGACACCAACTGTGAAATTCAAAATAAATTTCTAGATTTCAGCTCTATTCCTTCACCCAATACCAAACATAGTACTATTTATTTATTACTATTTTATTTATTTGCAATAATAGTACCCATTATAAAATCCAGCTCTATATCTTGATTCCAGATTCCAACGGCGACCTCAATATCAATTTTGTTGATTCCTGCGCTATAACTTCGACCAATACCCAATTTCGTACTTTTTGTACAAATATAGAACGCATTTCCAAACCACCGCCAAAACTCAAACACATATACACATCTACATATCAAATTTCACAATTTTATTTTTATCACTTCACCCAATACCAAATATGGTGCCAATTCGTACTTAACATATAATTATAGAACAAATTGCCGAAACCACTCCCATATGACCAGGCTACACATGAACAAATTTCAAGGACCAAATTGAGCCAAATACAGGGTTGCCCATATTCGACGCTTAATGACATACCGCGTTTGAAGCGTCAGTCCAAGCAGATTTTTACCATGAACCAATACACGCCAAGTGAGCGCTTTGAAATAGTTGAAATTTACATTCAAAAGAAGAAGTCAATTGTGAAAAAAAAAAAAAAAATGTTAGAAGTGCGCCTTCTAAGAACACCATTAAGCGTTTATACGAAAAAATTTCGACTGGTAAGGCTCTTTCTAATCCGAAGAGGCCATATAAAAGTCGACCAAGGCGATCGGCCGAGAATATCGCTGCCGTACGAGCCAGTGTTGAGAGGTCCCCAAGAACATCGCAAAAACGCCGTTCTCAGCAGTTGGGCATGGCTCGGTCCACTTTACAACGGATTATTCGCATTGATTTGCATTTGTTCCCGTACAAAATTCAATTGACGCAAAGAATGTTGCCTGCGGACAAGCCTTGTCGATTGGATGGGCCCAAAGGGCCCAAAGGTCCGTCGAAAATGGGCAACCCTGTATAATACTATTTAGTACTTTTCATGCACTTTTAGTACACATTTCCGGAACCATCTCTTTATCACAAACCTACCACCGACAAGGAATCCAATACAACATTTCAAAATTACAGCTTTAGCTATTTAGTATAGCTCGCACACTTAGTACACATATCCAAAATCACTTTGATATGTCAAACTTTATTTCCAACCTTGATTCTTACACCAAATTTCAAGTTTTTATCTCTATCCATTCAGATAATACCAAATGGTACCATGATAGAAGTAACATTTTAGAACATTTCGCAACTTTAAAGTTAGAATTTCCAAAAACCCTTTGATACATCTATCCTGCACTCCTTCAGTGACTCTCGTTTCAAATTCCAGAATTCGAGCTCTTTCCGCTTTTCCAATACAAAGTGTTCAATTTCTAGTAAATTTTAGTAATTTTCTTACTAGTACCAAAAACTCAGTCTTATGCACGCCTACACACCCGTTTCAGTCGTTTCGTCTGGGCGTTGATTCTAGATCAGTCAGTCGGTCATACTTTTTTATGTAACATATTAAAGGTCTTAAATTATCTACTCTACTTTTTTATGTAACATATTAAAGGTCTTAAATGATCTACTCCTATTGGAATTCGTTATATATTTCATGTGTTCCTCTCTTTTTATTGGCTAGTAATTTGTTACCTTTTTCATAAATTGCTTACAAATAACCAACAAAAAACTAGAATTGATTGTGACGGATTACCCATAAATATTTGCATTTGTTTACATCATAACCTTTGATGAATTTCCACCAACAAAATTTTTCATCTAAACTGTGCGAAATAAAGTGGAAACTTCCATTGAGGTGTTTGCATTCAATCAATTCAATAAGGATTTTCAATTTTACCTCTCCACATCTCAAGAGATTTATAATCTATTCTCCCCTTCATCAATATTGCCACGAACTGTGTGTGTGCATGGTTATAATCGATATGTTTGGGATTCATATCAATTTGGTTTAGTGCTCTTTTCATAACTCAGACAAATAACCCACTCAAAGGGTTGTTGTTTAATATGCAAATTTCTTTGCAATGAAAACGGGTTACTGGAGCTGTTTGGAATTTGTGATATTTTTTGTGAGAAATTGTGGAAAGTTCCTTACTATGATTGCGCTTGAAGCCAATACCTAACGTATGTAATGCCATATTTTGTGTCACACCCTCATCATTGATTAGTGTCAAAATTTAATTTAATTTTATCGATACATAAATTACAATCCAAACGAATAATGGTTCTTGGTTAATATTCAACAGGAATGGGTATTGACACCTTGGTCGTATGAGAACGTATAATATGAGCCTTTTACAATCACTTTGAATTATGAAGATTAAGATAATGCAATTTGACATTTTTATACCCTCCACCATACATAGTATGGAGGGTATATTGAGGGTATATTAACTTTTTCATTCCGTTTGTAATTCCTCGAAATACTTATGTCATATATTTCTTGATCAGTGTAAAATTCTAAGTCGATTTAGCGATGCCCGTCTGTCCTTCGGTCTGTTTTAATCACGCTATCTTACGAACGAATTGAGATAGAAGGCTAAAATTTTGCACACATGTTTATTTTGCTAGGCAGGTTAAGTTCGTAAATGGGCCATGTAGGTCCACGTTTGCACATAGCTCCCATATAACGGTACCTCCCGATATTCGGTATTTTGATTATTTTAGCGACATTATTCACCGGAATTGTTTCAAATGTGGCATTTGAAGTCCGAATGGATACTACAGCCTGAGACAGAAAATTGTCTGTGCAGGTCCACGTCTTCGTATAGCCCCCATATAACGGTACCTCCCGATATTCGCTTTTTTTATGATTTTAGCGACATTATTCACCAGAATTGTTTCAAATTTGGTATTTGAAGTTCGTATTGATACTACAGCCTATGACAGAAAATTGTCTGTGCAGGTCCACGTCTTCGTATAGCCCCCATATAACGGTACCTCCCTATATTCGGTATTTTGGTGATTTTAGCGTCATTATTCACCGGAAATTTTTCAAATTACGCATTTAGAGTTCGTAATGGAAACTACAGTCTGTGAAAGAAAATTGTCTATTCAGGTCCAGGTCTTCGTATAGGCCCCATATATCAGTACCTCCCTATATTCGGTATTTCGACGAGTTTAGGTGCAATACTCACCGAAATAGTTTGAAATGTCGTATTTGAAGTTCGTAATGACCAGGTCCAGGTCTTCGCACAGCTCCGATGTAACGGTACCTCCCTATATACGATATTTTGTTGATTTTAGCAACTTTGTTACCGTTTATATCAAGTTCCGAATTTGAATGACTTATGACAAACAATGCCTATGTGGGTCCACGTCGTATAGACACCAATATAACGGCTATATTCGGTATTTTTAAAATTTTAACAGATTTTTTTAAGGATTTCATTTTGAAATTCGTTCCAAATGTTGGAGGGTATTCAAAGTTTGGTGCGGCCGAACTTATTGCTTTTTAACTTGTTAATACTGATGAGCAGAAAATATTTTTGAGTATTGGTGATGAATGTTTTTTCTTCGTATTGTTCAAAATCTAAAAATATCCTATTTGAACAGAATTATATGTTTTCTTGAAACATTATGACAAAACTATTAAAACTTTGCATGTGTATAGGTTCATACTTGACATCATATCGAAGACCCCAAATACCATTGACAAATATTAACGAAATTGGTTCAGATTTGGATATAACTTCTGTTGCTTTTACGTGATTGTTGACCAAATTTGTAATATCAGCCCAAATGAGATGATATTTGGCGGAGACTACAAAATTTAGCCTAGAAGCAAGTATGTCCAATTTGGTGAAAATGGGTTGAGATGAAGCTGTCGCTCCCATTTATATTCGTTTCGTCCTATTTGTTATCTAAGTCCCTCACATTCGTAATATACACTCCATAAAATTGATTTTCGGTACAAAATATCTGAGGCATTCAAGTTTTTCGAGGTGGGTTCAGATTTAAATATATTTTCCTTTAACTACCGATTTTATTTTTGAGCCTTTTTAAAGCTATTGCAATGATATTTGGTGCGAGATGTCACATACGACTTACTTTTACCTCACTCTAGTTTAGTTGGAATATATAGAGATATAATTTTCGTATGATAGTACCAACCGATTTCAAATTTAAATCGCTCTGAAAACGTAATGCGCAATTAATTTTTAAATTGTCAATGTAAGTAAATATATGTTTTGGTTATCATAATGTCGGCTTTGCCCTACTTTTGTCTTTCCTTACTGGTTATTTTTTATATGATGAGTTATTTAAATGACACAAAAGCTGGGGTGCCTCAGGGATTGGCGAAACACTACTTCTTCTGGTGAACTGTATAGTGACCTCTAGTGAAGGTAAATTTTTGCTTAAAGTGTTAAAAACCATGTGAAGGACGACAACAAAATTGTTATCCGGCATCTAACAGCTTAAAAAATTATAAAGTGATCTGACCTCCAAAAAACAAAAGTGGTACATCAGAATGTGGTAAGTCAGAGTGTTAAACAGAACTGCTATCATTGCTATTGAGTGCATCACAGCACGACTCTGAAAATACTACTAAAAACTAAAAATATTATTTCGAAATTAGCCATTTTTGTCTTTGAAAATATTTTATTGTGTAAAAACCTCGATTTTTTTCCGGAAAATTTTGTAAATAACAAAATTTATAGATTACAAAAAAGAAAAACTCGAACTCTTCAGGGGATTTGATCTTCAAATCGAGTATTAATCCACTGGAACGTTCTAAACTTGAGAAAGGTTATTGGACATATTGAATTTATAAAAAACCAGTAAGAAAAGTCAAAAGTCGGCCGGGGCAGTAGAGCTCCCGTAACAAAAGAAATTATTTGAAGTAGATCATACCACCTATCAACAATTGGCTTGGAGAAGAATTATATTAAAAATATATCCAAATATTAGCCGTTCTCGATAAAGTTTGACAAAGGTATTTCCGTGCTCTATAAGATATCAGGTACCAACTATCATTCTTGTCATTGTCCTGCATTTTGTTTACAAGAATACATGGACGGACGGACGGATTGACATGCATAAATCGACTCAGAAAGTGATTCTTTGGAGATCCTCAAAAGTAACTATGGGTCTATCTCGCTTCCTTCTCCATGTTACAAACAAATGCACAAAGACATAATACCCTTACCACTATGTGGTGTAGGGTATAAAAATCGGTGAATAATGTCCCTAAAATCATCAAAATAGCGAATATCGGGGGTACCGTCATATGGGGGCTATACGAAAATGTGGACCTGCACAAACAAATTTCTGTCTGTACCCATTACGTCCGTCCGTCCGTCTGTCCTTGTATTCTTATGAACAAAATGCAGGTCGCATTTGTTATCCGATTGAGATGAAATTTTGCACATATCATTTGTTTGGCCCAAGGACGAAACCTATTGAAATTGGAGATAATCGGTCAAAATTTAGATATAGCTCCCATATATATGTTCATCCGATTTGGTTTTTTTTTTTGTGCACCAAATTTGTAATATCAGCCCGAATAGTATGGAATTTCGCACATACAACCAAATTAGGCCTAAAAATAAGTATGTCAAATTTGATCGAAATCGGTTTAGCTCCCATATATATTGCACATCCGATTTGTTATTTTTGTCCTCCGCAGCCGTAATATGCACTCTGTAACAACAATATTGGAGGAAATATCGAGATCGGTTCGGATTTGGATATATCTCCCATACATAACTTCGTCCGATTTACTTTTTATTGTGCACCAAACGTCTAATATTTGCTAGTACGTCAAATTTGGTGAAGATCGGTTCAGATATAGCTATAGCTCCCATATATATTGTTCATCCGATTTGTAGTATTTGTTACCCACAGCCGTAATGTGCACTCCGTAACAACGATATTCAGGGAAATATATCAAATTAGGCCTGAAAATAAGTATGCCAAATTTGATCGAAATAGGTTCAGATATAGCTATTGCTCCCATATAAATTGGTCATCCGATTTGTTATTTTTGTCCTCCGCAACCGTAATATGCACTCTGTAACAACAATATTTGAGGAAATATATCAAATGCAGCTCAGAAATATCTTTGCTAAATTGTATCGAGATCGGTTCAGATTTGGACATAGCTCCCATATATAACTTCGTCCGATTTGCTTTTTTTTGTGCACCAAACGTCTAATATTTGTCTAAATGGGATGGAATTTGGCACCTACGACCGAATATAGCTATAGCTTCCATATATATTGTTCATCCGATTTGTTGTATTTGTTACCTACAGCCGTAATATGCACTCCGTAACAACGATATTCAGGGAAATAAATGCAGCTCAGAAATATCTTTGCCAAATTTTATCGAGATCGGTTCAGATTTGGACATAGCTCCCATATATATCTTTATCTGATTTCAAATTAATTTTGCACCAAATGGGCAATGCAAGTCCGAA
This sequence comes from Musca domestica, assembly GCF_030504385.1. NCBI lineage: Eukaryota > Metazoa > Arthropoda > Insecta > Diptera > Muscidae > Musca > Musca domestica. The sequence goes on from NW_026712299.1 coordinate 23,220,153, forward strand.
TTTAAAAGATACAAATGCTTCGGCATATTTAGTCCTTTGAACTTTAAATAATAATTATAATCATAGCGTGTATGATTGAATTTTCCCATAAAAACTTTTAATTGGAATTAGCAAAGTGGCGTAGGGTACCAAAAAGTCGGCCCCGCCCGACTTAACGACTTTCTTTACTGGTTTTTATTCAAGTTTCGCATTTGAATATTATGATGGTTTATGACAAAAGTTGCCTATACAGGTCCACGTCGTCGTATAGACCCTAATATAACGGCTACATTCGGTTTTATTAAAATTTTTACAGAATTTTTAAAGGATTTTTTTTTTTGAAAATTGTGGAGGGTATTCAAAGATCGACCTGGCCGAACTTACTGCTTTTTTACTTGCTTTAATTAATTCAGTCGCCATTCAATTCATCAGATTATCTTCCATTCTTTCATCGAACTACAATTATGTTTCCGGCCATTTAATTAACAATTCTTGTTTAGCTTTTAAAAGCCAATATTCTGTCATGTCTTTGTGTTTTTTTTGTAACATAATACCAATGAGTTTCAGTTTCCCTGTGGTGTTGTACGTAGATCATTTATTTCACTCTGTCAATGAATTTGTATATCTCAGGATTTATATTTGATGTTCCACAGAAAGAATAAAACATTCTTTGAAGTGTAATTTCTTGGAACTTCATAAAAGGTGAAATAGATAACCCAGTGAAATATTACGAAGGAATCTCAAGATTCCTTTTTTCCTTTTTCCTAACTTATTGTGGTTACATTTAACAACAAATTCTTATTTAGACCTTATGAAGGACTGCAGGGATTTTTTATGAAATAGAAATATGAACCGAAAAAAAATAGATTGAATCCGTCTCGAGGTAAAATTATGACAATGAGATTTTATGAAGGATTTCCCATGAGGTATGTTACCAGTTATAGCCCCTAGGAATTCTTCTCTTAAATGTGCATTGTTGAAAAACAAAATAATTATCTAAATGGGTTTAAATTCGGATAAATCATTTTATCTGCCAAATATTATCAAAGTATATAACAAGTTAAAAAGCAGTAAGTTCGGGAGGGCCGAACTTTAAATACCCTCCACCATTTGGAACGAATTTGGAAATTTTCAAAAATTAAAATTCTTAAAAAATTCTGTTAAAATTTAAAAAATACTAATATAGTTGAAGTAGCATTGTTTCTCATAAGCCATTACCATATTCAAATGCGAAAACTTGAAATAAACGGTGAATAATGTAGCTAAAATCATCAAACTGTCGTATATAGGGAGGTACCGTTATATCGGAACTGTGCGAAGACCTAGAACAGTGTAGATATTTTTCTGTCCATTACGAAGTTCAAATACGACATCTCAAATAATTTCGGTAGGTATTGTACCTAAACTCGTCAAAATACCGAATATAGTACTGATATATGGGGCCTATACGAAAACCTGGACCTGTACAGACAACTTTCTGTCACAGACTGTAGATCCCATTACGAATTCTAAATACGTAATTTGAAAAAATTCCGATGAACAATGACGATAAAATCATACAAATACCGAATGTTGGGATGTACCGTTATATGGGGGCTATACGAAGACCTGAACCTGCATAGACAATTTTCTGTCATAGGCTGTAGTATCCATCATGAACATCGGGAAGTACCGTTATATGGGGGCTATATGAAGACGTGGAACTGCACAGACAATTTTCTGTCATAGGCAGTAATATCCCTTTGGAACTTCAAATATCAAGTTTGAAACAATTCTGGTGAATAATGTCGCTAAAATCCTAAAAAAACCGAATAGCGCGTGGTACCGTTATATGGGGGCTATATGAAGACGTGGACCTGCACATACAATTTTCTGTCTTAGGCTGTAGTATCCATTTCGAACTTCAAATACCGAAATTTGAAACAATTCCGGTGAATAGTGTTGCTAAAATCATCAAAATACCGAATATCGGGAGGTACCGTTATATGGGGGCTATACGAAGACGTGAACCTACATGGCCCATTTACGAACTTAACCTGCCTACTAGAAAAATAAACATGTGTGCCAAATTTTAGCCTTCTATCTCAATTCGTTCGAAAGATAGCATGTTTACAACAGACAGACGGACAGACAGACAGACAGACGGACATCGCTAAATCGACTTAGAATTTTACGCTGATCAAGAATATATATACTTTGTTGGGTCTGACATGAGTATTTCGAGAAGTTACAAACGGAATGACAAAGTTAATATACCCTCCATAGTATGGTGGATATAAAATACAATACCTTTATTTTGGTTAAATTGTCACATGGGTGGACATCATTTCGTACATTTAGTATTTTCTCTACACATTTCCTCACTTCTACCCACTCAAATTGTTTACTTGGTCAAATTGCTTCGACATCTACCTTAAGGTTAAGATTACAACGTAATTTGATTCAATTCCTTTGATAATATCCTTTAGTAGTGTGATGGTTGACTTTCTTTCATTCCCTGTGAGTATATTTCCTATCTGAAATATACTTGCTGTTGTTGTTTACATTCCTTGATGGTGTACCACGTGCAACTTCATAAAGATCTTTACCAGGAAATACAAAATTTTTTTCCTTGAAAAAGATGCCAAACGGATGATAAGAACAAGAAGACTCCGTTATTCCTTGCTAGGAAATGTTTATTAAGTTTATGGTAAATAAATTTTGATGTAAAAATGACAAAAAAACAGACACAAAATAAATTAGTTTTAATTTGTTTATGTTTCCTGACACAGGATAATAGTTTGTGCTGTTGCTGTTATTGTCGCAGTTTTCTTTTTGCATGGGAAAATAAAATTGAAATATTTACGGAAAAGGTTAAATGGCAGGAAATAAAGTAATCAATTTTTAACTTATCTGGGCTGGCAATCATTCTGGTATATTGGGTGCTAGGAATCTTTTGAACATAAGCTAGTAGCGATAAATTGAAAGCAGTATTATTGTGAGTACGATTGTATTGGAGAAAAAGCAACCCAATATCCAAATTAAAAGCAGTAAGGAAAAGTCAAAAGTCGGGCGGGGTAAACATTATAATACCCTACACCACTATGCATATTTAGTAAAGTTCCCGTAACAAAAGAATTTATTTGAAGTAAATCATACCACCTATCAACATTTGGCTTTAGAGCAGTTATATTTGGGTTTCAGAGGGAACTAATATATTGGAGGCATATCCAATCGTGAATCGATAAACTAAATAAATTTGACGGAGATATTTTAAGCTTTAATACAAAATAACATTGCTCTAGAGTGCATGAGAAGGATTATACCAAAAATACATATCGGAGCCGAGTTCCACAAAATGGAAGCGTACGTCCCGAAATTCACTACATTTGGGCTGATTCATGTCTTTTGGACTGATATTGGTCATTTGGTGCACAATTAACCGAAATCGGTTAAAGATATATATGGGATGAATGAGATAAAAAAAAAAAACTGCAACAAAGTCAAATGCCATAATTTTTAATTTTGCCAAAAAACTCCATACACAATAGTCCAACGGATTGGTATCCGGATATTTTGGTCCCCATTGTGCGCTGGAAATTCTTGGGTGGCACATGCTGAGTGCGATGGTGCTGAGTCCTGTTGGACTGTCCAAGGTCTGCGGCCAAAATGTTGGCATGCCCAAGGCTTTAATACACCCTCCAGAATATTTTCCCGATAATATCCGGAATTTTTTCTGATGCCACGGTCGATTAATACGAGCGGAGAGCGACCATCGGCTGTTATGGTGGCCCACATCATCGACATGGTCGGCATTTGAGTCCTGGTGGCCAACCGAAGGTGTACATTTTCAGCTGACCTCTGTGGCAAGTAAACACGATAATTTAGTTTGTTTACAAACTGCTGGACAACGAATGCTTTCTCATCGGAGAAAACCAAATTCGGCAGTTCACCACTTTCGGCCAACCGAAGCAACTCTTTAGCTCTTTTGAGTCTATTTTCTTTCCGTTGCGGTGTATGTACTTGCACTTTTGGGAATTTCAATGGCTTTACCCCGAGCTCATTTTGCAATATTAGCCGAATGGAATATTGCGATATGTTCAGCTCATGAGCCATTTTTCTTCCAGTGCGACGCGGGTTGCGATCAAGTCACTTCTTTACATTCCACTTCCTTTCCGCGGGCTACGCTACCACCATCACGGTAACGAGCGATGGTACGAGACACAAAAGATTTATTCACATTTAAATGTTGGAGTGCTCTAACGATAGTCACTTTTTTCCAGCCAAATATAAAGGTATTTTGGCTGATATTAGACATTTGTTGCACAATAAAGCTGATACCGGATAAAGATATATATGCGAGCTATATCCTAATCTGAACCAATCTCGATAATCTCTGAACCAATTTGACAGAGGTATTTTCGAGCAGTATTTGATGTCCGGTACCAAATTTCATTCTTCTGGAGTGCATATTAGGCATATGAGAGACTTGAAACTCCAAATCGGATGAAACATATATATGGGAACTATAGCTATATCTGAACTAAATTTGATTTACTTGCTGCTAGACTGAATTCGGTGGAATGTACCAAAATACAGGCCATTTGGACTTATATTAGCCATTTGGTGAACAATTAAACCGAAATCGGTTGAAGATATATGGGAGATATGTCTAAATCTGATCCGAATATCACCAATTTCAATAAGGTTCGTCCTTGGGCCAAACAAATATTGTTTGCAAAATTTCATCTCAATCGGGTAATAAATGCGGCCTTCATTTTGTTCCAAAAAATACATGGAAAGACGGACTGACATGCATAAATCGACTCAGAAATTGCTTCTATGAAGATCCTCAAAAGTAACTATGGGTCTACCTAGCCTTATAGCCCGTAATACCCTTACAACTATGTGGTGTAGGGTATAAAAATCCTAAAACACATCTGTATAAAACGAAACTTACTTACTTCATCCCCTTCAGAAGTTAGATTGATTTCCACAGTTGGCAGATAGGCATATCGACATGGAATTTTATGCTGATAAAGAATAACTATTCTTTGAGGGGTTTAAAATTGAACAGTGTTGGCTTGTTTGTTCGGGATGCCTTACTATTTATACCCTACAAGACTATGTGTTGGGGGTATTATAATATTGGTTTCCCACACAGGAATGTATATATGGATCTTGCTATCTCACCGAGCTGAATCGATCTAGCTATGTATGTCCGTCCGTCCGTCTGTCCATGTTAATTTGTAATCACTCTACAGGTCGCAATTATGGCCCGATCTTCAAGAAATTTATAATGGAGGTGGGGTTAAGGTCAGAATAGAACCCTATTTCTTTTGGAGATGATCGCATAATATTTAGGGGTCGAAATGGACCAAAACCTGAAAAAATTCCTGATCTTGCAGTTGCTCTACAGGTCGCAATTATGGACCAATCTACGCGGAAATTAGCATGGGGCTAGAGCCCCATTGGAAGGCAGAAGCCTTCCAATCTTGATGATCATAGGGTAATTTTAGTGGGTGAAATAGACTAGAACATTTGTGTTAAATAAAAGTCAAATTTTCCATTAAACCGCGGTTATTTTTAATTCCTGTGAAATCACAAATAGACGAACAGGTCAATTTTGACCGTTACGTAGATGCCGATAGTAAATATATTGGATATATATAGCGAAAGTCAAATTTTCCATTAAACCGCGGTTATTTTTAATTCCGGCGAAATCACAAATAGACGAACAGGTCAATTCTGACCGTTACGTAGATGCCGATAGTAAATATATTGGATATATATAGCGAAATATATACAATGTTTATAGGAAAGGGATGTTAGCTAGAGTGCTTATAACTTTAGAATGGCTGGACCGATTTTGTTAAATTTTGTCAATTCAGAATGCCCTCTTGGCACAAAAGAATAACATCTAAAAAAAATCGCACAAAAAGATGCCAATAATGATGTTAACATAGATTTTGTAGTATTGTGTGACATTTTTTTATTTTTTCATATTTTTTATCGCATGCGATTTTTTCAATTTGACTTATAATATTTAAGTATATGTTTGTAATAATTTTTCACCTTACAACACATGTTGGGGTTATTATATACAGATTACAATTATGGTCCAATCCTCACGAAAAGGGTAGGGTTAGGCTCAGAAGGGCTAGGCCTATTGATTTCAAAGATGTCCGCAATATATTTAGGGGTTGAAATGGACCAACAACTAAAAATGCTCCTGATTTTGCAGCCGTTATAAAGGCCACACATAGAAACCAAATGACACGAAATCTCGCATGAAGTTAGAGATAAGGACAGCGGGTAGAATGAATCACTACTTTTATCTGAAATAATACCAACATTGCTTACAGATGATATAAGAAATACACAAAAGGCGAACGTCTGACTTTTTATGATGATTTCGTTGACGAATATAGCCAAATATCTCAGACAAGAAAATCGTATAGATGAGTCTAAATTTAGAGATACAGAGGGGCCTCTTGCGTTTAGAGACGATCGCAAAATACTTAGGGGTTCAAAAGAGCCAAAAAACACGCCTGAGAAGAGAGTTAAGGATAGGGAAGAGTTCTATAATTTTTGATGACCATTGGATTTAACAGCTAATAAAATTTAACAATACAACTAACAGCACGATGAAGTGCGTAAATATTAGGCAAATGTCCCTGGTCAAAATGCTAAGGGTAATATCTGGGCAGTGCTCCATGAATAATTTCTTTCAAAAGGGATTTGGACATAAGGGGGCTTCTAACATATAGTAGTGTTGTAGGGTATCACATGGTCAACCCCGCACGACTATAGCCTTTGCTTACTTGTTTGTTGTTGCAAAATGGATTTATTGTTTTTTTTTTTTTTTAAAGTCTTATTTTAAGGAGTTATGAACAGGATGACAAACTTTAAATGTAGTATGGTGGGGGCATAAACATTTATTTTTTTTTCTCCAAATTTTGTTAAATGTGTAATTACTTTATTTCAAATAAACTAACTATAATCTATTGGATAATAACAAAAGTTTACAACAATAATTCATATTGTTTAAAAGCTCTTTTTGCTAGCAACAATAACAATTTGTCTTAATTGTTATTAGTTGACATTTGTTGTGTCGACAATGTCATAGAAAATATCCCAATATTATGATTTCCTTGAATATGTGCAAAGCCATTAAATTAATTGCACAAATTTTTGTATTCTCAGTTGGATTCCTTTATAGGTTTTTTTTTGTTGAACGAAAAAAAAATTGTCAGTAATTTTCAAATTGCACAGAGATTTATGTTAAGGCTAATAACACAGTTTACATACACATTGACAAGCAAAGTTTATTCTAGGATATTTAATTTGTATCAATGTTGTGTGTATATAACATCAAATCTTTCCATTGACACAATAAATTAATTTTTTGTTAAAACAAACCAGTAACAAGTAAATAGTATCAGTGGGTTTTGCCGGCAAATGTATACCCTCAGCCTAGGTCCACTTAACTATATATCTTCTATATCTATAAAAGAGGAAAATGTTTGTATGTTTGTTTGTTTGTTTGTTTGTTTGTAATTTATGGACTCGAAAACCGCTGAATAGATATTCCTGAAAATTTCTATACATACTGCAACATCGCCTGAAAGTAACATAGGCTATATACATTTTTGAATTTCCACTTGGAACTGGAGATATAGCATCAGAATCGGAGGTATCTCCCAAAAAATTAGATTTTAAATGCACATATCTATTGATTGGTTAAAGTTACAGTCTCCAAATTTGGAATACGTAACGGAATTTGGAACAAAAATAAGTTTGGCAAATTATATTGTAATCGGTTCATCGTTCATTTGATGCCTCAAACACAATATGAATGTTCGATTCCAATGAAATTTGGAATGTGTGACGGGATTTGATCCGAAAATAAATTTGTCAAATTATATTGAAATCGGTTCAGCTCCCATATATATTTTCAGATATAGCTCCCATATATATTTTCGGCCGATTTCAAGCATTTGATCACCAAACATGCTATGTATCCCCAATTTCAATGAAATTTGAAACGTGTGATAGATTTTATCTAAAAAATTGATTTCCCAAATTAGATTGAAATCGGTTCAGATTTGGATATAGCTCCCATATACATTTTCGACCGATTTCATGTATTTGGTGGACCAAACACGATATGTATTTCCAATTGTAATGAAATTTAAAATAAGTAACGGAATTGGGAGCCAAAATGAATTTGTCAAATTAAATTGAAATCGGTTCAGATTTGGATATAGCTCCCATATATATTTTCGACCGATTTCATGTATTTGAAGCACCAAACACGCTATGTATCTCTAATTTCAATGAAATTTGGAATGCGTAGCGGAAATTAAAACAAATATACATTTGTCAAATTATATTAAAATCGGTTCAGATTTGGATATAGCTCTCATATATATTTTCGACCGATTTCATGTATTTTATGCACCATACACGATATGTATGTTCGATTCCAAAGAAATTTGGAATATGTAACGGGATTTTGATTAGAAAATAAATTAGTCAAATTATATTAAAATCGGTTCAGATTTGGCCACCATATATATTTTCCGCCGATTTCACATATTTGATGCACAAAACACGATACTTATTTCCGATTCCAATGAAATTCGGCATGAGTGGCTAAATTTGGTACAAAAATAAATTAGACAAATTATATTCAAATACGCTCAGATTTGATTATAGCTCCCATATATATACTCAGCCGATTTCACATATTTGATGCACCCAAAGCGAGAGAGACAAAATCTGGCACCAGAAAAAATTGCTAAATTATATTGAAATCAGTTGAGGTTTGGGTATATCTAACATATATATTTCGGCCAATTTCATACATGTTATGCACCAAACATGATATATATGACCGGAATTTGGTGTAAAAGTAATTTTTTTAAATTATATTTAAATCGGATCAGATTGGAATATGATTTTAATAAGAACCATTGACCCACAACGCCTTAGGCTAACACTAAAAAACAACACAACAATTAATTTGAAATACGCTTATTACGGCGAAGTATGTTGCTATCTCGATTCGAATTCACTAATTGCAATAGAAATCCCACTCAACCTCAAAAGATTGGTATTTGCTATGAAATAAATAAATCCGAAGGACAAACCCTTCGTGTATGTATGTCATGCTACTGCTTTTCTAATGGTTTTGGTTATTTACGCATTAAAGTAGTGCAGTAATTTTTTTTAATTTTTAAATTTGTTTTTTTTTTTTAACCAACATATATTCGTAAATAAAATTTTGAATGCATATAAAATCAAAAGGGGTAGCGAAGCGCACCGGGTTCAGCTAGTACTATATAAAAGAGACTGAAAATCCTCGCCCAGATGAATTTGAATTTTGGAAATTAAAGGGTATAAAAAGTATTAAAATATTGAATACTTTGTATTGCAAAAACGGAATGAGCTAGAATTTGGAATGAGAGCCACCGATGGAGAGCAGGGTAGGTATACTAATTGGTTTTTGGAAATTCGAACTTTAAGTTTACCAAAAGTTCTAAGATGGTACTCAACATCTAACAGGTACCATTTGGTATCATGTGAATGGATAGAGTTAAAAAAGGATGAATTTTGGTATAAGAATTAAGCTTGGAAAGTAAGTTTGATATATGCAGGTGATTTTGAAAATGTGTACTATATGTGCGAATTATACTAAATGGTACAAAAGTTTTGTTTAGGGAGGACAGATGAATCTGGAATTTCGAAATCTCGGTATAGGGATCCATGTATGTGCAAAATACTAAATATTACTTTATGTGGTACAATTTTGTTTTAGGAAATCTACAATTTGGTATTAGCCTGGATATATGGAAGAGGTTACGGATATGTGTATACAGGGTTGGTCATATTCGACGGACGTTTGGGCCCTTTGGGCCCATTCCAATCGACGAGGCTTGTCCGCAGGCGTTTTTGGGATGTTCTTGGGGACCTCTAAACACTGGCTCGTACGGCAGCGATATTCTCGGCCGATCGCCTTGGTCGACTTTTATATAGCCCCATCGGATTAGAAAGAGCCTTACCAGTCGAAAATTTTTCGTATAAACGCTCAATGGTGTTCTTAGAAGGCGCACTTCTCACATTTTTTTCACAACTGACTTCGTCTGTTGAATTTAAATGTCAACTATTTCAGAGCGCTCGCGAGGCGTGTATTGGTTCATGGTAAAAATCTGCTTGAACTGACGCTTAAAACGCGGTATGTCATTAAGCGATGTGACATCTCTGTCAAAAGTTATGGCGTTGCCAGATGGGTCCGTCGAATATGGGCAACCCTGTACTTGATATTGGTTGAAAGGATAGAGACAAAACACTGAAATTTGATATTTAGATTACTAATAATTTCTGATATTTGTTGGTCGTTTGGAATTGCGTCCTATATTTTTACTAAAAATACAAAATGATACTAAATTTTATATTGGGTGAAGGTCTGGAATCTGCAAATTTGATGTTGATGTCTCTGTTGGTATCTTGAATTGAGATATGGACGTTTGGAGATGTGTACCGTAACTGTTGGTGTCCGTAGTTGAGGGAAGCAACTGGTTTTGGAAATTGTTCGAAATGCTACTACATTAGGCAATGGGGGAAATTACAGATTTTAAAATTGATATTATTAAAGCCACCTTTGGTATCTGAGGTTGAGGTATGGAGATTGCTTTGAAAATGCGTACTACAATTGCCCGAGAAGTACTTTGGATGTAGGGGTAGAGTTGGAATCCTTCAATTTGATATTTATGTCACTGTCTGACATCCAAAGTTGTCTGTAGTTGAGAGGAAGAGGTGGTTTTGGAAATTCGTATTTTACGTACGTACAAAAAGTAAAAAATGCCTCAAAATGTGCCGTAGTGTATTGGGATAGAGATGAAACTTGGAGAGAAGGAGGTGCTTTTGGACATGCGTTGTATAACTGTACGAAAATTATGGTAATTAATTTGGGATTGTATCTCAGGATAAAGCTGGAATTCTGAACATAGTTAATTATCATGGAGGCAACTCTTGGTATATTATGGGAGAAGGAGGTGGATTTGGGAATGAATACCATAATTGTTCGAAAAGTACTAAATGGTACTACATTTGCTCTCGAGTGAATGGATAGAGCTTGAATTCTGAAATTTTCTAAGATTTAGATATGGTGGTGACAAATTTTTATTATGAAAGGACGTTGAAATAGTTTTGAATATGGAACCACTGTGCAAGGTTAACTAATCGATGAAGACTCCACAGATTTAACCCCTATTATAATTAAGGGGATTATGACCTTTTTTCGGCCATAACTCCCATAATGGAATGGGGATGGTGTCAAAAAAAATGTCCGAGTAGACAGATAGTACCAGACATAATCCCCATAATAATGGGGGCCAAAACTATTGCGGACATGAACCCCATTATGTGGTTGGTACTTTTAACCAGATTACGGCAAAGTAATTTTTTCGTGGGGGAAATGCCCGGTTTTTCGACTCAAAAGTTTGGACACAAATTACTGATATGTACGAAATGGGTATCATTTGAGAGCTTATGAACCTATCCAGAAAATTCGAAAATGAACCAATTATGGGGTATAAAAACCCAAATACTATATTATAGCCTTTGCCTTTCCAAATTGGTGCCAAATGTGCTGATATCTCTTTTACTTCTGAAGATAAAAATCATGAAATTGAGATTTTCTCCACTAAAATGTATCTAACCTTTAAAGGTCTTCAGCCAAGGTTTCAGAAAGAAAAAAATATGCAATAATATGATATTCTTTTCAAAATCTTAATATTTTGTCGCGGGGTACTCGAAGGAGTGTTCTAACATGTCCAATATTTACAGTTAATACGATTGTTAGGACAATTGATATTTGCGAAGTTCGAGAAAAATCCCTAACATGTTTTGCGTGTTTAAGGGGATATAATGATTGAAAATGTTTACCATTTGTCGGAAATGTACCAGTAGGCAGTATCATATCCTCCCACCAAATCATGAATTTTGGAGGTGTATTGGAATTTGGGAAACTTGAAAAATGATTCGGATGCTTATTTTACATTTTATATGATTTAGAATTATTCTAAAAATTAACTGTATGTGGATGAGATACTTAAAGGTGCGAGCAGATGTTGTTAATTTTCATATCTGACCTAACACAAATAAAAATTTTAGGATTTGATTAGATCTGCTAACAAATTGCATATTTGTGCAGAACCTAAGACATTTTCCTGATATATTTTAAAATATATAGTGTAGCTACAACTCGTTTACTTCAACATATATTTTTTTAAGTCTTCCTGGTTTTAGATTCGTCAAAATATTTTATAATTATACCCTACAACACTTTGTGTTGGGGGTATTATAAGTTTGATTGGGCCAAAAATTATGTAACACCACGAAATATTGGTTGGATTGGATTGGATCTTCCTATCTCGCCGTGATGAGTCGATCTAGCTATGTATGTCCGTCCGTCTGTCCATGTTAATTTGTAATCAAGCTACAGGTCGCAATTATGAACCGATCCTCACGAAATTGAAAATGGAGGTGGGGATGTGGTCAGAATAGAACCATATTGTTTTTGGAGATGATCGCACGATATTTAGGGGTTGAAATGGACCAAAAACAGAAAAAAATCCTGATTTTGCAGTTGCTCTATAGGTCACTTTTATAAACCAATCGCCGCGAGAGTTCAGGAGTGGGCAGAAACCTACCAAATTGGGCGGCCACCGTACAATAATTAGCGGGTAAAATAGACCCTAACTTTTATGTAAGAACCGCGAATATTTTCAACCCCAGCCAAATCACTAATACATTAAAAGATCACTTTTGACCATTACAGTGATGCTAATAGCCAAGAAATCGGGTATATAGCAAAATAGGTACAATATATATGTAAAATAATTATCTTATTTATTCTGCTTATAAATCAAAAACCGCTTGGCCGATTTTCACAATTCCCATCAATTCGGAATGGTCTTTTGCCAGAAAAGCAGAAAATATACCAATAAAAAAGTGAATATTTTTTGTTCCATTTTTTTTTTTATAATTCTTGTCATATTTTTTATCGCATGCGATTTTTTCAATTTTACTTACAATTTTGAATTGTAATTTTCTAAATGTTTACACCCTTCAACACTACGTTTTTAGGGTATTATATGCATGTCACAATTATCGTCCGATCCTCGCGAAATTTGGCATGGAGGTAGGGTTACGGTCAGAATTAAAGCCTATTGTTCTTAAGATGTATATTTATAGATGCAAATGGACTAAAAAAAATAATTTTTTCTAATTTTGTAATCCACAATTGAAACTAATCGACACGGAATTTCGCATCGGAAGAGAGTTAAGGGCTGGAAAGAAGTCCAGATTTTGGATGATCATTGGATTACATTTAGCTGTAAAATGGACCACAACTTTTGCCAAATTCTCGGGGCCAAAAAACTAAGGGTAACCTCTGGGCGGGGCTCTTTGACAATATTTCAAAAACGAAATCTTCCAAAATGGATTTGGATATAAGGGGACTTCGAACATATTGCAGTGTTGTAGGGTATCACATGGTCGGCCCCGCTAACTTGTTTCTAATTACAATTTATAATTTCTAATTAGCATCCACCCTAATATTTTTACACACACCCTATTGCAATTGCTTGCTCCAGCGAAGTGTTGTAAATTTCGTTGTTCTACATTTCACAAATCTGTGGCGCGCTCTGTCTCTCTCTCATTAACTCCATATACGAATTTCTGCATCATTACAACACAAACAGACAGGATGTCAGTAGTTGTAGTTGTTGTATTTGTTAATGTTACTGTTGCGGTTCTTATTATAACTTTGCATATAGACTGACTATGCGTTACATACACTGTTGCCACCATACATACATACAATGGGTTTTGGGGGGAGACTGGTGGGTTGCCCTAGCGTATGAAGTAAATGTTCAATGCTAACGGCAAATCTAAGATTTCAAATGAAATGTTTGCATACATTTCGGCTAAAACATTACACAAATGCGTCGTGCGCCAGATTGTGTTCGACGAGAGTGTGTGTATGTGTGCATGTGTGCGATATCGAACAGTGTTGTGTACATGTATTGTGTGCATTGTTACAAATGCTAACAACCTCATTACAATATCATCAATTTTCGTAATACAAATACACGGAGTAAGATATCATCATGGCCGGAATATCCAAACTCACACGAATGTTGGTGTAAAATAGACTTTCTGTATGTGTGCTTAAAATATGTATGTACATCATCATATAGGGATTCAATAGGCCGTGTTGACTTGTAGATAGATCGATGTGCCCTTTGTCTTGAACAATTTGCTAATTTATGGTTTTATGAATATTTTAAATTTTATGTTGGCAAACTATAAGTAAACTTAATTTTATCAACCTACTAGCATTTTAGGGATGTCAATTTGTGTATGTTATAACCGATCTAATAATGCACTATACAATTACGAATTTACTTTTAAGAGAGAATCCACAGTAAATAAGAATGCGTTTTATACTATATACAGTGTGAGATGAAAAAACGTCAACCAACTTCAGACTGCTGTCATTTCAAAGCCACTCGTCCGACAGCTGTTAAAATTATTCCAGTGATAGCTCATTATATTGTTTACAAGCGTACAAAAGCATTGTGGTGAGAATTTTCCAGAAAAAAATGTATTCGTGATGGAATTTAAGTGTGATAGTGTGATTTCTTTATATTTGGCTGGAAAATCACAAGTGGCTATCATTAGAGCACTACAGCATTTAAATGTGAATAAATCTTTTATGTCTCGTACCATCTCTCGTTACGTGATACTGGTAGCGTAGCCCGAGGTCAGTCAAGTTAATGGAAGAAAACAGCAACATCAGCAGGAATGATTCGGGAAGTAAAGAAGCGACTTCATCGAAATCGAAGTCAGTGTCGCAGTGGCCGAAAAATGACACGTGAGCTAAACGTATAGCAATATCCCATTCGGCAAATATTGGAAAAAAAACTCGTGGTAAAGCCATTGAAATTGGAAAAAGTGCAAGAACTTACACCGCAACAGGAAGAAAATGGACTCAAAAGATCTTAAGAGTTGCTTCGCTTCGCCGAAAGTGGTGAACTGCCGAATTTGGTTTTCTCCGATGAGAAACCATTCGTTGTCCAGCAGTTTGTAACCAAACAAAATGATCGTGTTTACTTGCCAAAGAGGTCAGCTGAAAATGTGCACCTTCGGTGGTTCACCAGAACTCAAGTGCCGGCCATGCTGATGGTATGGGCCGCAATAACAGCCGATGGTCGCTCTCCGCTCGTAATAATCGGCCGTGGCAAAAAATACCGAAAATTATCGCGAAAATATTCTGGAGGGTGTATTAAAGCCCTAGGCACGCAAACCTTGGGCATTCCAACAGGACTCAGCGCGCGCAACCCAAGAATGGTTACAAAATGAGGTTCCTCGCTTCATTCCCAGCGCACAATGGTCACCAAAATCTCCGGATACCAATTCTTTGGACTATTGAGTCTAGAGTATTTTGGAAAGCAAAGTTGGCACTAAAAGAACCAAAGTGTCGAACAACCCAAGCAAGCGCTTCGCCGGGAGCAACATTCGGGCAGCAGGTAACGGAACAAATCTACACTTATTCTGAAATTTGATGCTATATCCGACATTTTTTGGTTTCATTCAATAAAATTAAAACCAGTAAAGAAAGTCTACTCCACTTTGCTAATTTAGTAGAGCTCCGCATATCTACTAAAATTTTTTAATGGGAGAATTCAGTCATACACGCTATGATTATAATTATAATTTAAAATTCAAAGGTCTAAATATGCCGAAGCATTTGTATCTTTTAAATTCGGACTTGTATTGCACATTTGGTGCAAAACTAATTTGAAATCAGATAAAGATATATATGGGAGCTA
The DNA here is from genome assembly GCF_030504385.1 of Musca domestica. Taxonomy (NCBI): domain Eukaryota; kingdom Metazoa; phylum Arthropoda; class Insecta; order Diptera; family Muscidae; genus Musca; species Musca domestica. The sequence goes on from NW_026712299.1 coordinate 23,236,016, forward strand.
TATCCAAATCTGAACCGATCTAGATAAAATTTGGCAAAAATATTTCAGAGCTGTAAAATATATTTCCCTGAATATCGTTGTTACGGAGTGCATATTACGGCTGTGGGCAACAAATACAACAAATCAGATGAACAATATATATGGGAGCTATAGCTATATCTGAACCGACCTTCACCAAATTTGGCATACTACCTTCTAGACTCAATTCGGTCGTATGTGCCAAATTCCATCCCATTTGGGCAAATATTAGACGTTTGGGGCACAATAAAAGGTAAATCGGACGATGTTATATATGGCAGCTATATCCAAATTTGAACCGATCTTGATAAAATTTAGCAAATGCATTTCTGAGCTGTATTTGATATATTTCCACAAATATTGTTGTTACAGAGTGCATATTACTGCTGCGGAGGAAAAAAATACAAATCGGATGAACAATATATATGGGAGCTATAGCTATATCTGAACCGATTTCGATCAAATTTGGCATACCTATTTTCAGGTCCAATCTGATCGTACGTGCAAAATTCCATACTATTCAAAATGATATCTCACGTTTGGTGCACAATAAAAACAAATCGTACGAAGATATATATGGGAGCTATGTTTAAATTTTGACCGATTATCTCCAATTTCAATAGGGTTCGTCCTTGGACCAAACAAATGACTTGTGCAAAATTAAATCTGGATAGGACAATAAATGCGAACTGTACTTTGTTTACAAAAATACATGGACAGACGGACGGACATGTATAAATCGACTCGGAATTTGATTCTATGCAGATCATCAAAAGGAACTATATGTCTATCTCGTTTCCTTTTGCCTGTTACAAACAAATGCACAAAGACATAATACCCTGACCACCTTGTGGTGTAGGGTATAAAAATGTAAAAATTACAGCGTTTGACTATATTGCAGTTTTTTATCTCACCCTGTATCAATGTTTTAAATAAAAAGTTCCAAGATGAAATGCAAATTCTCTAAAATGACGTGAAAAGAAACAAAATTCCATTCATTTTATTTACGCGTTTTGCAAACCGCCATTTTGTTTGCCCAACCGGAGGCCAATGGCAAGAAAGAACATATTTATGTAGATAAATCGGGTTACGGAAACAGAGCAGAAAATAGATATGACACTTTAGAAAACGAAAAGGCAAACTCCAAAAAATAGCCAAGATAATACAGTTAAAAAACGGAAGCTAAACACAAATAATAAATTGTATTTTTTGTTCAAGTTTATTTTCTTTGGTCTGTTTTATCGCACACACTAAGATTCGACATACATGTATGAGATGGCAGCAATCTTGCCAGGGTGCCTCGTAAGCCATATTAGGCTAAATAAAGATGGAATTATAGCTCAATCGTTCCAAAAGCAGTACAAAAATCCATGTTAAAATAATAAATATTTTTGCATCAATCGCTATATATATATATATATATATATATATATATATATATATATATATATATATATTCAGATTGTTATACCTTCGATATTTTAATGTCAGGTTCGTAGCGATTGATGCAAAAATATTTATTATTTTAACATGAGTTCCATCGAAAGTGCCGAAATTCAGTGCATTTCGGCTGCCATTTGGTGCACAATAAACCTGAAATCGGATAAAGATATAAATGGGAATTATATACAAATCAGAGCCGATCTCGACATAATTTTAAACACTTATTTCTGAGCTGTAACTGATTTCTGGTATCAAAGATCATTATTGTGGAGTGCATATTGCGCATGTGAGGGACTTAAAACCTCTAAATCGGATAATACATTTATATATGCGGGCTATAGCTATACCTGAACCGATTTTCTTAAAATTTGAAGTACATGTTTCTAGTTTTTGTCAAAATTTGAAGTACGTGTTGTTAGGCTGAATTCGATCGGAAGTGCCACAATTCACACCATTTGGGCTGATAATAGTCATTTAGTTCACAATAAATCTGAAATCGGCAGAGGTGTTTATAGGCTGTATCTGATATCTGGTACCAAATATCTTTCTTGTGCAGTGCATATTACGAATGTAAGGTAAGTTGGACTGATATTGGCCATTTGTTGCACAATTAACCCGAAATCGATTGACATATACAGGAGCTATATCTAAATTCGAAACGATTCTCACCAAATTTAATAGGCTTCGTCCTTGGGCCAAACAAATATTTTTTGGAAAATTTCATCTCAATCGGATAATAAATGCGATCTGCATTTTGTTCACATGCATAAATCGACTCTTAAAGTGATTCTATGAAGATCCTCAAAAGTAACTATGTAACTATTCCCCATGTTACAAACAAATGCACAAAGACCTAATACCCTAACGACTACGTGGTGTGGGGTATAAAAAGTAACCTCGATTGTAGGCATTTCAAGGGCCCTGAGCACATTTTCTAATCTGTTTGTCGTTAACATTATATATTGGGCGTAGAACATCTCTTCGCTGTTAATTTCAATACAGGTCCGTATTTAGGAAAGGTGTCCATTTCCAGATTTCGAATATTTCGAGGATCTTGGTCACACCTTAAAGAAGATGAAATTATTTATTTGGGTTTAATTTGGAGTAAACACTATTCCTAAATAAGATATTTAATATAGGTTCATATTGCTATATATGTGCTATCCCTCTAAACTCCACGCTAGCAGGTAGCAACAGGTTTGACATGGCTTGTGACAAATTCTAAGTATCCAAGAGGGATTTGAATTTCTCGATCAATTTTTCGTTATACTCTGCACCGCGCTGTGGTATTGCGGGTTTCGTTCGGTTCGGACTATCGGACTATCTGCATCCTTAACCTAGTTTCATTTTTTGCACGGAAGCCACAACATTTTGTTGACCTAAATCTAACATATATGCTTCCAGAAACAGTTACCCCATGCAAAAGTGTGCGTTTATATAAGGCCCTCGTCAACGGCGCACTCGCATTATTAAGACTAGATACTCCACAACTCTTGCCACAATTGTACGCAATATCCCCGAAACTAAAAAGATTATAAAAATAATGTATAAACTCACAAAAAAAAAGGGAGGCAACGGAACCCCAATTCATTCTTTCAAATAAATGAATTCCCAACAATATTAAACATGACGATGATGATAAAAACAATGATTTATTTGGTGTCACATATTTCTCTTTGTTCTTCCTGCCGTTTGTCATACTCGCACATAAAATGAAATGTGCCAGTGTACCAACAACCAGCATGCAAAACGACGAGCAGGCGACGAAGCAGCGAAGGCCAAAAGAAATGCACAAAGCGAATGTTACCAATTTGTACCATTCGGAAACACTAAATTTTATTTTGAGATAAACAAATGGGATCCAAGCTCAGCAGCAGCAGAAGCAGCAATGGTGGTGGTGGCGGTGGCATCGGCGATGGTAGCTGTAGCGGCAATGGCATCATCAGCCACAAAAACAAGAACTGCAATCAACAACAGCAGTCACAAGCAATTTCAGCAACAAAAACCAACAGCAGAATCTTTTGCAGTTGAAGCAGCACAAAAAGATATGGCTGCATTTATTCATACCCGTATTATTTTGAATAAACAAAACTATCTGAAATTGTTTATGTCGTCCGATGTATATCATCCGAACAGTTTTTGCTGTTAAACAGGGAGATGTTAACAAAAATTTAACAACTTGTTGTTATTACCACATCCACCCACCACAATTCAGATAAAGGCCAGAGGAATAAATTAAAAACGAGGGAGTAAGAGGAAAATAAGTGAGGGGTACCGTTGGCAAATTAAAATATTGCACTATCTATGTACCCAAGGAAAATGGTTGCAAAAAAGAGATTTTTAATGTGCGAAATAGTTGTCTGTAGTCAGGTCAAGTTCGAAGATGAGCTATATCGGTCAACTTTTTCGTATATCAACATATATTTGTACTTCAAGATATTCGAAATTTTTATATATATTTTTTTTTTGTATTTCGATTTTGTATTGGGATCTACCTCCTGTGACAGAACATTGAATATACCGGTCCAGGTTTTCCTACAGCCCTCATATCATTAAACATTCCCATATTCTGTATATTGATGTATTTTGGCAACATTTCTGTCGTAATAGATTAAAATTCGACATTTAGAGTTCATATTAGGTTCTATATGCTGTACCGGAATTTTTTTTATAGGTCTACGTTTTCCTAAACCCCCATGTAAAGATTTTTTCAGGTATATGTATTTTGACGATTTAAACCGAATTTTTTTTAACATCATTATTTAAAAGAAGTAAGCAAAGACTACAGTCGTGCGGGGCCCACCATGCGATACCCTACAACACTACAACATGTTAGAATAACCCTTATGTCCAAATCCATTTTTGGAAAAGTTCGATTTTGAAATTATGTCACGGAGCACTGCCCCGCTACATGCCCCGGGACATTTGCCCACTATTTAAGCACTCCGTCGTGCTGTTAGTTGTTGCCATCCGTTTTACAGCTAAATATAATCCAATGGTCATCCAAAATGCTAGAATTCTTCCCCGTTCTTAACACTCTTCTCAGGCGGGTCGATTGGCTTCAATTGTGTGATCAGGAATTTTTTTGCGATCATTTCGAAAAGCAAAAGGCCCATCTGTATTTCCAAATTTAGACTCGTCTATAGTATTTGCTTGTCTACGATATTTGGCTATATTCGTCAAAGAAATCTGCATAGAAAAGCCAGAAGCTCGCCTTTCGTGTATTTTTCCACACAAAAATGGTGGCCCTAACTCTAACATCATGCGAGATTTCATGTGTTATTTGGTTTCCATTTGTGACCTTTATAACAGCTACAAAATCGGAATATTTTTAGTTGTTGGTCCATTTCAGCCTCTAAATATATTGCGGACACTTTTAAAAACAATCCTAACCCTTCCCTCGTGAAAATTTTCGTGAGGATCGGACGATAATTGCAATCTGCAAATAATAATAACCCCAACCTGTGTTTTAAGGTAAAAAATATTTCAAAATATATACTTCAATATTATAAGTCAAACTGAAACCAGTAAAGAAAGTCTTAAAGTCGGGCGGGGCCGACTTTATGATACCCTACACCACTTTGCTAATTTAGTATAGCTCCACATAACAATTGAAAGTTTTTATGGTAGAATTCAATCACACACGCTATGATTATAATTATAATTTAAAGTCGAAGGACTAAAAATGCCGAACCATTTGTATCTTTTAAATTCGGAATTGTATTGCCCATTTGGTGCACACTTAACTTGAAATCGGATAAAGATATATATGGGAGCTATATCCAAATCTGAACCGATCTCGATAAAATTTGGCAAAGATATTTCTGAGCTGTATTTGATATATTTCCCCAAATATTGTTGTTGCAGAGTGCATATTACGGCAGCGGTGGACAAAAATAACAAATCGGATGAATAATATATATGGAAGCTATAGCTATATCTGAACCGATTTCGATCAAATTTTGCATACATATTTTCAGGCCTAATTTGGGTGTATATGCAAAATTCCATACAATTCGGGCTGATATTACACGTTTGGTGCACAATAAAAGACAAATCGGACGAAGATATATATGGGAGCTATATCTAAATTTTGACCGATTATCTCCAATATCAATAGGGTTCGTCCTTGGGCCAAACAAATGATCTGTGCAAAATTTCATCTGGATCGGACAATAAATGCGACCTGTACTTTGTTTACAAAAATACATGGACAGACGGACAGACGGACGGACGGACAGACGGACGGACGGACAGACGGACGGACGGACGGACAGACGGACGGACGGACAGACGGACGGACGGACGGACGGACATGCATAAATCGACTCAGAATGTGATTCTATGCAGATCATCAAAAGGAACTATGGGTCTATCTCGTTTTCTTTTGCCTGTTACAAACAAATGCACGAAGACATAATACCCTGACCACCTTGTGGTGTAGGGTATAAAAATCGCATGCGATAAAAAATATGAAAAAATAAAAATATCTCACAAATTACTACAAAATCTATATTAACATCATTATTGGCATCTTTTTATGCGATTTTTTTAGATTTTTTCTTTTATGCCCTCTTGGCATTCTGAATTGACAAAATTTGTCAAAATCGGTCCAGCCATTCTTGGGATATAATCATTCTAGCTAAGATCCCCTTCTTTTATATATATACATTGTATATATTTCTGCAAGATCAGGAACTTTTTCAGTTTTTTCCAAATTTCGTTAAGATCGGACCATAATTACGATATGTAGAGTGATTACAAATTAACATGGACAGACGGACGGACGGACATACATACCTAGATCGGCTCAGCTCGGAGAGATAGGAAGATCCATATATACTTTCCTATTTGGGAAACCAATATTTCGAGGTGTTACAACACATAGTGTTGTAGAGTATAATTAAGTATATGGATTCCGTAATGGGTTCTTCAGATTTACTAAACAATTTCGATATAAGTAAACATTTTTCTATATCCCCTGTCCTTCGGATATTTGGATATATAGCGAAATATATACAATGTATACATACAAAGGAATGGGATGTTAGCTAGAATGCTTATATCTTATGAATGACTGGACCGATTTTGACAAATTTTGTCAATTCTGAATGCCCTCTTGGCATAAAAGAATAGAATCTAAAAAAATCGCATAAAAAGATGACAATAATGATGTTAATATAGAGTTTTTTTGTATTTTGTGATGTATTTTTATTTTTTCATATTTTTTATCGCATGCGATTTTTTCAATTTGACTTAAAATATTAAAGTGTACATTTTGTAATATTTTTTTCACCTTACAATACAGGTTGGGGTTATTATATTCACATTGAAATTATCGTCAAATCCTCACGAAAATTTTTCACAAGGGTAGGGTTAGGGTCAGAAGGGCTAGGCCTATTGTTTTCAAAGATGTCCGCAATATATTTAGGGGTTGAAATGGACCAACAACTAAAAATGTTCCTGATTTTGCAACCGTTATAAAGGTCACAAATAGAAACCAAAAGACACGAAATCTGCATAAAGTTAGAGTTTAGGACAGCGGGTAGAATGGACCACTATTTTTGTATGAAAAAATACCAGCATTACTTACAGGCGATATCCGAAATGCACAAAAGGCGAACTTCTGGCTTTTTTATGCTGATTTCGTTGACGAATATAGCCAAATATCGTAGACAAGCAAATCAACTAGATGAGTCTAAATTAGGAGATACAGAAGGGCCTCTTGCTTTTGGAGATGATAGCAAAATTTTAGGGGTTCAAATGAGCCAAATATTCCAAAATGGATTTAGACATAAAAGGTCTTCTGACACATTGTAGTGTTGTAGGGTATCACATTGTCGGCCCCGCACGACTATAGCCTTTGCTTACTTGTTTTAATCTGATTATATATTTTACTCCCTCATAGGGATTTTTATGAATATTGGTTCGGACATTAATATTTCCGTCAAATTTAGTTAAATATAATAAAAGTCTGCTATAAATAAGTTTTTCAACTTTAAATTATATTAGCTCTAAGGATCATCGTTGGTATGTCTTAATTCTCATAAATTCCCCATGAAAACATTTGTTTGTAATATCCCCAGTTGTGTATGGTAGGTATCATAAAGTCGACCCTGCACGACTTTGGCCTTTCATTACGATTTTTTTTAATTGAAAATAACAATACTTGGATCAACCTTGATAACTTTGCATTAACATGTTTTGTACTCCTTAAGTCTTGCAAATGATCATCAACAGGGTTGGGCATATTGCACTAAATTTTTAGTGCACTAAGAATTAAATAATTAGTGGTAGTGCAATTTTTAATTCCACTACCACTAAAGGGTTAGTGGTAGTGAAAAATAAATAGCACTACCACTAACCCTTTAGTGATATTTAAAAAAAAATTGCACTACCACTAAATTTTAGTGGTAGTGAAATTTTAATAGCACTACCACTAAATTTAGTGATTTTTCAAAAAAAATTTGCACTACCACTAAATTTTAGCGAAGCCAAAAAAAGCACTATGTATATAAGTATTATAGCAGCTACAATGAAGATTATTGAAGTGAGTAGGGAACAACAATCCAGAATATATAGTACATATTCATAAAATTTGATTACTTTTCTAAATAGTACTAATTTAGTGCTATTTTTTATGAAATACCACTAATTTAGTGCAAGTTTTTTTAAATACCACTAAATTTAGTGGTAGTGCTATTGAAATTTCACTACCAATAAAATTTAGTGGTAGTGCAATTTTTTTTTAAATACCACTAAAGGCTTAGTGGTAGTGCAATTTATTTTTCACTACCACTAACCCTTTAGTGGTAGTGGAATTTAAAATTGCACTACCACTAAATGAACAGTGATAGTGAAATTATTAGTGCACTAAAAATACAGTGCATTATGCCCATCTCTGATCATCAACGAAAATATACCAATGGAACTTTCACCAACTTCCCTCGAACTGAGAAGCGTAGTTTATGTGAATTGCATCCTTTATGTAGGTCAGTCGCAAATACGACAAAAAACAAAAACAATACATAACTCAAAACCCCATTACAATTTAAAATAAACCACACACACACACACAGTGTCATTGCAATGATACTGACTGCCTGATTTGTTGTTTTCAGTTTGGTAAAGGGACAAAACAAAGAATAGCAACATTTCCCATTCCTATATTGTGAATTTAATTCGCAGTTGAAATATACAGTTCAGTTTCCCGAAGGGATACTTTTACAGATCTCAAATGAATATATACTATGACAAATTAAAAGTATACTTGCTAAAAATATTATGTGTATATTTATGAACACGTTTTGATTTGCCGTGAATAATTTGGACTTTATAAAAATGAAAATCTAGATTTGTAATTTGCCACGACCTTGTTTTCTTTCGTGTTGATGAGGCATCGCAAATAGTGAATGGTAAAAGATTAAAA